>NW_028259148.1:1877500-2502500 GCF_977971745.1 Zootermopsis nevadensis | reverse complement strand
GACTGACCGGTCTCCATGGTAACGAGCGTGTATTTAGTGCGTGGAGAACAGGAACACGTCACAGGACGGATGTGTATTTGAGTGAGCGATTTTTAAATAAACCGTTTATTCCTGTTACATAATTTGAGCGGACAGCGACTTTATTTCTTTGAAGAAGGAAAAGTGTCCGTAATTAGAAAAGCAGTGGTCATAGTTATTTAAATCAGGGATATTCGTAAATTAAATTACATTTTATATTTGTCTTCGAATATATTCTGTGTACACGCTGTAATTAGAATGGATGTTTCAGAACATGGAAAAAGGGAGAATACTTAAGCATAACATAAGAAGGAAAGAGGTGACTCAATCTTTAGCTCTGAAGATGGAGACATTATGTTCCTCCGAAACGTCGGCATTTACTGACGAGTCTACACGGCGCCAAAACCGGAAAAAAATAAAATTATCGTGTACTATTTTAGAGTTACATTAGCCAGTAGTTCTTAGAAGAATGTTCAGTCTAGACTTTTATACACGGTACGTTTTTCAGATATGTTATGGCAGAAACTAATTTTCTCGCCTACACTTGCTTGAAAAATTGTTGTAATAAATACTTACTCGGTGCAAAAACTATATGAAGTTGAAATATAGAAGGAACAGAACATGTGTTGCAACAATTTATTGACAATAAATTAAAATAAATGGCGTTCGTGACACTTTCGATCTGCATATCGGATGGGAAGCTGTGTGGGTTGCTTAATCGTACCGAACGAGGCTGCCACCTGGCGGCGTGATGAAGATAAATAAATGAACAGATCATTGCGAAGGACTTAATGAATGGTACAGGAAAAACGTCATAAACAGGGCAATCTCTCTGCATAACACTGGAGTGGGACGATTAACAGCGGATAAAAGATCCATAAACTAAGAACGTGGAGTAAATTACTACACAGTTACATGGGAAAGCTTTATCGGACTTTATTAAGAATTCAGTTCAGTCATTTAAGTACTTTACAGCAGTGAAAATTTCGATAGTAATAATAATAATGACGAGGAGATAAGTAGATCTACGATAAATGAACCAATAACAAAGTAGATACGAAATGATGTAATGGAAATGTTAGTACAACTTTTCATACTCGTTGCCCTGAGAACCTGAAAACTTGCCACAATTCACCGTGTTTATTACGTTAGCATGGCAACCGAATAAGAATGATGTTAACACTTTGAAGCCGAAGATCGTCTAAATAATATATAAGAATTCAGTTCGTACCGCGAAGAAAACACAACGATTCACCGTTTCAAAGATCAAGTTATTAACGCTGTGTATTCTGAGAGTCATATGTAACCAATAAATACAGAATTAAGAGTTATTGATTGTTAAATCAAATGGTACTTACAATTACCACTGGATTTTAAAGGGTTAATGTGAGGAGATTAATAATTTATTTTATATAGGACTCAAAATCATGACTACTGCTTTTGAATATAAATATAAATTATAACTTAAAAAATGACTAATTTAATAACGATTTATTTTTTCCACGATAGAGCTACTACAGTGATTAATTAATTTTATTATACTGAATAAGGGGTTGCCGGAGGGAGGGGAATTAAACGCGAATATTTTGGTTTTAGCCAGTTTATCATCCTGAACAGGAACCAAGTATCTTCCGACTATAAGTAGCTCAAGTTTAATGCTGTACAGAATGCCATAGTGGTCCATATGATCCCAGAAAGTCTGGCTTAAAGACTAGAATTGCATTGCTGTCTGCTGCCAATTATGCTGAAACGTCTCCTCCGCATTCAAACGCCTTCGGAAACTCCAAAAGCTAATGCATAAGATTTGTACTGCATCCATATTTATTAGAAGGCGGATCCCGTATTGCTTTTAGCGAGAACGGACTTTTTATTAGTTATTTATCACGTGTTCTCGTTTCCCTTCTAAGGGAATCCCTTAATCAAAACTTGCCCTGTGGCACCCCAGTAATTGTTTCCCGAGGATGTTACTATGTTATTAGTTTATTCTCAAGTAAGTTAGTTAAATACCTTCATAATTTCAGTGTCAGTCAAAGACTTTAGATCAAATTGTTTAATAAAGATTCTGTATTCTGGGATGTTGCACCGTGTATACAGACGTTTCAGAGATGCTTCCTGTCTCCAACATCAGGGCGATGGGTTCCCTGTTGATGGTTGCAGCGAGCTCCTCCGAAACGTCGGTAACGTGTAGGAGACTACACGTCGGAACATACGAGAAATCAAGTGATTTTAATATTCACAGCCACGCGAAACTTAAGGCTCACCTGAACGGCCATGTTTCAGCCTTGTAATGTTTTGTGCTATCTTAACTTTAGCTCAGAATTAGTGAGCTATTCCTTTTCATCTCATCTCATTTTAATCTATTGTACATTTAGTTTTTACAAAGGGAGGCGCTTTGCATTTAAATAACTTTCTGAACTCTTTTATTTTCAACATTACAGACTAAGCCCTTTGTTTGTTTTGGCTGTGAGGTTTAAAACTCTTCCTTCCACCATTTTGCCTGACAACCGTGGTATTTTTTTATTATTATTCGGTTTATATTGAGAAAAAAAATATAAAACCTTCAAAATTCGGTATTCAGATATTCGTTCCAAATGTTGTAACCATTTATTTTGACGTAGTTTCTGTTGTGAATTATTTTTTTATTAATGATTTGTAGATGATGAAATTCTGAATAATTTGGATGAAAATTATTATTACTTCGTTTAATGTTTAATCCTAGCGTCTCGAGGAGGGAGTGGGGAAAATTACCAAATATTCTCCCTGTGCAGTCAGCTGGAAATCGTGTTATCCCGAAAATAAGTACAAACTACCCGACTTTAAATCAGCCTGTGAGAATTTTTCTTGAAATTTATTAATTTTACTGCAGTTGTAATTCTAAGCTGAAAGTAAACGAAACTGCCTTTATTCCGAAACCAGCCGAGTTCTTGTTCAGAGATAAAGCCCTTAACTTAGGACCGATATTATTATGTGTTTGTATCGCATTCACAGGTTTATGATAGTAATTACGTGTAATAAATGTTTTGTTATTCATATTTGGTTACTGTACTTGAAATAATTTTAATGCCTGCTTCTAAGATGCTGCTAGTTTTCCTCGTAAAATCTTAACTGGTTCAGTTTGTTTTACTTCGAATTTACAAATTTGCACACGCCAAGAAAAGATTCTTGGACGTCACGCGGGTTATTTTTGGGACATTTTGCCTGGGATCTATTATTTGGTATCCTTCTACTTTTCAAATGTGCAGACCTTAAGAGACAAACGCAGTGGAAAAGTTTAATTAAGTTCGTAATTATGAATGTGGTAGCATAATTCAACACAAACCAAACACAGCCATAGGACTTAGCCCTCGGTCACCTCCATTCGCCTGTGCGTCTAAGATTAATCCGAATATTATTTTCGTAACCACCCGTTCTATTCTCTTATACGCAGTCTTTTTTTACCTGTCTTCCCAGTTTGTCTACTCCAAAATGTCGTAATCATTTCTCATCCCTCACGCTTAGGCCAAATGCCCCAACCATAACAACCCTTTTCGATGTCATCAACTTAATTTCTGCATGAATCATTATCGTATCATTAATACATTTTTCTCTTGGTGGGTAAATGCCAGGAATCCTTAAACGAATTATTTAACGACGGTCTAAGAACATCTGAGTTTATTAGGGCTTTTGAAGAGCAGTACAAAGACTTCGGATGCGAAGTTTGTAAGGAGTTTTATCGAATTATTTCGTGGGTGTGGGGGGGAGGGGGGGGACAGTTACGAGAATTTAGGAGAAAATCAAGTCGTTTGAGTTTGTTTTCGGAGCCCGACAGCGTCACCACCGTAAAATGTGCTCAGCTACGAATAAAATTTACTTCGAGAAGAACGAATTGGTGGATAAAACTCGATGTGTTCTGTCACTTGAACGAGGCCCGCACAGGAATATTATCTGTGCATTGAGGCCTTGCCTTCGGGCCGGGCTGATAACCGGGCCTCCGCGGGCCTTAAATTTACATCAGTCGTAGGTCTATATATTGAAACATTTCCGGCAAGTCGAGACGAAGAGCCAGTTCCCCTCCTGCCCTCCCTTCCGGACGCTCATGGTGAGAAGGCTTCGATTTTCAGACGCTGTTAGGCCTAATAATATGTGCCTACACTCAGCCTCTTCGTGTCCTTTAAACCGCACTTCGATTGCATCAATTTCTTCTGATGAAATAATTTAGAGCTTATATTATGCTCAGAGAAATATAAATATTCATTGTCATTCATGAATCGATAGCCGTGGTTAGATAATTATCGCAGAAGACACGCCTAGATTATTATACAGAATGTTCAAATGGTCTCTATGCAGTGGATAAGTAGCCGTAAGTCTACAACATGCAGGAATACGCAGTATGGTTATTTTTTTTGTCTAGGTTGGTAGCACTATAGCTAATTCAGTGACTCCATAACAGGAGGAAATAATTTCTAATATTTTTTGTAAACAAATATAAGTAATTATTTGTTGTTTTCTACTGTATAGAAACTTTTTGAACGTACTGTATAATGCATGTGTCAGTAACATCCTCTATCACAAGAATGTTGATTGCACGTAAACAGGTAACCAGACTGTCCTGCTACGGTCGCAGCATTCTGCAAGTGTCCACTTCAATTTCATAAGTTACTAATATTTAAAAATTTAATACTCACGATAACTTACAAGGATGAAAATTATATGATAAAGACTCTTGATTCTTACGTGACGCCATATAGTCTTATAAGTTATTATCAATTTTTCGGAGGAGCATATCGTCGCCATTTTATATCCTGAAGATGGAAGTAATAGGTTCCTCCGATAGTTGTGAAACCACCTACAATAATACACAATTTAATAGCCGAAAGACATAACACAATTTTCACCGCGGTGAAAATATCAAATACCGTACCATATGAGATGGGGGGGGGGGGGGTCTTTTAAACCTGAAGAGACCACTAAGAAGCGTAGGCATAGCTGGAAGGATGATATTAAAATGTATCTTAATGAAATTCTATTCAGGCAAATGCATCATTTTCCCTTAGGAATCACATCGGTCCAAGCAATTAGTAAGCGTTGGCAGCCTCTTATGTTTTCTATTTACCGATAAAACGACATGAGTCCTGGACTAATGTTATTTTACTTCTAGGTTTTAGTTTAGGTTTTGGCCATAAAGAAGCCATTCAGACTTACAGAAACTAGGTTACCCTGGCAGTGATAAAATACAAACAATCACACGAGTCATACAAATTTCCTTCGATATTATGTGGGTACCTGTTTCAACAACATGAGTCCAAAAGAAATGAGTTTATAAGATGTATATAAGTGTATCAAAGTATTATATGCTTGCCAGTTATTCTTGGGGAAGGATAAACCAATCGTAAAATTAAAATTGTGTTTATTAACATATTTTTTTAAATAAGTTTTCTCGTAAGTGAGTTTTGTGGATTCATGTGGTTTTGCAAATGACCGATTCTGTTGTGTGAATGCTTTGTACTGGCTGTACGTGGACTGCCTGCCCACTGTACGAGCTGCCGGCTCCATTTTGACACTGCTCTTGCTAAAGTTACGTTAAGACACATATACCGCTAGTTTAAATTTAGAAAAGTAGAACCCAAATGTACCCCGCGCGAGCTTTCCCTAATACCAAATACGGACCAATCTCGAATTTCTTAGGAGGCCGCCAAATTAAGAAAAAGAGGGGGTTTAGTTTTACAGTAGAGGTGGAACTGAGGGGGAAAACTTGTGAAGATTTAATTTTAGCCCAGTGGTCTACAGCCTAGTGCTCCTCCTATCTCATGGCAATACACCGCCGTCTTATACAAGCAGTAGTACTCACTGGCTCATTTTAACATGTACACGGTAAAAAAAGTGCATGGTATTTTTGTGGAATGAAAATATTTGTGACGTGGAAGGTTTGAAGTCTTCCTTACAGTGTCCTCTCAACATTTAGTTCCGAGAGTTCGTTCATACTTGTAATCCAGTGCACGAAAGGATCGATTATTTTGAAGAAAATATGGCGTCATAATACAATAGATTTTAGTGGTATCAAAGGGTGATCATTTTCTTTCGTGGATGCTGTAACGAGATATTTAATTTCAATGTTAAAAGTTCAGTTATGTTGTCCCAAAATTGAAAGCTGCTTTCCATTTGCAGGTATTTAAACAGAACGCTTGTGTTATGTACGTGGTGTGTTGGTTATGTTTAATTGTGTGATTAAAACTACACTTTTTCATTTACAAAGTTAAGTCCTCCAAACATTTTAAATATATCTTGTAAATGTAGTAATTTTAATAATGATTATAATTTTTTTGTGGTTTCCTATACAGAATTAAAAATGAAGTATCAGATGTTTAAAACTTTCAACAGATCAGAATAACAACGGAAATGTATTCGTAATTTGAGAGATGTATTTTCGAGGATTTGTAGAATTTTATTTGTGAAATTACGTCGATTTTATGCAATTTTTTTTCACTTGAATTTGTCAGATGCGATTTAATGTTAATTAAAGATAAAATTAAGACAGTATTACTTTTTCGCGAGAATATCTTAAAGAAAATACGTGTTATGTTGTAAATAGACAAATGCTCTCTCAAAAGTTTAAATCCAGCGTCTGTATATTGGTATTGATTTGAAACCATCAATGTTTACTGTTCTAAAAGCAGTTTAATTCTGATCTCCTTTTTTTGTCGTGTTTAACGAGGCACGACGAGTCATAATTTTTGCATATGACTTTAAGTCATTCTTGCGCGCATTTACGCATTGTTTGTGTTTTGTTGCATTGAGTGACTAACAGTTGTGTACTCCTGTACTTCAGAAGTTTTCAATAAATATTTCAACTTTTGAGACTCTGATTTTGTGTGTACGTGTGTGGATACTTGTCTGTATTTTTCGTGTATCAATGAAAAAGCCAATATTTTTGGTATTGTATGGAGAAAATAATGTCATCATACACGTGGTAAAATTTCATGTTTTCTTTGATTTCAATTTATACTATGATTTTAGGATTTTATTTATATGTTCTAGACAGAAAGTGTTTCAGAACAGGACAGTGAGGATAATATAATCCCAAGAAACAGAATAAGGCAGAATGTTACACAATGAAGAGTTTCGTAATTAATCTTTTTCACCAAATAATGTTAGTATGGTCAAATCAAGGAAGATGAGTTGAGGGTTCATGTAACAACACGTGAAACTGAAGATGGCGTCGTGTTAACCGAAACGCTCCCTGCATATTCCATAAAATTTGAATTTGAATTATCAGTGTTATCTGTACAATGGGACATAATTGTCATGAAATTTGATACGAATGTATAAATAAATTTTGGTTAATTATTATTTCGATTAACTGAGTGTCGATTCCGTAGGATGCTGAGGAGAATATTTGACGAAATGACACGGGGAGGGGGCGTGTTGCTCGATGAGGAGCTTTATATTCTTTACCACGTGCAATTAGGATTAACAGTTCTAGAAGAATTAGGTGGGCGTGGCATGTAGCATCGGAGAGCCGAAACATTCTTACAGGATGTTGGAAATTCTTAAGGGAAGAGGTCATTTGCTAGACCTAGGCGTAGGTGTGAGGATAATATTAGAATGGATAAAAAATAAGGTGTGGTTCATATGACTCTGACGAAGGCGACGTGCTGTTGATGAAATCGTAACAAATGTTTGACATTTTCAAAGACAGGGGATATCTTTGTTAGTTAAGCTACTGTTAGCTTCTGAAAAAGAACTATGGTCCATGTAATTATTCTTATTAGTTTGACCATTTATAAGCTAGAATACATTTATATAAACTTTTTTTCAAATTCGACTATTTTATTGTTGTTAAAAAAATTAGTGCATTGAAAACTTTATGGGGTATTTACTGTAACAGTGTTTCACGTAGGAATTGAGACCCCGTGGATTTATTCTGCGGTACAAATATAAGATTATTAGCTTCAAGGCACGTGACACAAGTATTTGTCAATAAAGAACAAAAAAAAATCACCTTTACCACACATTTCCCTGTAATTTAGTTTTTAAAATATCTCTTAGGTTAACTTGAATGTAACGCAGAGACAGTTTAATATCAAAGGTGCGTTCGAATCCCGAGGAGCTGAGTAGCTGAGACGTGGTTTAAATTTGCACCGGTATTTTGATTCGCGTTGCAGAGCGACCCTGGAAGGCGTTTTCGTCCGTGTTTAATTTCTATTTTAAACAATGTATCATCGCATTGCGAAACGACTACTGGTCGATTCTGTTCGTATATGGTATCCTGTCTGCTCTGTCGATTTACGATAAATCGATATAACTTATAAAAGATTGTAAACTGCACAATTATCATTTGGCGTCCCTTGATTTGATGACGATTTAACAAGGAGAATGTTATCGCACTGCAATCCGATAAACGACTGCTGTTTCTAAATAAAGATTTAACTAATTGCAAAAGTTATTTCTGGTCTCTGTGTTCTGCTGTCTTGTTTGTTTGTCAGGAACTGGCTGTTGAGAGAGTTTGTCTTATCGATGCTTTTACAGGTTTTATAAAAACTTGGTAGGCCTCTTGGTTTAGACATTTCTTCCGGTAGAAGTGTTTCCAGTCATTTACACTCAAATATCTGGTAATTCATAATATCATATTTCCTTTTGAAAAAAAAAGACAAATCTTAAAATATACAAAACTGCACTTCACATATTTGAAACCTGGTCTTTTAACCAATGAAATGAACATGGACTTTCATCTTCTTAGCCGTGACGCCATAATGTCTTATACCTGGTTACCAATATTTTCAAGGAACCCTGAAGATGGAGGAGATATCTCCCAAAAAAATGTTGTTAATCACATAGAAGTCCACATGGTATCACAATCCAGAGACAACGATGGAAAATGAAACTATGAGACCGATCACCGAACTTCATAAGCACTCTCTCTTTCAACGTCCATAAAACGTGCATTATCATGTTTGTCTCCTTCCGTTTCTCTTGTTCCGTGCTTCACCTTTTTCTCTAACTTTCGTGTTCCACCTTGTCTTGAAAATACACATTCCTCCTCTCACTTCTGGACCATTAAGACGTTTTCTCTCCCATCACTCCCTTTAACCCCCTCCCCCCGGTCATTATATTATCATCTTTGTCGTCTACCTATCATCTTCTTCCGACGTTATTAACCCCATAATTTTAATCTGAAAATACACACGTACGCATTCAGGGCTGACATTTCAGTAGAATCTTACTTTCATTCAAACAGCTTCTTCCTTGTAGTTTCTGAAGATTAAAGGATCGAGTTGCTACGTTTCGTCTGATCTCACTATCCTGTTTTCATTATTAAAATTCCTTTCATTTTCTTACTCCGTCTGTAACAGCATTAACAGCTTCCATAAAGGCGTCTGAGAAGTTGGATTTGGTATGGATTCGGAAGGGACTCACGGGAGCGCATGACTTAAGCAGGGAAGAACATATTTTTTTTGGGCGTAATTTCAGTATTCAGGCTTACAATAACATAAACCAGAGTAAACAAATTATATATCGATATTCTGTGCCTGTATTGATATAGACCTTTAAAATAAAATGTAATTAGATGTTGCGTGATGTGTGGTAACGTATTTAAGTCTGACTCAATCGGATTATTATTTGAAGACGGCATCCTTTCGGGATATTGCTTCGTGTAGTCTCGTAGAATTTGACGGACGTTTCAGAGGTTCTTGCTGTCCTGAAGTTGGAGGCAGCAAGAAGCTGCTAAGAGCCTACAGACAGCCACAATTTTCTTATTCGCCGCCATGAGAACCCTAAAGCTCAAGGATTATTATTCCTATTTTTTGCATTGCTGTCAGAATAATTATTTCTGCTCTCAAGTATCTTCCAAGGATGTCAACTCACATTGAAATCGCATGTTTCAGTTCATAATTTTATTCCCGTTTTAGTTGCGAAGCGTAGAGGATGGTCGCGTATCTGACCTGGTGTTGCTTGGTGTCTAGTGCCAGGAGAAATTATGCAAACGGAAGCCGACCTGCCACCAGTCACTGACTTGCCAATTCAAGAGTGTTCGACTGTGACGAGAGTTGCCCTTGAGGAAGAGGACCCTGAGACCATCACGATGACGGTCAAAGAGGAGGCAGAGGCTGACCACGCCGCGGAACAGCAAGTGTTGAGTGACAACTCCGTCCTGCCTCCGTTGGAGGCGTCAACTGGGGGCGGCGCTGTAGAGAAAGAATCTCAAGAGTTCAGGTACAGTGAAGTCGCTGTCCGTTTGTATAGGATCTGAGGTAAAATTGATGTTGACCGCCATCTTTGTGTTCAGCTGGACCGAATTAGCACTGTCATGTCTAGTGGCTTCTGAAAACTGGATTTTGCTTACTCAGTCTGGGCGTATACCTCCACCTTCAGTACCTATTGTTCTGAAAAATAATCATGGCAGTGCTGAAAACGGGACCTTCCCTCGTTGGAGGTCATGATACAGTTAACATAACCACTGTTAACACCTGATAATTACAGGTAGAAAAAGAGAGGGCAGAATAGACAGGCGGAGTTCTTCCATTTTGTGATATTCTTTTAAAACAAATCTTCATTTTTACGTGTACTCCCCTTTAAGCGTTTTCATCTCTGTTAGAAGTGCTGTGATGGACAAGGCCTTCTACAGAAATCGCTTGTTCTAAATTTCGGAGCCTCAAAACAATTTAGTCTGGCTACTGTTAGCTTCTCAGTAAGGACTCTGGGCTGTCGAGTTGGTCTAGTCAATGGGTATGCGACGCCCGAAATAATTTGGCCTCAAACCCTGCCCAGTTCTTGTCTGAGTATTTGATGGAGTCAAAGAGTTGAAATTTCTCGGCTATCAAAGGTCAAACTGCTGTCGCTGTCGGGATATGACTGAGTTTTATCTCACCTTCTCAGCTTCTCAAGATGGATTCCTTTCCATGAATCAGAGTGATAAAGAAATCTATTTATGATCATAATGTAGAATACCATAAAGACATTAGCCCAGTAGATTCTTCTATCCTGAATATGGAGACAGCATGTTCCTCTAAAAGTGTTACGAAGCAGAAGACCACAATTGAGTATTTGATATTTCTGTTATTGGTAAATTTTATGTTTTCGTCAGGAAACAAAGATCTGAAAATTAATTTATTCTGCAATGTTTCAGCTTGATGACTCAACAGCGACTGACAGAGTCACCCACAAATGTTACAAGTACTCCTGCGATCTGTTCTCCCCAGGGGGCGAAAGATCAAGACAGACAGCAGCAACAACACAGGGTAGACAGGGGACGAAGCAGGTGAGCAGTCTGGATTGCTTCGATAAATTTCACTGTTCACTTTTCTGAATCCGCAATGCTGCCGCTGAATGTGTTACGATCTACAGTGTGCATACGTAAGGTTAAACTGATGTGTTGTAGGTAAGGGAGACTTAACTGGGCAGCAGCGACCAACTCTCTGCAT
This sequence comes from Zootermopsis nevadensis, assembly GCF_977971745.1. NCBI lineage: Eukaryota > Metazoa > Arthropoda > Insecta > Blattodea > Termopsidae > Zootermopsis > Zootermopsis nevadensis. The sequence continues at coordinate 2,491,083 of NW_028259148.1, read as the reverse complement.
GTTATCAGAGAGGAAACTCACTAAAGGACCAATCTCCATGTTATAAGAAAGAAAAACTCGCTATTGAACTAATTTAATGATCATTGTTTATCCCATTGAACAACAAGATATAGTGTAATAGAAAAGCCAACAGCCATTCTCAAGTATTCCATAACATAATTTGTGTGAATTAATTATTCAAATTATATCGTAACGTATAAAGAAACAAATTTGTAAATTTGTAAGGGAAGTAATATTTTTATCTCATTAAAGTGACCAGTTACAGTAACAAAATTAATGTTCTTCGTTGACTATGTTTGATCATTCTCTGCAGAGGTCGCCGTCGATCACGGTGGAAACTGAAGTTCCATCACCAAGCTCTTCCCCCGGAGTATCTGGATCACTACGAGGCATCCATCGCACAGCAGGAGGCCAACAGGGTATCAGGTGACAAGCAGAATTCCTCCACCAATGAGAAGACAGCATCAGGTTTGAGAATACCCTCTGACAAAACAGGATCATCAGTTGGTGAGAAATCTGCAAGGTCGCCCATCCACTGCCTTCCTGTCAAGATCGAGTCTGACGCTCACTCCGCGCAGTTCTCAGCCTCTGCTCCACTGATCTTGAACACCGGAGTGTCCCCAGCGGAACAACTCAAGATTATCCCTTTGCAGACTTTAGGGTTAGGCAGAAGTGATGGTGAGATCATAGCAAGGTTACAGAATGACTTCCAGAAACACGCTGTTGACGATGAAGTGAGTATAATAAATGAGAGGAAACCAGTGCCAAATCTGAACGGAAACAAATGTGTGCAGCAGGGTAAAGGACTCTTAGGCTCCCTGTTGTCAAGCAGTCAACAGTCTGAGTCAGGATGTGGAAACAAAAGTGTTCCTCCGTTGGACAGCATCAAGAGACGGTCTTCCGTCATCATGTCATCCTCTTCAGCAAATGGCAACAGCACTAAAATGGCCGCTCCGTCAACTTCACAGCATCATAATGCAAATACTACGGTGAACAAAGTGATGAAGTATCAGGATCTGCCCTATATGGGCGAGATAACACTTGACAACATGAAGCCGAGGCGAGGTAGGAAGCCGAAGAAGGCAGATATTTGTCACCTCATTTACAAGAATTATGGGACTATATTTCCTGGGGCTCCTAACAGTGCCAATCTGGCAGAAATGGAGGAGCAGACTGCTAGCAGACGTAGACCTCAGCAGGAGAGCCACGCTACAAAGGCCAAGCCTGAATTGGCATCGATTACACAGTCGGGTATAAAGTGCAAGACCATCGAGTCTTTACGAGAAGGTGCTCAGATCAATCACGCTGACGTGCAGAACAGAATCATCAGCAGTCTGCTGGAAAAGAGGCTGACGGCTGCAACGCAGCAGGATGCTACCAGAAAGAACATGTTTTCGAATATCCATGACTCGAACTATAGCGGGGCATGGAACAGGAGGACCGCACCCGTTCCACCCGTGTCACCCTCACCGACAGTGCCTTGCAGCGACGAGCCCTTGAACCTGTGTGTGAAAGATTTAAATCAACTTAAGATAAGACTCCTGAGAAAACATGGAAACTTTTACGAGCCTCGTAGTTCTGCTGCTGCGACAAACAACACGAAGCCAGGTCCATCTCCTGTATCTATTAAGAGCGAACCAACTCATAATTCATCATCTAGTGACCTGGAGGAGTTGTTGGAAATCAGTGATGATTCTCCAAAGCTGACTTGCACACCAGATGGCAGCAGGAACCACACCCCAGTTCGAAATGTGGGACCGACTGATCCTTTTCCTCCTACTATAGCAGGGCTGACATTTCCCTCACCGCCTGAGTTTCAGGTCCCTGGAACAAATCTTCCAGGTGGATATGTTTACTGGCCAGGTGCTGGAGTGTTTGTTCATCCCATGGCTTTGCAGTCACAGCTCCTGTACTACCAGAAGCTTGGGGCAATACCTCTTGTTTCAATGTCACCCACAGATCAATCTATTTCAGGCCAGGCATTTATCCCCACTACCCCACTCCCAGTTCCCCACATCACACCAGCCCCAAATTGTCCCTTACCACAACAAGTAAATACTAAGACAACAAATACACAAGTTAAACCAGAACAGAAACAAGCAGCGTCTTCCAACAACCCAAGAAATCTTATACCAAAAGCTTTTTCTACGATGCTAAGTCCTCCTAACTCTGGGAAGCCTTGCGGAGTGATGCCGTCAGAGTTGACATTCCCACGTATGAAGAGGCTGGCTCCGTTAGGTAATCCACCTCCAGCCTCTGGAGGCACAGGCACCAAGAGGAAACGTTCAGCCATATTTATTCCTCCTATGCCGAGTGAAAACAATACAAATCCCACGACAGAAGTTAGCATCTGCAAATTCAAGTTTACCGGCGGGGCAAAACCTAGTCTGCAGGAGAAGAAAATGTTGTCAGTGGATTCTGGAGGAAACTTCCGCTACTACAGTGGCACAGGTGATAAATCCATGCGTGGATATGAGTTCTTCCCAAGAGAATCTCTCCAACAGTCTGCAGGAGCCAGCAGAGGTTCTCCATCTGAGCACTTCCTTGCAGCTGCTTCATCTGCCATTATAGGAAATGATAAAATTCCTGTTGTTCCTTCTACGCCAGGAAATGCATTGCGGGACAGTGCGTTAGTAGGAGGGTTTCAGTTAGACGAGCATCAGAAATATCTGTCAACACCAGGACTTCCGACAGATACCAAGCCCACCGGTTCGCCTTCGGGTGATTTTACTCGATCGTTGTCTTCTGAGATGGACGCATCGCAGAAATCTTCAGATGGGAGAGGAGTTTATTTCGATCCCCAGGGATTAAAAAAGAAATGTGAGAGTGGTGAGAAAATTGACGGTGGAGGGTTCGGTAATGACCACGGTGGACAAGGAACTGGTTCGCAGCATTTCCGCTTGCAGAGACGCAAAAGAAAGACCCGGAAGTCTCTGGCGCGCGAGAAACTCGAGCAGACATTCAAGGAGAAGGGTTTCCTCATTCAGACGCAGCAGCTAGAGTCAGCGGAAGGCGCCACGTACTGCAAGTTCCGTCAACTCCGCAAGTTCACTCGTTACCTGTTCCGCAGCTGGAAAGACTACCTTCCGGGCAACGTGAGAGAAATGTCAGTAGCAGCAGGTGTTGCTGGACCAGGCGATGGATCTCCTCCACCCCCTGGAGACTCTGAACTTGAGGGTGAATTATCAAGTAACCCCCCAACCCCTACCTCAACGACACAGTCTGCCCTTATAGAGGACTCCTCTCAACAACCTCCAACCTCATAGCTGTCGAAATTAATAATTATTATATTGTTAAGGAAATGCAACTGGTGGGACGTATTTCGTGAGCAGTACGTCAGACACATTACTGTCACTTTTTATAGTTATTGAATTTTGTTCTGTAAATGGGTTATGTAGGATGTTAAAAATCCATGGCACTATGCAAGATATTTTTTTTTTTACATTAAATTACACCCAAATGTGTAGCGTGAAGAGTAATGTTCATTTATGTGCTCTAAAGGTGGAAGCGTCTCTGTACTACCATGCAGTATCACGTTCCTCTCATTTTGGTAAGTGGTGTGACTCCAGCGAACACTTTTGGATCTCAGCATCCAAAGATCGAAGAGGGAGGATGGAGAGAATTGTATTTCTCATCAGATATTATTTACTGAGATCAAATCGAGTAGGAAGAGTTGGGCAGGGCATATAGGGGCTCATGGAAACCTTGAGGAAAGAGACCAGTTGGGAGAAACAGGTGTCGTAGTTTTGCCATGAATTAATTTACTTACTGTAGTTGTACTGTCCACATAATAATTAGCCGATGGCCTAATGAATTCACGTATGAATAATCCTGTTACAAGACGACACAGCGGTCCAACTATAAAGTGAACGTGTAATTAATTGTACAAGTCTATTTTTGTTTTATACATATTGTACGTCGCAGATGTTTTAATCAAAAATGGTGCTAAATCAGTAATTGTTTATATGAAAGGGTGTGTATGTGTTTCGTTACAATATTTTTGTTAATGCGTGAGTACTCTTTAATTGTGTACGTGATGCGAGTAGAAAATCCTGGACAAACTCTTGACATTCGTCTTGGGCGGTGTTAAATCGACTGTGATGATAATCAGCAGGTTAGTGCTACTCCCAAAGTTAAAATGAGACTTACGGAAATTTAGGTTATGTTCTGTATATAGCGACTAGGCATCGCATGAAGTTATATTCTTTTCTTTTCTTACAGAAATTAGCAACCCTCTTTCTAATAACTGTGTGCCATAAATTGCCAAAGACTTAATATATTAATAGCTTTTTGACTTTTTTTGTTGTTGGTATTATTAAAATCAGTGAGTGAACCAGATATTTAAGGCCTTTTTGCATAAGCAGAAAAAGAAATTTCACATTAAGATGTTCTGTAGATTTTTCTTCTGGTTTATGTTAATTAATTATGAAAAAAAACAAAATTACTTTCACAAATTAATCATTATTTTCTCACTACTTTTACATGGCTGCCTAAAATTTTACAGTACATAAACTGCAAAGAAATAATTTCATATTTTGATGTCCACAACAAATGTCCTTCCACTTTTCCATAGCTTTTTCTCACTCCATTACGTCCCGTCATGTTATCTATTTAACCACAGCGACCAGCGTTTTCTTAAATTGTGTTTTATTCCTTTTTGTTTAAATTTCTGTATCACGTAAATCTTTTGGATTATAATATTAATTGTAATATTACTATATACGTAATAGGCCTGAAATATTTTGATTATTTCGAGAAATTATTAATATTTAAATTAATTTAATAAAATAACCAAAGATTCTTTTGATTTATATTCATATTAATTTACTTAATAAGTGGGTTTAGTTGGGTTTCATATAACAGCTAGTCAATTTAGTGATATCAAACTGACACATGTTTGAAACATGCAAAAATGCGAACGGAATGGTAATGACTCTCAAATTACTGAATGTTTAATGTTCCAAAGTAATGCACGTAAATCTGAGGTTATTCACGTCTAGGTTTTGCAAGATTGAAATTTTATTCGTAATGTTTAATGATTACATTTCTTTAACATATTAATCTAATGGTTTTTAAATGTTTGAATGTTGATGTTGGCAGCTCACAGATGTGTTACAAACTTTAACAAAAAAAAAATCTCATAAAATATTTCACAGTAAGACGAGTGTGGTGTATATATATCAGATTATTTTATTTAATGTGTACAGAAATTAAGATGCACAGTTTATACACAGGATGAGGCCTGCTTCGAGGTCAGTGGCGATGTTCGTGTTGGTAGCTTGACAATCCAGTCGTTCACATGTACAACCACTCGTAATACAATGTACTGCTTCTCTATATATCATGCACTACACTGCATTACTTTAGTTGATTAATTTTGTTATTTTATATTAGAGTGTGTACATATTTTCTTAGTCCATTGTATAATGTCTTATTTTTGTAACAAACACGTACACTCAGTTGTGGTATTTGAGAAGTTAAAATTTATCATTTACCGTGTAGAAATTTGTTAAAACTTCAAACTTGGGTGTATTAACGTTTGAAACTCCCTTTTCTTCTCAGTAAAATGACACGACTTTCCATTATAAAATTAATGTGGAATGTTTTTTGGAGAATTGTGTTTGAAATTGATTTCTCTTTTATAAGCATAAGCAACCGAATTTAATAAATAATAATTTCATCGTAACAAACTTTCAAGTCCGTACATAACCTAAATGTGATATCGCTATGAGAAATCAGTAGAAACAGTTCATTTTGAAACTCCGTAAAGTGTATGATATAAACATGTTTGATTCTGATTAGGTAATGCTATTTACTGGAAACAAACACGTTTAATACATTTTCTTGGTCTTAATTGAACCACATTATGTGGTCCATATTTCCTAACCTACAAACATTTTAAGTACGGTAACTACTGCACGGAAAAAGTACATTCATAAACAAATCTTAGGTGATTAATCTGTCCATGATGCAGATAGATCACTTAAAACTAAGTCAGTGTTGTCTCTGATGGCCAAAGTTTTAATTAATTACGTTTTCTGAAAGTCTGTATTAACTAATTATAATCTACTGTCAACCATTCCTTATGCTTTAAGAGCTCTGGATCAGAAGAGGTTGAATTTGTGCCAAAACCTTCTTTGACGCAAAGTAAATTGACGTAAATGCATCTGATCTCATTTTTTATTCCTTAAAAAACAAATCAAACTTCGAAGTATAACTTATTCCTGTTAAAATATATTATTATTATTATCATCACATGTTCTGAAATAATTAATTGGAGATTTAGTTTCCGTATTTCTTAATTATTAGTTCAATAATTAATTGCTAATTCTATATAAAAGCTTAAAAAAATAATTGTGGGTTTCCACTTATAAATTTCACGTATAAGATTTGAAAGTGATTTAAATCAGATGTTGAAATTATTTGAAACAGGAAACCATCGTAACACAGAATATTAATTTAATTTCAATTAAAAATCTCGTCATCTTGACTAAGAAGAAGTTTGCGACGAGACTGACAATTGAATTGTATTTGTTAATTATTAATAGCATCTGTTCTTTGATTAATATGTCAGCAAACAGAGGACACTGTAATACTTTTGTGAAACTTTTTTCTCGCTAATGATGGAATAGATCGTAATAAAATCAAATGTCTACTTTTGAACCCGTCATACTGAAGTTAAGTTTATAAAAGACATTTAATTTAATATTCAGCTTAGATGACGAAAATGTTCACTTCGTCTAAAGTAGTAACAGATGAAGGTCACTAATTGTTCACCAATACTACTTCAAGGTCATCAAATTTGAAATTCATCTGAGCCTGTTTTTGTCAGCGTCAAGGTCATTGAAATTTTCCTTCCCTCTTTAAGCGTGAAGCCGATTACGTTACGGTATTTGTAAATGTAGGCTAATGCCAGAATTTTATAGAAACTTTCTAGTTTATGCCCACAATAAAACAAAATCACGTCTGGAATGTAAAATTCTTTGTTGTAAAATTACTTTTTATGAGAATTTGAATGAATGTTGGCGTATTCTGTATGTTAGTGACTGTTTTAAAACCTCTCTCTGATACTATGGTGATAGTATTTCGTGAAGAAATGAGAAATGGAAAGTCAACATCTTCATTAAAATTAATAATTGAGAATGTTAGTCCAGGATATTCTAAATCAAATGTATGAATGAATTAATTTCTTTGTGAAAGAATAAACACGTATTTTGAATGGTGAACATTTATGTATAATATATAATTCAGTTAAATGTTCTTGAAAAATGTAAATTATGTTAATTTATTCACACACACTAAATATAAATTTTATATAATTATTTTTTAAATTGTAACATGTACATCTAGTCTGTTTGATGATCAATAACTTGTACATATTTAGTTACATGGATTGTTTTTCAAAGATAATTTTAAATAAACAATGGTTGTGCTTCTTTTGTTTATATTGTTTTAGTTTCTTTCTCTACAGACTCCGTATCCCCCCCGAGTGACTCCATGGAGCGAAGTCGTTTTTGAAAACCTAATAATAATCCTGAAGGTTTATTTATTGTAATCTGTTCAGAACTAGATTAATTCCAGTCCACATCATCCCTTCCTCTTATTTAGGACAGATTTTAATAATATCTTCCTCCCTATTTACATATATACATACATTCTACAGTATGCGTGTAGTGGCAGTACTGCTGTTTTACGGATGCCAACATTTGAGTTTTAGTTACATGATATCACTAACAGATGGAGCATGCGGTACTGTTCGGTTGGCAGAGCGGCGAAACCGAGAACATTGCGTATTCTGACTTTGTTCAACGAATTAGTCTTTCTGTGTGTCGTGTGATTTATTGTGTTGGTTCAGTTGAAGTTGCTGAAGGAATATCATCGCCTGATTCAAAGTAAGTTATCTGAATTTCCGGTTTGTTTCCCACGTTTCGAACTGAGTATCTCACGAATGCGAAACGATGTTTGTATCCATTCCATGCGACTTTTGGTTCATTCGAAAACATGACACACATTTCTTGCACGATTTTGACAATAGACTGACAATGGAAATGTAATACTACATTTCGTTTGCTACTAACAGGATTAGGTTATGAATGGTTAAACTGATCCAGTGCATTGAAAAGTAAAAGTGCGGTTAATTTCCATTGTCTTAGTGTAATAAGTAATGGCAAGCAACTTTTACAGACAGTAACATCAAACTGGTTTCTATTCTGTTTGTGTTTCATCTTTGTGACCGGTCTCATCATGTAGTTGGTTAGGGTTGATTCATTGTGGTAAATGGGTTAGTGGGGGAAGGCGTGAGAAATGTAAGTCATGTTGTCCTGTAGCTAATGATATCTGTTGGAAGTCACGTGAACTAAAGGAGAAGCGATCGTGTTCTGTTTGTTGTTTCTATTAGCAGCCATTGTGCCTTGAGTTAATTATTGTTTTAAAGTACTGAAGCTGACAGATATTACTACTCTAATATCTTCATTTATATTAGTCTGATTACTATTGTTTGTAACTAATTCAGCGTTAAAGATGTTTTGATTTTTATCATGAATATTTCAAACGACGTAAATAAACATTTACAAATTCGTTCACACTCGCCCAATTACAGTCGAATTATAATGAAAGTAATCTAATTGATTATATGGAAATTAAGAGAATTTGCTTTGTAAAGGAATAGATTTTATTGTCATTTAGGGAATCACTAGCTACCAACCAGGCATCTAATACTGATAATTATGGAAATGATGATGATAATAATAATACATCATTCGAAAGACGCTGATGTAAAATATATAGTCATCCCTCACAATAAAACTATATAATATATGCAACGTATTAAAAACAAAATGTATTTCAGAAATAGCTGCTGGTCCATATACCTCAGCGGCAAAGTTTTTCTTAGGTACATAGAAGTAAATAGCCTATAAAATGTTGAATAGATGGAATAATAATAATGTTATCATTTAATATTCTTCGCCGCAACTTCCTATCCAAGGGTATGAGAGTAAGGCGACCGGGATATGAAACTGACCAATCTCGTCTACCCATTTCCGGGATTAAAATGCTTGGAGTCTGACCTCAGTTAAGAACCGGGTGCATGTGTACCTGCCTAAAATGTAATGCGTGTCCAAACAAGGAAATTCTACGTCACTGGTTGCGTTTCCCTTAACGCAAGGGGCAGTCTAACCTAACCTATTTCATGTAATACAGAGGTGAAAAGGATTCGAGGTGAGAAGTGGCGACTGGAAACGGAGGTGGGGTGGTAAATCTGTATGGCAAGAGGCAGGGGTTGGACCGATTAAGGCAATCTAATTTCACGATCTCGTTATTAAATTTGAGAAACGAAAATTCAATTTTCACACACGAACTCTGCCTCCTGCTATATATTGCTGATGGCATGTAACGTTGTAACATTGGACCGTGGTTAACGCTCGTATAGTCAAATGGACCGCTTGCAGTGCAGGAATGTTCCAACCCCATTTGACGAAGTTTCGACCCCCCCCCCCCCCCCAACCCGAAGCGGCTGGATACAGAATGATCAAGAACACTGTACAGTTTCAAATTTTGTTTTCGTTAGTGTCCTATACAATGACACAAGTTTCGATGTGAACAGATGTTTACATTTTACGACTAATTTAATTTTTTTTTATATTTTAGACGTACTGGGTTCGAAACTATTCCCCGATACCGGATTTTTTTAAATTTTTCGTAGTTTTATTAGTCATTTTAAACAGGTGCTTTTCATTTATTCTTATCTGAGTAATGTAAATCTGGTATTAAAATGCATCCAGTCACCCAAATTCAATGTAAAGCAATCAGCTCGGCGAAATTGAACCGATTTTTACATTTTGAACCATATTTGGGCACGCTGATCCGAGGGGGGCTGCCACTGAATTGATGGAGTACTGGACAGGGATTGTGTTCGCGTTCAGCATGAAAAATTATGACGCAGTGATTGAATGATGATGGAGGGTGGTCAAATCACAAGCTAAGAGATAGAATAACCCCCCCCCCAGGGTACATTCGATTTTTTTTCCTCCCCTCAGAACCGATCTCATCTCAACCGAAAATAAATGACAGACAATTTTTTATTCAAAGAAATCTGGCCGAGCCATTGAACGTGTTTATAAACGCGCAGTACATGGAAGTCTGTACGTCGTACGAAGTATTATTTGTACATGTCGTAAAGACTTTAACTTCAATTTGTCTAATACAAAGTATTTATTACGATGATTAATATATTCGAGGCATGTAGTACGCAAGACGGAAAATGCATGTAATTTATTTATGAGAAACACTAAATAATAAATAATACTTGTTGAAATATGAATTCTGGATGTGAAATGATTTTATATTCACCAAGACAGACATCAAAGCAAAACTGAGCGTCTTTTAGAATTGTGCTCTATTAAGTTAATTCTGAATTCTGTTTCTTCTAAATAACACTCACATTTTATACGATGTATATTGTTACATGTCTTTATTTACAATATAAAGGCGTAATATCAACATTATTTGTGTTTATGAAAATTTACATGTCTTCAGGTCAGCAGGATTGAAAATTTGAACGATATTTACAGAGGTGTGTCTGATACATAGTCGTAATAATGGGAGTAGTACGCATCTCTGAAACGTCGGTCATCTTCTTCGATAATACACGGCACAATATACCAAAAGGCCTTCATGTTCAACTACGCACGAAACAAGTATTTGATTATAATTATTAGGATACCGTTTCTTTATATAGGTTCCGAGATGAACGGACACATAACTTATAAACCAAGCCTTTGAATTTCAAAGCGATGTTTCGTGTCAGGAATCAGACAATCCTTTTTAGATATGCAATTTCAAACAGATAGACTTTTTGTGAAACCTGTTTATGGCATTAGTAATGACTATTTCTTTATTAAAAACTATTCGAATATACTTCGTCTTATTAATATCTGAGCATATTAAATCCTCAAACGCGAATCTCCTGTATTATACATTTAGTTTTCTTTCTTAAAAGAAATATATTTCGAATGAAGTACAGTCTCAGAAGACCAAGCAGATATTCTGCAGTATTTTGGAGCTCATTGTCATGGAAAGGAAATTCGAATGAGTACAGAACATGTTTTTATGCCTACACAGAGTTGAGTCCGATTATGTAATTCAATAGGATGGTATGTTCCGTAAAAGTTGACAAGAACGAGCCTGTTTTTTTTTTTTTTGTATATTTTTGAAGAGTAGGCATAATGCAATTTATTTCAACATTATTTTTGCAGATTCCATCTAAATTTCAAAACGTACATTACCAAAAAAAAAAAAAAAATCCCCCCCCCCCCCCAACCACTTCATCTTTTCCAAAAAAATTTAACACTACGTTAGTATTTTAGTTTAATTTCATTAAGATGTTAAATCAACAGTCAAATTGACGTGTCTTAGGCAGTTAATTAAAAAAAATTACTCTTAATAGCTGTTCGGTATTGTCCTTGGAAGCCCTCGACTTAATCGTAGATCGGCCAATTTCACACAGCAGTGCAAACTAAGCTGTGGATACATTACGTGGTGGAAAACAGCCAGTGTATCAATGCTTTCGGCTCCTAGCTGGGAGGTCATTGGTTACCATGAAACATAATATCCGAAATCAATAATAACTAATATCACTGGAAAAAAGAAGGATTGAACCCCAAAGCCACAGAATTATACAACTAAAATGGTATTGACAAAATGGAGAAGGACTGAGAACAAAAACCACGGAATTAAACTACAAAGTACCACAAACCATGGCGTTGAAATGTCAGGCAATGGGTGACCTCAGCTCGAATCACCTATTGCCCTATCGACAGTTTAGGTCTGCTGACCTGGAAGTAATGGAAATATAATAAAACAAATAATTTAAGCCACTTTCATCTAATGTTTGTTACAGTACTAGGCGAACAGCCAAATACCACTCGAGCGTGATATTTTTGTAACTGTCACGAAACGTCGGCTTCGACGTGACTTCAAACATAATTTCTGCCACGTCTTAGATTTCAGCGTAAAACATGGCAATTCTGAAAGGGACTTCGTGAGTTACAACGAAGAACACAGCACAAGAAGGAAAGTTTATGTGAAAGAGTATTAATAATATAAATACAAGGCCCAGTAGGAAGACTCAGATGCCAAGTAACCATTTCCAAGTCACTGACTGTGACGGACAGTGTGTTTTAAAGATATTTATCAAAAGAGGTGCGGCCGAGCTTAAGCAAACTTCGTTCGTGGGGCTTTGACGGTGATGATATTAAAACAGAAAGGCGGAAAATAATATTGGAAGTTCGTGATAATGGCGGATGCATTAATGAGTTAGGATTATGTCGGATTTTTGTCATCACGCCTGAATAAATGAAACTGATGTACTACAGAGGCCAAGAATTGAATGAGGTTTTTACTCTGAAGTCTCACAATTTTTACGTAAATACGTCTGTATGGAAGGGTCATTCCTCAAAAAAGTGTAACGAAAAAGTGTAACCTGGTTACCTAGGAAACGTCGTGTTTACTCGGCATTGTTGTTACCCAGGAAACGTCATCTGTTTGCTCGGCATTGTTGTTACCTATAAAACATTTCATTACAATACATTCATCTACCACAGACCCATCTTAAGCGTAACTAATTCAAGTTAAATAAGCAATGTCTTAATCAAACTTATCTCAATTGTAAAGGATGTATAAAGGAAATATTTAGAATAAAGCCAATATATAAACTTCCTTTCCGTATAGACGTATTTACGTCAAATTTTCCGGAACCGTGGTTCCACTGTCAACTTTTGACACTGAACTATCTTAGGTAAAACAGGTGAATTTGTAGAATTTGGGGAACTACCTTTGGAGGGCCTGTTATGTGTTGGTGTCTGGCGATCTGCTGTTATGTTTCTGTTGTTTTCTGTGCTGTTTGTCTCGTGTTTCAAAGATTTTAACATGCTGCCAGTGGGTTATTTTTTATGAACATTTTATATATTATTTTATCACAGTTAAAACAAATAGAAACTTGATACATATAAGTATCATTTACATCAAAGATGTACAATTTGAGTAAACCTGATGATGTTCGTTTTCGATCGAAACATGTAGTTCTGTGTTAACGAACACTTGGATAATATTACAAATTCTGTGCAAAAGTGACAGAAAAAATAAATAAAGTGTAACCTTATTCATTATTACGTGTTATTTAAGGTCTAGCGTGGGCCCGTCCATGTTCGTCTGTCTGTCGCGATGTCGAGCAAAAAAAATTTTGATTGGAAATCCTAATGTAAGAGATAATTCCGAAAAAAAAAACCTAGGCGTAAATAGGAAGATAATATTAAAATTAATCTTAGAGAAAGAGAGTGGGATTGGGTTAATCTGGCTTACGACAGGGACCGGTTGCGGGCTCTTGTGAACGCGATAATGAACCTTGGGGGGCTTTCGTCTATGGCGGGAAATTTCTTCACTAGCTGAGCGTAATGTTGGCGTACTAAGAGGCGATGTGTTTTCAAGTTTGGCTCACGCCCTTCAAGTCTTCTGGTTAAAATACCTTTCTCCGCCACTGCATCCAGTGTGTAAGATTGTATCAGAATACTAACAGAAATGCCGACGGTCCTAACTTCTCCAATGCAAGAGACGCGTTGCATGTTTCTTGCTCAGTTGTGTACGACTGCTGGTATTATCGATCTGTACGTTTCGGCAGTGGGCCATCCAAATGGCGCATGGGGAGGAGAAGTCAGAATTGCAAGACAGGTGTTTGTAAACAGGTTTGGAAAGTGTCAGAGGTCGTTATTACATCGTGTATGGTCATAACGTCTCTTTGTGCTAGAATGAACGAAATTTGCTCCGAGATCGACGCATTACTCCGCCGTTACACCGCGACATCTAGACTTGGTTCTATCTTCGCTACACGGACACAAAAATAGCTGAAGGTTTTATTTATGAATGTTATTATCATCCGAAATGGATTACAGCGGCTGGTTTCGTGGTTTTGTATTCGGCTTCATTCATGGACATGTCGTGAGATGATAAAGTTGCGTCATATTGTGATAAATATATATTTATTTAAATCTTGTCAGTCTAATCACAATAAAATTCCTATTAAATATTAAAATATTACCATAATTAACATTTAAATGTTTAAAATATATTAAATGATGTTCTCTATCGAAATGTTCGATAGAGAACATCACTTAATATATTTTAAATATTTAAATGTTAATTATGGTAATATTTTAATATTTAATAGGAATTTTATTGTGATTAGACTGACAAGATTTAAACAAATTTATGTGTCGTGTTGTGCTGTGTAGATGGTCGATCCCGTATACGGGGAAGTCCTGATAAATGACCAATAATTTCAGAATTATTTCGTATTCGGTACAGACAAAATTGTAATAAATAAACTGAATATATTACACGCAAAACTCCTCTTATATACCTTTGTTGGGTTATTATATTTCAACTTACAAATAAACGTACCAGATCTCTGTTATAAAGCTAGTCGGTTCATTATGTTTATAGAAACAAGTGGCCAGTGGAATCCGTAAAGACGATGGGTGAAATGTTAAGGCCACGTCATCGCCAGGGATCGCGTGTTTGAATCTCAGGAAGAGCGTAAAAGTTTCGTACTTTTTCCAACATGTCACTCATCGCCATGATGCTACGAGTTGTACAGTGGGCGTAGACCATTTTACCAGATTTGTGTTAATTCCCAGGGAATGCGGGATAAGGCAGTTGATGTAGGTCACGGTTGATGTTTTACGACATTTATTTATTTTATTTAGTGTTGTGTCTGACGACAGGTCCATATGAACAGGATCCTTCGATCCTTTTCTCGGACTGGGACCTGTTCATATACGTTCTTGGCAGATGATCCAGAAGTGGTTTGCCATTGCCTTCTTCTGTGTGTGAATGGAGAAACCGGGGAAGCCCCCGGAGGAAAACTCCGTGTTGCCTAGACCACGGCCTTGCCCAACACAAGTTATAAATTCGGGCACCGCCGGGAATCGAACCCGAGACCCCAATTCCTGCTATTTCAGTCATCGGTGATGGCCGTTTAGACAGAAAAACGTCTGGTTTTAACTAACTAATTAATTAATTTTAATATGTTTTAACTCAAATAATAACCAGTTTGTGCAAAATGTTGTTCTTTGTTTATGTTCAGACCTCAAGGGATGACACGATACGAAACAAACGAACAAATAAACAGGATAAGCCTTTGAGACATTCAGGTTGTTTGAGGGTATGACGTTTAATTGTCGTGTTGCTGATGTCAGGTATGGAAGTTTTTGTAGTCGGATTATGCTCTGGCATGAAGTGAACAATTACACAGAGAAACATGAAAGTTTGTCGCTGTGGTTTTACGTCAGCTAAAACAAGTCGATTCTACAACACCGACATGTGTGCTTTAATCATTGGACATTCACATATACGAACAGACTCATGGAAAATAACATGTAAATGTCATTTATCGACACTGTATGAAGTGCTGAAGTTTTTTAGACTTCGGCGCTGTAGTTTAATATCAATTATGTTGTTAAGAACGTGACATTAATCTTGTCGTATGTCGTTAATTGTTTTAAGAGCAGTTTCATAATTTTTTTTTTAAATACAGGCCCGTTTGTTAACAATTTTGAAATAATTTTAAGTGATTCTTATCGTTACGTGATTTAGAACTTTTAGCTTCAAGATTTATTTACTGTCCTAGTCAGTTTTACCAGATATTTTAGGGCCACTTGTCGGCATCTGCTTTTGTTTACATTGAAGTCTACTAAGGCTAGTAACTGGGTACATTCAGGTCTGGACAAACGCGGTTTTCGATGAATGGGATTGAAATCCTATAGCACTGCATTTTCCGACTCCTAACACAAAGTTAATAGGCTCGGCCTCATTTTCTACTTCACAATTTCATGTTCTTCGAACGCAGTTAAATTTTTTTTTCTTCAAAAGTATGTAGTGTATTCGTTTCAGGGGATTTCAACGAAATATGGAGAGATATTTTCCAGTTCATTGCACTGGGGGAAGAAGCCATTCTATACTTGACCTCTTCTGCACCCTCTCACCATCCCCAAACTACGAACCTCGTTCTATGCTATTACAGCTCCCTCCACTTTCTCCGCTGTTGTCGCCACAAGAACTTATGTTTAATGTAGCGGTTAATCTTTGGCGCAATACGAACCTCTTATTCAGGGGAAAGTAGTCACAGTTTTTTTCCATGCCTATGAAGTTACCCTTTTGTGTATAACACTTTTAAACACGATTATAAAACCCACACTCGGTAGACATAGACGTAGATGGTACGATAAAGATGTGTGATGTTAGGCCGTGGAGTTGATTCAGTTGGATCCTTGGAAACAAAGTAACGTGTCTACGTCTTCTGTAGTAGCGGGGAATTTTTGTTCTGGCAGAGACTTATTTTTTCCATTTACAGAATTTGAAAATCCAGTCATAAATTGATGTAAGAAGCGAGAGTCGTGGTTAATTTTTAAGTATATTGGAAACACTTCCATGGAGGATCTAAGTAAAATTACAGGACGCCAGTAGGGCTAAGCAATGACTGATGGAAGGTTAAACGCAAATAGAAGTTGATTTTACATCCACCGTATGGATACAGTTGATCTACTTAGCTTGAGAGTTCTTAAAACACTCGGAAAAGTCCCGAACCAACCAGATAATTAATAAACTCCACGGAGTAAAACCCTTTGAAAAGCTGATCGTAGCTCGGCTGTTGAAGAAAACTCTGTATTTTCTGTGGAAACCGAAATTTCATTACTGTGTTTACAAAATCCCTTCACCGAACCTTATCCTAAGAATGATTCATCTAATCCATAGCCTTCAAGCCTATTCCTCTAAGATTAATTTTAATATTATCCTCCCACCTACGCCTAAGTATATCTACAGATCTACTATACTGTTTTATAGCATCAAATACTGTAACTTTATTTTGAAATATGCCAGATTTTTTTTATAAATATACAAAAAAGTAATAAGAACGTTTATTTAAAGCTTAGATTAAAGTAACATGCATGAATGGCCGAATTTGTTAAAGAGAACATCCCTGTATATATTAAAGTTTTAATATAAGCTTATTCCATCAATAGAATTAGAGGGAAGTGCATCATGGGAAAAGACGGACGGACAGACAAGAATATCACGCGGTGTTTTTATGCTATTCACTCAGCTCTGATTATAGATGTGCACATTGTACGTTTCGGTTATGCTAACGCCTGTCTTCAGGACTGTAAAACGACCTCTTGTATCGAAATAATCGAACCGCGAAGCCAAATTTCCCAACGAAAATGAATTTAGTCAGTTCACATTTTAAATTTTACTTTTATGTCGATCGCTCTCCGTTTTCATCTTTCCAGCAGCTTAATTATGATTCAGTACACGCGTAATAACCCAGAATTCAATGCGAGCAACACATGTCCATGTGTGGTTATCCATCTCTGTCAGACACATTTTTCTGTCATTTTCTCCGTCTGTGTCCCCCCTCCCCCCACCTCATTTTTGTGTGAGTTTCTGGACATAACAAAATCACAGGCACGTCCGTGGGACCTGGGGGCAAAGGGTTTGCCGAGCTTCGGGTAAACTGACGCTGGGCCCATGTGACCCGAATATTAAATCAGGGCGACAATGCTTTTTTTCCCCCCTAAATGCCAAACAAAGGTCTCTTGTTACCCCTCACGACATGACCGAAAACGAATAGAAGCTAAGTTAACTGTGGCAGGTGGAAGGTAAAAGTGTTACTGTACGGAATTTCGAGGTGACCTGTTTCATGCATAGTTTAATAAACACTTTTACTCTGACGTGAGATCTCAGATACGATTTTTATGGAGGGAGAGTGTTTCTTTATGTATTCATACCGAAGTATGGGATACGTCAGTGGTCAACTTTGACGTTCTTTCATCTCTTAGCGCCCATTTCAATCTTCTCATGACGCATTTCGCATACGCAGATGGAAACCTGAGATTTACTTTTAAAATTTTCGTTGAATGTGGATCAGGCGTGGATTGGAATTTTCGCTGAATGTGGATCAGGCGTGGATTGGAATTTTCGTTGAATGTGGATCAGGCGTGGATTGGAATTTTCGTTGAATGTGGATCAGGCGTGGATTGGAATTTTCGTTGAATGTGGGTCAGGCGTGGATTGGAATTTTCGGTTGAATGTGGATCAGGCGTGGATTGGAATTTTCGTTGAATGTGGATCAGGCGTGGATTGGAATTTTCGGTTGAATGTGGATCAGGCGTGGATTGGAATTTTCGGTTGAATGTGGATCAGGCGTGGATTGGAATTTTCGTTGAATGTGGATCAGGCGTGGATTGGGAGAACCGTAAAGGAATCGAAGAAATTCTCAGGATTATATATCGTGATGTTTCCAGTGAGTTGACCGAATTTATTGAGCTCTGTGGTAAAATGGGCTATCATGTAAACACAATTCGGCGTTACCAGAGTTCTAAAGTCTGTGCATCTCACGACTGGAAGCTGTAAGCCCCATCAGGAGAGATAAGAGGGAATTACAAAGCAGTTCCTCAGACACTACAAGCAGAGGAACACGCAAACACATTTGACTTTGTTCTTAGATTCAGAAACTCAGAACCGTCCTCACGCGTCGGCGGAGAGAAACACCAATCCCTTACCGAGAGTCGAACTCCGTGTTTACAGTCCGTGGCTATCAGTCACCTTATGACTGAGCTGTTTCAGATCCATGCACTAAAACTGTCTTTCCAAAAATGTGTTTGTTGTAGGATCCACTTTTATTAGGGAAACCCGAGGGATAATATTAAAGTAGATTTAAGTATATCTTAGAGTAATGGAATATGGCGTTGTGTACTGGATTTATCTGACACAAGATCGAGTCCAGTAGCGGACTGTTTTGAGCAAAGCAAATAAACCTTGGGGTTTTGTAAAAGGCGATGAATTTATTGAATATATTTGTTTCTTCCAAGGACATCTGAGGGACAAAAGTAATGTTTGTCGCTAGGATTTTCTTTTCTTGTCCTATTTAATAGCAAAGTCATTTGGATTTCGGTTTTAGTTTTTGAATTTCACGATATTAACGTTTCCGGTTAGGACGTAACGGGCGAGACAGATATTTTTGCGAAGAGCTAAAATTTTTGAATTTATAATATGGTCTTCCTTTCCAGTCTCTCGCCTCTGCTCCGTTTGTTTGTTTGTTTGTTTGCAGTAGCAACATTGGGTAAACACCGCACTCTCGTTTTCAGTGAAATTTTGTTTATGATGGTTTATGTTCTCATAAAGTACTAAGCGCACTGCAGTGTCTGTGGGTTTAGTTAAACAGGAAGGAAATGGGATCTAGGATCGATGATCTATGATGATCATTTCATCGCAGCCACTTTAAATTTCGTCTGCCTCCCCCTTCCCCCCCCCCCCCCCCCGCAGTGAACAGTGTACACAAAACAAGTAAACACCGGCTATTGAGTGGAATGGTCCAGACACTATCACATAATACAGTCAACATTGCCATTTGCCGGGTTGAAATCACACCGATTATGTGTTGGCGGATCACAGATCTAATTTCCTTTCTGTCCAGAAGTGGCCGCCAAATTTGTATGTGCTGGTTAATGTTTGGGCGAACTCACGGCACGATTTTCGCCCTGGAAATATGCACACCTGTCGTACTTGCAAGATGGAAATTATTTTCCTTGGAAAATACGGTAATGCATGAAGATGCATCTCTGAAACGTCTTCGGTCAGCTCCTGTACGACGCAGTATAAAATCTCGCAGCAATGAAACTTCGAGTTTCATAAAAGTTGGGAACTGTATTGACCATCTGAGGGACAATTTGCTTCTTAAGTCCTTAAGTAAGACTCTGTTTGCAATTCAGACATGCCTCAGTGCTACTTGATAATTAGTCCACCACAGCATCCAGTTAGCTTCATCTTCAATCAACATAGATTGTCAGAAAGACATCTTACCTCTGTTGCAATATTCTGTGTGTCACATAAAGTAGAACACAAAACATTTGTTTATATTCGCAAAAAATTGTTGGATAAGCTTCTAAGTAGTTCTTAACACGTCGTAACTTTTATAAATCTGTGCTACCAACGTATGTTGTTAATATCTGCGCGTTGTAGACTTTTTGAACATCCTGTACATACCCAACATTAGAAGGCCTGGTATGCCAGGCACTACGAAGTTTTAAAACTATCCTTTCATATATGTAAATTCATGTTGTTTCACGTAGCTTTGATTAAAGAGTAAAATGCTATTCCTGCAGCAACGAGATATTAATAAAATATCCAGTTTATGAGTACTCCGAGTCCTCTGATATGTACACAAGCTTCATGCGCCTTCCATGTGGCCATTACATGATTTAAATTCAACCTCCCTTTCGTTTCGCCCGGAAAGTAGTAAGAGATGAATTGTTCATCGGACTAACCAAATAAATCCACGTATAAGCTCCACTCACGGGTAAATCTATGTATGAATTGCACAGCAAAACCATTAACAATCCGCCTAGAAGTACAAGTCAGTCATTTATCAATTTTTTTTTCTGTAGTTTAACAAAGTGGTTAGGTTTTTACTCCATTCACACACAGAAGAAGGCAATGGCAAACCACTTCTGGATCATCTGCCAAGAACGTATATGAACAGGTCCCAGTCCGAGAAAAGGATGGAAGGATCTTGTTCATATGGACCTGTCGTCAGACAGAACACTGAATAAAAATAAAATAAGCTTCACATTGTCTCAGATATCTCTTGGTTTCCTTGTTCTATGATTATTAAAATTTCCAAAGCATTCCCACCCACAATTTTATTACATGATTATTCACAATTACGTTCAAAAGGCGTCGTTAAACAAACTTAGTGACAAACAAATACAAAGTTAACACTAATACGATTCATACATGTTTATGTAGATGCTCACTTGTCGATTATCTGGTTCATTAGCTCACAAACTAAATTACTAACTACCGGCGTGTAACTTCATTGGGAAGAGTGTTCTTTGAGACGCTGACAGGCGTTCACCTGTCCAAGATAAAAATTCCCCCGCCATTTACAGCAGGTGCGAATACTTTAGTTACAAAACCGAGTTCAGTACAGACACAACATTAATCAAATATGCACGTACGCCACTCTGAAAAATGTTTCAAATAAAAGTTTTAGATTTTAATTACTTCTGTGTTTTACGTTAGGTATAATTTTATTAAAATTAGCTTTTTATTTTTAAATACTAAATTCTATACGAGATTCACGTAAAGTAAGGAATTCATATCGGTAGTTGCAAACGAAAGAACGTTTAGCCGGAATTTTTTAGACGCCGAAGCCAGATCTCATCGAACTTCGTTGAGGGATTTCAAATATGAAACATACGGTTGAACGGATATAATCTCCATGTTATGAGTTTACTTTATATACGTTTCATCCCATAAAATGAAAATGAATTCAGTTATTTCGTGCAGTTTCTTGGTCTACTTTATTCTCCTTGTCATAGAATATTTATTTAACCCGCAGGAACGCAAAGCTCGTTTGAAAAATGTTTAATATTTCAGCTCGTACCGTAAAAAAAAGTAATCACTGTTTGCTCTGATAATTATGCGAAATCTGTAAATGAAGAATTATTAGTTATTAAAGCCGGTTATACGCTATGTTTTAACGTGTTAACCAATTGAACCATAAAGCTTATTTAAGTAATTCGGTTCCTACCTGCCAACACGCCTAATTATCAGTAGATTTATAATGTTTCGGGAAAAAGTCGCTGTTTATTATGGGAAACAAATTTGTATGAGCGCAGTGCTAGTTTGTGGAACGTTAAAGCGGATGGTAGACGTACGTATTTATCTCCGTGCCTCAAAGAGTTAAATAATCTGTATGGAATGTGATTCATTCAAATACATTTGGCCAACTGAAGGGTGGACATTCACATACGGGAAAAACCATAACTCTGAAATGTATTATTTATGGCGATCCTGTTTGTTTTGTAAAGATATGAAGCTATCGTTATTATGATTTATTGTGGTATGATACTGAATCACCATTTATGAATACTCGAAGGCAGTGTCCTAATTTAAATTGGTTTAAGTTAGTATAATTTCGTCATATTGTGAATCAAATATTAAATTAATTATTCGGTTTTGTCCGTCTAATCACAATTATATTTAAAATTTACAAATAGGATAATTAAAATATCATTTTATGTTCCATATCGAATAATCGATTTACATTTTTTTGGAACATTTTTTTTACAACATGTTTCGGTTTCATCGAACCATCTTCAGGTGTAAAATTTATATCAATAAACTTAAAACTCAATTACAATTTCTGTTGTGTAGCTTTTTGGTGATGTAAATCGATTATTCGATATGGAACATCAAATGATATTTTAATTATCTTATTTGTAAATTTTAAATATAATAGTGATTTGACGGACAAAACCGAATAATTGGTTTAAGTTGTTTAACAGTGCACTTTTTTTACTTCGGCTGCTTAATGTTTATTCACCGTCACAGACTTTTAATTATTTCATTAAGCTAGCTTAGATCATAATTAAATATGTCTAAGATAAATAAGTGAATATTTCAAGTTGTATACAGACGTGATAATGTCTATTATTATTATTATTAATATGGTACATTTATATATTTAGTTTCATTTGTTTGTTTGTTATTGTATTTGTAATGTTTTACTTTCATTATTATTGAATTTAATTTAATTATTTATTATATCTTATCCTGTACTCTGGTTTAGTGCTTGGCTGTTATTGAACTTATTTGGCTGTTGCCAAGCACTTAAATAAATTAATTTAATTGAATTATTATTATTATTACACGAAGATTTAATTTTATAAATAATATTTTGTACATAGGTATATTTATGACTTGTCTCCAAATAGAATTTTATATGTATAGCTCCAGTGGTTTATTTATTATCATGTTATTAAAGCCACAGAGAAATTTCGAGAGTCTGAATGTCTTTGTTTTATATATTACAGAATTTTACAAAATAAAAATTGAATACCTTTTGAAAGTCTATTACCTTCCAAGCTCTCACTTCATAAATTTGTGCTTCAGACATGTTGTTATTAGTGACTGTGGGAAATTAAAAAGAACGGTAATGGGGCGAAGTTCTGTTGAATTACGTTCGTACCACGTCAGTGGAAACCGATTTCTGAAGCTGAGACAAACACAGACAGCGTAGTGACAAAATAAAACTAAAAGTTTTTGTAAAGAAAGGGAAGTTGTTGTGCGCTGTTGTTCTGCGTGGTTATCGAGATTTGTCTCTCACCCAATTATCGATACTGAGAAGATGATATTGCAGAGATTATTATATGAAGGAAGAAACACTAATCTTTTTATATACTACGCGGTATGAACGGTTATGAATCTTCGTGTATTCCTCTCCAAATAAAAGAATAAAAAATCAAAGGATGGTGAGATGGGCTGGGCATGTGGCACAAATGGGGAGGGGAGGAATATATGTGGGCTGCACATCAAAGTGAGAGATCACTTAGAATACAGAGACAATTGAGAAACGATAATATTAAAATGTATCTTAAATAAATAATGTGTGTGTGTGTGTGTGTGTGTGGATGTAACTGGATTTATCTGGTTCAGGTTAGAATACGCTTTTGTTGGAGCGGTAATAAATTTTCGGACGTTTCTTGATCAGCTGTGTGACTATTAACTTCTGAAGAAGGTCTGGGCATCATGAAACCAGTTTACGTAGTTTGTTGCAGGCCAATGTTTGTTTTAGGTTTCCTTCGGAACCGTTTTATCTAGCCGTACGTGCTTTAGTCTCCCTGATTCAATTACAGGGTAAGATGTTAGTATTCTGAACTTGGTTCGAATTCTCGAAGGCTTGAAGTTAAATGATAATGACGGTGAAGCAGTTCTACTTCAAATCTGTTCACTGAGACCATTGGTTTATATGTCGAGATCGGAATTTTAAGTCGTTCTCCTTTAAATTAAAGTTCCATGCACATAAGAGGTGGATTAGTAAGTACAGACACACAGTCACTTACAGGAAATGGAAGCCATGGTTTTACAGTGTGTTCGCGATGCCAGAGGGCTGACTTTCTCAGTGTGTCTAGCATCCAAACTACGCCCCATGCAATCATGCGTTTTCGTAATGGGTATTTAGTATATTTTTCTTTAAAAGACTAGAATTGTGTACCGGAATACGCACTCCCACTTATTAATAAAGTATTTATTCTATCTTAAAAGATAAATCACGTGGTATTGCTATCTTATTTAAGTTATTACATCAATACCGATACGTCATAAGGCGGATTACCTCTGATTTGGCGTGCTGGATTCGTATTCGTATGGTCACAGAATCGAATCTTGATCAATTGTTTCGTTCTTTTATGAAACCTGAAGGTTCATTACTATTTTCACAAGTATCACGTTATGCCTTTAAGTTCCATATTAATATTAATACACACGCTTTATTTTCCTTAAGACTCGGATTACAATCATATTTTTTATCCGTCATGAACTCTACGTGTCCTGTTGTCATTTCATTAATCTGACAGTGGGAAAAAATATTTATCTTCCTTAAATGTCTTTGTATGGTATATTAATACTGTATTTAATGTGGACTTTACAAATCGTCTGTTTTTAAAAGTCTTAAAACTCACTACGTTTCGAGGATGGATTTTGCTCTGTCTTCAGGTCTAAAAAAGGTATCCGGCAGACCAAGATATTCTGGATCTGTTTATCTGTCATAGGTCAGAAATAGATCGCTGTGTCGGATCCAAATAGAACTTTACCTAAGGACGATGGAAGATTCATTTTTTCGAAACGCAGTTATTTGTAATGTTTTAAGACGGATGAGTCGAAAACAAATCATGTAGGACGTATTACTGTCTTGCTTAATATTTATCGCTATAGATTAGTCAGGCCTAACGACACTCAGATATTACGTACCGTGTTGTAAATTTCGGAAAGTCCTCTCGCTAAATATTTCCGCGGGATGCATCCGAAGTTGGATAACAGTCTTCTGCACAAGAAGACTTGTTCTCCAAGTAAAAACTAATTACATATTGTTTCGTAATCCCTTTATAATTGTTACTGAGCCGAGTTTAATTGTTCTTGTATCTTAACTTTCTCCGCTCTGTGACGCGAGGTAATGGAAGACATGGGATGGGTGGGAGTCGTCATGTTTCCTTCCTTAAAGTGTAAGCCGCTCTCACTCGCAGCCCTCAGATACGTGTATCCTCAGCGGCTGATGCCAAGGAGGCGTGTGGAGGGTGGTGGACATAGGGCTCCATGCATTCTTAACGTCAATACAAGGGGAAATGTGGATTGTAATATTTATGTTCAGCTTTCTTATCATTTAGTCGTTGGATAAGGGGCGTGCCTCATGTTTTCAAGGGAACAGGATTCGATCCGGTAACCTTAAGCATAAGAGTTCAATATTCTGACACAGGGCTGATGGATCTTGATTTACAGCATGGATAGAAGACAAAGACCACAAAATTTATATAAATGGAAACTAAAATTGCGTGAGAAATATAAATGACGCAGTGTTTTATAAATAATTGTTCTTTAACAACTATTTTAGTTGGCACCAAGAACTTAGAATTTGCGAAGAATGTACGCGGATTACATCTTTCCAGTTTTGTTGTTGAGGTGATGAAGTAAATTATTCTTTCAGATTCTTTGAAAGGAAAAGTTTAGATAAAAACTATTGTCGAATTTCTAATCAACTCGCCAGATCCTATTCCATATCATTCTAGCAAAAATACAACAAAGGTACCGAAATAAGAGAGAAACTTTTCCAATGTTCAGTATCGGAAAAGTTTTTGAGATACAAGCCACAGCCCTGTTCTGCTATCAAGAGGGAGAACAACATAATCCCAGGTAAAACCTTACACGGGAGCAAAGTTCTCCCTTCCTCTGTACTCCTGGGAGTGGGGTCTGACGTCGAAGTCAATACTCTGCTGAGATAAAAAAAGAAAAGAAGCGAACGCTGCGAAGAAGAGAAGAAGTTCTCTAGTTACCTTTTTAACTTTCATTATTTCCTGTGCTTTTGGAGGATTCTTCATAGTTGTAAGTAGGTACAGAGCCAGGACAAATTTGAAATACAGTTTCGTGTGTCCTGTTTCAAGAATAAACTTTTGTGTATGTTTTCCAGAAAGAATTTTTATCCCACGACAATGGACAGTGGAATCATCAGAAAGAAATTCTTTAAAATAACTCTGCCTTTGACGAAGTAAGATTCAAAACACAAATAGCAATGGTCTAAAATTTGATTTTTTGGTTAGTTTTTCGTAGACTGAGTACGTAGTTCTGTGGGATAACTTTCAATAGGGGGTCTCGCTCGATTCTAATCTATAATTCCACTTCGTCCCTACGTCTTAATCTTTTGAAGGTTTCTGAATTGGAAGAACAAATTTCTTCACTACAAACTGTTTAGAAGTTTACTGGTATAATATCCATAGTAATATACAACGCTATTTATAATCGTAGCGATTATAAATTTCACTTTTATCGTCTATTCAATTAAGCTTATTGCTTGGGGAGATTATTTTGTAATCAGGGCCCGAAAGATTAGTTCCGTAACGAGATCCACAGAGCACAGTCCTTCTTGAGAATCTAAATGAACCCATAGCTAATCAAGAAATTTTACACATTTTATTTAAAATGAATATTCATTATCGTGTTTACAAGAATACCTCACTGTTCCCTATAATTAGCAACATGAATCCAGCTTATATACTCACACCCATTTATCTTAAGATCCATTTTAATATTATCATATCGTGTGCCCATTTTAATATTATTATATCATGTGCGGCTAAGTCACTGAATGTCTCTGTTCATTCAGGGTATATATTATTAATATTGGCTGTTGTAGACGGTGAATTTAAAATCGGACTTACTATAATAAAGACAATGTGGATCGTGGATCCCTCAAGAGATTTCTATAAGGAACTGGATGCAGCATGAGACAAGTCTGGTCTTATTATTAAATAAATAAATCCTCCAACGATGCTATATGAAGTTGTCTCCCACATTTAAGAATAAGGGTTTATGGTTTTGTTCTAATAAATATTTCCCTCGTGGGTTTATGTTAAATACGAAGGAAAATAAAAATTTTAAAACTGAAATTATAAACATAAAAATTTATTAAAATGTTTTTGCAGGTTCTCACGGCGATGAATACGTCGATGTTGGTCTTACGGGTTGTAACGCCGTGTGGACTTGTAGGTAGAAACAAACGTTTCAGAGGAACATACTACATCTATTTTCGCGGTAGATCAAACATTCCGTTACGAACCAAATGTATTACAATTACGTTGTATTGGACATCTAGCAATTACTTTCGAATTACACAACGGTCCATTTGTCTCGCGCTCTTTCACTAGCCCCGAGGGTTTCAATACGGCGATGAAACGTGACGCTCTAAATTAACTGCAGCTACAATCCAGATACAGAGAACTCCACAGCGCATTTATCGTCCTGTTACAATCTGATTTTCATCTCTTTCATTATTATCTTTAGTACTGGATGATTTTTAACCTTATTCTTACAAAACGCCGTGATAAATTGGCGTGACAGTGTGTTTGGAAGTTACTAAGGTTCATTTTGTGATAATTTCCTCAAGTTTTTTATGGGACGTTCGACGTAAAGCACTTCAGACTTTGCAGTATGCCTTGGGACGTGCTAATCGAAGGTCTACATTATTAATAATTGCTCCACATTCAATTTATTATAAGACAGTTGATTAATAAATGCTCCCTAATTTTATTTTATTTTTATAACAGATCTAAAAAAAAATCCAAACACACTAAAATTTATAATAAGAAACAGCGAAAGGAACATATACTCTGTATTATGTTAATCAGCACCATGGAGCGGGGCCATTCTTAAAAAACTGATAATACCCTTAGCTAGTCAAGAAATTACCCGTACTTTATAAAATTCGATGGTTCATTACTGCACCCAGAAGAGCCAGCCACCGACCCGTAATCTGATACTGATAAATCAAAGTTACACCCTCCATCAAAAGTACTCTGTAATCCATTTTAATATTATCCTCCCATCTTTTATGCTAGGAGAAAAATATGACTTAGTAACGTTTTGAAGTAAAGCAGTTTTTTTTATTAAAATTCAGTTACAATGTTAGTTTGTTTTTGGGGTAATATTGTTTTTGTGTTTGATTATTCAATGATTAAGCATTTGTTCCTTGTTTACAATGATTTTCATTGAGCTCATTGCTTTTATTGTTCGGTGGTCGGGTTACTTTGTTATTTTAGTGGAGAAAATTGTAAATATTATTTTTGTTGAGTACCTTACTTTTAATGTAACTCGTTTGAAAGACGATTTAACCAGTATACCATAAATAAACGTAATTCAAATGTACTTTTTTTTACTCACTTAACAAACCGAAATTTATGTTTTATCTCTGTATGAACACGGAGAAATCAGTTTGTCTTAAAGCCAAGGCTGGAAACAAGTAATATATGAGTTAGCCTTTATAGGATCTTTCATGTAAGACCAGTGTCCATTACTCATCCTGTGAAACGAAGCTGTTATATCCCCTGCTCAGCAGGCAGAGGAGTGTGTCCGTCCGTCCGTCCGTCCTGACACGTTCGCTGATAGATTATGCCTGAGTGCGAATATGCAAGGTCTCGTGTGGTTCATTCAGTCGGAGTGTTTGCTAAACGTTCTTGGCACCCCATTGGATCGTAATTTCATTTTATTATAAGTAACAGCCATGTAGATCACACTGTTGGTCACTTCGTGTTCTAAAGTTTCTGAACTATAAATTCTGAATGAATTTTCAGGTAATCATTGCGGTGAGTATGGAGATTTCTTTCTTCTGTTTTGTTGCGCTGTGTAAATCTGGTATATATTTTCAGGTGTTTCAGGGATGATTCAGGGCGATCGCCTCTGAAACGTCGGTAAGCGGCTACCAGATTACACGCCGAAGTAACTTAGCAGACGGCCATCTTCGAAATGCGTCACTGTAGCAGTCAAGCAAGTTTAATCCAATTCAGACCTTCAAACTACGAGCCTATTATTTAAGATTTTTCTAACCCTGTCCTCACATCCGTGTCTTGGTCTTCTAAATAATTTCTTCTCTTAAATGTTTCTGTTTTATTTTTTATTGCATTTTACACACCAAAAACTTCTTGTTCTCCATATATGGATATACAGAGATATATACCGTTTTATAAGTACGTGATACCATATCTTTCGTTTCTAGTTACACTTTTCTCAATGCATATTTAATCTGTAACTAGTATCATATTGAACATTTTGCCTCCGTATTGTACAGAATTATGTTCCCTGATAATAAGTGAGATTTTTCTGGGTCTTCATTACTTAAATCACTAGCGTGGCGTATGAGCCGTTGAAGTCGACGGGAATGAAATTTCGCGAACACAAAACCGACTACCTGACCTATTCTGATTCGCATTTGATTCTGAAATAACCAGTCTTCATACATGTGGAGGACTCCCTATATGGGGTATCGGCCCGTCGCTGTGCCTCTGCGTACACATACACAATACAACCTAACCATAAAAATACCCAGCTCATTTCCGTTCATCGAGCGTGATTCACACACACACACACACACACACGAGCGGCTTAGAACATTGCGCAGTTTAGAATTCCCCGGTCACTGTCATAGGCCATAATAGTAATCATATCATAATAAAGTTTCCCCTCCCCCCCTTTTCACGCATTCATGAGGAATGATAAAGTGGTTAAGTAACTGTTTACCACCAAATCGAAAGAAGTCGACTTCGGAAGGTTAGCTGAGCGCGCCACGGGTGACCCCGCCTCTGAAGCAGCCTGTCTTCCTCACTCGGAGGAGGGTTGGTTTCGAGGCGTAGGATAAGACCGAAGATGTAACTATGGACACTCGAATGGGAAGGGATGCTGCTATTAAGGTAAAAGCGTACCTGTAACCTCTATAAAAGACGTGGTATTGGAGTGATCCTTTCAGCCATGACCAGGATCGTGGGATGCGAAGGGTGGAATCATACGAGACTCTTCTTATATGTAACACTTGTTTAGATTTCGTGCTGAGCCGGACTTTCGCTCTATAAATCATAGATGGCAGAGTAGGTTGATGAAGGGATAAATTTCTTCAACGAAGACAACATTGATGAATTTTTCTATCCGAAAGGCAAGGATTTAATCCACCTGTTTGCATAATAATAATAATAATAATAAGTTCTGAGCCATCAAAATTAGCAATACTTTGTTTGTTAGCCCCAATTACATTTAAACATTCATCAGCTAATACATTTAAAGTCATAGACTAGAATCTGTTGAGAATGAAAATGTGTGACAACATTCTGTATTGAACAAAACGTGTCTCAGTTACAAAGTTAAATTGGTTAATGCCGTCCGTTGAAATGATTGTGTTTTACTCAGTGAATCATATGAAACTCGAAAATTTACTCTGTAAAAAGTATAGTTCGCGACTGTAATCTTGAGACTTGCGGGGGTGAGGAAGCGGGGTGGAGGCCTACCTGCTTTCCTTGCAAAGTCTCAAGATTACAGTCGCGTACTGTATGTGCAACTTGAAGGTACTGGGCTATAGAGGGTTAAAACAGGTTCTTGGAGATTGCGTTGTAAAGATGCACTGCTCAGGACTCGACCCAAGAAAGCATTCCCTTGGTTACTGTTATCAGGTCATCCTAACATGCACAGTCTGTTTGCCCTTAGTGAAGTTTCCAGAAATGCACGAAATCCAAACTGTAACGCCTGCAAAAGTTTGTTTAGACTACGCGCTCGACACAGAAGGCGGAGAAGTAGTCGATGAGGCATGGCGCTTAAGGGACCGAGACAGGTGTTTTTCCTCCCGCCCATGATATCATTGTTAATCGTGCACATAAGCAAACACATTGCCCGTTATATTTTATGTGACGTAAAATTGAACAATTTTTACGTTTTCTATGTACAAAGCGAATGGTGTGTGGGATGGAAGAGAAGTTAAATCTCATCCTGATTTATGTCCTGAAGATTGTTTTTCCGAAACTTTGGGAACCAACTACAAGACGAAAATAGTGGGTCACAG
This sequence comes from Zootermopsis nevadensis, assembly GCF_977971745.1. Classification (NCBI taxonomy): domain Eukaryota; kingdom Metazoa; phylum Arthropoda; class Insecta; order Blattodea; family Termopsidae; genus Zootermopsis; species Zootermopsis nevadensis. The sequence goes on along the minus strand of NW_028259148.1, from coordinate 2,460,101 downwards.
CCCATAAGACCACAATACACACTTTTCCTACCATAGAAACCTGAAATATCATGTAGGCCGTGTCCATCTGTTAGCATCTACGAAACAGTTTTCGATTTATTTCGTATTGGTGGATAAATATTAAATTTCTCGAAATTCCAGTTCCTTACAGTAACAACTATGAAGATGGTTGTCTTCTGGTGTGGTTGACCGAGGTAAATACTCGTAAGTTAACTGTAGCAGTGGAGAGAAAACGTGGCAACAGAATTATTTTAATATATATTATGATGCCGTCAGGAGTTAAAACGTGAAGCTGCGAATAGGGAAAACTGGCGAACTCTTTTTGGGCAGAACAAAGGACCTGTCGTCAGACAGAACACTAAATAATAATAATTCAATTCAATTCAATTAATTTATTTACGTGTTTGCCAACAGCAAGAAGCCAATAACAGGCAAACACTGATAATATATACAATAATAGTGAAATAATAATTAAAAATATTACACAAACGGATTAACTAAACTTATACATGTACAGTATTAAATGTAACTGCCAAGTACAGGCAAACCCAAAATAGAAACAATATTAACACAGAGCAAAAAATGAAGAAATATAAATAAAAACAAATAATCCACCTAGGGAACACTAATATAATTGTAAAACTTTAAAGAATATAAAAAGACAGATAACGAAGCTAGATCATTTCCCTTGTTGAGAACGATCGCTCAAGGGAGACAATGTTTATGCTGAATACGTCCAAAAATTTACATACGTCATTTGCAGCGATGACGCACCTGGCTGAAGGACTATGCCTTAGTGCCCTGCTCACACTAAAAGTAGAAAATTCTCTTATTTGCCTCGCCGGCACACAGGAGAATTTTCTACTACTAATAATAATAATGATGCCGTCTGTTTTGAAATTATAAACTTTGGGTGAAATAGTAAAGTGAGGCTTTCAGGAACACATATGGAATATCCATCATTTTAAAACCTGTAACATTTTCGAAAACTTTTTTATACATTATGAAAATTTAATAAAATTGAAGAAAAATCGATTTTATTATCTCGATGTATAGATACGTGTGTTGTTTGCTTGATTTCGGAACACTTTGTGTGCGTCTGTAATAAATAGACTTATAGATCCATGAGCTATGCTGAATCGCAGAGAGCACTCTGGAAAAGCCCAGACTCAGTCGTCGTACACTTTCCTCCCTCTCCAGTCTTCGGGAACTGGCACAGTGAGCAAAGGGGATGCGGTTGCCCACAGAATGCTGGAAGGCAGCGAACGTGTAATGCAGTGTGGCCTACACAGCTTCCACCTCACCTCCCTGCCCTAACACACGTCATGGCTTTACTGTCTTACTGGATTCAGGGAATGTTTAACCTGTCTGTACATCGCCACATGATCCTTGCATGTACCACGTGTGAAAAGACAGATTGTCTGTGTGTGAGTGGGTACTTGAGTTGAGGCTCAGCCCTGCCTGACTGCGATTGGTTGAAGCTTAGGGCAAAGACGCAACATAAGAGCTCAAAAGAATAAGGAGTAATAACGTTCAGAGAAATTAAAATTTATAAACATAAAACACTGCAGTCGGAATGTGTGATTTATGACAGATTTATGTGTAATTATGTAAAGAATAAAGATGGCTGTCTTCTGGTTTGTTGTGTCGTGTAGTCTGGTAGAAGTTTACTGACGTTAGAGGTCCTTGCTGCCTTCATCATCAGGGCGATCAGTCGCCCTGATGATGGCAATCTTAACCATTATCCGTTTAATTTAAATTCTGTGCTTTGGATATTTTATATTGGTTTTGTTATACTATGAACCTTTGTTTTGTTACAGAAGAAAAGGGATTCTTAACCATATAAATCAAAATTATGACAATCATGTTATGTAATTCGTCGTATGATGTTTTGCAAAGTATAAAATATGGTAAGTTTTAGACTTAAATGGCAAATATTTTCTGTTCTTATTCTACTTTAATTTAATTACGTAGTTGGTTTACGGAAAAAACTATATAAACACGGTGTTCTTTTATTGGACGATAATTAAATTTCTGTCATGCTCAGGATAAGCCGACTGTTGCATGAGGCACTATCGTTTGAGGGCTTATCCATTGTGCCGGGAAGATGATCCGCCATTAACCGCCCTGTTGGGTTGTACCGGCGGTTTGCATGTCTGAAGGCAGGTCTCATCGCCTAATGGAAGAGTCTTGTCTTGTGCACGCATGGAGGCAGAAAACTGCACATTTACCCCACCACGTTTCAGCCTCCTCAAAATCCTCTCTGTTCATTATCTTGCTAACATTCACGCAAGAATTTCACTTTTGCTTCCAGCCGATACGTGATTTTATTTAAGTATTTTGTGGAGTCGTGGAAACTATGTTGTGTAAAATACCGCTAAACATAATTAAATTAAAACCAAATTTATTAAAGTGAGTTCTGGTGGTTGCTTAAACTCCAACATTTGAAAGGTTTATCTCGGTGACAGAAAGTTTTCAAAGGATTGTAACTTGTTTTTGCCCTGTGGAAAAGGAAAACTTGTAAACGGGGCGTTGAAGCTGTGGGTTTCATCATAAAGCGTCTTTACCACTCAAACAAAACTTAACCGTACGTTCCTAAAGAACGCAATATTGTATTTTTAAATGTGTACTTGTCTACGTGTTATGATATTAATATGATATAAATTTATAACAATTTGTGTAAAGATAATCACATTGTAGGTTTATAAAGTCCAAATCGCTCTTCTTTGTATTTAGTCAAATATTAATCATAGCAAAAATATGTTTCAAATAAAAGTTATAGACCTTATGCTACGTGTACAATTTTAAAGGTTGTGCCCTGTTTGGAAAATTTATGTTGGATTTTATTTCCATATCAGTTGATTATATTTGACTGCTGTAGATCAGATTGAAATTTGCTGTACAATATTTAGTATAAACTTCCAATACAAAATTTTACGGAAATTGGTTGAGTTTAAAGACAGACAGACAGACAGGCAATGTCATGATCTTCCCACTTTCGGCTAGTTTTATGTAATTCACAAAACTAATGAGTAGCTAACTAACTAACTAACTAACTAGATGGCTTAGGGAACTCTAAGGTTCATCACCGAATTAACCAAAGCCCTCCACCGGACCCTGTCCTGGGCCAACAAAATCCAGTCTCCTTCAACTCCTATCTCCCATAGATCCCGCCTGACATTATCCTCCCATCTACGTCTAGGTCTCCCCAGAGGTCTCTTCCCCTCAGGCTTCCTCCCGCCTGAGATTATCCTCCCATCTACGTCTAGGTCTCCCCAGCGGTCTCTTCCCCTCAGGCTTCCCAAATAGTGGACCCAACCAACCAGATGGCTTACCGAACCCGAAGGTTCATCACCGAATTAACCAAAGCCCTCCACCGGACCAACAAAATCCAGTCTCCTTCAACTCCTATCTCCCATAGATCCCGCCTGAGATTATCCTCCCATCTACGGCTAGGTCTCCCCAGCGGTCTCTTCCCTTCAGGTTTCCCAACCAGTACCCGGTGCACACCTCTTGTCCCATCGATGCGCGCTAGCATCAAGGAGATGTAACGATGCATACACGTTTCGTTACTGAAACGTCTTTGTATTCTCTTTATGCGCTAAATAATTGGATCACAGCGTATTCCTCGTACCCAATACAAAAAATTACATCTGTTTTATTTCGCTGCTGGCCAGACCAGCCATATGCTGAGGATAGTTTTCGTAACGCGTGTGCGGGTGACAGGTTAGAGCTGTAGACTGCTCGTGACGCTGACGGTGGTACAGCGTAACATTAGAAGGCAAAGGTAACGTATTTTTATTTCAATAGCTACATTTTACTCATCAGTAACTAATGGAAATGTATGAAATGTTTTAATATGTTGAGTACAGTTATTATTGAATAAAACTACGTATGAAGTGCACATATTGTATTGAACTTCTAATGTGGTCCAATGGAAAATATTTGAGAGTAATATGAGGTCTGGAATAACAGGATTTTAGATACAAATGGAAAAGTCGCAGTGGGTAATACACATTCGTTGGATTAATTTTTTTAAAAAGATAGTACTTTCCAAACGTTAAATATTCTAATTAGACTTCTCTTGTGGTTTATTATCCGAATCATAACGAACGTAAAACACGTATCTTTTCACAGAATTTAACAGTTTAAATATATAAATAGGGCTGAATCTGAAGTTTAGTGACGATGATCTATTGTCAAAACAACAAACTTTCTGGACGTTATAAATCGTCCTGATTTTCTGTTAAAACACGACGTTTCGGTTACTAGAATCTGTCTCCATACCGAGGTAAGAACCTACTCCGTTGGGCCAATCGATAGAGCTAGACCATGTCTCCAGAGGATGAAGACAGATTCCAGTCTCCAAAACGTCGTGTTTTAACAAAAAATATCAGGCAGTCGATGGTGTCTAAGAAGTTCCTTGTCTTAATATAAATAGGTAATTTACAAGCGTAAATTAGGTAAAATGTTCATGTAAATTTATGGCTTGAAACTGTTGTTAACCATTTAAAGACAAGTGGCAAATATTCTCCTTTAATATCCCTGAACCCAAAATCTTCAATGAGAGTCAAACTCGGGACAGTTTTCTGGTTTGTAACATTTTCTTTCCGAAACAACCAAATTAATCCTTGGCGCAATTCTTTTCCTGTGCTTAATTTTGGATCTACGTAAAACTTCCCCGTCAGGACTCAAACCCAAGACGGATTTCGATACCGTGGTCTCTCTGTCTGTAATCTCCGCTTCGAAACAAATAACTTTGGTCTGGACGCCATTCTTCTGTCACGCTGAGTTTCCGAGCTACAGGAAACAGGACAGAAAGACAGACAGACAGACAGACGTACTGTGACAGTTAAGCCTTGCCGTGCATCCCACACTGGCTTATGAAAGTATAATTAATGGAAATTAATCTAAACATGGAAGTATTTTGTGCTTCGTAGATGAAAAATTGTGGGTCCGATTCCCAGAGTTACAATTTTGTATGGCTTCAACTTTGACATGGAGGAGGTTCGGGTTGATCCTATAGCAGCTTATTTTCGACATATTCTGTCCATGATGGAATGACTCACATTTTATAGATCGTTCACTAAGCTATGTCTCTATGAAGTTAAGAATACGACTTTTGAACACAGGCTGAAGACTGTTACATGCTTCCTGTACATGATAGAGGGGAAAGGTTGAATGGCACTGATGACAGATGAACCAAATGATCACATCCTTCCCTGTCCGTGCTTCTGACTTCTGAAACTTTTCAATACGCCCCATGCAGGTTTTGGTATCGCGAGAAGTACAGTTAATTTCTACCGGAACTTCTGATAACACTTCGTAGATTCTGTGTTTCGTATTTCGTGTTTCATCTGCTTAGACTGTGCAGCACAGACGAAGATCACCGACAACAAAAAACCTTCCGATCAGACACGATTTGGAGATGTGTGTAAAGTCTCAGGTCTTTACGTCGGAGAATGTGACGACGGGTTTCTTATGGAATTTTGCGCCATTTTATATTCTAGAATTTGACCGACGTTTCAGGGATGTTTATTACCTTCACCAACAGGGCGATGGTACCATCAGCACAACATCCCAGAAGACAGTCGTCTTCAAATAACGTTCTGTTTCCGAAACTGAAATCAAAACCGACAAATATTTCGACGCGATAATAATTATTATTATAATAAGCCATTTCAAAATTTGGTTTTTCCACTTTTCATTTTCCGATCATTTTAATAATTTACTATGTAAGTCGTATTCTTTCTTACTATATACAGGTTGTCCCAAAAATATGTTTATACATTGTAATACGGAGTATTAACCTTGTCACTCTGTTGCTCACCGCTCTTAGCTGTACCAGGAAGCTGACGGTGGTCATTTTGAACACTTACAACACACTGGAGTAGATGATAAGGTGATTGTTCCTTATTACAACGCGTATACATATTTTGGGACAGCCTGTAGTTATGTAAAATGCTGTTTGTAGTTCTGTATGATAAGAGACGAACCGGCCCCCTGATCCGTTCTTCCAGTGATCCAGACGAGGATGCTGAAATACAGATTGCTAGATTAATGGCTGGTAAGCGGCGAGGTGAGGGAAACTTAAGGCACCCGTAACATCTGTTCTCCAGGTGAAGAGCGGCTGAGTAATTAGAGGCAGAGAGGAAACTGCCTCATTCGTCCAAGGAGTCCTTCCAAATGTTTAAAAACAGAAATAAACCTCTCATCTGTCAGGAGGCCGTGGCCCTTCAGGGAGAAGGTGGAAAACGCGGAATAAAAGCCTACTTATTTTAAGGCAGTAATATAAAAGCCCTGTCACCAGACTTACCTAACAGCAGGCTCGTAATCTGTCACAGGCAAAAAATAAAGATACTGACAAATAATAAATAGTTGCTGTTTTATTTTTAAATATTATTTATAGGCTCGCTGAATCGTGAAAATTTCCATTGCGTGTGTGTATTCTAAGCTGACAGGCGTTAAACTCTTCACTTCATTATCGTATTTCGCCAGCCTGCCACTGAAACGTATTTCGAGACAACCGAATCGAGTCCACGCCCTCCGATCCTATTTGCTTAAAACCCTATCTCCGTCTGACCTTGCATCTTCTTCTAACAAGTCACTTCACATTTCGTGTCCCGAATAAAATGTCGAGTGTAGTTCTAATCTATTTTATGTCCATCTCAAACCTCGTTTTATCCTAATAATATTTTCTGAAGAGTACACATTATGAAGATTTTCATTATATAATTGTCTCCATTCTCCTTTTGCGTATTCTCTTTCATGTCCAGATAATTTATTGAAAAGGTTTCTTTGAAACACCCTGTATATATGTCTTTCTGTCTTTCTTAAGTATCCCTTTGTGCCATAGAAGTTCGTTACTGCGTGCATTTTCTTGTGATTTGATTGGAACTAAAATACAAGAGATAAATATTCGTGTGTTTTCAAATGACGTAGCTTCAGGAGCCTACTAAAGTGTAGTTGCTCAGAATTCAGAACGCATTTGCTTTAATTAGCCGAGTGGCACAAGTTTCCGTGACTACAGAAGCGCTTAGAAGACTCCAGAAAACGAAACTTGAATACTCATTGCCGCTTGAATGTGCACGTTCGAACGAAGCCACTGGAATTACACGATACAAACATGCCAAGAGCGAGAAATAATTTGCATATTATTACACCTTTATTTCAGATTAATTGTTACAGGTACTCTTGGAGTGAAAATGGTCTATTACAATGCACAAGAAAATATCTTTGTCCAAACAGCGTCAAATCTAACATTAACTACATAACCTGGTGGATCAGAGTCCTTTATCACTAATGAGTTCTCTCCTGAGCCAGCTGAATCCAGTTCTCATCCTTTATTCTATTTCTTTAAAATTTTAGTTTATAACGAGATTTATGATTTCCTTTAAATTTTAACCTAAAGGCCTGTGCGCATTTATTATTTACCCCGTGAGTTCTACATGTCCAACCAATTTTATTATTCTCAGTTCGCCGATTCTAATAAATTCGGCGGAGAGTGAAATTTATGAAGCCCCTCGGAAATGCGAAATTTATGGTGGACAAGCGGGCAGATTTTCTTCAGAATAGTTTCGCCTTCCAGACGTAATCCTCCAAAGTTCCACATTCGTCCATTTTCAGAGCCTGTTGCAATGGTTCCGTCTGGGGGCGACATTAGCGATGGATCGAAAAAGCACCACACCTACACAGTGAACCTACTATGTACATCTCCTGCATCAGTTGGTAGATGAAATTGGACTGTAATTTTTTTGCCTTCCCGAGAGCACATGAAAAATCTACTTAGTTAAAATTTTACGTAACCGTTTACCAAACAAAGCGTACGATAATTTGACCTAAGGATAGTATTTTACAGTCTTCGTTTACTTATTTAGATATTCTGCGGTAAATACGTCATAAATTATGTTCTGCTCTTTTAAAAGTATATATTATTGTTACTGTTAATATTAAATAAGACTATCTCTGTGTAACTGCGGCCGCTAACGGTCCCTTTGTCCAACCCCCAGATATACGTATCACGCTTATAAAATCCTGAGTTATAACGCGGTTTTTAGGTTGCCTCATCAGCGTCGTTTAAATAAGCATTCTTTAAGGCGTCACGACGTAATTTTGACGGCGTTTAGTAACAAGGCTTCGAAACAGGTGATATTCCCGTTTAGACAAAACGCCTGACATCCGTACATTACAGACGAACTGTTACAGTCTCGAAGTTTAAAGCGTTACCATTTCAAACTGTAATTTGCATTTAAGCTAACTCATGTACCGTGGAATCGCGGTACTAACACAAAAGCTGGTATTAATTGTAATTGACATTAAATGAAATGGATAATGCTACCTGAATATCATTTTAGTAGGTGTGTTGGCTCTAGTAAATGTTGTCACACGGACTACTGAAAGACTACTTTGGCGAGGGGGAGGCTTTAACCGTGCTGGAGGGAGGCAGAGAGACATCACTGAGAGAACTTGGAGCATTAATCATGTCTGGACATGTCCATAGCAATGGCTGGCTCTAATGTCACTGCAACAACTACACAAGCGACATGTCAACAACGTTATATTTTCACGTACATTACGTAAGTTTTAGCAGCTTATCAGCGGTTTGAAACACGTGGCAGATATCTTCACGGCTTACTGGATGATTCCGATAAATAATTTTGTTAATTTCTCACAGGGTCTATGCATCTCTTACTCTATGTATAGTAGCCAATGTCCGTCACGCTTGACTGAGATAAGGAAATTTTGAAAAAAAGAAAAAGTTTTGACGGTGGTGACTTCCGGTAGCGAGAAATACAAAAATTTGACTGTTGTGGCGGAGACAGCGTTTGGCGAGAGTCTGGGGCCAGTCGATAAATTTTGTGTTGTTGCGTTTGGTAGGAATCTGGCTCAAATCATGGATTCACAAAATTTGACTCTATAAAGACATTTTACGCATTTTGTATTTTAAATGTCACTTGCAAAAATAATGCTACAATAAACCAGCGGTAACCAGCCACGATCCGATGCAGCATACCTCCAATCTCTCCTAATACTGCTACGATATTACTTCTCGGTCCAATATACACAACATTGGCATCACTACGACATACAATTATATTAGTGACTTGTGACACTACAACGGATGAAGATACAATATGAAGGACGAGAAAATGATAAGAAAAATGAACACTAAAAATCATTAAAAATCAGTAATTCAGTTAAAAAGTTTATAACATAACACCTGATGACGGCTCTATGATAGCCGAAACATGTCGTAAATGTTCCACATGTAAATCGAGTACTCGATAAGGAACGAAAAATGATATTTTAATCTTTTAATTATCTTATATTGTGATTGACGGCCAATTTTAATATATTTTTAATACTATTTAAATAAATCACAATATGACGCACCTACAATATCTTACAATAAATTGTATTACTGTTGAACAAAAGAATAATTTATTCCAGTGAAATTTTATCAGGTGAAAAGGTGTGTACAAATCGTACTCACCTGAGTCCACTAGACACAGGTAATCTCAATAGAGCCTCTGAAGCTGATTCTGATGCGTATGTCCATCGCCAGCTTTTCACCTGCAAACTAAGACATCCGGTCTCCGGAACGAAGTTCCATCTCCGGAAAACCAGACAGTAGACGGAGACGAGAAATCCATTAATATTAATTGTAATGTATAACTGCCAGTTCCTTTAGACATGATTCATTAACGCGGTTGGGTTTTGTTAACCTATAAACGAAATATGGCTATTGTGAAAGCGGCAATGAACACGAAGGGTTTCAGTGTTTATGATAAAGATTCCTGTTTCGTATTCGAATTTCCAGAGTTCAGTTCTGAGGTGCGATGGTGATGAGTCATTTGAATAAAAATCTTCTTGGATATTATCCATCGTCTAGTCAATAAAATATAAAACGACGTTTCGGAGATGGAACCTGAAGACGGAGATAGAGCCCCATCTCCGAAACGTCGTTTTATATTTTATTGACTAGACGATGGATATTATCCAAAAAGATTTTCAAATGACATCTACCTCTTTCTGTGCCGTATCGAAGTTGGGATCCAAATTTGGATCATGAATAACATCTTTCAAATTTGTTACGATTCGTAACTAATTAAGAAGAGTTTTTTCATATAAACGTCGTAAGTGTGAGTTTTCGAAACCAGCGGGCCAGTGTCTTTGTAGGTGTATTCTTCATTCAATAAACCTGTTTCGATTTCAGAATATGTCCTAGAATTTTGGCGTTTCAAATTTTTATCAGCAAACAGTCAGAGTAAAACAGCGAAAATTCCTATTCGTATTTTATCCGCCCTTACAAAATTGTTTTCCTTGTGTTTAAAAACCGCCAATCACCAGGAAAGCCAGGGTTCGGTTAGAGACCCAGTTCTACAGGGATTTCGTCTCACTCCATAGTAGCCATAAAAAAACACCATTGCAAGCGTATAGGGGCTCGCTCAACCTGGATACTAAAGGAGGTCGGCTTTAATACGGCAGTATTTCTTCTTGGCGAAATTGTCAGTTAGTGTATACTAAATCAAATTTGTTGATATAATACGGCGAACTCATGGGAATGTTCGTTGCGTGAGATGTTAGGTTCTCATGGCGGCGAATTTGAAGACGACTGTCTTCTGCGATATTTTCCTGTGTAATCTGGTATAAATTTAGCGACGTTTCAGAGGAGTCTACTACCTTGATCATCAGGGCCATAGCCGGACTGTTGGGGTGCAACATCATTTTCAAATGTTTTTTATCTATAAATATTTGACTTTTCTTAAATGAGTAAACGTTATTGGGTGTCAGTGAAATTTCATCTGACAATTGTTTCGTCAGAATATCAGTAGGTCGCTTACAGCAGTGTTTGAGGTAGAGTGTTGTTGTATCTTTCTGAGGTCGTTGAAACGCTCTTGCTGAGATAGGTTCTGTGTTCCGTACAGAGGCAGTGTGGACGTAGCTAGGCGCTCCTGTCTCCCTAGAACCAGGCATGATTAATCGCACACTGAAGCCGTACTGACGTGAATTATCTTCCTCTCTGCCCCAACTCCTGGATCATCGTTCCATCGTCTTCCTTAACCTAAATCTATCCTTAGTACAGCATTGATGCTCGTGTTTTTATACTTCTGTCTTCTTTCTTCCATCCTGTCTTTTTTATGCTATCATGGCGGATAGCACCAATTTTACCCTAGTCTATGGTGTAGAGATGCGATGCTGGTGACGGAATTTACACAGCCAGAAATAATTGACACTAATCAGAGAAAAGACGTAGTGCATTATTATACAAAAGCACTGGAAGATTTGTGAAAACATTTCTGAGTAAGAAAATATGTCAGTTCGTTCTTTGTATTTCAGGAAATGATTATTAAATTATGTCCTGATGATTAGTGTCTTATTATTCTTTGAAGAACTCGTTAATACATTTAAAGTGTATCAAAATGGTGTGATGTCGCTTTAATCTTAAACGTTGTTACGTTTGTCATGCCCTTATGTTGATGACACTCAACTATAAGGGGTGAAATTGTGTTGGCTAAAACGCCATGTGCTTATACCGAGTGTCATAAACAGAGATTCATTATTTCAGAAGTTATTATGCTCTGTGTTAATATTGTTTCTATTTTGGGTTTGCCTGTACTTGGCTATTATAACACTGTACATGTATAAGTTTAGTTAATCTGTTTGTGTACTATTTTTCATTATTATTGTATGTATTATCAGTGTTTGCCTGTTATTGGCTTCTTGCTGTTGGCAAATACGTAAATAAATAAATTGAATTGAATTATTTGAGACAGCCACTCAGATGATGGTTTCGTAAGTTCTTCTTCAGTGAAGGCTAAATCTCTCTTTTTTCTGAACTGACAAAATGCGTAATAGAATACCTATCATTAAATAGAGAAAATTTAAGTTATTATTATTATGAAATTGGTTTTATAGATATTTGATCAATAGACAATCTTCTGTTCGTATTTATGGAACCATTTCGTGTTCTTATTCTGTGAAGTATAGAGTTCTTTTTAACTAATTCACTTGTAATATAAGTGAATCTCTTCGAATTTCTATGTTTCTATTCTTTGCTGGATTAATATTGAAACCGACGATGGCTGGGAAGTCCTCTATCTGACATTGCCTCTGTGTAAAATGGTATTTTCGAATTGGTATGAATCTTAATTGTTCTAAAAATACGATCATATATTTTTTCAGACCTGCAATGGCTTCATATAAATTTAGAAACAGACCCCCCCCCCCCCAAAAAAAAAAAAATAAGGGCCAGAATAATTTTCTATGCATACGCTACACAGACGCTGTTTGTGTACGCCACTGCGTTTATCTGCGTGAACAGTATAAATTGCCGGTCTGAACAGAATGCGGAAGCAGCCAGCCCCCCTGTATATGGCGATATAACCGCGCAGTTACGCATAGATAAGCGAGAACACAGACATGATCGATCTATCGCAAAAATTGCACCAACAGTTCTGAGCTTAACTTCGTTGGCTGGACTTTGTAGTACGAGGCTCGATCAGAAAGTTCCGTGGGTGACGTTACATCACCGCAAAACTCTCTGCTGGTGATTCCGAAATGAGAGTTCCAGAAATGTTTCCAGCGGTATTAGGAGCATTGGAACATGCGTTTGTGACTCGCGGGAGTACTTCGAAGGGGGTTACTGATTGAACAGAAATTTGTTCATTCACCGAACTTCTTGATCAAGCTTTCTGTGTACAGTACTGGACATGACAAATGTCCTGGACCATTAAACACATTTTCATAAGATAGTGTAGTTGCGTCGTATTGTGATTTATTAAATTAAAATTAAATTATTTGGTTATAAACAAAACATCTGCCTTAACGACAATAACATTTACCTTAATAACCCCGTTTTTAATGCCCTTCAGTTCCTTGACCCCAACTCTGACAACCACCTTTCACCTACTCCCCACTAGCAACCGCATTCAGTAATAAACCTTGATCGGATACGGTAATACTTCTGGATCACCTCCAGACACAACTGTGTTGTCTACTATTTCATCTCTGACCGATGTAAATATCAAAAGCATCACTTCAAACAATAAAGTTGATCCATTATATGAAAATATCTGGACACGACCTCCAAAAAAACTACACTACGAAAAATTGTAAAAAATTGTAATTGAGTTTTAAATTTAATATAATTTTACACCTGATGATGGTTTAATAAAACCGAAACATGTTGTAACTGTTCCAATTGTAAATCGATTATTCGATATGGAACACAGAATGATATTTTAATTATTTTAATTATCTTATTTTAAATACATTGTGATTTGACGGAATAACCAAATAATTTAATTTTAAACACATTTTTATCTCTTCTGATGGAATGTAAAGAGTTGTTTTAGGCTTATTTTCAACGGAGAGTAACGCTTTAATGCATTAAGATGTAGAGAATGACAAAAATTAGATAAAATACGTATTTGCGGATAGTCGATAAGGGTGGTTCTCTGTTTTAGAGATTAGGGGTTGTTCGTCACTGTAGGAACCTGTTACGTTACAAGGACCGTGTATTTGCTGGTTTTTGTGAAAGAAAAGATAGTTCTTTTAATAAGTTGAGTGACTTTTAGCTGCTTAAATTGAAGTCTGATAGGTGGAGGTGAACACTTTAATAGGCCCTGTGTGTTGTGATGTCAGACATCGAAATGTATTGCAAGTGAAGTTAGTTTCAAGAATGTTGTCATTGGAGTAAACGGGTTGAAAGTGCATTGCTATCCGTGTGAATAGCACAATAACACTAAAAATATAAAAAAAATGTGTCACGTATTTTTCGGCTGTGAGTAAAGAACTTGATGTGACGTTAAATAAATTCAACGTGGAATCCCGAATAAATGAGTATCGTAAAAATATTTGGCAGACTTTATTACAAGTTTATGGTGGCCTTCGGGGAAAAAAGGTTCATAACTGCCTATAAAACAAATGTCATCCGCTGAATCCATTCCAGATACTTCTTGTAGTAAATGAACTGTGTTTGATGAAACTTATATTAAAATTTAAATTGTTACTATTTCACTTTCAAGAGAAAAAAACTATGGAACTTTAATAGTAATTAAGTTCTAAATATTAAAATTAAGTAAGATTTAAATATCGACAGTAATAATCGATACCTCAAAGACACTGTAATTTTTTTTAGGTTATCCTTTGGGAAACTACCTTTGAAACATTCCTAGCTTAGAATACATTCCTCTTATTATAAATTCTAATGCAACACGAAGAAATATAAAATGCTTATGTTACATCTCGCAACGCAGTCTTAATTAATTTTCTGACTTATCAAACACTGTTTTCACTTTTGTATCGTTGCACCAACTTTCACAGAGTTAGGCAACCCCGCTTACGTCAATGCGCTGCGGGTGTTATAATTATAGGCTGACGCTAATTATAAAGTAAAGCGGCTATAAACTCCAATTCATAGCTCGCCCGCCCTCCGGTCTGGGTTGGGAAAGCAAGGTGGTTGTGGTGGTTGTTGCTGGTCTTTTGTTTGGGGTGGGAAGAGAGAGGGTTGAAATGGAAGGGTTTCGTGTATGCAAGTATAGTGTTACAAAGATAATAAATAAGTAAGAGGCGTTATTTCGTATCCGCGCAGAAATATATGTATGTGGCATTAAGCGTAGGATAACTGTGTTTAGTGGTGGGAAAACTGTGGTTCGCAGAACAGCGCGTGAGGCGAGACTAGAAGATGCCCGTCGCGGATTAATTTCGACAATAAAATGTTGATGTAAGTTTCATTTTAAAGGTTGATGATCGGAATTTCTTGAGATGTCTCTTCTGCTGGTTGATCTCTTAACAAATCCTTCATTTTATGGTAATCTCTTTATTATCAATAGTTGTTAGCACTCAGAAGCTGATAGTCGCTCAGCTTATAAAATTTCCCCGTTTCATATAGAACTTGAAGTATCATAAACTCTCAATCTGTGTCCTTCCGTTAGTGAGAGGAATCAATTTTTGCACCCATAAAAATAATTTTAAATTATGTGTATTAATCTTTAGGGTTTAGGAAGACAAATGATTTTGAACTGCACAGTAACAAGGTTATCTAAATTTTGTCTGGTCTTAATTTCCTCGCCAACGCACGTTTCCAAATATTTGAAATTGGCCACATTTATAAAGGATTTATATACTGTCTTTACGTAATGACTGGATAACCCTGGATATCTGCGGAATTATCATTGGAACGTTTCCAAGTTACTGAAACATTTTAAATGCCATTTGATCTTTTGCGTGTGAGTGGGATTCCGCTACCTTCGTTATGTGGGGTATTCACAGCTCCACGGCGAACTAAATTCTTATACAAAATTTCTATCTGCTTGTGACAAGATGCGTTATTATTGCAGTGCGCACCTAGCGGTAAAAATAGAAAACTGGTTCTGTTTGCAAAAATTATAAAAAAAAATTCGATACTTTAACCTCTCGAAGCCGAATCTCGTTTAATTAATATTTAAGTATTCTGTCCGTACCGCAAAGGAAACACAGCACTTAATCTGTACAGAGATCAACTAGTTGACGCTCTTTAAGGAAATAATAGATTTTTACAATGATTATCAAATGAAACACATAAATAAAATTACTGATTGATAAAGAAGATGGGACTTATATTTAAGACTTGACTTAAAATAGTTAATTTTTATATACACCACTGACAGATTTATTGTGTTAGAGCGTCGTTGTTTGTACTAAAGCTCACGCCACTGACTGCGGACAAAGCGAGAGAGGAAATACAGGCTTTATCGAGCTGTATTAATGACCACTGTTTGCATGGATTGAAAGGAAAAACTGTATTGTACCCAGATAATTGAAATGCCCTTAAAAAACAAACTCACAAACGAAAAAAATATAAATCAAAATTAATGGTCACCACCAAATGAAGCCTGAAGTTGGAATGGCTCCACCCGCATAATGTACTGTGGGTTGCGGTTTAAAATAAGGGCAGGGGGACACGACGTCTGTTGGCTTTTTTCAAAGAACTGACTCCATGGAGCAGAGCCCTTCACCAGCGTCTCAAGTCTTCAATAATTTCATACAAACCGAAGGTCCATTGCCATGTTCATAAGGCAGTGGTTCGTATCCTGCCCCAAATGAAGCAAATTCACACACTTCCGCCCTCTTGATTTACTATTATTTTACAATTAACCCCCCCCACCTACATCTTACAAGTGTTTTCTTTCCGTAAGGAATGTCGACTAACAATTTCCTATAAATTTTCTATCTACCCCATGTGTGCTACGTGGCCAACCCCTCATCATGTGGCATCCAATGTCCGTCACGCTTGACTGGTCGAGTGCGCCGTTAAATATAAGTTCTGACAGTGGTGACTCTGGTAGCAGGTGAGGTTATGGTGGCGCCTATGGTGGGGTCTGGCGGAGTCTGCTTATTCAAACTTCTGCAAAGATAATTTCTGCAGTAAGTATTATTACTGTTCAACACAAAAGAGTTTAATTCCCGTCAATTTTGAACGGGCCATTTGCCATTACTTGATGTATTTAGACAATTGGTAGGACTCCTTGGACGAGTCATCAGCTCTCATATAAAAAAAAACTGCAAGAAATTAGACGATTCACAGAAAGATGATTTTTTATGAGCACATAAATATTTGTTTTATACTTCAGGGATCATTCCTTGAGAGAATAAAATTATTATCGCGAGTGTAGGGTTGCGTCGAGGCCGAATTCCACCCGAAAACCTGATAACTCTTAACAGGTTCCTGGTTATAGCGATCCGATCTGTGGCTGGGAACTGTGCCGCCTAGTGATGACAGTTTCGTGGGGGTGACAGATGGCCACGGGTCGCCTCCTGTGTTTTTACAGCCCATCGGCCACTGAAAAACACGAATGAATGGTTTTCTGTATTTCCTCTCCACACCCATCGCTTCATTCCTATTTTATCTTTTGATCCTGCAATGCGTCTATTTTTATTTATTTCCTATCTTCCTCTCTCTGTTTCTCCTTCGTTTGCTATTCTGTTACGCTTCACTAATTTCGCTGTTAGTATTTCCTTTCGTTCTGCATCTTTATCTCTCTCTGTAGCTACTTCTTATGATTATCTTACTCTTTGTTTATCACTCAAGATGCATTTTGGAGCTCACTCTGCTCTCAGATCGTCACTTATCCTCGAAACGTGTCCAAATGAAAATTAAACCGTGTTTCAGACAGCACAGACGTTCAGAATCTCTCACGAACTAGAAAACACTTCAAAAGTCGCGACTTCCCCCACGTGTAACTGCACTGACACGCCGTGTAATTTTGATTCCAGGGGCGGAGGGGGTGGTTGGGGGCCTTGTTCACTGTCGCTGTATCCCTTCGTGCATGGGAAATTCATTTCAATTCTAGTTAACCTTTGTTATTCCCCGTGTTTATTGAGCCATTTTGTTAAATTATGTTCTTGTAATTGTCCTTGTTTCCTTCGTATTTATGTTTTTTCCCTTGTGTTTTATTTTATCGCTGTTAAGCTCGGAAGAATTTACAACCGCAGTTTAATACATGACGTAAAGAAATTTGAACAGACGATAATAAAAGTAAGAATTTGGAAAAAAATGTCATGGAAAAACTTTCTTTTCAGATACCAGAAAGTTATATGAGCAAGGCTCACTTCACGGTATTAATACACAATTGCCAGTCATCAAAAATCCATTTTCGTATTTGAAGTCACTAGAGACTTAGCAAGCTTAACTGCGTTCACAAAATAAGATTAATGAACATTACGTAACGACAGAATTATGTCTTTATATCTATGACGTACGCTGGCCTTGTAATCCTGGGGTCTCGGGTTCGATTCCCGGCGGTGCCCGAATTTATAACTTGTGTTGGGCAAGGCCGTGGTCTAGGCAACACGGAGTTTTCCTCCGTGGCATCCCAACAATTACTCCATTCACACACACACACAGAAGAAGGCAATGGCAAACCACTTCTGGATCATCTGCCAAGAACGTATATGAACAGGTCCCAGTCCGAGAAAAGGATGGAAGGATCCTGTTCATATGGACCTGTCGTCAGACAGAACACTAAATAATAATAACAAATAATCTATGACGTAACCCTGTAATTTTCAGGAAATCATCAGTCCACAAGAACTTGACTTTCTTCAATAAAATATCTCCGAAAGAGATATATGGGCCTTAGTATCAATTAACTGGCGTTATCTTTTGGATAAATGCATCTATTTCATTATAATGAACTGTAAATTTATATCTTTAATTAAGGATTATAATGTCTGAATTTGTATAAATTTACTGGTTCTAATGTCTACGCTTAAAATTCCCAAATTTGTTTATAAATGACAAACAATTGCAGTTCATCTGGTCGTGAAGTCAGTTCATGTGCAGAGAGAGAGAGAGAGAGAGAGAGAGAGAGAGAGAGAGAGAGAGATTTGCAGCGTAGAGCGGGATTAGCAGTGCTGACCTCTGCCCACAGAACATCTCAATCCGACCTCTCACCTGTGAGATATAAATAATACAACACTAACCCTTCCAAAGTTTATTAGCGGTCAGGTAGAATGAATATCATTAAACGTGCCTCGTTTGTTTTGTTATTACATGATAAGATAACGCTGGCTGCTATATTACGTAATTAAAGCGGAGATTTGCATTTCTAAAATACGTCGGAACATTTGTTGAAGGCGAGACTGTCTTCTGGGATGTTGCACCTTGCAGTCAGGTCGAAACTGCCCGATGTTTCAGAGGTGCTTACTGACTCCATCATCAGGGAGATAAAAGACAATAAGCAGCTCACCTTTCGTCAGAAATTTCCAACCGAATGGCAAGGCAATGCCTGTGGAATGCAGAACTTGGCTTCGAGGATGTTAAATATTTGAGTTGTGATGTCATAGTAGGGGAAAATGGGTTAGATTGACCATATATTTTTGTTTTTACTGATTTAAATATTGTTTGTTGTACACAGCTGAGTGGGTTATAGTGATAAACGTTGAGTAATTGAACAGACACACATAATTTAAGATAAATGACAGGTACACAGAAGAATGCTGTTTTTTCGGGCCAGCAGATAGAAATCGATTTACGTGTGTGTTGATGCTGGAAGGCAAAGCACGCGATAGAAGGGGTCTTCCACTTTCCCATGGGGCTGTGTCTTCCGGACTCACAACCCACCAATAGGCTACTGTGTAGCGTCTAGCAGTCAAATAACTGAGATTTCTTTTGGTTTCAAACTTTCGAGGAATTGTTGACATTTTTGTTTCTTGTTCGTTCGTTCCTCTTTTATTTTGAAATTGATTTAAAATGTTCGGAATTTTTAGGATTCCAAAGAAAGCAGTTTTTACTTGAAAGCGTGATGGGGCAAAGTGAGAAGTCTTATCTTTTATCTTTCTCCCTTGATGTCAACAAAAAAGTTGTAAGTGTTAAAATGGAATAAGTACTCGAAAATAGATTTTTATTTTAAGAGGTCTAACGTTCACAAGAACCTACCAGCAATTCATATCTTGTACTAGATGGATCCAACGCGCACCCTTAAACCCTGCGTCTGAAACCCATTTTAATATTATCCTCTTCTCAACGCCTACGTCTTCCAAATAATGACTTCTTCCCATCAAGCTTTTCAATCAGAATTTTGTTTACACATATCCTTTCCGCATGCATGCTATATGTCCTGTCCATCTCATCTTTCTTGAGTTGACCATTTTAATATTATTTTGTGAAGATTCGAAATTATAGAGGCCTACCTTACGCAGTTGTCTCCGGTCTCCTGTATATTTATTCCACTCAGTTCGGATAGAATTTTAACAATTGCCTAGAGTAAAGATTGTAAGAAATTATTACATAATTAGTATCAAATTTTTTGACATAAAAACTAAGTGAAGTATGACTTATATATTGTCAAAATATAATTAATGATAAAGAACGTAACAAATCGCTTAATAAAGTAAATCTGTCTCTCTACACGGCGTAGAGGTCGGTTGAGGGGAGAGGCGATGTAGCTACTACTAATTCTTGACCTCGACGCTAGATGGGGGTGAGTGGTCAGCTTCGCGCCTCGGCCTCGCTTTACCTTCGGGGGAATGGACCCCGGTACTCATTGGATAGGATTCTGGGTAGGCCTCAGAGCCGGTCTGGACGCAGATGGTAAAGGTAGGATCCACTGTTCTAACCGGAGATCGAACTCCTGGCATACATTTCGTAGGAATTATACAGACAGCGACCACTGTTTTGTGTGAGTAACAAATGTTCAGAAATAGCGTAGCTGAGGATAAACAGTGGTGTGGAACTGTACAAATGTTAGGGGTGGATGTGTGTGTGTGTAGGAAGTGGCAAGGATTGGGCAGGCGGAAGAATTCTTGAGCTGCGTGAGAGAAAAGTAAAGTAGGCACTAAGTACGCCTCGGGGATAGTGAGTGGGTGGTCGGTTCAAGAAATCTTGCAAGTTTAGCAGAAAAGGGGAAGGTCGTAGCAGAAGGCGTCTGGAGAGGAAATTCTGCCCTGCCAGCCGTGGATGCAGCGAAGAACTTTCCTGGTTCTATCATCATCCCACACACGCGTACAGTGGAAATGGCGAGATTGAATTGTAGGTCTTTCTGTTATTTCGTAATTTTACTGCTCTGACCTTCTGCTTGGTCTCTGACCCCACTACATCCAGTAACAGAAATTTTAAACTCGTTCAGAATAATATTAAAAATAAAGTTCAAACAGTGGTTTTATTCCTTCACGTTTTTATACTTACATTTTCCATCTCTTCCGTGCTTTCTATATGCACTGCCGATCATATATTTAATTATAACAATTTTTCGCTCATTTGTTTTCAGTACGTGCGTTCAATATCTTGGATAATTATCCAAGATATTTCAGGAATTCTTCAATGCCGAGTTTGTGGAATATTTACGTGGCGTGGGTAATAGTTTCAAAACGATTATCGACCAATGTAATACATACAAATCTAAGAGAAACTCTACTCAACACTCTAAACTTTCTTGAACTTGGAGGAAGTGAAGTTTTTTTTTCTGGTCTCGCAGAAATTGAAATGTGCTCTTAAAGATACTTTTGAATTTTCAACTAAGGTATCAGGCGCCTTGGTAGATTAATGTTGTGTAGACGATCCAAAGCAGCTTGTAGACGAGAGAGAGAAAGAGGGGACGAGGCTTTACGTGTCGGAAGAATCAATTGAACAGTTGAAATCATAAGTGGCACATGTTTTGAAGAAATTAATCTGTTAAAGAAAATACTTTCATTTCGTTAAAATGGATAAACATTCTGAGACAACGTAGGGCGAAGACAGTCTCGGCTTGTGAATACAATTTTCAAGAACGGGTTTTAGTTTTGGAGCGAAAATATTAAATTGAAAATTATAAAACGTATTCTGATTTGCAAAAATTGAGTATGCTTAAAGATTTTTCGTCCTTCTCGTGGATTTTAGGCGTTCTGCCTGGATGTCCTGGATGGATACCTCATTGTTTAGATTTATCTACATCAAGCGATATATATATATATATATATATATATATATATATATATAAATATACAGAGTGTTCACAAATGATTAGAGATTTTTCGAAAACTTATAGAACAAAAACTAATCGGTTTACGGAAATGAAACTTTTAACATCTGAGGGAGAAATTCAAAAAGTTTTTTTACCATGCGGTCGAAATGATGTAACGCGAAAAATGACGATTGAAATGTCAGTAGAATAACAACTCGACAGAAATTTAATTCACTCACGGAGTCGTATATACTGTGGAAAGGAACTTGGCTATACAGAAATCTCGAGATATGTGTGCCCAAACTCTTTTGTAGGTTGGGGCACCTTGCGATTGGCTGGTCCCACGTCCATGAAATACCATCAAATGCCTAGAGGATTCCGTTTTTAGAAGCTTTCCTGAATGTAAGCTGGCTCGAGGGCTTTTTCGGTGGAAACCCGTAAAGGAGATGAACCCTTCCTTTGTTTGATGAGAACGTATGATACCGAGTGTTCGGCGACTATTTCAGAGCTTCAGAATCTTATTTATGAGGCCACTCGCAGTCAGAAATAAAGACGTCGGACACTTTGTATATCCTCATAATTACTTGAATATTGGACAATGTCCATTGCTTAAGGCAAGTCTAACATACACGACATTTTGACATTTCGCTGTACTTATGTTTCCAGGTAATAGTTTGTCATCTGTTATTATTATTATTAAACAATAAAAATATATCGGTAAACATGAAATAAATTACATAAAGAAAGGAGTACACTCAACTTCCGAGGTGTTGCTTTTGTCAAGTACACCTCACAGTATGGACAATGTCCTAACCAGCATTTTCGTACTTGTAATGAATCATTTGTCGTAAACATTGGGAGAATCTGCATTCACAGCGTTTTTTAAGATGAAGATATCTGTTTTCTGGATTATGACGGCATTTCGTCTTCAATGTGGTGTTCAAAGTTTCGGAGGAAAATATTGCTTCCATCTTCAGGGTGATCATCCGTCTACATATGCCATTTATGCCATCAGTTTTGATAACAGAATCAGTGAGCGATGGATGCTGATGCAACCACGGGTTTCACTAAATCTCTGTCAGAAATCTGTCTCACTCTTTCCTATATTTTCGTATATATATATTTCTTGTCGTCTTTGTACACTTAATGGCGGCTCGTTGTACAGATATTTGACTGACCGATTTAGGCGACGAACTGAGTTATGGACAGACAAACTGGTTTTGAACTCAATTTAACGATGAACCGGCCAGATACATTTATCCTACTAAGTACATTTTAAATTTTTCTCGTTGTCCTGTATTTTTAAGCGGCTTGGTCCGTTTGTGACTACAGCCATTTAAAAGTTAACACATGCCCATAAAATTTAACTTCCTACGTCTTAAATGTAAACAGCGATGGTCCATATTTGTGTAGTAATAAGCAATATTTAAGGTGTACCCAGTAAAACTGATTTAACTCATAAGACAATAAATAAAATAAATAAATAATTGTTTGGCTTCGAACTGACGAAACTCTTGTCCACCTGAAGGCGTGAATATGTCAGTTGGTTAAAAAGTTGAAAGGACAGACAGACAGATAGATAGATCCACACTGTCAGTACAGTGATTTCATAAAGCCAATGGTTCGTCTTAAGTACGGAATTTAGGCTTTAAAATTTTGAAGTCGGCCCCGTAAGAGGCATAATTTCCTTGCGATCGGAAATATTTCCGAACTGGCTACCGAATTATCCCGATTGTGTCGAGCTGGAAGCGACCAGAGTGCGGTATCGTTCAATGCGTGGATGTGTCATGGTGAAATATTACTTAAACTTTTCCTAAAATCGTAAGCTTTCTGAGTAAAATTATATGATTTCGTGTGATATAATATACGTTGACTTGTGTTAAAACCATTTTAACGTGTGTAATATGCAGTGTAATACAAGACATGAGACAAAGAACGTGGATCACATTGCTAGATGCTCTTCAACTGGCAACAAGTGAGCTGGCCTGAGGTAAGTGACTGAAAGCGATGTGTAATGGAGACGTCTAGTACACGAGAGAAATGTAGTCATTTCGAAAGGGTTAAGTTATGATTTCATTTCGCTTATACATCACCAGTGTAAAACGTAACATTAATCGAATATTTTCTGTATTAAATCCTTATTATAGTTCTCCTGTATATCTGACTGCAGTTCCAGAAGTTTTTGCCATGAAACGGTCAGCGTTTTTGTAATCTTCAGGAGCACGTAATTTAAGTGATACAAATTCATCGATTTATTCCATGTAACAACCTCTTTTTTAAGCTAATAGTCGTGTAATTTTTAAGAAATTTCAGATATTATCTAAAAAAAATTATATCTCAAATCTTAAAGTTTGTGACGATGGTGCGTTATTTAAATAAAATGTTTTTTTTTGGATTTTTTCCATCGTCTAATAAAATAATAAAATCGAACGACGTTTTGGAGATGGGACTCTATCCGTCCCATCTCCGAAACGTCGTTCAATACATAAAAAAAATCGCGAAATTATGGACTAATGGAATTAATTTGTAATGTTAAGTATGTATAAACTTCCTACGTTTGAATGATAAGGTAATGAATATACAGGATGTTTGGGGAGTAAGTAGGCATTGAGAAATGGTTATAACCTCTATATTTTCAATGTATAGCGATTATTTAATGCATACTTACTTCCCACCCATCCTGTATTTGCCTAAGTTGACAAAGCTTTAGTTAAACTCAAGCCTTCTAGTCTACTGTGAAGAAATTGTATTACGTTTGTCTCTTACACAAAGGAGACTCTTCAAGGGAAGTACGTTAATTTTCAAATTATAATGACCCTTTTCCACTACTTTATGTCGTATTTTGAAATGTTCAGAGCACGTTTTCATAATTTTCATCAAATAATCTGAGCAGTTCACTCCAAAACCCTAGGAAGTACGTGTTTTTTTTTAAATCACAGCTCAGTAGAGAGAAATTCCACTTGTTTGTCTGAGTACCGTCATTGGTGGAGGATTGGAGTGACGCAGAAGTACCGAGCAAGTAGATTTCAATGGGCCAATGGTAATACAGGGTGTTTTATTTTAAACCCGTACGTAACAACTACAAAATCACACGAATCGACTAAACCAGTGGGCAGTCTCCTGTGATAGATGAGCTGATTGAATTCTGCGCGGCCCTAATTTCAACTGTTTTATTCCTCGATGATCATTTGACACAGACAAACACTTGTTGTGCCCCGAAATAGTGTTACTATTCGGCACATTGTTGTCTTATTCGGTACTTCTTTGTCAGGATATGCATTGTTGAATGCTTCAAGAACAGCTTCAAACTATTTTGAAGCGAAGTGATGTTCGAGAACGAACACAACTTCGGCCAGCTAGCACGACGTGTTCGGACCTGCACAGACTTCACGTGAGCAGGTGTTCTAGTAACAAGGGTGACCTTGACTCAAGAGTCACGGGACTGGGGGGGGGGTGTCTGCTTCTGAGTTAATTTTTACTCCCAAGTACGTGATTGCTATTGGCCAACGTTTTAAATCGTACGCTCTGCGAAATACACAATATAACAGAATAGTTTAATGTGAACATTCTGTTTACAAATGACAGAACTTTTGTTAGTAGTTCCTGTAAATCTTTGACGTTATTATATTTTGATACAGGACTGTGGGCACATATTACTATACGAAATTTAATATATTTTTCGATATTTGAGGTTCTCACGTCTGTGCAGTGTAGACCAATGGTATTCAACCTGGGGTACACGTACCCCCGGGGGTACGCGAAAATATCTTAAGGGGTACGTGAAATTTTAAAAAAAAAATATTTTATGATAAACACTGAATAATCAGTAATGTAATTTATTTAATTTATTTTAGATGTAGATTATATACTATGTATAACTTTGAATTATATACCAACTTTGGGGGTACAAAGTTGAAGAGAAATTATATCTGGGGGTACGCGAACAAAAAAGTTTGAATACCACTGGTGTAGACCATCGTTTTGAAAGAACATAATGCCTTCTTCGTCAACCCAGAAGATAAACATCCAATGTATTATATCTGAAATTCGAAATATTCGGGATAATTGGACTGGAATTTGGCCTTCATGTTGTCGGACTGACAGTGAAGTCCCTTTATTTTAAAACTTAATATAAATTATGTGAAAAAAAGAACATAAAATAACCTGATTTGACGTAGCCCCATTTTTGATTATTAATCAGGTAGTTCAAATTTCTTGTGCTCTGATGGGATTTGTAAATAAATTATTACATTCGTGTTTCATTTGTTTTCGACTTGGGCGAATAAAAATTTCTGCCACGTTGAAGTTGTCAGACGTAACATGAAACATTGTCGTGTCTGTAAAGCACAGAGTGCAACACAGGGTTATAAAGCATCTACTTTATACGAAGGTAATTAGAATGTTATTATAATTATTACAGAACTTCTGTAAGTTTTAAACTTACTATTTTTTTAAAAGATAGTAAGATTTGTCATTGATATTTATTGTAGGAAGTGACTGGAGAAAAGAAAGAAATTTCGTATTGCTGAGATTCATAATTTGTAACCTTCGCCAAATATTATTACGGTAATCAAATAAATACGGTTAGACGGGCGAAATGAGAAATTTGTATAAAATTTTAGACGTAGAATCTGAAGGGAAGAGTTGTCGCTAGGAATTATAGGATGATACTTGAAAATAGGTCATCAAATAGGATAGGAGGATGTCTGTTTATAATTTTGTAGCTCTAGAATTCATGCAACACTGAAAGAGGCTTATTTTGATTCATAAGAGCTTATTCTGAAACTAAGCAGGTCTGCTGTACGTATGTTACGAAGTCGTATATTTGGATGTACATTAAATATGTAAACCACTCACAAGGGTAACTCATAATCGCACGAGAGTTCGTATCGCGTAGCTGAAATTGAGCTCCAGTATTTCGTAATTGTAGACGAATATTTCAGTCTCCCACGGGAGCCTAATTCTACGTATTACAATAACAACCTCTTTTATATTTCTGCCTGGACCTGTCGGGGAATTTCACGACGAAATCTTGTTCATGACCTGCGTGATTTATAATCAGTGTTGAAAACTCATACGATTATTAATCTTAGAGACATAGGATACTTTACCTGCGAGAAACACTTGATTAATGGTTGTCGAAGGTAATTTAACGACACGCTATCAACTACAGATAATTTTGCGTCAAATGGGGACGGAAGGAGGTTATTTATATGAAATACTAAGGCTTGTGGGAAAAGTGGTTGACACGAAAACCGTGGAAACAGTTTGGTCTGTACTCGTCAGTCATATCGGGTACTTTTGAAATATGTCGGACACGATATGCATTCGGCTTGTTTCAACGTGCTCCATCTGAAACACTTTAATATTGTAAATGTACGATTTGACATAAAAGAATCTATTGAACTGTAAGCCTGCTCTGAGCGTTGTCATGGTTACGTGCTGGTCGTTACAGTCCAGCGATCATGAGGACGTATTTTAAAAGTGAGTGGCAATTTGGGGAGGGGGCGATCATACCCCCTCCCCCCGTTTTACAAATCACTGCTGTACGTAATTTTTGGAATTCAATTATAATTCTGGGTCATTAATAATTTCGTTTTATTTAACATTAGTTTTTGAACGGTAACTTATTTCCGTTTTACAATATTCAACATTTGGCTGCTTAGTGTACACTGTATAAAGATTAGAGCTTAAAACGACACAAATTAAGTAATTTGTCTTCTCCTTTCTGGATAAAGAAACGAAATTATGAAGCCATGCTCTGCTATTGTCATGAGGCAAACGAGTGGAATTATTTTTGGGAGGGGGGGGGGCAGTGTTCTGCCATCAGCGTGTCGCGAATTT
This sequence comes from Zootermopsis nevadensis, assembly GCF_977971745.1. Classification (NCBI taxonomy): domain Eukaryota; kingdom Metazoa; phylum Arthropoda; class Insecta; order Blattodea; family Termopsidae; genus Zootermopsis; species Zootermopsis nevadensis. Next base: position 2,432,832 of record NW_028259148.1, on the reverse strand, counting down.
TTATAAGGAAATGTGTATTAGGACGTAAAAGTTAAGAAAATGACAATAATTCATGTTTCATAATTTGAATTCAAACGCTGGTTTATCATCAAGATTTTTCACCGTGAAGTTCCAGGTTTTCGTCAAAGTCCATGTTGATTTTTTTTAACAAAATAGTAATTTGAGAGATTTATCTCCGAGTCCTTCGGTTTCCCGCCATTGTCATTAAACCGCTGCTCCATATTTACTCATATATCATATATGGAGATGGGCAGTTCCTCAGAGACAGGTGGTAATAAATAGCTCTAGTCATTCTGTATCCTGTAACCATCAAATGTGGGTCTCCGATAATTTTCATGGTGGCAACTTTGAAGGCACTGGACATTAAGATAATGATGGCTCGAATGTCATATCAAATTTATTTTATTTATTTAGTGTTCTGTCTGACGACAGGTCCATATGAACAGGATCCTTCCATCCTTTTCTCGGACTGGGACCTGTTCATATACGTTCTTGGCAGATGATCCAGAAGTGGTTTGCCATTGCCTTCTTCTGTGTGTGAATGGAGTAATTGTTGGGATGCCACGGAGGAAAAATCCGTGTTGCCTAGACCACGGCCTTGCCCAACACAAGTTATAAATTCGGGCACCGCCGGAAATCGAACCCGAGAGCCCAGGATTAAGGCCAGCGTTCTAACAGCCAGACCACCGTAGCATATATATCAAATTTAGCAAAAAAGAACCAGATGGCAGACTTTCGATCAGACACTCGGTTCGCTTATCGGGTCTAGGACAAGGTAGTACCTTAGTACTCTAAGAGGGGCAACTACCCTACGGCTAACCTTGTTCTACCACCCCAGGGGGTTGAGGTCGTCAGTCAGGTCAGATTGTTACTCGAGGTGAGGATATCAATTACCAGCATTCGTAGACGCGTTGCCCCCTCTCGGAGATCTGTGGCTGCTTCCTTGTGGCAGTCGATTCCTACAGGCACGCCTCATCGACAAAGGTTTTGTCTGTCTCGAGGGAAATCTTAGTTTTCATTTCTATTAGATGGCAAACCATCGGGCTCTAATGCTTGGATACATTTTCAAGATAATTTATTTTCTTGTTTTTATTAAATCGTCTGGAAGAAACATGGTTTAAAATAAGACATCTTAAAAATAGATTGTCGATGGTTAGAATGATGAGGTATGTTAGGCCTCCAGGCTGTAATGCCGTGTGACTGGCGTTTCGGAGAAATATTCTGTCTCCATCTACAGGGTTGCCCTGAAGATGAAATAAGAATATTTACCATAAACTTTATTGTCTGTCCACAGTTCCACACGGCGTCATCTTAACCGAACTAAAGTAAATTCAACTTTTTTTTTTAATTTGTTGATGTGTCGTTTGAGATTAGGCAGTTTAGTAGCAACGGTGGCATCTGTGCGAATTGCGCATGCGTGCAGGGCATTCAGTGTGCAGATGAATCTATGTGTAGTTCGATCTTTTCACCACTACGAGCGTTCTGTTGCAAGCGCCTTTGCGTTTGACCGATCCAGTCGCTTTTGGTTGTTCGCCGAGCGTAGAAAGAGAAAGTTTCTGCGTGTTGTGACTCCGCGTCGCGTTCTTAATGTCTGATGCAACTAACTTCATGGAACGGACACTCGCTAACTTTATGTCTGACCAACCCCATCCATTCGCCATGTCCAATATGAACTACGTCGGTGTTACAACCAGCTGTGTACAGCAGTGATGCTTTTCCACAAGAGAGAAGGACAGACAGTGTGGGTCATTGTTGTAATTTGATCTAGTCATACGTCCGTTACGTTCAACAATTGCCGTTTGTTTTAAATTTTCCTTCACTTGAACAATTAAAAGTGATTGATTCTGTTTAGGAAATCTAAGATATACGAAATTATAAGTAAATGTATTGACATTTGACACTGATATCGTGTTCCATTTTCTGTATATGGTATAAAAAAGTGTTTTATATAACAATGCAAAGGTGGATAAAATAATTTTAAAGAATATTGTTTGTAGGTGTGTAATGATACATAATATAGTTGTCTCGTTAATTTATGATGTGGCTATGTCTTTAACGTCTACGTAACAAAATGAGAAGACAAGTGATGTTGGTATTGAAATAAATCCTTAAAATTAATATCAAAATTTCATAAACTTGCGTAATATCGGCTTAGGCGTGGTGGTAGTGAAGTGACATACTTAAAGATATATTAAACTATTTAGAAGTTCGGAGGAACTTTGTGAAATATTTTTGTTGTCGGATACATTACGTTGTCATATTTAAATCGTCTGTAATTATAAACTCGTTAATTTATAACGCATATTTAAGTGATACTGTGAAAGACGTAAGTGAAAAATGGTGAACGAACTAGTTTGAATTCTTTTAAAATTCGGGAACATTTTCCCTTTGTCCGGGTGCTAACTTTATATTCAGCGAAAACTCTTTTGGTGACTTCGACATTTCCTTGTAACTTCTGCAAGAAAAGGTAGGATGAATGCGACATAGTTTCTTATTGTTTATGTATTTATTATAGGCCTAAGCTGTGACGTAAAATCTCAGTACTTTACAGTAGAGTGAATGAATATATTCTTATTTATTTATTTATTTATGTACGCGACGTGATTCAGAGAAGTGAGAAGTATATTTGAAGATAGAAAATTTATAATTTTTAAATTCGTAATCTTCTGTAGGCAGTAATATGTAATTTTAGATGGTTTTTAGTTATCGTTTCATCATTTGGGTCATTTCATACACAGAACTTTAATGTTGTAGTCTAATTTCACATACGTTAACCTGACATAGCCTAATTTTAAAATCGATTCTCGTTACCTCATCATGTATCGACTATTTATCGTTACGTTTTTGTTCTGGAGATACCATTAACTGCTGGTAAAGTCTGAAACATGTATTTATTTACTTTATTCTTAAGACGAATGTTAGCATCGTGTGTAAAAGGTTAATACGAAAAACCCATTTGCACCTGACTCAGAGTTCGAAATCAATCTTGTAGGGGACGATATCTTCTTATTAAGTTTTTACGACATCCTGAGCGTTATTCGGAAACCTTGGAAAAAAAAATTTCGATAAATGTTATCATAATATACATGAAATTTCTGTAGAATATAGGAACTATATTTTTGATTTAATGGAAATTTTAAATTTATTACGTTTCTAAAGCACGTATCTTGCATCGTATTCATGTGTCATGATATATTTTATTAAAATTAAAATTTGAAACTTCCATAATAACATACGCCTTCTTCAGCCCTGAAGATGGAAACATTATGCTGCTCCGAAACGTTGGTATTTGCTAGTCCACACCATGTTAATACTTACAAGATTAATGTTTCGGAAACATTCTGGCTCAATATAAATTATTTCTTCATGTTGACGTGTAAATCCTATTAAATCGCGTTAATATATAATATTAGAAAGGACTGAACATGTGTAACTTAAATTCTCCGCGATAGTTGTGAAAGGAGAAGTCACTTTATCTGTGATTCAGAGGCTGAAATAAATGGATACTGCTGTATAACCTTCGCAGTTGATACAGCTACGTTCTGTATGCTACGAACTCAACAAAGCGGATGGATGGTAGTGATATACAGTACGCGACTGTAATCTTGAGACTTGTAAGGAATGCACCCCCGCAAGTCTCAAGATTACAGTCGCGGACTATAGTGTAATTACTAAGCAATGATGCGGAAATCTTCGTTCCTGGGTAGATAAAGGTTGTGTTTCATGTTTCATGGAGATATGTGTTTACCGAGAGAAATGAAGCCAATATTATTATGCTGTAATTAATCACGACATTTTCGTTTCACATACCTTTTGAGTCTTCCGTAGTAATTAATACGCACAAATCATTTCTTAGAAGACTTGATAGTCGGTACGTCGTTGTTAAATAACGTTGAGACGATTGCTTTGTCCAGTAGATTTACCGGGAAACCGCTTGCTTAGACCAGTGGTATTCAACCTGGGGTACGCGAAGACATCTTAGGGGGTACGTGAAATTAAAAAAAAAAAAAATATTATTTTATGATAAACACTGAATAATCAGTAATGTAATTTATTTAATTTATTTTAAATGTAGATTATATAATATATATAACTTGAATTATACACCAACAACTTTGGGGGGTACAAAGTTAAAGAGAAATTATATCTGGGGGTACGCGAAGACATCTTAGGGGGTACGTGAAATTTAAAAAAAATATTATTTTATGATAAACACTGAATAATGAGTAATGTAATTTATTTAATTTATTTTAAATGTAGATTATATAATATATATAACTCGAATTATACAACAACAGCAGCTTTGGGGGTACAAAGTTAAAGAGAAATTATATCTGGGGGTACGCGAAGACATCTTAGGGGGTACGTGAAATTTAAAAAAAAAATTATTTTATGATAAACACTGAATAATGAGTAATGTAATTTATTTAATTTATTTTAAATGTAGATTATATAATATATATAACTCGAATTATACAACAACAGCTTTGGGGGTACAAAGTTAAAGAGAAATTATATCTGGGGGTACGCGAAGACATCTTAGGGGGTACGTGAAATTTAAAAAAAAAATTATTTTATGATAAACACTGAATAATGAGTAATGTAATTTATTTAATTTATTTTAAATGTAGATTATATAATATATATAACTCGAATTATACAACAACAGCAGCTTTGGGGGTACAAAGTTAAAGAGAAATTATATCTGGGGGTACGCGAAGACATCTTAGGGGGTACGTGAAATTTAAAAAAAATATTATTTTATGATAAACACTGAATAATGAGTAATGTAATTTATTTAATTTATTTTAGATGTAGATTATATAATATATATAACTCGAATTATACAACAACAGCTTTGGGGGTACAAAGTTGAAGAGAAATTATATCTGGGGGTACGCGAAGACATCTTAGGGGGTACGTGAAATTTAAAAAAGATATTATTTTATGATAAACACTGAATAATCAGTAATGTAATTTATTTAATTTATTTTAAATGTAGATTATATATTATATATAACTCGAATTATACAACAACAGCTTTGGGGGTACAAAGTTAAAGAGAAATTATATCTGGGGGTACGCGAACAAAAAAGGTTGAATACCACTGGGTTAGTGGCTTTAGTGTAACGCGATTGCTTTGGGGGCACCGAGATTATCTTTATGCCCTCCCTAGGTATAACGGACCCCATTTAGAGCGTTCCTCTGATTAAGTACCCGAACATTTTCGCTTCTAACGAACTTGGTGGCAATAAGAGTAAATGGAATTTCTGTACTCTTCCTAAGATCGTCTTATTCTCCAGTGGCCGTAGGAGACAGCATTCAGAACACACTCCAAATTCAATGGGCTGTGTAATTTTATTTCCGGTTAGACTTGTGGAATATTAATCCTTTTTCGCAGTTACGGGAATCGATAAATCTATCGATTACTGCGCAAATGCTCGCGGATGAAAATTTGTTTTCTGTTCCCTAGTTAATTTGTGAACACAAATGTCACTAATAACAGTCCTCTTGAAATTTGGTAATTATGTTAGGCGATGTGAGCGTTGGATCTTATAGGCCATGTTCTTCTTGAAATCCAGTTAACCATTATATACAGGATGATTCAAAAGGTTAGGGCCAGACTGAAGGAACGTAGAGAGGGACTGAGAGAGAACAACTTTCGAATAGGAATCCATGTCCTCCGAAGTCATCCTGAATCAGTCGTGGTCATTGAAGGTACTAGCTTAATTTTGTTTTTTTTATTAATGTACAAGGATTACATTAGCAATCTTACAAACCAAATTATTTCAGCGGTATGTTATCAGACTTCGCTACCTTCAATGACCTCGACTGAATAAGGATGACTTCGGAGGACATGGATTCCTATTCGAAAGTCGTTCTCTCTGAGTCCCTCTACACGCTCCTTCAGTTTGGCCATAACCTTTTGAATCACCCTGTATAAAAAGTGCAGGATTAAATGTTTGCATCACGCGATTTAGTATTCATCAACTCTACATGTTATATTTATCGATTTTGCGTATTTCTTAACGCGAACAGAATAAATAACTTTTATGAATGAAAGAAAATAAAAAAAGTTCTCAACTGTAAATCGAAAAAGCATAGCGGTTGAGTAATTCTGTATGGGAATTACTGTCCTAAATAAATTGTTGTTGCACAGAATTTTATTAATTTATATTTCTCTGGACGTCAGAATCACTAAAATTACCTCCAGTTACAAGCTACAGTCTGAGACCGTGAAGTTCAACGGGAAATTGCCTCTTAACCTGGGAGCAGCGCTGACAGTAACTCGTAACTTAAGAATTAAATTTGTCGATGTGTAAATATGCTGGATCTCTTACCCCCCCCACGTCGCTGTACTTTGTTCGATCCATATGGATCCAGGTTCGCCGTCGCGTTCAGAAGACGCCTGCCAGGTTATCTGTCTAGCGTGCGATAAGCCTCGCTTCCAGTTAGATAATGGAATTTTGGAGTGTGGGTGAGCCACTTTCTTGCTTCCAGAAAGAGAAACACTTGCTTAAGCTGCACTGTTCGTAGAAGTGGGAGTCTTTTTTTTCGTTTTTCAGCGTGAAGATTTTGTGGTACAGGTCACGTAGTTGCCATATTTGTTATAATTCTACTGACAGTAACCCTTAGGTAGTTGTTGAGTGTTTTAGCAGCAATACGATTTTAAAATATCTATTGGTATCCTGCACGCGACCTTTGGACGTGATCTCCTTTAACCACTAAGAACAGTATATTATGACGTAATGATAATGACTCTTTTTATGACTATTTTTAACATGGTTCTTGTTAAATATATAAATTTTTAGTAACATATATTGTAATTTAACAAATATTTCACGGTACACACAGTTTCTTTGTTCATTTCTGTACAGAATAAAGCAAAACATGTTTTATTAAAAAACTTTCCTATACATTTTCATTTGAAATTATGATTTAATCGCTTCTGAATCATAACAGTAGTTGTAATTTTTTTAAATGTTGTGTGCGAATCTTTAAAAATGGGTTCAACATGTTAAGCGTACATGTATTTTCTTATATTTTTATTTACGAATTCAAATTTAAACAGCGTGGTCCCAACGTATAGAAAAGCTGCATTAAGGTAGAGGAAGATTACATTTTGTGACGACAAGAAACTGTCTGTATTTGTGATTTGATTCTTTCCAGCAGAACCTTTTTAATTATATTCTAATATGTACCTTCATTCTTAACCGATGCCAGATTAATTATATTAATTAAGTTTATTACTTATTTAACTAAAGCCTTCGAGCAGTCTATTTTGAGAATCTCAACTGTCCAAAAAAATTGACCACTTTTATGTAACCAAAATGTTTATTACCATATTCGGAAGAGCCCACCTCCTGAGACATGTTTATTCAAACTACACTGTCCAAAATTTATTTCCGTAAGATTCATTTTAATAATATCCTCCCATTTAAGCCTACGTCTTCAGAGTAGTATGTATGCATATCTAACCGCTGACATACCCCACCCATCTGATCTACCTTTACTTGATTACAGTAATAATTATTTGGTAAAGATTGCTTATGCTTCCCATGCGTAACGTTATGAACAAACCAGAAAAAGCGAGATGAATCAAAGTCAGCCGAAATAGGAAGTTGCAACTAGTGAAAGCGGATGTGAGCGAACGGAAGAGATGAATGGATATCTCGTCTTCCTATTCTACTCGATTGTCAGTTGTTAAGATGCTCTTTTCTCTGTTCGAATTGAGATAAAATGTATTGTTTCCTCCTGCGAAATCCTTATTCCATTATCGACGTCTTAAAATATACGCTAAGATTAATAGTCTGACTGAGAGACGTCTGATTGATGGACAGTGTTGATTTTCCTGTCAGTTACGAAGTCATGTTGATGTTGATGACAATAATAATTAATAGTTTAATATTTATAACGAAATTGGTGTAGGCATATCAGTTTAAAATTCACGCAAATTGTACCAATGCATTACATTTTTAGAGTGTGATGTTTTTAAGACAGTTGTCTGCTGGGATGTTTTACTGTGTAGTCCGAGAGATGCTGACCAACTTTTCACAGTGAGAGTGTGTGTAGACGACATAAAACATACGTACTTTTTCCTTATTTCCTAAACTTTTTCCTGGAGCTTTCTTGTGGTCAAAATGAAGCTAATAGTTCTTACTTAAGCAGACGCCAACGTGTGGTTCAGACAACTGTTTTTTATTAGGACGAGAATAAAAAGTATTCTTACCCGCTCGCCTGTGTGCCGTCCGTCTGGAAATTTTTTATCTCGAGGCAATATAATAAACTGCCATGTGCCGTGTGCCTTCATTAAAAGAAGGAACGAGGAAAATTATTAGAACACAACTAGAATTATTTATGATATTATTATTCAGCGTCAGAGGGAGGGGAGATGATCCTGATATTTTTACCCATCTACTGTCTTACGTCCTTATATTTTTCTTAAATGTCCTTTAAAAATATCCTTAATCTATTCTCCTAACCCACAGTCCGCCATTAATATCTTTAAGGTACACATAAAATTAATTGTATACATTTTAAATTTTTACCATATATTTTACCTTTGAGCTCATTGTTTTCAATTTGTAATATTTATTAATTAATGCCTTAAATTTTTCGGTATATTACCTCCTTTACCACTCGCAATTATGTATTTTATTTCGATTACTTAGTGATGCAGAAACGAAGGCTGTTATATTCCGTATTATCTTATTAAAGGTTCTGTGGTTGGCAGACTTAGTATTTAACAACATCCACATGGATGGAATTTCAAATAGCTGCGTTAAGATTGCTATAAATTAGAGACGAATTTAAGGTATTCCAGGCCGTCTCGCTTAATGTGGCGTGACTCTCAAAGTAGCACGAGTTGTAGAGAAGACGAGAGAAATGATACTAGTAATTAGGTCTGCTGCTTCTAATAGCGGGCTGATTTCCGAATGTTTTTTATTTCTACGCTGTGGAGTTAACTACCACGTATTAGGTAGCACTTCACTCCTGGTCCCGAGTTAGTATTGGCTTTTCCTCCCACATAAATTAGAGAGGAAAGGAACCTCTTCTGGTTTTATCACTAATTTCCTCCATGCGTGCGGGTCGTCAGAAATTCCAGTTTGACTCTGTCCCAAGCCGTATGGATCGAACACGAATTCTCACACATTACTCTCTACCTCTTATAAAAATTGTGGGATTGAATTTAAGCTATTAGATCTATGGAAATTAAAGAGATTTGTGCTTCAAAACGTTTCCTCCCATATCATTTGAATACGTTTTTAGTTCCGAGACTTCTCGCATGATTTTTACTGATTTAGCCCCCCGAAATACTTTGGACATTTTTATGGGCGTGTACCGAGTTCATATATACACTGATCTGAATTAAGATTTTCGTGTTTGAAAACAGTCACGTAGGTGTTATGTTTTATGAAAAAATAAACAGAAATCTGTTGATATCTTTAAACGTGCAAATATTTTTTCTGTCATGCAATGCAGCCTATAACATGAAAGTGATAGTACGCTGATTTAGACTAAGGTAAGTCTATTTTGAATCCTATTTTAAGCTGTGGAATTAGTACAGAAATGCACGGAGAAGTTATGATAAAATTTTAGAAGTGCAACTGGCTATATGTGAACAACTTCTTGTTCCATAAGGCGAGGAATATCTTGACAAACACTCAGCTATTCAAATATAGAGATTTAGCTGTTGTTTTGTATGAGTGTGAACCTTTGCCTCTTACGCACATTGAAGTTGTTTGAGGAGAGGGTGCTTAGGATAAGTGACAGGGGAATTAATACAATTGAATAATGTTGACCTCCGTAGTTTTAACTCTTTATCAGATACTATGAGGATGATAAAAGCGAGATGGGTGAGATGTTTGGGGCATGTAACACACACATGGAAATGATAGGTGTGTACAAAATTTTAGTTGGAAATACTGAAGGGAAGAGAAAACTCAGAAGAACTCTGCTTAAATTGGACGATAATATTAAAATGGATTTTAGAGAGATTGGTTTAGGAGGTTTGGATTAATCTGGTTCATTATACAGCAGTTGTAAATGCCTTCGGTTCGTGCAATAGGTGGTGAGTTTCTTCACTAGCTAAATAAAATTTTCGTATGTCAGGAATTCTGCTCCGTGAGGTTAGTTGTTTGGTTTTCAGGAAATCTGCACTTTCGTGTTCCTTACGAGATCTCATCACATGATTATTTCGTTTTTTTTTTGTTTTTTTTACAAAAGAGGACGTGTTCTTGTGTCTTGGGCGTTGGAAATACTCTGCCGAGGTCCCCCCCTCTCTATCGATTAGAGCTTAAACGAGGACATTTTACACGTTTAATAAAAATGAAGTATTAGTGAGTCGTTGAACGAATAAAGGCCAAGACGACAAGCATCATTTCTTCTACGACGTGGAAGAGGTTCAAGTGAGATTTCCTGGATGAGGTCTTCGAGCGCGTGAACGAGGAGGCTCGGGGGGGGGAGTCATTGTTCGTCGTCTACACTTTTGTTTCTGATATCTGCTCTTCATCTTAAGAATAAATCGTTGAATACAAATAAGTGTGCTTAGACAACAAAACAAAGTGGATGAGAAGTACGTGACGTATTTTGTAGCAAAAGATATTAGTGATAATTACAGGTGTGCCATTTAAAACGCAACCCAACGACGATCACGTGATATAGGTCATGAAATCAAGAATCTTTAATTGACTGTCATTGAATCTGGTATCGCAGGTGGAGTATACATACAGGCTGTGTTGTCTTTACTTTGCCTACGTAAGTTCTAAATGGTCATTGGCCTAGTCTGTCAGGCAGATGATTTGAATTAGACCTACTGAAACCTGGTGTTCAATTAGGATTTGTTAGTAACTTCCCATCTTGTTGGAACCAAGTTTTATCTCCATACTCTGCGTTTTTTAGTGAATCAAAATTACGTTGAAGGAGCTGATGATCTTTGACTTACGTAATTAGGAGATTTACTTCTAGTCGTGATTAATAGGTTAACTGATTTTGTACTAGAAGGGCTCTAACGCTCCTTAGGTCATTACCACTCTTTTTAAATTGTGTTAATTGTCAGTAGTAGACGAGGAAAGATATTTTTTCTCTCTTTTGAGTTCTTTACGTTATTTTTATCTTGACACCAAAGCAATGAAGAAAGTTTTCTAATTGTCAGTTCGTGGGATGAGTGTGTCCCTAACAGGGGAATGGCTGGATACGTATCTGAGCGGTGTACGTAGGCAGGGGGTATCATTTTAACTCAAATTGAGTCGTGCGTAATTTAGAGTTAGTGAATGTTTGCATATTCATGAGAGTCGGATTGTAAGAGAAGGGGTTGGAGGGAAAGACCAGTGCAAGGAGAAAATGAGAGAATTGGTATCCTTTTGGGGTAGAATTCAGTAGGATCTGGGGCGATGTAGGGGAATGTGGACGAGGATAGGGGATGATCTACTTTGCCACTTGTCTGAAGACCTTACTCATTTCCACGACTGGCGTCCTGAGATCCAGACTAGAAAAATAATAAGTCTGTCAGTGTAATCATAATCAGTTATCTGAAGACGGAATTAGAGCCGACTCCCGAAACGTCGCCCATACGAATATACTCGAGACATGATCAATGTCCAATATGATACGGGTATGGAGAATTATTTGCAGTTCTAACTTAAAGCGCGTGGCCTAGTGATGCCAGATAAATATCTGTGCTTATACTCAACCAGAATTTTGATTTCTCACGTATCTGTGACAAATTAGTTCACGTAACATTTAAATTAGCTACAATAACATAATATCCTTATCTATAAAATTAACTACAATTCATTTTGGTACAGTTTGGCTAAGCATTGTTATCCAGCATAAAAATTGGTTTATAATTGTGTGATGAAATACAGATATAAATGCACTTAGAATGTAATAAAGTTACCATAATTAAATTAATGTATATCATGTCCATGTAGGAAATTTACCTTTTCCACTCTCACGGCATGTTATTGATTGCGTCCATCCGCGAGATTGAAGTCTGAACGTTAATCAAATACATCGCTGTGTCCGTCATTTGTACAGAAACTAGTTATGGGAACATTGATGTACGGTTAGGTTGGCCCAAGCGATGAGTTATTTAATCCAATTCAAAAATAGGTCGAAACATATGTTCTGAAGCAGGATAATAGCCTATTTTATGACAGTAATATGCGCACATGCCTTTATATGAATCGAACTTGGGTAGTGGACCGTGACATATAAATAATTTTACATAAATTACTCTTTACGGCGTTATTATTAAGAGAAATATTCAAAGTTACCGCACGTAGTACGCCGGACGATTTTCTATTCTGACAAAAGTTAATTGGATTATTATAACGGAAATGTTGGAGATCCGAAATTTCTATTCAGCAATAGATCCAGGTGTGCAGTACGCGCATGCGCGGGTATGTGAAGCTGAGTCATGTCACTCATTTCTGGTGGTGTCCTCTCCAGAACTCATTCGGGCCATCTGTTATCTGCCATTCTTCGACGGGAAGTTTCGAGATTAAACTGGCTATTTAGTTTCATGGACTAGTATATAATTGTTATGGAGAGTTAATAAAGTTTAATTTCTTATATGTCTGAGTGTGTGTGAATAAATTCAGAATATATTAATACTTAGATGAATAATTTATAAATAAGAAAAACAGACCACCTACACAGAGACAAAATAATTCATTATCAGTCGCCCAATGAACAGTAATGTGTTTTGTAGTTAACGTAACACAAACTTTTAATTTAAAATGAAATTTAAGAGTTTTCTGAATAACAAGTGTAATTAACTTCTGAGTTCAAGTGAACTCATTGTCCCTTATTTGAGGCTTGATACATAGGTCTGATACTTTAGACATCTAATTAGCTTAATGTCTAAGCTATTAAGTATATAACTAATTATGGGTGAAAATTATTATATGGCTAGTTGTAGGATGATCGACTGTTGAATAAATTTCGTGTTTTCGAGGAATCGGGACTGTTCGTCACAATGAGAACTACCATTTCGCCGGTTGAGTCCACTCTGCATCCCGGAATCACATTTGCTGTTATCTATAAGAAAGTGATTTATTTATTTATTTAGTGTTCTGTCTGACGACAGGTCCATATGAACAGGATCCTTCCATCCTTTTCTCGGACTGGGACCTGTTCATATACGTTCTTGGCAGATGATCCAGAAGTGGTTTGCCATTGCCTTCTTCTGTGTGTGAATGGAGTAATTGTTGGGATGCCACGGAGGGAAACTCCGTGTTGCCTAGACCACGGCCTTGCCCAACACAAGTTATAAATTCGGGCACCGCCGGGAATCGAACCCGAGACCCCAGGATTACAAGGCCAGCGTTCTAACCGCTAGACCACCTCATCTTATTATTATTTAGTGTTCTGTCTGACGACAGGTCCATATGAACAGGATCCTTCCATCCTTTTCTCGGACTGGGACCTGTTCATATACGTTCTTGGCAGATGATCCAGAAGTGGTTTGCCATTGCCTTCTTCTGTGTGTGAATGGAGTAATTGTTGTTGGGATGCCACGGAGGAAAACTCCGTGTTGCCTAGACCACGGCCTTGCCCAACACAAGTTATAAATTCGGGCACCGCCGGGAATCGAACCCGAGACCCCAGGATTACAAGGCCAGCGTTCTAACCGCTAGACCACCTCATCTTATTATTATTTAGTGTTCTGTCTGACGACAGGTCCATATGAACAGGATCCTTCCATCCTTTTCTCGGACTGGGACCTGTTCATATACGTTCTTGGCAGATGATCCAGAAGTGGTTTGCCATTGCCTTCTTCTGTGTGTGAATGGAGTAATTGTTGGGATGCCACGGAGGAAAACTCCGTGTTGCCTAGACCACGGCCTTGCCCAAAGTATTTTTAAAAGAATCGTATTTGAGAAAAACGTGGATAAAATTGCTGTGCACCGTTGAAGTGATGGGGGGGGGGGGGGTTGAATAATTTAGTAAACAACAAAGAAAACACTTTTGTGTGTCCTGTAACACAAAAGCACTTTTTTTAGCAAATTACGGAAGAAGAAAGAGAGAGAAATAGGAAAGTTGTGAATTTCCGCTGAGACGGAACGGCCGAATGGTAACTAATTTATGTTGGCTTTATTAGACGCCGAGTTCTAGCAGGTACCGGATTGGATGTCGTGACTAGCGGCTGATTTCCCGGCTGTTTGCCATCCTTCGTCCTGTGATCGACCTGCCGGCTGCAGGACACGCCATCACCTCTCAGCAGTTAGTGCATGCCCGTACTCCTTGGTGTTAGGTCGTCGTATTCCGGGGAACAGAGTACACTTAACAGTCCGATCCTTCGTGACTTTCATTAGCCTTTCCGGGCAAATCCTGCGATAGTACCTTAACACTGGCAAAGACCACAACATTGTTCTTAATTCATAATAATCTTTCTATTTAACATACTCTCGATAAAACGTAATTAAATTAACAGAAGAACAAGTCGCCGCGTAGACTCGCAGGTAGATGCTGACGTTTCGGTGGAACGTACTGTCTCCGTCTTCAGGGCTGAAGTTGGAAACAGTATGTTTCTCCGATTTAAAATTTCTTTACGTGGGGTAAATCTAGATAATAAAATAATCTGGTGGACACAGAATTTTTATCTAGGGCGGTAGAATTAAGTTGTCATCAGACTACGTGTGTCATTGTCACACGAAGGACACATTTCGACATCTGATTTTATTTCTACGCAAACAATTCTGATGTCACAGTCAATTTTTCGAGTCAACGCAAGTGGTACGGATGGGTGAGGTTGGTTAGGTATTGTTCGTGAAATCTGATGGACAGACCTGGGTGTAGTTGAGAGAATATTATATTAATAAGCATGTAAAACAATTACAGAATATTTCTTATAAATAAATTGTGCGGGTGTAATATTTATGGCTCTGGGCCACTGTGTTTGATGATGTATGGAGTACGAAGTTTTCTGATTACTGTGCGTTAAAAGTGGCATTTCGGACTTTGTTCTTCGCCTGTATTTCAATAGAATTACGACGTTTCGGAAGCTGGATATTCCTCCGTTTTTAGGTATAACGGGAAAGACAGAAACCCAAGATCGAGTTTTGAAACGTCGTAATTTTATTAAAATACAGATGATGGACGAGGTTCAAAATATCAGTTTTATAGATAATGAATTACGTTATTTCTTTTCAGTCTATGAAGCTGGAATTAAAATTTAGCATCAGAATTTAACCGCCACTGAGGAAGCCATGAGTAAAACTGCGAAACTTTGACTGGGCGTTCATTTTATCATACCATTTACAGTGTTAAACAAGGATGGTTCTAAGATGTATGATGGTTAATTTCTGTTCTGTGCAAAATCTGATGCTAGCGTCATCTGATTATCATCGGAATCATCACGCTTACAGTAGAATTTTGTAGTTTTGAGCTAACTTGTTCAGACCGCACATCGCAATGTTGATTTTTTTTATGTTACGCCAAACATTTGAAGAATAACATGTTCCCTAAACTACAATTATTGATTATCATGGGACTTCCATACAAGCGTACAAATGTTGAAGGAAGTTTACAATAGACGAATATCGCTTTCGTTTCAGTCACATTCGATTCACGATTCATCGCCGTTTTATCATCATTATTCTTTTCACGGACGAGTAGAACAACAGAGCGAAAGGAATTATATAAATGCAGGTATTGTTGTCTAGGCAGACCAATTTAAAATATACAATCATGATTATTTAGAGTAACTGCGGAGGAAAATGATGACATGTTAAACCTAACAATTACCATTTTCCCCTTAAAAATGACGCGGAAGTTAAATTGCAGTATTGATTTTCTTTTGCGTTTGGCTCGCTAATGAAACAAATCGGAGTTTGAATGACACAGCGAACACATGCAGAATAACTTTGAATATCAATGGTTTTCCAAGCTCTATTCTGTGTTACCCCAATTAAAATCGCGCACAGATGAAAAACAAACGCAGTCACGTCATGAATGTGATTCTAGTAACACTGCTGCTTGGAATATTATAATGATTCAGCCTTGTTTTCATTTTGGCTGCAGAATACGTAGGAATTTTGAGATTTTTACGGCGGCGAGTACAAAAACACTTGTTTTCTGGGTTGTAGTTCCGTTTAGTCTGGTAGAAGTTTACCGACGTTTCAGGGGTCCATTGCTGCCTCCGTCATGTTGGTGTGCCAGTGGAATCAGCGACTGGTGAAACTGTCTTCTTACAAAAATATTTGCCTTCCTTTAAAATATCCTGTCCATCTTAATTTCTAACTTATTACTGTCCCCTTCACGGCCCTTAAAAATTCTTAATTTGTTCTTTCAATCTCTACCCACCATTATCATCATCCCTTCAATTATCTTGTGTTTGTTATTCACTCAACTTCCTCATTAAAATCCACTTATTCTTGTCCGCTAATGACATGACGTGGTTAGTATAAAATAAATTACAAGACAGCAAAAATCAATCATCCTAACTGAAACTTTGGAGGGGGTATGTTTTAAGTGAACATTAAGTACCTAATAACCTAACTTATTATAACTTCAGATGTCCGTGCTTAAGAGTGACTCAGCTACATTGGCCTTCTGTATACATCGAAGACTTGTGAATAAATCCCCCGCGTTTTATGGGACCAGTGTTGTTGCCTCGTTGGCGGGGAGGATATTTTTTAATTATATATTTATTTTTTTATTTATTTAGTGTTCTGTCTGACGACAGGTCCATATGAACAGGATCCTTCCATCCTTTTCTCGGACTGGGACCTGTTCATATACGTTCTTGGCACATGATCCAGAAGTGGTTTGCCATTGCCTTCTTCTGTGTGTGAATGGAGTAATTGTTGGGATGCCACGGAGGAAAACTCCGTGTTGCCTAGACCACGGCCTTGCCCAACACAAGTTACAAATTACATAATATTACACGAATATGCGCGGGCCGCCCAAAAGACATTAACGGGCCGTGGTTTGATAACCCATGTATTGTACTATTAAGGTTGACGGTTTTCAGTCCACCTTAACTAAACTTCAAGCTGCAGGACCCCCCCTTATCGGCTGTCTGGAAATAATTATTTATTTGTGGGTTTTCAGGTTCTAAAGGCAGCGAGTATTAAGTTCGCTGTCTTTGGATTGTTGCGATTTGCGGTTTGGTAGTGGTTTACAGACGTTTCGGAAGTGTCTGTTGTCTCCTTTAACAGGGCGATGAGTTCTGATTGCCCTGATGATGATGGAGGCGGAAAACCCCTGTGAAACGTCGGTAAACGTCTGTCAGATAACACAGTGTAAGAACCCAGAAGGCAGCCATCTTCGCCCTCTGTCTTCGTTTAAAATCCGGAATGTCAGGAAAGTTTTAGCTTGAAATGTGACGGTAACTGAGAATTAATTGCTTTAACGGGGCAGTAACTAAGTCCTCTCGGCGTAACTTGTTGACGGCTTATTTATTGGGATTCTCTCACTTTTTACAACGTAGCTCGAGCGTCCATGCATGGCAAATGATTAATATGCCATTGCAGCAGTAAGGGTCTCAAATAACAGTGTTTACGTTTACAGAGCAATTGTAGTTAGGCCATTTAAGGATGTAACAGGAGAGTCGCTCTGAAGCACAAACCCATATAACACCACAAATTAAAGTCCTCTGCAGAAAACAGAGTCTCACACCCAATGCGTGCCCAGCCCTTACCAAGAGCGTATTCACCACGATAACGTTGCTCATTCAATGCTTGGCTTCGTGTAGAGATGGCGGTGGGAGTTGGTTAAAAGGTAGGATGAGGTGGAAAATTTTTAAATAATGAATTGCCGTGCCCGGGCGATGTTCGTGCTGTTCATTTTATAAATTTATTGCCTCCAGCGGCGGTGTAGAGCAAAACCCAACTCCATATATACAAGGAAGAGCTATACTTCATCTAATTACGTATGATTAGTTGGACGATGCCTCACGGGGAAACTATTATTAAAAAATATATAAAATAAATAAAACACTTGTCAAAGACTTATCTATAAGATTTTATAAAACAAACAAGAAAGTGTGTAATCATTTATTCCAACTTTAGTTAGAATAATTGCACTGTTATATCATTAACACAAAACACTGTGAAATGAAAACCGAAGAAAATAGAATAATAGGACAAGATCTGAAGTCCCAGCTGATATTCACCGGTTCGTGTGACAGGGAAGAATATCACATTCATGCCCATAAATATTAAATAGCCTTGTTTCTTGCCAGGAATGTATCACAGCGATAGCCATAAATTTTAAACAACCCTGTTTCTTTCCGTCTGACCTAACTAACCCCTTCAGAAACCCAGAGTACGCTCAGATAGTCAAAATATTTATTTACCTTTATAGAACCCGAAATTTGTTACCGTGTTTACAAAATCACACCCCGGGTCCTAATCCTGAGACAAGACTAAACACCCTTCAAAGTTATAGGACCTGACAACTTGAAGTTTTTCTACTGTGTGGAGGTGTTAGCCCCCACGCCCAACCCTCAAGCTGAATCACCACCACCTGCCTATTCAATGGTTATTTGTGCACAAAGATCGAACTATTTTTTATGTGGTTATCTTATAATCTTTTTGAAGGACTCTGTTTTGGTGTAAGCTTTGAAAGGGAAGTAGACATGATACGTAATTTTCACAGTTTCCTGTGTTTAGTAAGTATGCCATTTCGGATTGAAGCCAAAGTTCAGGTAATTATAAGTTACAACACTGTTTGCCACGCAACAGATATCGATCCTCTGTCTGTAAATGGGAACCAAAGCTCTAGTCGTATGAACTTTCAGAAACATACGACACACGTTCAGAGATTAAAGTCTTACACTGTCTTTTTCATACTAGACACTTTACCAAAAATAAGCTCAAAATAGCAGTTGTGGTTTGCTCACACGTCTGACAAACAGTCATTTGAAAGTTATCCCTCAACCAATGAAACATCAGCATGTTTTAGACAACGGCAATTATCTCGGTTAGCTATTTACATTGTAATGCCTTACAAGGATGCGTAACCTATTTTTACAATTGGTTTGCAGGAACAAATACACGTTTGTTATAGTTAAATCATCAATATCAGTGAAGCTTTTGTAATACAAATTTTCACTACTTGAGTGAAATTCAACGGTTTATGTAAAATGGTCTCTCCGAAATGCAATTTCGTGACATTCGATAGTCATTTTTTCAAACTCATATATCTGCCGATCTGCTTTAAACTGAGTGACCATATTAATGTACATCTGAGGTCACGCGCATGTAAGCGTCATGTCATAGTCACGAAGATATCAGTCCATGCGTTCTCCGAATAGAGGCTTGTAAGTATTTGAAGGTAAATTTTTTCAATCGCATATTTCTGCCGATCTGCGAGAATGTGAGTGTTGGTACACATGTCAGTTTGAGGTGACGGACAGATCAGCTTCTTCTCAAGGACAGGGCAGTATTAGTCAGAGGGTTTGCCGGATAGAGGCCTTTCAAGTTTACAAGATCATTCGAAAGTCGATTTTTCAAAGGCACATATCTGCCGATCTGCTAAAATCTGAGTGACCATACTTATGCCAGAGTCATGTCATAGTCAACAGAATATTAATATAGATTTATTTTAGGGTGGCTTGTATTAGGTTGTGTTGGGTTAGGTTAGGTTAGTGTAGTGTAGTGTTTCATGGATTTTGTTAGGTTAGGTGAGGTTTTGAAAACTTTTGTGATGCTCTCACACTTCTGGCGACGACTCGTCACGCCGTTACAGTACGTCACGCTTGGTCACGCTTGTCACCCATGATCACGCTTTGTAAATTTTCGACACATTTCAACACTTTTGGCCACAACTCGTCACGCTGTTACAGTACGTCGCTCGTTGTCACGCTTTGTCACGCTCGATCACGCTTTGTAAATTTTCGCCACATTTCGACACTTATGGCCGCAGCATGTCACGCCGTTATCGTACGTCACGCCTTGTCACGCTTTGTCACGCATGATCACGCTTTGTAAATTTTCTTCACATTTCGACACTTATGGCCACACTTCGTCACGCCGTTACAGTACGTCACGCCTTGTCACGCTTTGTCAGGCCTTGTCACGCTTTGACACTCTTGGTCACGCTTTGTAAATCTTCGTCACTTTTACACAGTTATGGTGGTCTCTTGTCACGACGTCAAAGATTTTCACGCCTGGTCACGCGTTATCACGCTTGGGCACGCTTACGTTAAGTTACGTAATTTTATCTACTTTGGAATACGTTTCATGGGGTTAGGAAAGATTATCTTAATTTATAAATGTGCAGTTAAGTTAGGTAGAGTTGGATTAGGTTGATGGGTTAGGTTAGGTTGAGTTAGGTTTAATATGGGTTCCCTAGCTTGCGTAGTGTTGATAGGTATGCATCGTCACAAGAATGTAAGTCCCGGGGGTTTCGGAATAGAGGACTGTAACATTTTCAAGGTCATTTGAAGGTCATCTTTTAAAACATGTTTCTGCCGTTCGGTGGAAATCTGTGTGACAATACTCATGTCAGTTTGAGGTCACGGAAAGGTCGACTTCATGTCAGCTGAGTTTAGTAGGCCTTTGTCAATAGCATTACCATGGTAACGATAATAACATTTTTTTAGTATTATCACTTAGAGCCAAAAGTTCCTTAACAAAAGCAAATGAACATCAACCAAACAGCATTGATCTTTACATAGACAGATGATTTGAGGGCCGGTGTTTGAACGCTGGTCTTTCAACATGGAGGTGGCTTCCCCATTTAAGTGAAGTGGCATCACCTATCCTAAATTTTTCACGTTTCAGATCAATATCAATTTTAAAAAGTCTTAACCAGCTTCATGGAATCTCAATAAAATATGATATACTCAAAACAGAAGGCGTTATTTATTCTTAGGAAGTCAGAGGCAAATTTATTTTTACTACCTACTTTTCTGTTGCCGTGGACAACAAACAAAAGAATACAAAAAAATTGCAAGAATAATGTATCAAAGAGCGTCCCGTGTCGACTCTCGTAAAGGAATTGATGGCGAAGGCATAAGAAATGGCGCTGATACGAAAACCTATAATTTAATTGGTCCGCGCTTTGCTAGCAGCACGAATATTTGAAGAAGGGAAGAATAGAAAAGGAATAAGGGAGATGAAAAACAATTGAATAATTCATTTCTGATTGTAATGTGAGGAGATGGTGCGCTGGGTCGATACGAATGGAGTTTTTCCACAGAAAGTTTCCTGTTCGTCTAGAAGCCAAATTCTGTGACTTTCGCAGGTTATCAGGACACTTTATCGAACGTTTGTGCCATTAGAGTTGATACTATCTTTCTAACAAATGTACTACAAGTTTAAAAAAATACTATATAAAAATTCAGTCCGTACCGCAAAGAGAACACAACATTTCACCATTACAAAGATCAACTGGTTCATTCCGGTTAAGAAAGTACTTTCTTCTTGTACTGAAAAACATACCATAAATGTACTCTGTAGGAAAATAATTGTACATTTGCTAATAGTTAAAGGAGGTGGTACTTGTAGTTACCACTTTCGTTTAACCGGTCCTCAAATTACGTATTGAAAATAATTCCTCTAGTTATAATTTTTTTTTTTTTTTAAATTTTGTACTTTAAATGCGATTTGTAAAATGCAGTAAATTGTTTTACTCTTCAACACACAACGGTTCATTCCCGTTAATTTTGACGGGTAATACTACGCTAATAATATTAATAATAGTAATAATAAATAGCAGTGAAGTGAGATTTTGTTAAAGACTTTACGCTGCTAAGTACAGACAACAAAACCGATTGGCTGGTGCCTTGGAGAGTGATCTCGTTTTGTTTAATTACAGCAGAAACACCTGTTCGAGGCGGAGGGTAATTAACAGCACAGCGCTGGTTGAAGAATTATACATGATTCGAATTATTGTTAATGACATGTGATCATTCTCTGATCAGTAATTTTTATTACGAGAATCACAAAGTGGAATGACATTTACAGGAAACAGCGGAAAACTTGTTTACTTATGCCATTTCTGAAAGAAATTTCCGTCATTAGTCCTGTGTACGTTGCATTCCCTTTAATTAAGTTTTGTTTTGAAGGGGTTGAACAAAGATTTAGCCAAGAGTGGAACTTTGTTCTGAAAATAATGCTCTGGGGGATATTTTATACCTCATTGGGTGTCGTACTTAAACATATTGGAAAAGAGGAAAAAGAGATATTGATTGTCATAGAAAGAGATGGAAGCAGGCTCCACTCTATCATAATGCTAGCTGCTCAACTTGTGTCTGCATATTACTCGTTGGTTATAGGCCTGTAGTTCTTTTGATGCTCGTCGATATTGAAATTATCTATAGTATATGTATACATACAGTCTCCATCTTCAGGGCTAAAGTGAAGCCCTGAAGATGGAGAAAGTACGTCTATTCGAAACCCTGGCATATATTAACAAGTAATGTAATTAGGTCAGAATTCTCATACCATTTTAAACATCGAATTTTGTATTATTCCGCTAGGCTTTCGAAACTTCGGGCATTCCGACAACAATTTTGTGTGAACACTTCATCTCCTCTGTCCCCCGCCCCCTAAAAAAGGCATTATACGCGTTGTCTCTCATTGTCACACGCTTTGTTGTTACGTGGTATATTTGGAGTCCTGTTAACCATCACCCAGAATAACTCCATGTTTTATATCTCTTTTTATGGTGGGGTGAAACTGTGTTTTTAGAACTGTGCTGCTAATTAGCCTATTAGCCTACAAAGTATACGAAGCAGTAGATTGATAGCGGAAAAACAAATAACTCAGACAAATTACCGAAGAACTTCTTCCTTCCTAAGTATAATATTTTCGTGGGTACGTCATTTTAAAACACGTGTAATGTATGGCCAGAGACCATGCAGTTGGAACAGTGTCTTTAAATGCCCTACAATCGTATAAAGACGCATCGTATGTTATTCTATCGTTACAATCTCAATCCATTTAATTTGTAACTGCGATGTTATGACCAACTGTAATAATACTTAGTTGGATTGCTGTTGGAGTCAGAATAAGGTCGCGAGCCATTATGGCCTACAGAGCCACTGGTTGATAAGGCGTGCTTCGTGCTAATGCGCCATAAAACAACATTATCTGAAAGTGGAAACTGTTTAAAATATCGTAGAATTTAAAGATTTTTACGACCCGGATTGCTATGCAGCTTACACTTAATGATAAGACTCAGAACAAAGAATCTTATTGTTGTAACTAAATAATAAATACAATGAAAAATGATAATGAAACGCTTTGAATACGAGTGACTAATACAACAATTTGGCTGCGTTCCAACGATGGGAACGGTTTGTGTTTGGTTGGAAGCTTCAGATTTCGGATTCACGTTCCGTCAGATCCAATGGAATGCTTGGCTTTATTTTATTTATTTCTTTTAGTGTTCTGTCTGACGCCAGGTCCATATGAACAGGATCCTTCCATCCTTTTCTCGGACTGGGACCTGTTCATATACGTTCTTGGCAGATGATCCAGAAGTGGTTTGCCATTGCCTTCTTCTGTGTGTGAATGGAGTAATTGTTGGGATGCCACGGAGGAAAACTCCGTGTTGCCTAGACCACGGCCTTGCCCAACACAAGTTATAAATTCGGGCACCGCCGGGAATCGAACCGAGACCCCAGGATTACAAGGCCAGCGTTCTAACCGCTAGACCACCTCATCTTATTATTATTTAGTGTTCTGTCTGACGACAGGTCCATGTGAACAGGATCCTTCCATCCTTTTCTCGGACTGGGACCTGTTCATATACGTTCTTGGCAGATGATCCAGAAGTGGTTTGCCATTGCCTTCTTCTGTGTGTGAATGAAGTAATTGTTGGGATGCCACGGAGGAAAACTCCGTGTTGCCTAGACCACGGCCTTGCCCAACACAAGTTATAAATTCGGGCACCGCCGGGAATCGAACCGAGACCCCAGGATTACAAGGCCAGCGTTCTAACCGCTAGACCACCTCATCTTATTATTATTTAGTGTTCTGTCTGACGACAGGTCCATGTGAACAGGATCCTTCCATCCTTTTCTCGGACTGGGACCTGTTCATATACGTTCTTGGCAGATGATCCAGAAGTGGTTTGCCATTGCCTTCTTCTGTGTGTGAATGAAGTAATTGTTGGGATGCCACGGAGGAAAACTCCGTGTTGCCTAGACCACGGCCTTGCCCAACACAAGTTATCAATTCGGGCACCGCCGGGAATCGAACCGAGACCCCAGGATTACAAGGCCAGCGTTCTAACCGCTAGACCACCTCATCTTATTATTATTTAGTGTTCTGTCTGACGACAGGTCCATATGAACAGGATCCTTCCATCCTTTTCTCGGACTGGGACCTGTTCATATACGTTCTTGGCAGATGATCCAGAAGTGGTTTGCCATTGCCTTCTTCTGTGTGTGAATGGAGTAATTGTTGGGATGCCACGGAGGAAAACTCCGTGTTGCCTAGACTGTTTATAATCATAGAGACATTTTCCTTTCTGCTTTTGAGTGTGGGTTATCAGCAGTTGTTCGTATTCTATGCTGTCAGGAAGAGAGAAGTTTGTTTAACCATACTTTCTGAAACGAGATTTTAGGTCACAGATTATGTTTAAAAGTTTTATTTTCTGTCCTCGAAACTTTATAAACAAAGAAGATTAAACAGTATTGTAACATTTACGATAGAGTTGTTGATTTTTTTACGTAGACACGATAAAAATTCTTTAAAATCAGAACTAGGACATACCGTGGCTTCAGGCCTGCCTTTGATGTCCTGAGAAGTTTTTGACGTAAATACGTCTATATTGAAGGGTCATTCGGCAAAAAAGGGGAACGAAAAAGGGAAACGGAAAAGTGTAACCTGGTTACCTAGGAAACGTCGTGTTTACTCGGCATTGTTGTTACCTATAAAACATTACCTTACCTTACATTCAGCTACCACAAACCCATCTTAAGCGTAACTAATTCAAGTTAAATAAGCAATGTCTTAATCAAACTTTACTCAATTGTAAAGCATGTATAAAGGAAATATTTGGAATAAAGCCAATATATAAACTTCCTTTCCGTATAGACGTATTTACGTCAGATTCTCCGGGACCGTGGTTCCACTGTCATTTTTTTTTTAAAAAAACTGAAAGCATCCTGAAACCACAGTATTTTCGGTTCACAGAATTATCCTATATAATCCGACCCGACTGTGTTCTAGAGACTGGGAAATTCATTAAGGCTGTAAGCATAGATATATCAGGTCTAGTGTTTGTGTTCGTCTGCCGTAGAAATGGGATTTGGGAGGGAATGGCTGGGCTAGATACTGCAGATACCAGGCCAAACGCCCGCAACTCACGATACTTAGTGTAGGAAGAAGCTGTTTGCGTTATTAATGCTCCCAGTAAGCGAAGGGAAAGAAAAACAAATTGGATTAAAAACTTGTGCCTTATAACATAAAGTGTTGCAACTTGGTTATCAGCAGCGGATTTAGTGAAAAATCGACTCAAGTAACAACGCGTAAGGTGGGGGATAGGCAAACTACTGTCCGCTGGCCGTACATGGCTCCCGCACTATTTTTGCGAGAAAGATAAAGATTTTTTTTCTGTTAAGGAACACTGGCGAATCTAAGCGTAAGGTAAAACAGTAGCAAATATTATTTAAACAAAACACGCATTTCGTATATCGAAAGAGATGACTGTCTTATGGGTTGTTGCCTCGTGTTGTCTGGTAGACGTTTCGGAGGTACTTTATGCCTCCATCGTCAGAGATATGTTATGACCCTGATGATGGAGACAGCAAGGATCTTCCCTTGAGATAGATTCAGAAGTAACGAAGATTTGTTTCTAAAACGCGAATAAATGTTTTTTACGCGTTAAGTAAGGGTTGTAGACGATTAATGTCGATGTTTAGATGGGGATGCTGTAACACATGGGTAGACAGCGGGATGCTTTTCTGCTACAGTAGTATTTTGGTGGATGAACGAATTGGAGTGGGGGGGTTAAGTTAAGAAGATTATTAAATCGGACGAATGCAATCTTGTGCTGAGATTGCACAAACCATGACAAGGAACTGTTTATAGATTTGATAAAAAGGAGATGAAGGGTCTTATAAGTGAAGAGACATCACGAGCGTATTGGTTTTTTTTTTAGTCCTCCCGCCTGTCTTGTTTCATGACGTATAAACGAAACCTCGAGTCAGTACAGACTCTTCTCTTACAAATAGTGGTTAAAGTTTGAATGAAACATCGTTGTTGTGTTTCCAAGCAACGCGGTAAACATTGCTGTATATTGTGCCCTACGTTGACCCTTCAGCCCTTAGTAGTAGTGTAATGAAGGATTGGAAAGGTTTGGGAGAGAAACGATCTTGGCCTAATTTGAGATTTTATCCTGATGGACTGGGGAAAATCACGAAAAAGCCCTGGATAATTGATCTGTGGTTCGAGATTTGAACCCAAGACCTCCCGAATACAAAGCAGGGGTAAACAGAAAAACAGTTGGGAAACCTGAAAGGAAGACAGCATTCGGGAGAGTTAGGCGCAGATCAGATGATAATATTAAAGTGGATTTTACAGAATTAAATCGTGAGAATGTGGGTTGGATTCATCTACGTAAGAAGGGGGTTTATTAGTCGAATCGCGTAAAGACGGTACTGAATTTCGTGTTCTGTAAAACTTATGAAAAACGTAGTAATTCTTTTGTTTGTTTGAATGCCGTATCTGGAGAAATATAAATAACATTTTTTTTGTTGCGGGCCTTCTGTGCCTCGTTTTATATAAATGTTTTATCGAATAATGAAATATTCAAATAAAGAGGCACGTTACTGAAATTATCAATAATTTTCGTTTTTTTTTTGCTAGTCTTTGATGCATTACGGCCCAATAATATTGAAATCAACTGAAACAGTGCAAATACAAGCGAACGTCAAACTGGCAACCGTAAAAATTATGCAGAGAAACGAAATTAATGGAAGAGTACAAACATCAGAATTAAAAGTTCGTACAAATTACATGTTTACAAATTAAAACCGTTTCCATTAAAGGTGTACCCATATTTATGCAATCGTTTTACACTTTAATCCGATATTCAACCAACCCTCCATGTGTAATCCTCGAAAAACTGGACACAGTCTATCTACAGCATTATAATTTAATATAACTGCATCGTTCATGTAACGCTGAATTTTGTCAAATAAGGTACAGCAGTTTAAAAGAGGGGAATATACGTGAACATATGAGGCAATAAATAATGTTTATTGATGTTTCAGATGAACTGACAAAAATACGAAAGAGCTCAGGTTATTCCATTGTCATACGAGGCTTAAGAAACTAATCAGTAAACGAATTTAACCTCAATTTTGGCGAATTCACACTCACATTTGCGATTACGAAGATGACAGACTTATGGTTCTAGCACCGTGTAATCTGGCAGGAAATACCGACGTTTCAGAGGACCTTTCTGCCTCTATCATTGCTCTGATCATGAAGGCAGCATGCACCTCTGAAACGTCGTTTAATGTGTTCCAGGTTACACGGCGCAACAACTCTGAAGACAGCCTAATTCATAATTAATTTTGTTGCGTCATTATTTTACTGTTTGAAAAATGATGTTTTAATTTAATAATAAATCCAGAACCGATGATATAGCTGCGTTTATGTTTTACCATGATTTTTCTTAAAGCTAGCTACAAACCTTTTGACTGTCTCATCGCATCGCGTGCGTCTTTGAAAACTAGTAACGTTCCACTGACTGTCTTTACATTTTGCTCGTGAACGCATCATCTTTTTAAAAGAAAAATTTAATGTAGAGTCTGGTCGTACTGAGAAGTTTTTAGTTTTTCTATCCTTTTACGGCGGTAAGTGATGGAACACTCTCCGAGGTGTGTAAAGTTTGATGAAGTGCCTTAAACATGCTACATGTGTTTTATAAAACATTTTCCATGTCGTTAAAACTACTGTCATAACAACGAAGCGAAACTTATGTTTCATGCCTCACAATTCTCTAATCTGGCATCAGATCCACAAGGTTCAACGCTTAGAATACCGAGGACAGCCATTGGACATGATCCTGAGATAATTTTATCCAGCTCCGATTCTCACATCCCTTCTCCCGAAGTAAATATTAATGTTATCCTTCTAGCTCCATCTCGGTTTTCTTAGTGGGCATTTAGAGATTGATTTCCTCAGCAATACTCTATATGTACATTACCACACATTATATCCACTGTCGTAACAGTATAGGGTGTCTTGAAAAAACCACGACGTTTGTCGTTATGTCGTAGGAATTTCAGACTTAGTTCTGTTTTATTGGCTTCCCGTTTCTAAAATTTCCTGTCTCTAGTAAACTAGACGAAATTCTAGAATAAATACATAGAAAAGATTGTTTTAACAGATAGTCGTGATCACACAGATTCACAGAAGGAGGTAGACATCAGTGACGGCCCGGGATAGGGCGTTTATATCAACCGTGTTAGCAAGGATAGACCGGCTAACACCTTGAGGGAAAGAACATGATAGCTGTGTTGTTTTCGTGGTTTAGTTTGCGTGAATAAAATTTCAATATTTAATATTTTCCGTCAAATCACAATTTTAATAAGATAATAAAATATAAAATATTTAAAATATCATTTCACGTTCCGCATCGAATGATCGATTTACAAATTTCCAATTTGTTAATCGATCATATAATATATATAATATATATAATATATATAATATTTTATATTTTATTATCTTATTAAAATTGTGATTTGACGGAAAATATTAAAATATTAACCTAATTCACAATATGACGCAAATATACTACCTTATAAAATTTCAAACATTTTAAAATCTCAGCACTTCAAACTGTGTAGATAAATCTCAGTAGGTTTTGAAAAGTGCAGACAATTATGCGAAAAAAAATTCCAGATTAATTTTTATGCTATGTAGAGCCAATTCTTTGAAATTCCTTTGAAAACAACACGAGGCGAGAATCCTCCCATCTGCTCCGCGATTTGGCCTGTACGTCCAATTCCTTTCTTACCTTAAAGAAGAAGCTTGACAAAGAAACTTGAAGAAATATGAATAAGTAAGAAGTCTTAGAAGACTAAGGGTTGAAAGAGCTCACAAAGGGAATTCAATGACGTCTTGGAATTAACATAGGTTGAAGGAAGAAAGTGGATAGAAAATGGAAGATGATAATGAAAGGGAAAACGATGAAATACAAAGAGAATGAGAAATGAAGAGCTCTAAAGATAAAAGAGGAAAAAGAGATTAATTCGAATTATCTGTACTACAGACGAGGGGCTGCAGACTTGAGATACAAAAGGACCAGAGACTTTGGAAGTGTGAGGCAGAATACTTAAACGAAAATGGAGAGATTGCAGGCACGGTCAAAAGAGGGAGGATGATAAATGCGCGAGAAAGAATTATTAAATAAAACACAGATGTACTGGACGCTGAAGTATTCCAGAATTCTGTGTGATATAATACCACCCCGCCCATTTATTTTTATGTAGAGGGGAAAGGAAACAGTAAAGTGGCATAGAATTTCTACATTTTTTGTTTCGGACAAAATATAAAATTTGGTATAGTAGAGTTATACGACTTCTTCAACCCGTATTTGTTCTGAATACGATTCAGTTCTCATGCTTTCAGAATTTTAATGACAATGGACGATGAGTTAACAGTGTAGATCTCTGTCATGAATACTTTACAAATTTACATTACTGTAATTTAGGTAAGCCATTATCTGCCTCAAAGCCATTTATAATTTACGAGGAAGAAACATTTTACAAGAATTCTGGCTTTAGACCTTCAAGGCAGATGTTTATTTTAACATCTCGCTTGTAGCTACGTACCATCGGGAGTATGATTATATTCTGCAATCACATTCAGTCACATTATCGCTTAGGGAGGTGTACAGATATATAAATTTACTCCTTATAAATTCCTGCTCAGATTGCTATTAAAGGAGGGCTGTTAACCATTCGGTGTTGTTGACAATCTCCAGAGATAAAATGACTCATCTAAATTTCTTTTACAGATTTCGTTCTTACCTGAAAGAAAACACAATACTTCACTATTAAAAAGATCAACTGTATTAACGCCGTTTAAGAAAATAATCTTTGTTTACATTGAGAACTATATACAGTCTATAAATGCAATACATTTTCTTGGATAATCAAAATCCTGTATAATCCGCAAGAAAACAAACGAAATAAATACTTAAATTTATTTACAGACACACAGTAATAAAATATTTAAATATTTACTATCAACAGAAATAATTTTTCTATAAAATTTAATATAGTTACATACCAAGCATTTTTAATTTTTATTTAAAGCGGATAGAACCCCCCCCCCCCCCCGGTTAGTCCGTCCCCGGGTAATCGGGAGTTTGCTGTACCTATTTCTGAACAATGCACTTTGAAATTTACGTAAGTATGCTTATGCTAAGTCGTTATATTCGTGTGTTCAACTCTCACGGGGCACGCGTATGTTGAATTCTCCTGTGACGTAAAAAGGACCATTTGTATGTATTCCGTTCCCCTCCCTCTATCCCTCTTTTCAAAAGCAACGTTTCAATGATTAAGTTCTGAGAGATTCGTCTGTTCTTATAAAAGAAAA
The DNA here is from genome assembly GCF_977971745.1 of Zootermopsis nevadensis. Classification (NCBI taxonomy): domain Eukaryota; kingdom Metazoa; phylum Arthropoda; class Insecta; order Blattodea; family Termopsidae; genus Zootermopsis; species Zootermopsis nevadensis. The sequence goes on along the minus strand of NW_028259148.1, from coordinate 2,402,305 downwards.
CTTCTAGAAATGTCTCAGACATCGCCGATGGAAGTTGACATTGGTCGGTGGAAAGCTTTATCAACAAAGATGTCATCTGTCCTTTATTGCCTAGAATTTGAAATATCCGTATATGCCAAGTTTATATATAGTCTTTCATCTTGAAACAGAATACAAGATTCAATAATTTATTATTATCGCATTTATTTCCTTCCTCAACCAATATTTCTGATCTTTTATATTCAAAGGCGAAGTTTTAATCTCGTTTTCTTACTTGTGTATGGTTCGTTAAATTGGAATCAAGTTTACGTGTGACTCTTTCCACGAGAGGCATTCGTCTACGGGAGGATAAATGCGACATCAAAAAGTTTTAACACTTGTTCACTAAAGATTTGCTTCTCGTAAGAGCTTAAAATATTTAAGACGCTATTAAAAGAATGTAAGACAGTAGTAAGTAATAGTCACACAGGGATATTTAGGGGTGAAATCATTAAATTACAGAACAACAGAGGAAAGATAAATGTAAGACTTGAGGTTCTCACAGCGGTGAGTATGAAGATATCCGTCTTCTGGGTTATTGCGCTGTGTAATCTGGTCGATGTTAACCAACGTTTCAGAGGTCATACTGCCTCCACACTACTACACAGCGCAACAACCCAGAAGACAGAAATCTTCATCGCCCTGATGATGGAGGCAGTATGACCTCTGAAACGTTGGCTAACATCAACCAGACTACACAGCGCAACAATCCAGAAGACAGAAATCTTCATACTCATCGCCCTGATGACGGAGGCAGTATGACCTCTGAAACGTTGGTAAGCATCGACCAGACTACACAGCGCAACAACCCAGAAGACAGAAATCTTCATCGCCCTGATGACGGAGGCAGTATGACCTCTGAAACGTTGGTAAACATCGACCAGACTACACAGCGCAACAACCCAGAAGACAGAAATCTTCATACGCATCGCCCTGATGATGGAGGCAGTATGACTCTGAAACGTTGGTAAACATCGACCAGACTACACAGCGCAACAACCCAGAAGACAGAAATCTTCATCGCCCTGATGACGTAGGCAGTATGACCTCCGAAACGTTGGTAAACATCGACTAGATTACACAGCGCAATAACCCAGAAGACGGATATCTTCGAAAGATAAATGCTTTAAATTTTGTTGTTGTGATTAAATAAAAATATAATTTAATCAGAATGATTTTATATTCTTGTATGGTAGGTACATGAATTGATTGATTGATTTATTGAGCTGGTAGAGGTGGTTGTTTAATTGAAGGTAAAATCTCAAAAGTCTATCTAAATAGAGTTGAGTCGAAACATGAAAGCTTTCAAAATGAAGTGATTGTGATTCTGCTGCGTCGAAGGTTGTACAGATCGCGGGCAATCTAGACGTTATCAGGCTGTCCGTCGTCACCAGTAGTTGAGTCAGCAACCTCGTCTTTATAGCATCTCGCACATTAGCATTCTCGAGCCCAGCTTCTTGCTAATGCCGTAAGCCGTCTCCATATTTCCACCGCTCGTGGCCTATCTCCTTGTGAACTTAAAGCGTGTATTATTTTTTTTGGTCTGTTCTCGCTTGTGTAGATGTGTGTAGCTTCATGCTGGCAATAAAAGACTACACGCGGTCAGAATGCGTAATATCATTCCAGCCATTACGACGTCGCTTATAGTACTACGTACATGCATAAGTGGCACATAGTTTTTGTGTGTGTTAAGTATCATCAGTGCAGTCATTACCGCAATAAGAAAAACGAATTACGACAAGGAAGGAATTTTGGCATTCTGAACTAATGAAGGACCTCGACTCCGCGATCTGTGATGTTCAGAATCCAGTGGACAGTCTCTCTTAAAAGGGAATTTTTCATTTCTCTGTGAATTTTTTTTTGAGGGGAGGGGGGATAATCACAGAACAGTCTGTGGTTAATTTTTTTTTTTGGGGGGGGGTTTCATTTCAAATTATAGCATCGCCATGTCGCATGTCAAAACATTCATTGACATTAACTGTAAACGTTTTTATCATCCCAGGATATAAAACCAGAAAGCTAATTTATATGGCGTCACCAGAGATCCGTATATACCTAAATAAATCCACGAAATATTCCCACTGCGAGTTATACAAGAATGTTTTTGATCCACACATCCACGTTCTGTCTTATCGGTAAGTCTTTTAAGGCCATGTTCTTGGTCCGCTGTAGCTGTGACCCTTATTCGAGTTGCGAGGCTGTGCACTGAGAAACGTTACCACGCTCCTGGGTTATTCATTCGTGCTGTGCACTGTAACAAATGCCTCACACCCTCCCTCGTGAAATGATGTTTTAAATTTGTAGTTTATGCCTGTACCAGAATGTACGTTTTATTTATGTATTAGACAATGTTTCGGGGTTATATTTCATCATAGAAACCGAAGCCCTAATTACATAATTATGGAAGTATATTATTAAAATGCGTATTAGGGAATTATTTTGAAATTGTTCGTGACGGATTTGTTCAGCGTATGTAAGGGGCGTTATTTTTTTTTAAATGTAACATCGTCGTTTGTTCCGAATCGATTCCGACTCAACTTGAATCGATATTTTTGGATATCATTCGACGTTGTTTTCTGTAGACTTAAATCGGTGTTCATGTTTTAGGAAAAACTGTCTGGACCGAATTTGGATGTAGATATTTGTAAATATAATCTAAAACAGAAATTTTTCCGTAAAGATTGACCTGAAAATCTTATTTAAAACATATTTGTTATGAAAAATGTAAGAACGTAGCGGCAAATTAAAATTAATAAATGCTTTGTAACAAGAGAAATTTAAAACAAATACATACCTCTGCGTAATTAACGCGTTTATTAATTTAATCAGACTTAATCAAAACTATGATTGTATAGCCATAAAAGTTTTTGCGTTCAATAGCACTGCATCTGTGCAGTAAGCCATGGATGAATCAACACATAAGGTCCAAAATCCCGTAACAACAAATGATCACCAGCCAACCAATACTTCCTTATTACGAAGAGAGCTGTAGGTCTTCGTTATCGAATAAAAATTGTAGCTGGTCCTATTTCGCGACACATACATTCTTTATGTATGTTTTGAAAGATGGCAAACAGCGCGTGAAGTTTCCGTCGTGTATTTCGGTGGTCTGCTAGCAATCATTTGACGTTGCCATAACGTAAAGCGATATTTGTTAATTAAGAACTGAAACGTAGTATCGGAGTTGGCCGCCTGTCGGTTGAATTTCCAATTAACGGTTCAACGTTGAGTGTGTTCATGTGGCGAAGTAGCAAGTGTTATTTAATTAATTTCTCCTGCCTTCAAATTCCGTTGACATCCATAGGGTGTTTTTATTTTTAAAAAAAATACATAAAATAAATTTTAGGTGCCACGCGGGTCATGTCTACAATTCTAGAGAGGTCAGTAGCGAAATTTTAATACTGCAGTCCTTCGGGTAGGTTTAATTGAACTTTACACACCAGTGGTATTCACCGTTGCATTTTCCAGTTTTGAATCTACTGCATTACAAAATGCGAAAAAATGGTACTGAATGTGCCAGATTATAACTTATGAATTGCAATCAGCTCCATAATTTGAAACTCTCGACCTACTACCTTCCCTGTAAAAGGCTGGCGAAACATACAAACATTGCATATTTACCCTGAAGATGGCAACTGATGCGTCTGCCGAAACGGTAGGTAATTTTCAATTTTATACGCGGATCATCCCTGAAAGCAGAAACAGTACTTTAAAATCTTCCTTTTCGGTTTAACTAATGTTCAGTAAGAGGTTTCTATTGTTTGCTGATGATTGGTAATACTTTTTTACTGAATATTTCTGGCCTATAGGCATTAATGAGCTATTTCATAACCACTTCACTAGAAATCCGTCATAGAACACACGCAATTGAAAACGTTAACGAATGAAAGACACAAATATATTTTTAATGATACATTTACATACTTGTTCAATTTTATCAGTCTAATCACAATAAAATATTATTATCAAGTATTAAAATATTAAAATATTACTACAATTAACATTTAAATATTTAAATTTTTTAAATTTTTAAATTTTTAAATATTTTTAAATTTTTAAATATTTAAATGTTAATTGTAGTAATATTTTTAAATATTTAAATGTTAATTGTAGTAATATTTTAATATTTGATAATAATATTTTATTGTGATTAGACTGATAAAATTGAACAAGTATATATTCAACACAATATGACGCAACATTATCATCTCATGATACATTTACATGTTGTTTAGTGTCATTATTGCCTGTGATATAAAATTTAAAACACAAAATAAATATATATTTTATGTGACGGCGAGCAAAGTCCTTAAATCTTTGCGTCCTCTTTAATTTACCGCTGACCTCGTAAAATTTCATCCGAATCCTTTGAAGACTGCTTGCGGGCTTCACTATCAAAGTATACCAGATAAGACGTGGAATAACTCGACCTATTAGAAGAAGCTAGCGGTCCATTGCAAGATAGAGCACTTCATTCTTGTTTTATGATCTACATTTTTGTTGTTCTTATCGTTGGTATTAAGATAAATCCATGAAATGGGCTATGCCGTTATGTACCATAGATTTCTCATAACCCCCATATACTGACTCTTATCTAAATTCGCTTCTACGAGGGTCAGGGTTGAAAGGGAATGGGGTAGGGGGTGCTATTACTGCATAAGGGATGGATGCCCTTCCTACAATTCTTCGCTGTTGATATTTGAAGCAGGGGATTCAGAAAAATGGAAATTGAACAGGAGATGTCAACATATATGACGATGGCACCAAGAATGATAACCTAACCTTCCCTAGAGCTACCTTCGTGTTGCCTCGCGTCTAATACACGTCAACGCTCCCACCGCAGATGTTTTGACGAGCGATTTTCCGTCGAGATGATTGAATGTAGATGTTTCTAAAAGCTTGCCTAAATAACATGGCCTTTAATTAATATACAAAACTTCGCAGACACAGATTCATTGGTGTGTATTTTAAGCTGTTGCGGAAATTATTATACAATTTTTTTTTAATAATAACATGCTGACAGGTACAAACATATTACTAATATAAAGTAACGTATGTTCACTGCATAGTCGTAATAAAATTATTTTAAATAAAAATTGATTTTACGTACCGATTTAAATGTTAGCTATTTCTAAAGGAAAAAAATTGAATAAAATTCGATTAGAGTTAATGGAATTAAGGATTTTATTTTACTAGTAAAGGATATGTTATAGGCCTGTTTGCTGGATAGAATTTAGCCCTTTTAAGGCAAATATAATCTAAATAACATTTAAAACAGTCCTTACCGCAAAGAAAACACAGCACTTCTCCATTAATCATCTGGTTAATGCTGTTTAAGAAATAATGGAAGTTTATTCAGAGAATCACATGACGCCTATAAATACATTCAAGATAAATTACAGAAGCATCGATTGGTAAAACAGATAAGAGCTAATGTAAACAAGCAATAAGGGGCTTAATCGAAAGTTCATGGTCTGTAGTTTTGGTGAACGGTGGATAAAACACCTTTTCTCTTACGCGTTCTACACAACGCTTAAAAACATATCAAAACGAGGACAATAAAAGTTCCACACGGAACACTGGAGCGTATTATGTATCCCCTCAGAGTCTGGGCTCTGTGGTGCTTTGTGGAGAGAGAGAGAGAGAGAGAGAGAGAGAGAGAGAGAGAGACTGTTGAACCGCTGTTAGGCTGTGATAATTATTGTGACTTGGAAACGTACAGCTTTAAGTTTCGCGCAAACAAATGAAAGGGAGACAATTCTGGCTCCATGGGCTTGAATGTTCTTTATGACGTAAAAATCTCTTGGGCAGATATTTTCATACTTCTGGAGACGTACATTCAGCGATAAAACTACAGGGCGGAAGAATAATAAATAGACTCTAAAATCCAGAAAGGGGCTTAAAAATACGATTTAGACGCCATTATTATGGCGTCTCTTTCTTTAAGCCCTTAAAGCACGGAATAAAGTTACTTACTGGACTGGGGAACTGTACAGAAAACTAATTACATATTACAATCCTGTACTTAAAACCATAATTTAAAAATTAAAGCCAAGGATTAGTTACTGTCAATTATTACATCACGAAGTTCTGTAATATTAATGGTGTTTGTCTCATTCTTTCAGTACAAACTTAAAAATAATTCACTAAGGTTACTTCTGTACTCCATCAGAATTCTTATGAATTTGAACTTTACAATTCGAGTCGTAATAAGTACATAGGAAAGCTGACTATGAGGTCCGGGAGTAACCGAGAAAATCTTCAGTAGGTTCCCCCTTTTCCTGTCCAATCCCCATTTTACTTTATCGTTGACATTACTTGTTTCCAGACGGTGGTGGACTAGATTCAGGTGGAACACGTTTAGATGAGCGGATAATATTAAAATGGATCTAGAAGGAATTAGGATATGAGGGCGTGGACTGGGTTTGTTTGTCTCTGGGTAAGGAACATTGGCGGACTGTCGTAAACTCGTTGATTAAAATTCGTGTTCAGTTAAAGGCGGGAAGTATTTTGACCGATTAAACGACTATCAGGTGCTCAAGAAGTTCGTACGTTTGTGATAAAAAACTTTTTATTTGTTAGTCCTTTACTCCAGCTAATTCACTTAAGAGCAAAAATGCGAGTGTATGGAAACAAATCTCTTAAGTCTAAAACCATTACCATTTTCAAGGAAATGGTTATATAACCCATTTCGTCATTAATGCAGAACATGTTAATTAAAGTCTAACGATTATGTTTATGTAAAATTGAACGAAAGAACTCTCACTAGAGGCTGACAACTATTAGCCAGAGAATTGTCATTCGATAAGTTAGTTAGATATTTTGAGCTGAAAAGTGTACCAGATCATAACGTGACATTCGCCTTTAAAGTTGCCCTCGTTGATTACACCATGAAAGTGTAGTAATAATTTGATTGCTGGTTGGAGCTTTGCATGATTGATGGATAGGCGTAAGAATGAAAGTGTGGATCGGACAAACTAGAATTAGCCACCTACCCATTCATCAATGCCTTTGCATGTCTGTATTTTGTAATAGCGCTCATTTCGGACTCTAAATTCGGTGGGTTGCTCTTCCCTGAATCATAACACAGTTTAGTTTTCATTCGATATGAATGCATTAAGAATCACAGAGAATGAAAACACTGTTTAATCTTCAGAATAAAATAATATAATCGGTGTTGTTCATTGTCCGTGGAGTTAATTTCTACAGTGGTTGTGGTTAATCTTATCACGTAATATTATCTATGAAACTGTGTCGGAGTTGTTTTATATTATCTTCGAATTAACTAAGAGAGTGTCATCATCTAGATGCATTTTTACTTCTTATATTGACTAGATAGCCACGGTGGGGTCTCGGGTTCGATTCCCGGCGGTGCCCGAATTTATAACTTGTGTTGGGCAAGGCCGTGGTCTAGGCAACACGGAGTTTTCCTCCGTGGCATCCCAACAATTGCTCCATTCACACACAGAAGAAGGCAATGGCAAACCACTTCTGGATCATCTGCCAAGAACGTATATGAACAGGTCCCAGTCCGAGAAAAGGATGGAAGGATCCTGTTCATATGGACCTGTCGTCAGACAGAACACTAAATAATAATAAGATGAGGTGTTCTAGCGGTTAGAACGCTGGCCTTGTAATCCTGGGGTCTCGGGTTCGATTCCCGGCGGTGCCCGAATTTATAACTTGTGTTGGGCAATGCCGTGGTCTAGGCAACACGGATTTTTCCTCCGTGGCATCCCAACAATTACTCCATTCACACACAGAAGAAGGCAATGGCAAACCACTTCTGGATCATCTGCCAAGAACGTATATGAACAGGTCCCAGTCCGAGAAAAGGGTGGAAGGATCCTGTTCATATGGACACTAAATAAATAAAAAATATAGCATCAGTTGAATGTCTTCATACATGTGATCTCGTGTTAATCGTTATGATGTATAATGTTTATGTAACGTACGAGTAATGTCTTGTTTGATTGTCAATAAGTTATTTTTCACTTGCGAGTTTCTGACGTGTGATATTGACCACTTAACTGTGCCGTAGGAGGTAATGTGTTTATGTTACGGATATGTGACCAACTGTGATGCGCTGTAATGTCTCCGGTTATGTGTGGACTTCGTCTGCATAAATTAGTTCGTAACACTGCGTTGTTTAATGTTTGTTCTGTAGTTATGCATACCAACCATTTGTCGGTCTTACATCTCCCAGTTTCGACACGAAACTTCCCTCCTTGTAGGCTACCAAAATTGCAGGTCTATTAATATTATTTTAATAATAGGGGTTCTGTGTTATATTTATGTTTTTTACCCAACAGACTGACATTATTATTAAAACGTATTCTTTTATATTTTCCTGTGTGGGAGATATTCTGAGGGAGAAAAACTTCATTTTGGCACTACCCTCGTTATAACGCCAATATTGGTGTTGCCCAAAAAGTGAGAATCTGAGTCTAAATTACGACGAAGTAAATGAAAAATAAACCATAACGTGTAGCATTTCGGGCGTAACGTACGAAATGATTTTATGCCAGTGAATTGTTTAGAGCCATTAAGTAACCGTGTTACTGAGTATGTAATGCGACTGTGTACTCTAAATTATATTTTCCTGCATTGAAGTGGAACGCTGATGAAGTTAAATTGTGTTAGTTTAAACACAAGCTTTTCATGGTTTATTTTGAGAAATGTCATTACAGCGCACTACTATAAAACAGATTGGAAATTATACACGCCACAAAATTATATCACGTGCACCAATTACTTTTCAATTCATGTCTGTTTTTGTTATTTTAAAATTATATACATTCATAATTATGTATATTTTACCAATTTATTTGTTTTAATCGCTCGAAACGATAATGCAAGAATACGTCTAATGCTCTTATCAGTATTTCACTTAATGGGTTGACTTTTACGTATGAAAAATTACTTCAAGTTTTTGGCACATTACAACCACGGTATATTTATCTGAAATAAATATTATCCAATTAAAAGGACCGTTTTCCTCATCTAGTGGAATTAGTTGAAGAGCTTTCAGGTTCTTATGCAGGTGCCTATCTTCTGCGATGTTACGACGGGCAGTCTGGTAGAAATTCAGAGACGTTTACTGCCTCCATCATCAGGACGGTCAGTCTCACAATAGAGGTAGTCAGGGTCTCTGAACGTCTGTAAATTTGTACCAGCATCCCAGAAGTCAGGCATTAGTGCAAATGTAATCAAAGCAGAGAAGTCTGCTCAGTTTTTTGAAAACTATAATGCAAGATTATGATAAAAATTACGCTTCAGTGCCTATAAAACTCGTTTTTTTTTTAAATTTAACGTTACAACCGTCTGTGACTGCATTTTTTTACGCTGATGTTTTCGTCTCTTGTTATTTGTAAGTCCGTCCTGAGTGGTCGCTGTGCAGAACCGTTCCCGCCCCCGCAAAGTTGGGGTCTTGCTTTCATATAAATAGTACTCAGCGTGTAGCCGACATTTGCATGTGTAGGCAAAGGAAAAATGGCGTAATAAATTCTGTACGTTTTAAAATCCATTGTAACATTCCACTGAAAGAATTGACTTCAATTATGTTCGCGCTGATGCATTTGGCGGAGCATTAATTCCTGAACAGCTGAATGTCGCATTCGAGTCTTGTCACTCGTGTTTCATATTCGAGAAGTCTCGGATTCAAATCTCGATCAGTGGATTTTTGTGAAGAATGCCAGTATAGTAACATAGATTAATCAGCTACAGATTCATGTCACATCCTTTCAAATTCATTATTTTTAATCATCCTACCACTCGACTATCTTGACAACAAATTTAAATAAACCACGAATAAATAGTTTTTGAACAATAATTTGTGCACACAAACTATCCTCCCCTCCAGAGAGCGGCAATTTCTGTGACTTTGATGTTAAGTTTGAAGTCTAAACAAAACTCTGCAAGAGATATGATAAGACGAACAGAGAAAGGATTTTTATCCTGGGGGTAAGAATTCTTATGCGTGTCTTTGATTTATATATGATGTAATTATTTTACCTTATCTTAAATACACCTTTATCACTCTGTAGAAATTCTGTCGTGTTTCTTTCAAAATACGATTCTGTGTAACACGAGAATTGATTGAAGTTAAAACAATTTTTTCGTTACAAGAATACAATTTGTCCTCCTTTCATCAATGAGGACAGCATGTTATAACACATTAATCTTTTATTTATTGACTAACTACATAGAGCAGCTGAAAGTCGCTTAGTGATCGGGATATCACCAGAAATTTATGGGACCTGAAGTTAATTATGTTTACAAAAGCTGTCAGTATACTTCATCGTGAAAATGGTTAATCCAGCCCAAAACATATATTTAATATTATTTTTTCCATCTAGGTTTTTGTCTCACAAATTATATTTCTAATGATTTTATTTGTTTTCTTACAGGTAAGTGCAAACAATAATGTATTCGACGTCTTTGTTGGTCTTCTTTGTGGTAAGTGTAATGTGAAGTGATATTTAATCTTATTCCAGTGTTTTAGAAGTGTAATTTGTTGAGCCGTCTTTCTGCAATATGGCTGTTGTTAACTGTGGTAGCAACTGGTGTTGGGTGTTTTATGTGTGGTTATACGTCACTGCTGCTAATAAGATTTTGACATCGCATTGTCTGTACGTACTGCTTTTGAATGTCAACCTATTCATATTATTATGATCTGGACGTGGACAAAGTGGGATCAAGGACGTAGTGGGGAAAATCGTCGAATTTTCATTAAGAAACGATCCCCTGAGATCTTTTTTAAGCATGTAACCGCATTCAATGGGACGTTCGTATTTCGACGTTAGAGGCGAAATTTTTGGATCGACGGAACACGGGCATGAGGGCGGGTTCTAGCTACATCGTATGAAACGTCACGAAGGGTGAGAGATTATTTCGCTTAGCGTCACTGCGGAAAGGAGAAATTTTAAGAAATTTGTTTTTAAAAAGTGCACATTATATGTGAAATTTATTTGAATAATTTTTGTTACATTACAAATTGTCAGTTTGCTGAATAAAATAGAAATTATTGTCAAATGAACGTAGACTTCTCTGCGTGGCCTTGTATTTAATCGGATAATTCGGCGTGTAAACTGCGAATGAGACACGCATTATTTTTACCGGGGGGACAGTTGCCAAAACTTACCAAAACCAAGCCAACATTTTAGAATTACTAAGTAATATATTTTATTTTTTAATTATGTAGTAAAGGTTTTTTCCAAAGTATAGATACTTGGGGTGTAGACACGCTCCATACAATTCCTTGGACGTCTGGTATAATACAAGTCCTAAATGGATGTGCCATTCTTCATTTGTTGAAGTGCCTCTTAGAACGTTACCAGAACAGACGAAAGCAATGTTGACGTGCGTGTGGTGTAGATAATTTCCGAACGCGTGACAGGACTGACCACAGTTTATTATAAATTGTACTGGTGTACAGCGAAAATTCAGCTTCAGGCCATAGTTTCTAAACGTGAAGGGATATCACAGTAATTTGAGGGATATTACTTTGGAAAGGTTAGACTCCACTTTACAAAAACCATTTATAATTCTACAAGCAGTACTGTATGTCCCGTCAAAGTTGACGAGTGGGAATTTTTTTTTTGTGTAGAGCTGTAATAGAATTTATTGAAGCGTTATCGTTGAAAATCGCATTGAAATATTTATTATCTTTTTAACATGAGCCTACCAATAGCCACTGATATAGAATAATCAAATCCATGCTCTCATATTCTGTTTGTTTTAAAATTAATTTTAATATTATCCCGTCGTCTACACTAGGTCTTAAAGTGGTCTTATCCCTCTGTGTTTTTTATTAGATTTTGTTCGCAAATACCATCTCCATGTATGGTATTTTTCCACATCTTATTGGTTTCCTTATTCTAAACGTATCTGGTGAAGAGTAATAACGAATGAAACTGTATTTATATAATATTTGAAGTCGTCTGGGCTAAATATCTTCAGATGCATTAATATTGAATAAAACTACTGTGAATAGCCCACAGGTTAATTTAGAACCGACTGCAGTCAAGTAGTGGATTTAAATTTCAGGGCGTTATTAATTACTCTCACCTGAGGCTGAGGACTGGGACGTGCGCCTCGCATTGTGTGGGATAAAGCCATCCTCACGTGTTCCCATGGCAACCGCCTCAACAATGAATGACACTTTATATAACATAAGCAGCAGTAGCTTTTGATTTATGAGTTTGGAAATGTGTGAACTCCCCCTCTCAGCCTCTGCGAGCAGGACCAAACAGTGAGCGCAACAGTGGATTATGTGCCTCCAATTCTTAAAAATGTATTTAAATCCATAGACTGGCTATTCTGATTGATTTTATCGTGATTATCCTCGGTACCACAAGGAAAAATTCTGGAATAGTACTTTAAAGTAGGCCATGACAAGTGTCATTCCATATTCTTTACAGTTTATTGAATACGTTAGTAGACTTCAGTCGATGGGTATCCTAAGAGATCTAACACGTATTATAACGCAAGGATTGGTTTATAGTGTATGCCATTGGAAGTATTGGTACCGAATCTAGGAAGGTCTATTAGGTAATTCAACCAGTTAATACTTGAAGTTGAAGAGTATGAGATTATCGGGTCACGTAGCACGCATGACAAGAGATACGAACACTAGAATGTATATAAAAAGGCAGTAGGAAGTAGACCACTGGGAAGATAGGAGGATAATATTAAAATTTAGTACAGTAATAACATGTGATATAGACTGGATTAATCTGGTTGAGGGTAGGGTCCAGTGGCGGTCTCATGTAAACACTGTAAGGAACTTTTAGGTTCCATTAAGGGCAAGGGATATCTTAACGAGTTTGGAGATAAGGAGTTAAATTAATTGGTGGACTATGTAGGAACTTATTTTAATTTTGAATTAGACTAACACGAAACGTGCTTGATTTATGTTAGCTGTCATTTAAAGTTTGTATGTAAATGATGTGAAACGGGGGGGGGGGAATTAAAGGTGTGAATTTCTTATGGATGAAAGAATTAATGTAATTTATGAGATGATAATGTTGCGTCATATTGTGTTGAATATATACTTGCTCAATTTTATCAGTCTAATCACAATAAAATATTATTATTAAATATTAAAATATTATTACAATTAACATTTAAATATTTAAAATATATTAAAATGATGCTCTCTATCGAAATGTTCGATTTACATTAGAGCATAACTTTTTACACTACATGTTTCGGTTCTAAATGAACCATCTTCAGGTGTATAATCCATATAAACTCAAATGTAATATCCTAAGTGCAATCCTTCGTCAGATGTCCATCAAATATCAGAAAGTTTTTCTCTTCCAGACCTATTGTACTTTAATATCGCATTCAAGGTCGTTTCGTAATGTATGTCGCGCTTAACATGATCTTGGTGGGTGAAATGTTTTGCAGTGTAATTTAATAGATTCGTGTCTTGTACTGCAGCTGTTTATAGGACGCAAAGAGTCGGAAGGAATTAGGCACGCATTGGCCTTCATTGCAACTGGATGTCAAAAATATGACCTTGTAATGACAGGAGTATTTATTGTCCTAAAATAATTTCTCGAAATTAAAATATGGGGTTTTTTCGTGTGTTTTAGCAGAGGACAGTAGATTGCCAAGGGGTGTTTCTTACCTAATGTAAGTGTGGAAAATGGTTGGTTGTCAAGCGGATTATACACTACAAACCTCATTTTTCTTGACATCACGGTTTATTACCCTGACGGTTCAAAGAGATGGACACAAAGAATAAATAAAGTGTCCGACTAATAACCTTGAGAGGACGAGGTTTGTCTGTTTGTAAATTGATGTTTCGTGTGTAGTTAATCTCACAATCTTTCTTCATTTGTTACTGACACGTTTTGGACTGCGAGAACCAGTAATTTCAAGACGTCTGTTTTATTTAATGTCTTGGACGTTAACGTATTTACCTTTTAGTCAAGAATTTTTGCTTCGATTTGAGAACACAATTCCACGACGTACTTGCGCCGTTTATGACCTGAACACCTCTTAGAAAGTATTGGCAGTGTGTGGCAAAGTAATTTAGATATCCAGAGTAAAGCCCGGAATAAAGATTGCTCTTAAGTCTCAGCGTGGAAAACGAATGTATTTTAAAAAAAGGTTTTTTGTGACGTTGTGTAGAAAAATGCAGAAATCGGAGAGTTGAAAAACAGAACAAAAGAGACCTGAAACAAAAGCCGTTAAATAATCTCACAACTGCTATTTTTTTAAACTGTAACGATGGATTTATTTTCCGGACCATAAAATTTTTTTTTATGGTTACAGAAATGTTTTATCTTTCTGTATTCAGTTGGCATTATATTTTCTTTGGGAACTGACGCTGACCCACTAAAGAGACACGCTTCAAGAATTTGTATGAGTTATGATTACTTATGCAAATAGAACGCAAATAAACAAAAGTCGAGATGCGATCTACGTAATTTTTTTTAAAAAAAATCTTCTTCTTAATAACTGAGCGGACAAGAGATTCAAGTGCCGCTGTTTTAGATATATTTTATATGCACTTGTTTTATTATTATTATTATTACTAATTTTATTTATATTCTTAATCTGAGTCTAACTAATGCGATAGAACAATATATTCCTTCTGGCCGTCTTTCAGCTGTTCTAAGAAAATTCCATCCATTTAACTGAAAATTCACTGTCGTGTTTTCATTAGCCCTTCTGTCATGAGGTAGTGAAATTGGTTTTATATCTCATCTGCCACACGCATCGAGGCCATTTCGATGCGTGACAATTATTCCCCACCTCTTATCTTCTCTGATTTAGCTGCTATAATAACTTCTTATTAGGTGAATGGAACAAATTATAAAATTGCTTATTATACAATTTTCTTCATCCTCCTGTTAATCCCCTCTTACGTCCATATGTTCTCCTCAGCGCCATTTTGAATTAAAATTACATTAAAATTATATTTTGTTTTTGTGTTTCTAGAAAATATAAATCTTTTGACAATTTGTTTGTTTGTTTATCTTTCATTGCGGGCCCTTTAAAAACGTTATTTAATAGTCGATTTTCATAAATTACGGAGAATTACTTGATCAACTGAGCTGCTGTTAGCTGATTATTAATCATTATTCATAATCAGCTCTGTAGTTATTTAAATAGTTATGCTTTAAAGCCGAATATTTACTTTGAAAAGTTAAGATTTACTGTAATTAGGGGGACGGGGACCACATACAGAGTTTTAGTATAATTTCCTCTTAGCAAGGATGTGTTGGTGTATGGCTGGAGACAGGGTGACGTTAATCTAAACATTCGGATAGCGCTCTGAGGTGATGCAAATTTGGTCGAACGTGGCTCAGCATAAAGTCCAGCGATAAGATTCTGCTACAGCGGGAGATAGTACCGACGGGACTTTACAAACTGCGGCAATTTAAGTTGAACCATTTGCCCCAGAGGCGTAAATGTCATCTAACTTTGAAAGCATTAATTCCAGAAATCTATAATTTTATAAAACTGTTTTCCGTGCTTGCCCGTAAAGTTTGAGACTGGGTTAGCTGAGTCTTCAAAGTGACTGGCTTCTCGATGGCGTCTAGATTCCCCGGAAGAGCGGTATTTTTCTCTTTTCTGCCATATTTAGTTTGACTGAGTCCCACCAGGCTCCTATCCGATGGGAACGGTGGACATTTTGCGTCAGGGTAATGCCGGCAGAATAAGAAACCCAAAACTCATTATGTTACCTTTATTAAGAATGCATGAAGTTTTACTTTTTTAGTTTTACTCTGTACTCTGTCGTGGTTTGATTTGTAGACACGCAGACAACTTCGCCGTTTCTTTCTTCAGTGAAAGTCACCAAGTTTCAGAGAAAGTTCCTGAGGGTTGGGTAAATTTTTGCCCCGTCACACACACCGAGTTTCTTTATTCTCTGGGTTCATAAATGACAGATGTATTATAAAAAATTTCAGGAGTCTTATTTTCTTAAAATAGGTCTTAAGATTATTACGGCTTCTAGTTTTTTTTACGAATACAGTGGGTTCCGGTTAATTGGGACACGTCGGGACTAGAACACTTTGGCCCAATTATGCGAAGTTCCACGTAAAGAGTTAAAAAAGTTTTGTTATTTAAAATTTGTCCCAAATAAACTGCTGCCACGATTAACCGATGGCCCAATTAACCGGAATCTACTGTATAATTTTTTGGCAAAATAATAAAATATTAGTAATGAATGTATGAAGTACCTCCTTTTCCATCTTAGCTGCACTATGGGTCTGACCTGTGTTTAGCCAGCATCGTTAGAGATCTTTATGATTTGAATATATCTCCCTGTACATATTTAAAGATTATTTAAACTTTCATCTGTGTAACGCTGTGCTATGTTAAGTATTTCTTTGATTTTAAGTGGTGATTTTAACTTGTTTGATTTTACATGAGATTGTTAGTACGTGATTCAGAGTGTAGTGTAGTCTATCACATTTGTCAGAAAATATTTGCACAGCCCATGAAGTAGCCACAAGCAGAGGAATGTGGCCACCTAACAGAATCTCTGCGCTGCTAAACTTGTTAGCCACCCTATAATGGGAATAGTTTCCTGTCCCCAGTTCACTGCTTCACTCGTGAATGATATTACAGTTATTACCACTGTCAACGCGGTCCATAATGTGGGTGCTGTTGGACCACCGATGATGATGACGACGTTGAAATGACATGAACGTCACACATCGGTGTCTGTCTGTGCCCCAGGTGGTCATCTGTTATTCATAAGGCACGTCGGAGTAGAGCTTTGTGTAATTTCACGTTCACTTACAAAATTATTAAGGAAGGAAATATTGACACTCGGGGGGTATGTGGTGATACAGTTATGACAGGATGAATTTGGTTGATTATTTAAAGACGCTGTTCATATACTAGTCACCATTGGTCTTTATCATGATAATCATAAGTTTGGCTGTTACCGTGTTCGAAATATAAACGTTATTAATAATATTACATTTTAAGAATTTGTAAAGTGTGACTATTGTACAGTTAATGAATATACGACGTGACATATGTTGGGAAGACGTACAAACCCTTATCTAACTAGACAAATGGACCAGCATAACCTGCTCCCTTCATCAATAGATAATACGGACTCCTATGGCTTTAAATAGAATGAATTTTTATGCAAGGATAATCATTGTGGACTGGATATACATAAAAATGAAACGTATTTTAAAAAGGCTGCCGCGTTTTGAAAATTATTGAAGGAATCTTTTTGGAATGTTGTGGCGGCGACGAGACGACGGGCATCGCGACGCTTGGCGTCCAGTTGCCTGCGCCATATCATATAACGTAGGTCAGACTGTGTTAGTCTGACATGGGCTATTTTCAGTTCGGTCACATAACTTCGGTTTAATTCCGCTTAGTTCAGTTTAGTTTATTTTGTTCCATTTAATTCAGTAAAATTAAGTTCAGTGTTTTCCCATTTAATTTCGTTTAGTTGAGATTATTCCATTTTAGTTCCTTTTAATTACGCTTGTTTTGTTTAGGTTAGGTTAGGTTAGGTTTGGTTTGGTTTGGTTAGGTTAGGTTAGGTTAGGTTAGGTTAGGTTTGGTTAGGTTAGGTTAGGTTAGGTTTGGTTTGGTTTGGTTTGGTTTGGTTTGGTTTGGTTAGGCTAGGCTAGCCTAGGTTAGGTTAGGTTAGGTTAGGTTTGGTTCGACTTCGTTTAGTGAAGTCTTGAAACGTGGAAACGAACGGGACTTGAAGGACAACAGTAATTTAAAAGGTCAACGTATTCAATTATCAAATCAGATACAAATTTACAGGGAACAAATAAAAAGACTGTAGTTATCAAATTAATAGTTTCATGAAATATGGTTGCCTTGTGGATTGTTGCTCCGTGTAATCTGACGATGGAGGCAGCAGGCACCTCTGAAACGACACTAACGTCTACCGGACTGCACGGCGAAACAACCCAGACGATAGCCATATTGGGAATTGGGGTCTTGAGAACCTGAAATCGCAGTTATTTATTTTTTCAATTATTACAAAATTGTTCTGATCGCAGACGGAAAGGTAAATGTCGCCTTCGTGAGCAATCGAATTATGGAACTTCGTTCCGTACTTGATTTCTTGAGGGTTTGCTCCAAGAAATATTAACGTTTTGAACCTTGGCTCTTAAAAAAGGGAACTACATTTTTGATCAGGCGTGTGTGCGTGGATTAAGTGATCAGTCTTGTTGTGTTTGCTGTCATCTTGCCAGCAAATCGATGCAGTTTTACGTATGTGAGAAAATATCAGATTAACTGGTGTTGAAGGGCCCCCCTGAGTGTGCATTTAGCTAATTCGGTGGTCACCATCATCTGCGAATATCAGTGCCGTTTTCCAGTGACGTATTGGTACGACAAATGACGCAAACGGTCGTAGACAATCTCAGGCCTGCACGGGAGTGAAGGCCCTCACTATCGGCTGCAAGAAACTGCCTCTGACTGTGAAGTCTTGAGTCTGGCATTACGGTGTGTCGTGATGCTTATAACTGCCTCGTACATGTCGAAGTTTTTCTGGGTTCTGGGTCCTGTTCACTTCTAGGTAGTGATCAGTGTTTCGGGGGGCAACCGTGAAGATGGAGGAAGTGCTACAAGCCAACATGGTGTTGTAATCCGGAAGACGACCATCAACATTTCCACTGCTGCCGGAAACTAGATTTCATGTCTGCGAATATCCCTTATGATCTGCAATGGATTATTTATCTGGTGCTATGCTACGGCACTAAGAAAAGTCTTTACATACAACTAATACGTTTACTTTCATTGTACTTTGTAGTTTCGCTTCTGAAAAGACAAAGTTTAAAATTAATTACGTATATAACTGAGATCATAACGAGCTAATTCGCACTCCGTTTTAATTCTAATCGCTAATATAATAAATCTAATACAAAGAAGATCGATCTGTCTTGATTTATTTTTGTATTAATGATAATTTAATTGACTTAAACTCGCCTGTCACGAATCGTGTTTAGTTCAGAACAGTGTCTGTAAAGCGATTCACGTACGGAGTAAGAGACCGTTCTTGTGTTATTGTCACGTCTGATTATCGTTTATTTCTCGCAGATGGGTATTCAGTGGGCTATGACGTGTACATGTGTCTGCTCTCAGAATATCACACCCAATCACCTCCTGCCTATTACAACGATCAGTAATGAGATTCTGCCCATATATCTCTGTTACATCAGTAGAAGCCATCCTAGTCTGGGGATACTTTCGTCTCTTGTGGCTGTATTGATTCTCGCGTTGCGTTCTGATTGCAGTAATGAATTACTGGGCTGTAATCTGTTACGACGTGGAACCTGTCTGTCGTGGGGAACATAATTTTGCAGGTTTCATATTAGTTTCGTCTGTGTTATGCAATTCTCACTACATTGAGAGGAGTGTAGCAAACAGATCACACTTTCTCTGAGTGAAGAACACAGTACGATTATAAAAATAAATTCTGGGTAAATTTCTGAGACTTCAGAGCAATGAAGTAACATGAACTGGAGAGAATTATTTAAATATGAATTTCATAATTCAGATTTCGGGTTCTCATTGCAGATAGACATAAATATGGCGTTTCGGAAAAGCTCATTTCCTCTATCAGAGCGATAATCTAGCCAGTAAACACCTCTCAGACATCGGTCAGTTTCTACGAGACTGTTCACCTCGGCGCAGCGTCTCAGAAGACTCGTTGTTGGTGCTCTTTCTAGAGTCGCTGTCTGAGGGTATTTTTGGCGCCTGGCTGACTGGGTGAGGATTTAATCGCTGAAGATTCCCCACGTGGTTGAGGATTCCCCAGGCAGCCGTGGTAACGAAGGATTCCCCACACAGACACTTCCAGACGAAGTAGTTGCTCATCCATTGCTCTAATTGTTATTGTTCTATGATATTTCCCGAAAATTCAATGTGTCAACAAATTTTAGTTTCGAATGGGTTGGAACACGTGGGCATATACTTGTGCTTCAAGCGGGATTCGAGCCAAGAAAGACAGACAGACAGTGGGAACAGATCACATCACCCATTGTTTTTCTAGGGAGATAAAATTGAAGGAAAACTTTAATAACATTCCTGTTCTTCGTATTGATGTTGCCTTCCTATTGTAACTGCAGAAATTATATTAACAGTAGTTTGTTAAGCGAATTGTAAATCCTCTCTGTATGTTCGGATCATTAACTGTTAGTGAATTGCATCAGGAAAGTTAGAAGAACTTTTTGTGTTGGAAATCTCAATACGTCTCTGAAGTCTGTTTTAGAGGAACTTTGCACAGAGTTATATAAAGGTATATCAGTAAATTAACATCAGTTTAATTAATCATTTTGACTGACTTCTGTGTTCATGTGAAATATTTTGAAGGAAATTATGCATCATGCATTCTTCCTACGTCTACTTGATGAAACTTACAGAGGTTGTAAATTAAGTTCCAACGAAACACAAAGACAACCGGTAGGAAAAGTTATATTTGGTAATCTTGTTCACAGTGGAAATCGCCGAGGGCTTGAATCGAAGCTTAGTTTCCTTGCCTATCGTATTTAATTTAACACTTTCCTGAAGCATCACAGTAGGTTATATTCTTGGGTTGTGCTGATGGTTTGCGTCGTTTCGATAAATCATAGCAGTTGCCATCCTCAGGGAGAATTCCAGCTACAGAAGAAACCTATGGACAGGAATGTGTAGGCTTGTCAGTGATGCTAGACATTGTTACCTTACGTGTATACAAGGTTATGCAACGTAATTTTAACGTAAAATGGGACGTAGGTTTGACTGTAATATTCTTTACTCTCGCCTGTTTAGTTCAAGAAAACTAATTTGTCGTAAAGTTAGCCATATTTATCTACACCTTTCCTCGAATGTCACACACAAATTTTAACATTTTTTTTAAACATTTTAAGGTGTACAATAAGTTATAATTAATAAAATGTAGCTCTTTGTATCAACCGTTTAAGTTCCGCAAGCCCTATTTATTCGTACTATCAGTTCGTCTATCACAATACGTAATTAGATGTGTTGATATGCATCTAAGCGTTTAAAATATATCATATAACTGACAGTTTGGAAGCGAAGATGGCTGGCTGTCTTCTGGGATGTAGGGATCTGTAGTCTGGTAGAAGTTTACCAATGTTTCAGAGGTCCTTGCTGCCTCGATCATCATTAGAGCGATGAGTACTTCCACCAAAGCACACTTCGCTACAACCCAGAAGACATCCATCTTCGTACTCTCCGCCGTGAGAACCTAAGATCCTACTCACGAGACAGAAAAATCCGAGTATTCAACGTCGCTTATAAGAAAGACAGCTAGAACTCTTCTCGTTATACGTACATACGTACAATTTCAGTTTTATATATAAGTTAATGAATGTAACAGACATCAGAATATCTTCGTCAAACAGTTTTCTCTGTCCTCCTGTTAACTTACTCCTGCTTCGGTCCGAATCTTCTCAGCATCTCCCTGTCTCAACGTCTAATCTTGCCGTCGTGTTATTGACACAGGAGTCTTAATTTGTGTGTATGAACGTGAATCAGTTTTGCACTGAAACCTTTTCTGTAACACACTGAGTTGTGAAGTGACATAACACGGTACTTGAATGAAGGATGGGACCCGAAGCATGCTGTAATGAACCCAATAATTACAGCTTTCCTCCCCTGGATTATCGCGATGTGGCTACACACTGCGGGTACTTCTTTATACTTTGATGCCGCTCGCGCACGTTCCCTGCGTCATTCGAGACTCTCATCAGTTCAGAGCCACTCGATGACTGTCGTATTTCCCGCCTGATTTCCTTTCCATTCGATAATTATGGGCGTTTTCAAGTTTTCATGTTAGTTCTCCAATACGAGGCAACATCCGGTTAATGTAAAGTACTCATCCCCTTGTTGACAATTACACTTCGTGGGTCTTAAAATCTTCCTATTTTTATCCGTGTACGCGTTTCTGGGTAATCATTAAACGACTTTCACACACTCCTGAAGACCACTCATTCATTTAGCTACTTTGCTAATGAAAAACCTTTTTTTCGCGTCAGGTATTTTTCCAGCCACCATCGCCGATGAGACGGCGATAAAGCTCTCCTTTGTTATGGCTTCTTGTATTCTAAAGGCCCCCCGCCCCGAACAAGGAGAACGTCTTTGAGCTCATTTCTTTGTGTATCCCAGAAATCTGCTTCCCCAGTACGCAACTTTATCCCCTTAACACACACACACACACACCCCTTTACAACCCCTACCTTAGCCAGAGAATCAGAGATAGCACTTCCGTAGATAACCAGCAGTAGACCCTGTAGCATCCCTTAAGTAAAGAAGACTAGAAGAGGGTTACTTTGCTTCGTGGTTTATGAATAAATGAGGGGGTTTGACTGGTCTCCTTAAAAGGGAAGACGACAATTTTTTGTATACCTTTAAGAATAAGGAACGTAAAATTGAGGGATCATTCTGTATAGGAAATCTTTGCTGATTGAATGAAAGAAGGAAAACTAACTATAGGTTGGATCTTATACTCGAAAGTCTTTCATAAATATCGAAAGAGACGTGAGGTAATTTTGGACATTGGCAGGGATTAAGAACATATCAAAAACGTGTTGTGAACTTCATGCCATACATCGATGGACACCACATATTTGGAATAAACACCTTCATTTATATAGGCGCATGTATTTTCGTAAAATACAAATGATATGAGATATCAGAGCATTTTAATAAAAGGCATTCAATCAGTCAGTCAACCAGTCGGCCAGTCAATCAGTCAGTTAGTTAATCAGTCAGTCAGCCAGCCAGTCAGTTAATTAGTCAGTCAGTTAATCAGCCAGTCAGTTAATCAGTCAGTCAATCAGTCAATTAGTTAATCAGTCAGTCAGCCAGTCAGTTAATTAGTCAGTCAGTTAATCAGCCAGTCAGTCAATCAGTCAGTTAGTTAATCAGTCAGTCATCCAGTCAGTTAATTAGTCAGTCAGTTAATAAGTCAGTCAGTCAATCAGTCAATTAGTTAATCAGTCAGTCAGCCAGTCAGTTAATTAGTCAGTCAATCAGTCAGTCAGTCAATCAGTCAGTTAGTTAATCAGTCAGTCAGCTAGTCAGTTAATTAGTCAGTCAGTCAATCAGTCAGTCAGTCAATCAGTCAGTTAGTTAATCAGTCAGTCATCCAGTCAGTTAATTAGTCAGTCAGTTAATAAGTCAGTCAGTCAGTCAATCAGTCAATTAGTTAATCAGTCAGTCAGCCAGTCAGTTAATTAGTCAGTCAATCAGTCAGTCAGTCAATCAGTCAGTTAGTTAATCAGTCAGTCAGCTAGTCAGTTAATTAGTCAGTCAGTTAATCAGCCAGTCAATCAGTCAGTCAGTTAATCAGCCAGTCAATCAGTCAGTAAGTTAGTCAAGTGTCGAGTCAGAGACAAATCCCGTAACTTAGGGCTTTGTGCATGGTCAGGGCTGCCGCACATCTCATGGGGCGATGACATTAGAGTCTATGGCAGTGGCGGGACGACGATTAACAGAAACAACCGAAGGACTCGAGGAGAAACGACTTCAGCTTCGCTTTAATCACCACGAATCTCACTTGAAATCACCCAAGATTGAACCAAGTTATTCGCGGTGAGAGACGAAACTCTAATAACCTCATATAATATAAATTGATTAAAATAAAAATATAATGGAATACGAAAAGCATTTATGATGTACTAACATTTATGTATGTTACTTTTGAGGATTGTAAATCAGGTACCGTCTTTGATACGCTTTGACAGCGGTAACAAAATCGAATGTAGCTTTTTGGGTTACATGTCTGAATTTACCCTGAAGAAAGAGGCGATATGTCACTCCGAAACGTTGATAACCTCCTGTAGAGCCACACGGTCTCATAGTCCAGAAGACAGCGATCGGCAATAGACTTATTCCTGGTGGAGGGGGGGAGGAGGGGGAATGGATTTGTTAGATGGTGACGTCGTTATTAAAAGCTGTAAATTGCAACACGGGATGCGTTAAATCAAACTAATTTACCTCGTCCAGATTTAAACACGAATGGATGTGTTTAATGTGCCTGAACTTGCAAACAAATAGGTGTATTTTGTTTAAACAAACAATGTGGTATGTGACACAGGTTTGTTTAATTGCATGTAATTAAATCGGCACATCGTAGCTACGAGCGCTGTTAGATTCGAAAGAAATTCATTAGAGGCTGCTTCCGTTCGTCTGCAGCATGGTCTGATAGTTGCTGTGTTTCTGGACGGACAAGTGCGCAAATTCTTAGGCTCGTTTCACACATATACGGCGACCGTCCAAACGGCACCGTTTACACGGAACGGTGAAAACTTCACACACAACCGATCATACCCGGAGCCGGTTATTCTGTTATTTGTTGCCAACATAACTTGACAGTAAAACAAAAAGTTCTCAGTTATCGTCTCTCTAGAGCCTCGAAGGTACATAGAATGCTCGTTTGGAATATTAAGTAATAAATGGAGGATCTTTCATCGAGCTATAAACTTGCAACCTGATTTTGCTGTAGACATTGTCAAGGCTTGTGTTGTTTTATACAACTTTGTTCGGGAGAGAGACGGCTACGAGGCAGAGGATACATTGACAATCACAGGACTTGATAAAATACGTGGTGAAGACGTAGTGCGCGGGGGAATATCAACAAAGAGTGTGATAAATCTTTTAGCTGACTACTTCTTAACACCTGTTGGCTCTCTGAAATGGCAGCTTTCAAAGATTTAATTTCATGAACGTTAATCATATTTTTATTACTATACCTATATTTAATTGTAGAACAATTCATAATTCATTTCATTGTAGAAAGTTTAATAAATTCACATTCACTGAATATTACTTCACAAGGTTGGTACATAAGTCACGGAACCGGGCATTACACACGGCACGTGTGAAGGAAGTCATTCAACTGTTCACCCGACACGGTCACAGCGCCGGGTTTTGTAGTGGGAAGACACGGTGACTTCACGGTAGACCGTTACCGTATAGACGGCACCGGTGCGTGTGAAAGCTCTCGTATAATCTTCGACCTTTAACCGTGTAAACGGAGCCGTTTGGACGGTCGCCGTGTATGTGTGAAACGGGCCTTAGAGAGTGTAGTGTGGTAGATGTTTACCGATGTGCTACGTCCATAACTAGGGCGGTGACTGAAGATAATGGAAGCAGAAATCACCTCTAAAAAGTCGGTAAACGGAGCATATCAGGAGACAGTCATCTTCTGTATCATTGTAGATTAGTTATAAACGCCAAACCAAATTTCTCGTCACACACTCATCTTCCGTGTTGATTTTTGGTCCTTCTTTGTTATGTTCTAAAATTTTCCTTGCCTTCTTACGCTATATTCTTGGGAGTTATATAAGAAAAAAGTGTTGCAGTGTACCTTTCGGGAACGGTCCATCATTTTAGTAACATGCAATCTTTCTCCGGGTTGCCTGCATATAAAGTCCGACTGTCAGAGTATTGTGAGTAGAAACAGAATTAAAAAAATAAATAAATAAAAAATCCTGAAAGTTAGATAAATTTATACTGCAGAAACCTTTATAAAACGACTACGCCATTGCTGCACTTCAAATTAATTTTGTATTAATTAACGTCACAGGAGGGTTTCTGCAATTGTCATATATAAGTTTCGAGCTATCTTAAAATATTTCAGAGTGTAGAGCGAACTACACAACGCAGTTAAACAGAAAAACAGTAAACTAAAAGCATAATCTGAAAGAGTCGGTTGATAGAATGGTACACATACTGTATTTTTCTCTAAAAATTTATTCAGTGCAGCAGGACCACCAACTGTAAAATAAAATTCCTCTGAATCTTTTTGGCATCTTGAAGACTAAACGTCCACAATTCTTAATTTTGCGGGCAACTTTCTGTGTCAACTGCGAGGCAATCTCATGAACATATGAATATTGAGTCACAACTGTAATAATCCGCAGATAGAATACGAAATTACAGCTCTGTTGAGTAGGCCCTTTTTTTTCAATTTTTTTGGCGTATTCTTGTAGGATGCGTTTACACTTTGCCATCGTTTCAGTGTTTCATAATGGGGTTAATAATTAACATTACATTCCTATAAAATTGTAATCATTTACCAGATTAAATTATTAGGAAATTTATATTTAATTAATTATTCTTGTCCGTCTATTCACAATTTAAAATTTAGATGTTCTAAATGTAAATCGAATGTATCGATAAGGAACATCACATGATATTTTAATTATCTTAATTTTAAATTTTAAATTGTGAATAGACGGACAAGAATAATTAATTAAATATATATCTTCACAATATGACGCAACTATACCAACTTAGGAAATTTATGTGAAAGTGATGACCTTGGGACTAACGTGTTGATATTTTGATTATTTTTCTTGTTTTAAGAAGAAAGATATATTGACATCGCCATTTCTGCTTGTCTGTTTCCTTAACAACGTTTACGTCAATGGACAGGAACGCCTTAAGTATTTTTTAAAAAAAACATGCGTTGTTATGAACTATTTTTATCTTAATTTTTCATTCTAATTCTCTTACGTCTTTCTATTTTCTTTTGCCGTAAAGCTCCTTTCCGTCTACGTAAAACGATGAAACACAAGTTGGAAACAGGATATCTGGTAGAATCTTCCCTCCTCGTAGTACAGCGTGGTTTTAATTAGGGAAAGTTTTGTTTTGGGCACTGCAGAAGTGGTAGGAGTGAGAGCTCTTGGCCGAGCTATGCGTGTCCTATGCTTCAAAATAGTATTTTTTTTATCTTTTTTTATTAAGTTCGAGACAGGCGTCTGTCAACTTGTTTCCCTTTCATTATCGCTGCTCGCTAGTTTTATTTTTTTATTCTTCTGGTAGCAGTGCTTCTCTTTCCGGAACCATGATGGATTCCGGCAGAAACATCTGAAGATCAGTTTCTCCCTTGAATCAACTGCTGACACGGACGTTTTTAAAAGTGCAAAGAGTTTCGTCTTGTATAACTTTACACCGTTACCTGATATCGCGTTAGGAATTCCTCGCGTGTTGATACGGGCAACTTTATTTTGCAGTGAAATAAACAAAGACGTACTTCGCTGGCCCACTATTTGGCGAAAACTTAGTAATATCATCTGACAGATTTTATGATGATTTAATCGTGTAGCACAGCCCTAGATTTGGGCCCAAGAAAGCCACGACTCAGAAATTTTACGTGCAGTTCCGAAGTGATCCGTAAGAAGCCTGAATATTGACTTCTGCTTTCAAAGCGTACAAATGAAATCATGACGTTAATGAAGCAGAAGACGAAAGTGGGTATAATAAGAGAACACACGATATTGAAAAATATAATTAATTCCTATGCTTACATTTTTCAGAATATCATCACTTCTAAACATTTACTGTGTCTAGCTTTTTATTATTATTATTTATTATTGACTGCAAATGGGTTTATACCCGGTGGCAGTGTCCTACAATAACATACAAAACAATGAGACAGAACAGAACAATGAGATACATCAACACAATGAGACAGAACAAAACAATAAACAAAAGGACACAACAAAAACAATAAGACACAATAAACAATGAGATACATCAACACAGAGACAGAACAAAACAATAAACAAAAGGACACAACAAAAACAATATGACACCCAAACAATGGGATACATCAACACAATGAGACACAAC
The DNA here is from genome assembly GCF_977971745.1 of Zootermopsis nevadensis. NCBI lineage: Eukaryota > Metazoa > Arthropoda > Insecta > Blattodea > Termopsidae > Zootermopsis > Zootermopsis nevadensis. The sequence continues at coordinate 2,374,690 of NW_028259148.1, read as the reverse complement.
AAAACAATAAACAAAGGACACAACAAAAACAATAAGACACAATAAACAATGAGATACATCAACACAGAGACAGAACAAAACAATAAACAAAAGGACACAACAAAAACAATATGACACACAAACAATGGGATACATCAACACAATGAGACACAACAAAATAATAAACAAAGGACACAACAAAAACAATATGACACACAAACAATGGGATACATCAACACAATGAGACACAACAAAACAATAAACAAAGGACACAACAAAAACAATAAGACACAATAAACAATGAGATACATCAACACAGAGACAGAACAAAACAATAAACAAAAGGACACAACAAAAACAATATGACACCCAAACAATGGGATACATCAACACAATTAGACACAACAAAACAATAAACAAAGGACACAACAAAAACAATAAGACACAATAAACAATGAGATACATCAACACAGAGACAGAACAAAACAATAAACAAAAGGACACAACAAAAACAATATGACACAGAAACAATGGGATACATCAACACAATGAGACACAACAAAACAATAAACAAAGGACACAACAAAAACAATAAGACACAATAAACAATGAGATACATCAACACAGAGAAAGAACAAAACAATAAACAAAAGGACACAACAAAAACAATATGACACACAAACAATGGGATACATCAACACAATGAGACACAACAAAACAATAAACAAAGGACACAACAAAAACAATAAGACACAATAAACAATGAGATACATCAACACAGAGACAGAACAAAACAATAAACAAAAGGACACAACAAAAACAATATGACACACAAACAATGGGATACATCAACACAATGAGACACAACAAAAACCATAAGACACAACATACAATGAGATACATCAACACAGAGACAGAACAAAACAATAAAAAAGGACACAACAAAAACAACACATCCCACTCAAAATCAACCAACTCATAAATTACAAAACCATCCAACCTCAAGTACTTAACTTAAAAAAAAGAACTTAATACCACCTAGACATAAGACAATAACTGTAATGTATTACAAACGTCATGAACTGATGCACTCACACAACAATACAATGAGACACAACAATACAACATACCACACTCAAAATAAAACATCTGACACACAATAAAAAACACACATCTGAGGTGTCAGAAGTTATTTAGTACTTAATAAAATTTGAGGATATTTTTACGTGGAAAATTTATATGAATATGGATTGAATGATTATTTGACAATAATACAATGACTACTCGGTTATATGGCCTACGTGAGAGTAGTAGATAACAGAAACTATTTGAAACTGAAACTAATCCAAAGTTAAAACTGTTGTGAACTATTCAAAACAGATGCAAATTTTTTTTTGGTATTTTACCCTTTGAATTCGAAGTCTAAATAATATTTAAGAATTCAGTCCTTACCGCAAAGAAAACAGAACACTTCACCATTAAAAAATCAACCGGTTAGCGATGTTTAAAGAAATAATTGCTGTTTACAGCGAGGACGACATGAGACCGACTTTTATAAAATAAGGGTAATTGATTGTTAAAGCAGGTGGTATACATAGTTAAAACAAGGCTTTAAGTGGTTAATTTTAAGAGCTGAGTTGTAAGTGTTCCCGGAGATGGAGGTTATCCGTGACATGACATAATATAACCAAGGCGCCACAGAGCAATGTATGGCCCACAAGTGTCTGCTCCTGTTAGGTTATGGTCGTCGTGGCGTGACTAGAAACTGGGAAGACGTAGACCCCAGACGTACCAAGGACAGACTTTCAATTATTAGTCGAGACTCGGCAATTTGTCATACAAAGAGACAGGCAGATGAGCATCTGAATGATTAACTTGATACGCCTGTCATCACTTCATTTAACCGCAAATAATTGTGCCAATGGTGAAAATATTCTTATGTTTCTGCAGACATGTGCAAATGTGTTCAATTACATTTGGGTTACTCTGTAATGTGCGTCGTTATTGTAATGAACTATCTTCAGGGAGAAATCGTATTAGGGGGCTTAATTTAAGTTAAAAAAAATACTTATTTGTAAACTTGTAACTTAGATATTTATCGAAACGATGGTTAATTTAAGCCTGGAGAAAGAAATCACTTGGAAGACCTAGGCATAGATGGAAGGATAATATTAAGATGGATCTCAATGAAATATGGTTTGGGTGTAGATTAAATTCAATATAAAATAACTAAAATACTCGTGGAATTTATAGTTTTGTGTATTATATACTTCAAGGTTGGAGACAGATCGTGATAAAGTTTGGAAATTTTAGTTTTTCTGCATCAAGATATAAAATAGTAGATTCTACTCAACTCGCGGACCCCCGGTTTAGAATCACGGCCATACACAAGTAGTTGTTGTTGTAGGGCAATATGGCTGGAGCATCTATGCATCCATTAAAAATCCCGACCTCCTTTCTTCACAAATCCTCCCGCAAACGTAAGTTCTTTGCAAAATCTAACTTTCTTTGTCTTCCATCTACGGAGCCGGAAGTGGTACGTTGGACCTCCTCAGACGTGGAACTACATGGAGCAGGAGAGTCGGAGAATAAAAGAGAGTCTCGGAACTTTTATTCGTTCAAGTTTTACGCAACTCTGACGCATTCAGACACTAGTCGAAGTGGAGGGGAAATTTTAGCTACGTTCACTTGTGCTGAAGGAAAAGTAGTTTGAACAAGGGCTGGGAGTAATATTAAGGCTTCAGGCTCTAGCCTGAATTTTACTACAAGAAGGACATTCCGTTGCAACTGGCTTGCCTGCGGTGTTGAAGCGTTTGCCTACAGAACTGTGTTTTAAAGTACTATTCTATGGCAGTTCAATCGATTTCAGGAAACGAGACCATTACATAAAATGGAATCTGGTTTTTGTAAGCAATTTAATAGAGCTTGAATTTTCACTTACAATCGCTTAAAAATTTGTATAGGGGGGGAGAGGTGGCTCAAGGGTCAGAGCTAGTGAATTTCGAAAATTAAATTTCTGATCCTCTGGTAAGTAGGCTTTCCTATTGTGAACAAGAGAATACGTCACGCGGTTCAAGTGAATTTCATACCAAATGTTGTTACTCCAATGCACGCGTTTAAACGTTATTGTGTTTTGTGAGACGGTTATGTTCGGCGGGGTTGGGTTAGGTTAAAATATTAACCACATTCTGTATTCTGGTCAGAATTCATAAATCTGCTTCGGGTGTGTGTGCCACTAGGGGTTATCTGAGGATGTTATATAAATGTAATACATAACATGGAAATCTCGGGCTATGCGACCTAATCGTGAGACGAAACAGTTACGACCCTGATTCATAACTGAGAACGTTAAGAATTTTTATATTTAATATTGTACATTTAACGTATTTTGCCTCGAACATGTCTCAGATTATTGAAATACACGGAAGGTAAAATTATTAGCACAATTTATAAACACAAATCTCATAAGGAATATTTCAGAAATTTCAGTATGTGTTCATATTTGTAAGGCGTGTGATGTGCATGAAATTTGAAATGCATTCTGTTCAGTTTTATCCATTGACCAGAGCCATGATTCAGAAGCCAGTATTTGCAGAAACTGTTAAGTAATTCTCCGCCTGTTACGAAAACCTAAGGTCAATTATCATGTTCATATGTGTCCGCCCCCGGCCACTGTGTGTTTAAAAACAACCTTTACATCATCTTTCTCTATAAACATATTTCTCCTAAAATGTCCCTTCCCTTCAGATTTCCCGACCATAAATTGTATCTGTTTCTCATCTCCCGGTACTTGATTCATGTCATGTCCGTCTTACCCCTTGTGACTATTTCTAACTTGACAAATTTCTTTTGCTGTGGTTGGTTTATCTCAGTTCAATTCCGAAGCTGAAGTACCACCCTATGTCACTTGTCCGCGAATGCTTATTTGCATATACTCAGAAATAAGACGAGATGTAATTAATTTGTAAAAATGTTCCCACATCTATCGTTTGTTGTTCATATAAATTGAAATTTTTATTAAATCATCGTGTAACATATAGTTCATAAAATGCAAAACATTTCGAGTGAAAATATACATGTGCTGTCCGTGATAGCAGGTTACCTACCATAACAACCTAAATCAGTAACACACACTGAAAATGTATCCTAAATTACTTTATTTGTGTATTCATATGTCAGTAGTTACAGCAGATCTGTAATTAATGTTCGTGTAATCGTGTGGATGAAAGACTGATTTAATAATTCAGAGAGTTTAATAGCAAATTTATACTCACTGCATGTGTTACGATAAACATTTTATAGCATAAATGCAATTGACTTATGTCAACATGAACGAAGCTTCAAGGTTAATTATACCATATACAGCGGATGGTATATCGCTGTTATTCATTTATAAATGCAGATAACTTTAAAATATAAAATACAGAGTAAAAATTTAAAGTACAGTTACAATTTCTTCCACGTAACTTGCTTCATAGTTGAATGGTAGTGTAGAACACGTTTTAGCTGATTATCAGTGGTAAAGGTTCGAAATGGAATTCTAAACTACTTAAGAAACAAAGTTTGGTATTCTCTGTCTAGATATAAGGTGCTTAAGAAGAGAGTACTGAGAAGAATATTTCTGCTTAAGATAGAGAAATAAACACGAGGACATAGGAGAGCAGTGAACAGTTTCAATATTCGAGAATGAACACGAATTTTAACTCTTGAATACGTCGTGTTCACACATGCACAGCTTCTGCGCAACTGCAGTAGACAGCGGCCTAGCAACCAGCGTGACCTTGAATCGAGACCTAGTCATAGATGGGTTGACAACATTAAAATGGATTGCAAACAAATAGGATGTGGTCTACATTCATTTGGCTCAGAGTACAGTCCAGTAAATGTGACGATGAACCCTCTGAATTTTTGAAGGGTGCATCAGGGCCCCTGACCGCGTAGGTAACACTTAGTCACAATAACGTATTGATTCACTAGATTCTGTTTTTGGGGGTGGGGGTGTGAGAGGGGTTGAAGAGACTCAAGATGGGGGGTTCTCGAGGCAGCGAGGCGGAACACCGCAGTGTTTATACCGAGCGGGTCCTGAGCCGGATATTCGTGGAGGATCATGATATGAAAACAGTTGAATTATTAACTCTTTCACTTGTGGTCATCTCGCATCTTGTAATTAATTATTTGGCCGGGAGAAGGGTACACGTTGCAACGGCATGCTGTTTGATCGTGTTCCTGGGTACAGTAGCAACGGCTTCCCTGCTTCTTGTTGTCAAGTACAGTACAAGCAAGTAATCTTGGTAGCCACGTGAGGGAGGAGCGAAGAGGGTTTGTGTACTATTCTGGTAGGAAACATTTTCTCCGTCCGATAATTCGACCTCTTGGCACGTAATACGAGGCTCGTCCACAAAGTAAGTTTCCCTGGGGCCGTTTACAGAAACAAAACACAATTTCATGGAAATATTTATTGCAACAGATACAGCAAGTGTCCAGCTATTTTCCAACATATTCGCCACCGGAATTGAGACATTTGTCATACCGTGGGACCAACTTTTGAATACCTGTGTCGCCTAAGTCTGCCGCCTGGGATTGGAACCACTGTGTGACAACCATCTCCGCCTCTCTGTCATTCTCAAAACGCTGATGCTGACCGGACAGGAATTTCTTGAGGTGTAGGAAAAGATGGAAATCACTGGGAGCGAGGTCCGGGCTGTAGGGTGGATGATCAAACACCTCCCAGCTGAACTCCTGCAGGAGACTTGCTGTCCGTCGAGCCGTGTGCGGCCTAGCGTTATCACTGACCGCACTTCACAGTCGGCGGGAGCTGGAATAAGAACCTCCATCTTCAACAGCTGCAACGATGCTACTGTGAGAACGCGGGAAGTACCGTTAGTGCATGCGCCATGCTACGTCATTGCTCTATCACGTACGCACAGTCGCTTCGCGCAATATAAGGTTTGCTAGCTGTGGGACGAGTGGGAAACTTACTTTGTGGACGCGCCTCGTATTACGTGGTTAGCACCAGAGTTTATATTTTATTTATCTCCGTTTTAAGGAGTGAAACACTTGTGGAACACCTTGTCATCTAAGTTATAGGTTGTGTGCGATATGAGGTTCTCAAGGAACTGAAGATGTCAGGTTTGCTTTTCTGGTTACTTCATGTGGACTTGTGGGTAGTTCCTAATATTTTGGTCGTTCTGTATGGTTAGAGATACTAAAAAGCGTCGTTGAATAAATAACTTATGTTCTGGTGTAACATAGTTTACAGATGAACACCCCATTACCACCCATAAGAGAATAATCGGTAATTTCCAGGTTGTGTAAATAGGGCTTCTTTTTTTTAAAATCCTAGTTGCGTCGTGAGTGAGTTTAATCGAATAAGAAAAACTATACCAACTATAAAATTTCGCTTTTGATTTATCTTTTGCGTCGAGTTAGATTTTAAGCATTCTGCTGGTTATGTTTTTGCTATATTTTCAACCTCGTCCGTCCGATAGCCATCAAATCCATTATCCAGGAACATACAAAAAGAAGTAAACCGAACCAGAACGAATGAGAAAGAATTAGGGATAAAAACAAGGATGAAGAAAAGGGGGTAGACGGAGGTTGAATGAGTTTCTGAATGGTTTGGGCGAAGTGAGAAGGGATTTTTTTGGAAACAAAAACTCTCACGAAGTATGTGCCTGTCGCAGTCATTTGTTATGATAGTCTCTGTCTGGTGTGACGTCATGATGAACGGACCGGAATCCATGAGTTCAAATAAAAAGTGATATAGGACAAACATTTTTGATAGCGAACACAATACGACGTCGGTAATATAGTTCTCTGCATATGCTGTCTCTTGTTCCTTGGGTCTTCTAATATAAACATATAGCACACCGGATTGGACGATATAAACAAACTAACAAAGGCAATTGGTTATCTACGCGAGGATGCTGACGTCAGCGTCTAATGTTGGTGTCGTTGGTTTTATATATCTCCACGTGATCATTCGGCTCGGTTGGAAAATATATTTTAATTTGGATGTTGCGTAATTTGATGAATATCGCTCCCACGAAATTCCTGGGACAACTTACAATGTAAGTGTTTCTTTGAATGCGTAAACCCACACATAGAATCTGTTAAAAATTGTTTATTAAAATTATTTAAAATTGTGTCATACAGCTTGTTGCTTAGTTTCACTGCGATTCTAGGGGACTTGGAGCGTTTTTGCGTATAAGAAGTTCATTTACCGCAGAACCATGGATCATATAAAAGCTGTCCACAGTCAATAACTAAACTATGAGTGTATGGTTAAGGGCTTGAAAGGGAAAAACTGATACGAACATTGAATGTCATGCTTCTGCTCCTGAATATCTTTGATCAAATCGTGATATCTTACCTAGTTAACTATGTTTGATATTTCTATTTTAGCCTTACTTCGTTTAACAAATACACGGAAAGCAATGAGAAATGATGAAAATTATATAAGATGTACACAAAAAAAGATAGTCTTTTTCTAAGTTAGGAATTGACAGATGATCGCTGTTCCATGAACACGATGACGGACTGGAATAAACCAATTTACATATTTAACAAGCGCTGGGATATAAGGATAAGAGTGGAATAAGTGTTTACAGTTGTCTGATTTATTTAAACCGGATATGTTAGCTCAGAGATTATGCAGTAACAGCCATAACATTACATAAATTAATTGAATCCCTTTCATAAAAAAACTTTGCTGTTGACGTAATCTATTAGCCAATATTAACCCTTTAAATTCAACTATATATACACCGTCTGATTTAATAATCAATAACTCCCCATTTTTATTCAAATGTTTCTCAGACATTGTGAATGTTTCCTGTTCTTGTATGAAACGCAAAAGTTCATTACAGAGTTCACAAAGTGCCTTGTTTTAGCAGCGTCGAACATTGGGATTCTGCCACCTTAGAGTCTGATGGTTAGTTGTACGAAATTCCATATAAAAGCTGTTTGACTTTGTATGAACTTCGAGCGCGCTTGCTTATGAGTTACTAAATCATCTAATGTAGGGCTCGGGACTTACGTTTTGAACTTTATTACGTTCATGTAATGCAGACGTACTGAACCAGAAGTTGTGAATATTTTACAACATGCACGGCGTTGTAATAATTAAACATATAAAACACTACTTCCAAGCTCCAAGTTAATTAAATTTTTACTGTGTGTTTTATATTACTCTCGGGATCACAATAAAGGAAATTTAGAAAGTCCAGCCGGTTACGGTGTCGTTCACTGCAGTTCATAACTGCACCAAATTTACTCAATACGGAAATTAGGGCAAAAAAAAAAAAAGGAATTTGCGGTGTAACACCGAAACAATTAATTCGGAATGTATTGTTAATTAATTTTGTCACAGAAGTCGAGTAGACGTTAATGCAGCTCATATCTTTATACGGAGACTGTACTTAAGTAGAAAGCGATTATCAGTGGTATTTGCGAGGAAAGGAAAATGTTGTGGCCAACTTCGAGTCTGGAGATTAATTTTTCGTAGCAAATATTCCTTGTGCTGACATCTACAAACAAGAATTGCCTACTTTAGAACGTAAGATCTTACTAAGATTATTTCTATAGTAAATGTTCTTTCAAAAATGTATGAGTTTTAAAGTTGGGGCAGCGTAAAAGGATGTAATTAAAAATATATTTTTATGGTTTTATGCAGATTCTCACCTAACATTGACAATGTAATTCCTTAGGGGGGGGGGGAACACTATGGTTAGTGTCAGAAGAAAGATTTTATTTATAACTGATAAAACAGTATTCGACGAATTGGTAAATTAAATTCTGTAAACTATTTTTGTAAGCTACCTCGTAAGGCAATTGAGTGTTAACAAAATCTGTGATTTATTTAGTATATTAGCGATCATAACTTCCATTTGTAAATTCAGTATTATGAATTTATGTTTACTTTGTATTGCAGTCTAATTAATGGTCTAATATACTAAGATTTGAGGTTCTCACTGCGTGATTACGAAGATGGTTGTCTTTTTTGGTTGTAGATCCTTGCTGCCTCCGTCATCAGGTCGATTCGCCCTGATGACGGAGACATCAAGGACCTCTGAAACGTTGGTAAACACCTAATAGACCAGTGGTATTCAACCTTTTTTGTTCGCGTACCCCCAGATATAATTTCTCTTCAACTTTGTACCCCCAAAGTTGTTGGTGTATAATTGAAGTTATACGTAGTATATAATCTACATATAAAATAAATTAAATAAATTACATTATTGATTTTTCAGTGTTTATCATAAAATAATATATATTTTGTTTAAATTTCACGTACCCCCTAAGATGTCTTCGCGTACCCCCAGATATAATTTCTCTTCAACTTTGTACCCCCAAAGTTGTTGGTGTATAATTCAAGTTATACGTAGTATATAATCTACATCTAAAATAAATTAAATTACTGATTATTCAGTATTAATCATAAAATAATTTATATTTTTTTAAATTTCACGTACCCCCTAAGATGTCTTCGCGTACTCCAGGTTGATTTTCACTGTATTAGACTACACGGCGCGACAACCCATAAGGCAGCCACCTTCCTTACTGTTAACCTTAATGACAATAGAAGTTCAGCTACGTTCACCATTTATATCGAATATCTGCTTGACATACGAACGTCAATGCAGATGCAAAGTGACTTACATTCATAAAAAGCTGTACACGTTAACGTCAAAATTAATTATGATATGACAGCACCATTGTCAGCTTTAAATTGATCTATGTTAATATCGGAACATGGTGATGCTTCGGGGCACGAAACTAGCAAGCCTCTGTTTCTGGGGTTCTGGATTCAGCCCCCTCCTAGGGTGCTTTTCATTACCGCTGAACGTGACGACCATTATGGCTGGCGGTCGCTGTGAATTACAGATGAGTGCGGCACAACTCGGTCGCGGGCAACTGTAGATTGCGAAGTCACAGTACTGACAGGTCTAGTCATTTAGTACAAGGGTCGACAACCTTTTCATTACCCCTGCAATGGCTGTTCATGTCTTTGACGAGGGCCACAGGAAAAAATTAATAAGCGTAATTATTATTTTGCTGTTATTCACTTGAAATTATCCGTGCATGTGAGTTTATTTTTTGAGTTTTCTGTTCGCTTTAAAACTGTTTTGATTTCGTCACTTTATACAGACTTCAGTTATTAATACCAAAGTAATTTTAACGTCGTTTTCGTAAATGCAATTAAAAGCTTGTTCTTTTTGATATGAGACAATTTCTTATTGATTTGTTAATTTGTGATTGTAATAACTAGCTCCGCTGAACAGAGTCCTTTTTTCAAACCAAATAATCTCTTGGCAAAGAAATTTGTCACATTTCATGAAACTAGAATTTTCTATAAACGTGTACACAAAATACCTTTCGCTGTATCGTATCCTGATAACCACACACACACACCCAATACACACCTCTCATAAATTTTCCTTTAGATCCATTTGAATATTATCCTCAAATGTACGCCTAGATCTTCCGCGTGGTCTCACTTTCCCTTTATGTAATTTTATATCAAAGTTATGAAATCCTTTGCACCTAAGAAATATTTATTCAAATCTGTCAAAAGTTTTAAAACTGAAGGATGGGACACACAGGTGAATAATTTATATTTTTTGCGCCGTCAGTTGAAATGCTGTTGAAGAGTATGACAGGTGGAAACAGGAAAGATCCCGGGGTTATCATATCGCGAATTAATTTGAGATGTTGAATAAGAAGTATTCAGCGTTGTTTGTGTTGGTTCCGTCTTCACTGGAAGCCTCTACTCTGACCTAGACCAGTGGTTTTTCAACCTGGGGTATGCGAAGACATCTCAGGGGGTACGTGAAATTTAAAAAAATATATATATTATTTTATGATAAAGACTGAATAATCAGTAATGTAATTTATTTAATTTATTTTAAATGTAATTATATGCTATGTATAACTTGAATTATACACCAACAACTTTGGGGGTACACAGTTGAAGAGAAATTATATCTGGGGGTACGCGAAGACATCTTAGGGGGTACGTGAAATTTAAAAAAATATATATATTATTTTATGATAAAGACTGAATAATCAGTAATGTAATTTATTTAATTTATTTTAAATGTAATTATATGCTATGTATAACTTGAATTATACACCAACAACTTTGGGGGTACAAAGTTGAAGAGAAATTATATCTGGGGGTACGCGAAGACATCTTAGGGGGTACGTGAAATTTTAAAAAAAAATATTACTTTATGATAAACACTGAATAATCAGTAATGTAATTTATTTAATTTATTTTAGATGTAGATTATATACTATATATAACTTGAATTATACAACAACAACTTTGGGGGTACAAAGTTGAAGAGAAATTATATCTGGGGGTACGCGAAGACATCTTAGGGGGTACGTGAAATTTAAAAAAAAATATTTTATGATAAACACTGAATAATCAGTAATGTAATTTATTTAATTTATTTTAGATGTAGATTATATACTATATATAACTTGAATTATACATCAAGAACTTTGGGGGTACAGAGTTGAAGATAAATTATATCTGGGGGTACGCGAACAAAAAAAGTTGAATACCACTAAGCTAGACGAGTCTCACGATGTCATGAATGATTTTATGCTCTCGTTAAAGGTTAGCACGTAAGCTTGTAATGCGAAACAAACTTTAATGAGGAGCTTGTTAAAGGATGATTTTAGTAGTGTAGGATGTTCGTATTTTTTCTCGTTAAAGTTAACGGGTGTATTGTGTTTCTGTTAAATCCACTCCAAAACCGTAATAAATGCCCGCGGTCTGACCATTTTGCACTCAAAACTATTAATTATCTGTGTACAGTGACACGATATATTTCTAGCGTTTGTGCCATCAACTACAAAGTCCGTGTGGCTGCACGATTGCATTCTGGTGATAACCTGTTCGAATCTCACCCGCGTTATCTACTGTTTTGATTTGAGTTTTTCATTTTTTTCTCATACGTACATACTTACAATTCATAAAAATGTTTCCAGCTTATTACATCTGAAACAACGCTTGTAAATGACATTACTACGTCAAATTGAGACGAGAGAGTTGTTTTATATCCACGGCGTGACCCAAGCTAAAATATTTAATGCAAATTACGATTCCTCAAATTTCTTAATTTAATCTTTCTTAAATTTTTAAGCAGTAAAGTAATGCTGGTTCAGAAACATAATTTTAAAATGCAATATGATGCTTAGCGCTTTGCAGGCATGCCAACATTGAAACGTGGTTTAACTGCAGGTTTTATTGTCACTCACATGCAGTCTGTGTTGCGTTTTAAAACGATAAACCTGCAGGGGTGTGTGTGTGTGGGGGGGGGAGAAGAATTAAACCTGTCGTTAGCAAATATGAATGGATGTTCTTACAGAAGTAGGGGAGAGATTTAATCTCGACATACACGCAAGTTCGTCATACACCCGATAATGTTCAAGATTAGCGTAAATTATGTTCATGTAGCACGAACTGGGGAGAAGGATATATAAATGCATGATTTCTGTCCTTGGATCATTCTTTGTTTCTCTGGCTCTCTTTATGAATTTTTCTTCGATATTTGTCTCGTTTCCTGATTATTTATCCATTTCATTTTCCATTTATTATTTGTTTCTCGTGATGACATGACCTTATTCGAAACTCAATGCCTAGAACAAAGTTCCCACTTTTTTATTGAATTTATTATAAACATTGTGACAGTTTGCATAACCTGTGGCACAGATATCCGTCCCTCGAGGGATTCTGGATAAAGCAGTCTATCTCTACCCTCTTTATGATTTGTTACAAAAACAAAAAAAATCATAAACCCTTAAGCTGTAAGTTTAATATTACCTTATATGTATCGATGATTTTATTTTTTATCTGTTCTGGTATTGAAATTAAATTAGCGCACCTTAATAAACATTTTAAATTCTGGGTCTCCTGAGACGTCACTGTTCACGAAATATTTTATACATCGTAATGTCGATACGCGGTTTGCCGTCCCACATACACAACGTCCTCAGGCCTGTTCTGGTAGGCGTGGTAGCAATTCTATGTGGGTTAAGATTTCCTTCAGCAACGCCTACGAAGAAATATCACCACTGGATTCAGAAGCTGCACTTCTCAGAAGAAAAAAAAAATACTGGAGTGTGACCGCAAGGGAATCATTTACCGAGCAATTTCCAGAGTGTTTGTTTTGCCACATTTGAAACGTCTGGCACGTGAAATCGTAATAGCGGGTCGTATACAAATTTTGAGAACATGAATTGGCATGCCTTCTTCCTAACTATTTAACTTGCCAAGCAATTTACGCGCTTGAATTTGTAGGAAACCATAACGGAAGCAATCCATCACATTTGCCTTCTTATTCTCTCGCATCTCTGTCCTTTGTCCCTGCAACAACTTTAAAATAAATATTGTTATATATAGACCCAGAGGGAGTGTGGCAAAATGCCAAGGAGTTATGGCTCTCTCTCGGCTCTACAGCTACCTATAAAGAATATAGATGACTTATGTAACATTTTTATCCTGGAATAAGTTTTCTTTAAAAAGTTGGCAGCTCGTTTATTCTTATGGAAACAGAACAACATTTTTCCTTGTTTTATTTTCCTTCTTATTCTTATTCTTCTTCTTCTTCCGCTGAGTGTTATATGGGAGAACGGAGTTGAATAGTTGCTACGAAATTAGCTTACTGCTGCGTTGATATTTATCTGTAGATTTACGTGTGTTTCTATCGTTAATATCTTGAGCGAAACCACTTTTGCTGAATTCTGCCCACAGCTGCACCGAAGGCTAAGTCTTTTAATGTGGGACTGGGTTTTTTTTGGGGGGGTGAGGGGTACGGTCAACGCTCGATTTATCTGTCTTGCATAGAAGAAACCAAACTTCGATTACAATCGACTCCCGCAAAACTCACTGCCTTCTGATATCTTCAGATGCTTCTCGCCGAGAGAATCAATTTTGATATCCAGTCAGACTGTTTGATGTCGTAGAAAAGGAATTGTGACGGATTTCTGTGCCTTGAGACAAATTGATGTTTTTTTTTTGTTTGTATCGCGAGTGACATACGAATGTGTTTTGAAAATATCTCAACTACTCAGCGACGTATAAGGAAAAATTCATGAACTAAATGCACTAGACGCAGTTATTACATAATATGACACTCTTAAACATCAGTTAAATTAAAATTTGTGTCCATATTCGATTACGTGACATTACAAAAAAAAAGTTCCGTATTCTACAAGTTTAATTGTCCGTAGAATTTAATTTTCAAGTACGTACTTTGTCTGGAAAAAAAGACTTTGCTGTAAAAGTCAGACTTACGAAATGCGCCATATTTAATTATAACTGAAACCATATCAGAACGATTCTGAAAACACATCTGGATGACGTTTCTGAAGAGAAAAAGAGATCTTGGATGTAAAGTACAGAAACCGGCTCTTCTCGAAATGGCTTAGGCCTGTCTGTTACGGAAGACAGTGATGAAGTACGTACTGTAAAACTTAATTTCATTTGACGGGTAATTCACAAAGAACTGCTTCTCTCCGCTTGTAAAGGCTGAAGTACGCTCATGTTTTGTTTTTATTAATGTGAAATGGTAAAATGAATGAGAAATTCAATTTAATGTCAATATTAATATTAAAGTGCTAGATAACAGAAATCAGAATTTGATAAGCAGACAGTAATATATATATTATTTTATTTTATTTTAATATTTTCCGTCAAATCACAATTTTAATAAGATAATAAAATATAAAATATTTAAAGTATCATTTCACGTTCCGCATCGAATGATCGATTTACAAATTGGAACGTCTCTTACGACATGTTTCGGTTACATTTAACCGTCCTCAGGTATAAATTAGATTGGGTACGGTTAAATATAACCGAAACATGTCGTAAGAGACGTTCCAATTTGTAAATTGATCATTCGATGCGGAACGTGAAATGATATTTTAAATATTTTATATTTTATTATCTTATTAAAAATTGTGATTTGACGGAAAATATTAAAATATTAACCTAATTCACAATATGACTCAAATATACTACCTTATATATATATATATATATATATATATATATATATACACACGTCAAAATGGATCAAATTAACAACGTGCTGAAATAATCGATTTAAACACTTTTCATTTGTTGAGAGAAGTGTCTGCAAAGGAGAAACTTTCTTTGATAAAGGTTTTTAAAGGGAAAAAAAACTTATGTCGCTTTGGGCAACGGTAATGGATCAGTTATAAATAATATTGTTAATGCATTTGGTCAGTAACGACAATTGAAACTGTTTAGAGAACTCCTAACTCGCTTTTCAAAACAAATGTCTCTACATTCGTGTTTTCTGGCTTCCCCTGTTTATTCTTACGATTTCGAAGACTTTTTACGTGACTTGATGGGGAGGGGTGCGGAGTAGAACAGCAAATTTTTGTGATGAAAATCGAAAGCTCGCCACATTTCCAGTATTTCTCATTGTTTATGGCCACTGTGAGATTTTTATTACATTAATTTATACTGAATTTCAAATCGCGGTTTTGTCTGGATGCTTCTTAAAATGGGTTTGACATCTGATGTCCTGACGCTAGCTAATTACTGTACTCGGTTACAGTAGATTAATCACTGAGTAAAGTTGTTTCTTTTATAATTGTCGCGTGTCTTACGATGGACTGTGCTTTGTGAAACTGACAACGCCTCTGTAAAGTAACCGAAGTTACTTACATGTTACTGTAGAATACTTTAGTGGGGCTAACATATTGGAACCCCTTAAAACACTGACAGGAATGTTGAAATACTGGATTTAAAGGGGAACTGTTACTTTGGTGATAAAAGTTTAAGCTAGCATTTTATTCACACGTCAAGATATAAGCTTTGGAAAATTTTGTAATTTTTTTTGAACAAATGGATTCTTTGAAAATATGGCGATTTTAGATAGTTGAGAACGACGGTAAAAATTAGAAATAAGGAGTCGACTAAATTCGGGGAATCAAATTCCTTTGTCTTGCCCTCTGGTGCATAAAAAGGTAACTACGGGTCGTGTTATAAAACTGTGATCTTGCGTGTCATTTTGTGTAGGTCTGTCACGTTAAGGGAAGGGCACGGATTGTGGGTGCTTGAGGACATGATACTCAGGAGAATATTTGGTCCTAAGAGGGATCAAATGACCGGAGGCTGAATAAATCTCCACCATGAAGAGCGGTATAATTTTTAGACCATTACCGAATATGATCAAATCAACGAGGACGAGATGGACGGGGCGTATGAAAAATACGTAAAACATTTATCTCAGTCAAATAGGTTGGAGGATGTGAATTGGATTAATCTGGCTCAGAATAAGAACCAGTTTCAGCCTCTTGTTATAACTGCAATGTTTCTTATGGTTTTGTAAATATTCCAGAATTTCTTGACTAACCGATCGTACCGTTAGTTAATTAAGCAGAATTCATCTCCACGGAATTAGTTAATAGTCGCCATCTTGTTAAGCCTTTACAAAACAAAAAGTTTGATTAATAGTCCTTCGCGCGGCTTTGCGTGACGTTTCGTAACATGGTTTTTCTATTTTGCGACGAGCTGTTGATGCACTCCATCACCAGCCCAACTTTCAGTCTGGAATACCACCCATTATCAGCTGTACTTGACTTCTTGTTCAGAAGAGGCCGTCTTATCCAATGCGCGTATCAAGAGGATAATTGTGAGACCAATCTTCTGGTTTCATTTCTGATCTGTCTGGTTCTGTGCGTGATTTTAAAGTGAATTATGTCTTATTTTGAACTGGTTTGAGAACTATGTGAGTTGGAATGAAACCTCCACGTACCGCCGTGTCTGACGCTTACGAAACCTTTATACCACTCATGCACGTTTGATGCTTTATTTGTTCAAATTGATTTCGAAATTAAGTTTGCTCTTGTTAAGTCTGTCTTTGGAACACAACGAGTGGTGGATGTAAGATTTCGCTCCCTGGAGCCATGGAGAAGGAGAGATTCCACCTCCTTAATGCAATCAGGAGCATCCCATGAAGAGCTTGTCTTCTGCGCGCGCGCCCTTGAGGTACTAGTTGGCACGGTCCGGCTGTATTAGCTAATAGAGTCAATAATTGGCTCTGAGTTGGGGCTCGGGGTCAATCGGGAGGTCATGTGGGCCGATGCTGGGGGTGAGGGCAGTGGATGGAAAGGTCACGACCCATTGTGACCGCTGGCGACCGCATACTTGTTTGTCCTCTCTGACTTTCAAGTTTAAGGCCCGTTTCTTTAGCAAACCACGCGTGCGTCTCTCGTGACATTCCTTCCGTGGACGTGCGGAGATTTATTTGGTTATGGACCAGTGATTCTGTACAAGAAAGCGCGAATGAAATTTTGAGATAGCCTAGTATTTTATTAAGAACTGCAGAAAAATGTGACCCACAACATAACAAAACAATTTTGCATAAACTTCTGGAGAAATCTTTCATTATGCTGAACCTTCCGCATTCAGTAATCAATGGTCCTGGCGGATAACTATTTTACTCAGTTTTACCTTTTACTAATTAAAACTGTTTCCCAGCCTGTAAGCGGAACTGTGTGTGTGTGGGAGGGGAGGGAGAGTATGTATGCATGAATTTTTGTATACAGAGTGGTTCAAAAGTTATGACCAAACTGAAGGAGCGTAGAGAGGGACTCAGAGAGAACGACTTTCGAATAGGAATCCATGTCCTCCGAAGTCATCCTGAGTCAGTCGTGGTCATTGAAGGTACTAGCTTAATTTCGTTTTTTATTAATGTACAAGGATTACATTAGCAATCTTACAAACCAAATTATTTCAGACTTCCCTGCCTTCAATGACCTCGACTGACTAAGGATGACTTTGGAGGACATGGATTCCTATTCGAAAGTTGTTCTCTCTACGCTCCTTCAGTCTGGCCCTAACCTTTTGAATCACCCTGTATAGTTTGCATATATGATTTTTTATGGTGAACTTTGTAGAGGGTCGTACATATTTTCAGCAGATTGAATTAAAAACCATACACCCTCGTACCTCCTAGTTGTCACCAGACTCTCAAAAGATGCACGTAAATGTTAATTCAAAATTACGAATGTGGCGTCCGGGGTAAGCCCCTCCATATCGCTGTTTTTTACAAACAGCGCGTTAGGGTTTTATGAATTGTGACTGTGGTGATTTTCAACTGAAGTTCTGTTGAGTTAAAATAAATGACGGAGAACATCGAACTGACGCGTCATTACGCGAACGTCGTAATGGATCGAAATTTACCGCGAAGAATCTCGTGTAATAATGCACGTAGAGTAGTGGGACACGAGGCTAGAACTTTGTCTGAGGGCGAACGCGCTCTGCCACAAGTTTGCTTGTTTCCGAGAGACGTTCAAAGCGTTCGGTTATAATGAGAACTGGCGGACGGTTTGAGGAGAGGGGGGGGATGATGTGGCAGGTTATTTGCGCAGCTTACAAATTAATATCATTGTGTCTGACATATGAACATGTCGCCAGAGAAGTTTGTACTTCGTATTAGAGGTCTGAAACAGCGAGTCGCGATCTACGCACACGGCGGGTACAGATTAGGAAGGAGCCGTTTTGAAGGAGACAAGCGGCCCTAAAAGTTGTCTGCAGGTCTAATTTTTGATTTCCTTCTTTTGTTTTTTGGTTTCGGGAAGTTATTCTTCTAATTCATCCAATTTTTTTAAAATAATTCTTGAATAGTTTTCTCGATCGGAATTTCCTACATTCTCTGATTTTCTGCTTTTCTTAATAATTTCCTTGCTGATACTTGCTTTGTTACTTTTCTCTTTCTACTTCTAATTGTGAACTTTTGCATTTCTGTTTATCTTTCACGCCTGACTCTAATTTTATTACTTTTATTCCTTCCTTCTTCCGCGATATTGCGCAAGATAAAAGACAATCCTGTAGAGATTAGGCAGTGTTTGGAGTGTTCAATCTTCCTAAGTAAGTCCCTGCAAGGCTTCTTTCGGGATGGGTCTCATCTCGACATATAATGCCCACCCTGGCCGACCTGTAATGGCTGCAACTTGCCCCATGGACCAAACGGCAGCATCGCGATGATGATGATGAGTTCCGGGTCGTCTGAAACACACTCGCCATTGAAATACATGGAGCGGAAGATGTACAGTGGAGTCCTGGCGATTGGTTCCTGCGCCTGCCGCAAGATGACTCTCGGAGGGGATGTGTGACTGCAGGCGATCATTGACTTTTATGTCGTTGCTAATGTTATCATGGCTGTTTTACTTCCATGACCTCACAGCGCCTTCCAGTGTCGCCACGGAACTTGGAGGGAATTTGCATCAGAGAATATGGAGATCTGACTGTCATATGACTGGAATTATCATTAAATTCTAAAGGGTTTTGACGACGGTAGTTTACACTTAAAAATTATTCGTTGTCAGGACTTTTTCCGTCGTCTGTTCTTCAAAATCACGACGTTTCGGAGGCTGGTTCTGTGTCCGTCTTCAGGTGAGAAGTACCTACTCTGTTGGGTCCCTTAGATAGAGCTCCAGTGGCAGAGACTAGCTCTTTTTAAGGGACCCAACAGAGTAGGTACTTCTCACCTGAAGACGGACACAGAACCAGCCTCCGAAACGTCGTGATTTTGAAGAACAGACGTTGGAAAAAGTCCTGAAAACGAATAATTTTAAGTGGAAATGTCACGTAAAGATTTTTTTCTCTGAAAATTCTAGTGTTTCTTTACTGTGGACAAATAAGGACAGTAGACAGTAACATCTGAGAAAATTTGACGATTGCGAATTATTTCTCCAGTAAGAAGACTGTAAAATTGTAAAAGAGAAGCCGTGTTTCGGCAAAATGAGATCGGAACGTCGCGGAATATAACGAGGTATAAAGAAAGTAATGACTAACTACAATTTAATTAGGAGGCAAAGAGCTTAGTGGGGAAAAGAAGAAGTTCCGAACAGAACTAACTAGCTCCTTTCAATTCCCGAAAAGTGATAATTGGCCTTTCACAATTCGTGGCACATTCGCCCTGATGATGGAGGCAGCAAGGACCTCTAAAACGTTGATAATTTCAACCAGACTATACGGCGTTACAACTCATAAGGCAGCCATATTTGTACCTGTTAGTTCAACAATATTTAATATTTTTGCTGAAATGACACTAAAATAACTTAAGTCACTTCAATATGCTTACTGAAATTTATCTCGTAATTTTTCTTAAAAAAATCTGTGGTGGTGTATTAATTCAGGTTACTTAGTGTGTCGTAGATCCATGTGTACTTCCTGTTTTGAAAGTCCATTATTCTGTGCGTTATTGTGTGTTAGAGACACGGCCTACGGGTCTGGAACCATTGCGTGCTCGTGCGTCAGTTCCCGAGAGCAGTTCTCTGGCAAGCGGAGGTACTTCTGAACAGGCCTCCCATCCTCCTCCTCACTGCATGTATCGATTATCGATATTTATTGTGAGTGTTTTCAACACGACCACATCCCAGTCAGAAGGAGATGAACGCTGGGTAAGCGGGTAGATGGACAGAGAGGTTCATTATCGTGTTACCTCGCTAGCAGCTGAGTAGAAGGCTAGGAAAATGCCGTCATTCTGTTATATTGAAGTAAAGAGGAGGACACATAGTTTAAAATCATGCATAGTTCTGCAGGGAATTGTCAGCCAAATATTTTTTTTTAAAAAAAGACACCATATTTCTCGCCTTCCCTTTAAAAAGGGATATGAAAGGAGATTTTTTATGAACTTATGTGAAATTACTATAAAGAAGATTAATTTTAACGAAATATCTTCACTGCGTAATAAATTACAGATATAAATACAAAAAAATACGAAAGAACTCAGTGGCTTGTAATGGTCTCTGTCAGATATAAATTATTATTTCGGATTACTCTATGTTATGAATTCGAAAATTTTGTTTTCATTTAATTCAATTTAGAAGAGCCGAAACACGGACTATCTTAAGATTGCAGGTATCGTAGAAATTTCATTCGCAATTTTTAATAAACCTTCAGTTTTATACGATATCTGAGCTCTAAGATTGATGTAAAAATAATTTTAAAATAAAATTTAAAGAAATGTAGAGCGATCACCTATTAAGGGTACATTTATTTCATAATAAGCCAGGTATCTCGATTAACCGATCGATTATCATGTTATCAAGAAATAGTCTTCTGAGTGGAGTTACAAATTAATTTCTTCCGAAATATCACATTTGTCTCAAAGGACGAGGTACCTTCATCATTGCGTCGTGTTGAAATTCAACCAAAGTGGGAACTTTCCTATGGTTTCGGAGACAGCGAACTCGTTTACCCACAAAAAAGCTGTAGGAACGGTGGCATTTTGCTTGTCAGACTTACAGAGACTCTGTTTCAAAACACAGCAAGTTTCAGATGAGTCTGTAGACGCACGCTGGCCAAGGCTAGCTCCAACGTAATAAACCACGGAGTCGAATTCGAAAGTTTCCTGACAAAGTTTTCCAATTTGCAGTTCGCCATTATCATATATTCTGTCGCATCCTTCGTCCGAAGAAAATTATGTCGCCAATGGCAGTAGAATTATCATGTTCCGCGTATAACATATCAGATCTAAGGGCGAGGAAGGCGAGTTTCGATTTGATGGTTCTTGGATTTTCGATCACGCGGCCTTTCTCTGAGTGTTCTACTTTTCCAGACAAATCGATTTTCACCCCTCACGTTCGTTTTTCTTTCTCTCTTCCCACTTCAATCCGTCCATCACCTCTACTGTACAGACGAAGAATCCAGCCTCCTTCTTCTCCAGAGACCACAGAGTCCTTTCACGTTGCAACTGTTCAGTCCATATTCACATTCTTTTTCATTTTTTTTTTCAAATATAAGGAAGGGCTCCGGCATAAGACAAGTTTTGAGCAGTACTAGCAATTCTAAAACTCCGCGTTTTCAAATTGAGGACAGCCGAGGACCTTGGAAAGTCCTGCGAGGAAGTTTCTCGAGAAGTGTACTTGATTAAAGTACGTGGATTTCTTTTATAGACGTAAAAGTGGGAAGAAATCTGAAATAGTTGCTACTGGAAGTTATTTTGAAAATATATTTTGAAAGGAAGACGAGTCTGAAGGAAAAAATGAACAACCCAGGACGTGTAGCACGAATGACGAAAGCTAGGAATGCAGAGAAATTGTAGTGGGGAATTCTGAAGGCAAGGCACCACGTGAAAAACTCCTAATGATATCCTGAAATATTATTCCCAGATTTTCAAAAAGATTTTCTCCTCTGTTCGTTCTCCATGGACCTAATATTTTTTTTTACCGAAACGTTAGCTAATGTCAGTGAGTCTTCAGAGTTCCAAGAACCAGAACACCGTCTTCATACTGACAAAGATTTTGATTTTGTTTAATATTTCAATATATATTATTTAAATCTTGTCCGTCTAATCACAATAAATTCTTATTAAATATTAAAATATTACAATAATTAACATTTAAAATATTTATTATATGACAATATGACGCAACTTTACCATCTCATTAATATTTCAAATATAGAAATTAAGGGTGGGAGGGTGGAAAGAAATTAATGAAGACAATTTAGAGGGAAGGATAAATGAAGAAATGGTGGACTCAAAAATTTATTTAATAACGCTTCTTCGACTGCCAAGGTTAAGTAGCGTCAAATATGTAGTATGATGTGATTTGCACGTAGAAGTAAGCCATTTGGACTTTTTTTTTTTAAAAAAAATAACTATATCTGCATTTGCGAGGAGGGGCTCGGTACCCATTCCAACTTGTCTCACTTTCAAAGAGACATGTTTCTCGTGTTTGTGTGAAGCATACATGTTTTAACCCTGGCTTTGCTAACTTATATTACATCCCGCGAAGTACCGAAGGGGTCTCAATGGACCCATAAATCATCATCCTGACATATTAAACCGCGTTTTATCAGACCCGATCATGTTTCATGACGCATAAAAGGGAATTTCTAAAGCTTTTAATGAACAACGGAATGAACTAACTCAGTTAAGTGTAAGAGCTCCCGTGTTCCAGAGCGTTACATTTACTGTTGTCATATTTGTAGAAGTATTGGGCCAAACTATTTAAATCCTGAATAATTGAGTAAATCATTCAACGTTATGGAAAATCCCGAGGTATTAATTTTGCTTTATATAATGTGACTTAAAGTAAGCAAAATTAAACAAAAGAATTAAAACAAATTTGCACCCTGCCTTGTTACTTAATTTGGTCGACGGATATTTATATTAATGAACATAATTTTCTTTATTAAATGTTCTGAGTAATTTTTGTGGACTTAACAAAGACTTCCCTGGGGTTAATATTTTTAATCTTCAGAATCTGGAAGATTCATTTGGTACTGTCGGGAGAGAATATTTTATTTGGGTTCTGTGTGTTTCCTGGATGGAACAGAAGCGCCTGTCTCTTCAACGGGAAGACAACTGTTAAGGAACGGAGGTATACAGTGACTTTGACACGAAAGAGGGGAATCATGTTTACGGTTTAAGTAACATTATTTCGGATAAGGAATATTAAGAATTTCGAGGCACTGAGATGTATCAGACGCCAGAAATGACACCAACCTATCAAAATCACGTTCTCGAAATTGGGATTAAATTTTATAAAATAAGAATTTACCTTTATTCGTATGTGGACAAGAAGCTTGCTATACTCCGCTGAGGATGTGTGTTGAGAACAAAATGCAGAGGAGAAATTTTATTTCTATGAGAGAGATTAAGTAAATAGATTACGTAATGAAGAGATAAAAATCCGTGACTATCATGGTTCGAACCTCAGTCATTCAGACCCTAGCCGCACATTTTCCCGATATATCGCCAGTGTTTATGTACAGTCTAATACAAAAGTCTTGCTAGGAATTTTTACCTTTTATAGGATAATGTGGACAGGCAGGTCGCCATCTTATCCTTTCTCCGTTCTCGCCCCTCATCTTGGATATCGCCCAAATGGCAGCAGCGACAGTGGAGACAGTTTGCACCCCCTACGCCTCCCCCCCCAAACCTAACTACTGCCACGACCTTACAAACTTTTTTTTTCTTCCAGAAATAGGGGTACTTTACCCTTACGCGATATCTTCCGGTAACCGTCTCCTTTTAAGTTCTTTCTCCTCTGTAGAAGTTTCTGGAGCATAGCCAGAGCTAACGATAACAAAGCAGGCAGCCAGACAGATTTACTTTTATTACAAAGATGACTTCTTGACATTTTTAGAGTTCTTTTCTCCTTTCTCATTTCCATATTGAAGAGTACTAGGACAAAAAGAGAGCCCTTAGAATTCTGTTCTAATGGAACTTTTTTTCGCTCCCGCCTAGAGGCATGGAAACAACAGTTTTCTTTAAAGTGTCGTGGGCTTTATCTTTGTAACTGCTTCCATATAATATATTAATAATTCTCTTCCTTTCTTTGACAGTGAAAATGCATACCTTACTTAAATTAATTGATGGTCTTAACTTATTTCCTTGATTATATAATACAATTATGCTGCAAACTCCTTAGTAAAACCGCGGTTTTGAATTAAAATAGATCACGTCTTAGCTGCTAACTCCGTGAAACAGAGATCCTATTGAGAAGCTAATAGTTGCTTAGCTATTGAAGACGTCATCAACATTTTATGGGATTCTAAGCTTCGTAAACGTTTCACAAGAGTTCGCTACTGGTCTCTGTCCTCCCACAGTTTAAACCGGGCTCACTCCCGTCGTACTCCTCAGTGATACGTGCTAGTGCTTTCGTCCATCTATGACTGGGTCTTCCAAGTTGTCTTTTAACTATTTTTTTTACGTCTCTTCAACTTTGTGCGGATTTTGTATCTATCTGTTGGGTTTCAAACAACTCTCAGCTTGACTGCCCCAGCTTATGGATCTCACATACAAAATTTGATCAAAATTGGTGAAGTTCTTGTCGTGCTGAAATATGAGAACGGACAGACTGAAACCCCACCGATCCATGTCGAAAGCAAATTTCTCTTCACGCATTGAAATATACATGAAAATGTTGGTTATTTCATCGTCTGCACTTTAAATAGAATCTATGAGAATAGTTCCAATATTGCCTGTAATTTTCTACAGTTCGTAGATCTCTTTCGGGCTAATTACTTGAACATTTAACGAGATAAAATAAGGTGATAATGTTGCGTCATTATTGTGTTGAATATATACTAGAGCATGCTCTAATGTAAATCGAAATATTCGATAGAGAGCATCATTTTAATATATTTTAAATGTTAATTGTAATATTTTAATATTTTAACATTTA
This sequence comes from Zootermopsis nevadensis, assembly GCF_977971745.1. NCBI lineage: Eukaryota > Metazoa > Arthropoda > Insecta > Blattodea > Termopsidae > Zootermopsis > Zootermopsis nevadensis. The sequence goes on along the minus strand of NW_028259148.1, from coordinate 2,349,514 downwards.
ATAATATTATTTTATTGTGATTTGACTGATAAAATTGAGCAAGCGAGATAAAATAAGTGTGATTTTGGCCTACGTGTTAACTTCTATGTGTTACGAAAATGCTGTATAGTTAAAACGTTTATAAAATGCAGTTCAATAGAAAATATTGTGTTGATGGAGTTGTTATATTAAACGAGGTTCACAGAAACGTTGCCGCTTAAAATTATACGTAGAAATGTTTTTAGTTTAGTGAGTGGTAATTTACCAAACAGCACGGATGTGACGATGCCATAAAACATTATATAATTATGATATTTTAATATTTTTATACCTCGTCCTACTTCACTTTTTAGTGTCGCTAAAATTATAACGAGGGCAGGGGGCAGCATGTGTTTGCAGTCCCAAACTTAGACTTCTAAATTTCATGTGACAGCATCTGTAATAACGTGACTTGCACGGTCTTTCAATTAAGATATGGAAAGTTAAGGCTAAAATGAAGAACGGAGTTAAAATATTTGAGGTTTTTACGACAACGAGCGTGTTGATGGCTGTCTTCTAATATGTATCACCGCGTGGTCTAGTAGAGATTGTCCGACGTTTCAGAGGAGCCTAATAGCTCGATTTTGTAGGATGATGAGACAGTAAGCTCCTCTGAAACGTCGACCAGTGTCTACGAGGCTACACGGCGATACATCTCAGAATACATAATCTTCAAAGACAACTTAATTGGTGATGGAACAACATTTTTTACTTATAATGTTATTCATGTGTATTGCGTTAGAGTGGGATGTGTTGTTTTGTTGTGTCCTTTTGTTTATTGTTTTGTTCTGTCTCATTGTGGTGATGTATCTCATTGTTTTGTTGTGTCTTATTGTTTTTGTTGTGTCCTTTTGTTTATTGTTTTGTTCTGTCTCATTGTGGTGATGTATCTCATTGTTTTGTTGTGTCTTATTGTTTTTGTTGTGTCCTTTTGTTAATTGTTTTGTTCTGTCTCATTGTGGTGATGTATCTCATTGTTTTGTTGTGTCTTATTGTTTTTGTTGTGTCCTTTTGTTTATTGTTCTGTTGTGTCTCATTGTTTTGTATCTTATTGTAGGTCACTGCCACCGGGTATAAACCCATTTGCAGTCAATAATAAATAATAATAATAATAATAACAGGCAAGGTACCGCGGTTAATAGACGTGTGCTTTAGTTACGCGGCTTTGGGATAGAATTCTTGTTTACAAATTAGCAGTGGGCGGAACAGCATAGCATGGCGTGACCCTGCAAAGTTTCCTGTTTTTCATTTGTGGACTCAGGCGGTGAGATTGACGTTTCTGCGGTGTTCTGTCATACCGCTGTAATTTGCGTGAGTGGGTGGACGGAAAAACGTCGGTTTGGCATGCGGTGTTTCCGATTTGCGGTTCTGTCCGCCCAGATTGGATTCCTTTTGACGTGTCACCACAAAATTATCAACGAGGTTTCCATATTGATACTACTGTAGGGTCGTATTGATCCGGAGACAAAACATAAGCAATTGCTAGATGGCGCGGTATTCAGCTTGAATAGTTGACGTTCGCATTGTTCAGTGAATGCGGGTGAAGGGTTGAATGGATGAAATTATTCGCCTTGGTTGTTACCTCATTCTCCCTTCTCCATTATCTGAGGAAGGCGTGTGACGTTCTCGTGTTTTACCCTCTTGTAGTTGGGTTTGTATCCCTGTCTGTCATAACAAACACTGAACCAGTAAATCAGTTTACACACGAACGTTTGCTTTCCGTATGAAGTTAATCCATATATAAATAACACTACCGAAAGGAAATATTTCTATAGCTAAGTGTTGATTTGTTGGTGATCGGTTTATAAAATCGCCATTTGTAATTGTCATAACCTCGATGCGATATCATATTTGACATCTCGGCGTTGAGAAATAAAGTGTCAATTTCTTGCCAATGTTCGTTTTATTCTCTGTAAGCTGAAAAATCTCAAAGACATTTTTATGATTCTTAACTCGTCTGCTGTTTTGCGTACAAGTACTACACGTGCCATTGACTTTAAAATCCTACCGTTAAAGTTTTCCAGGTAAAAAGTTATATATTTAAATAATATTTAACTCCTCGGTAATTTGATGACATTTGAATAAAATTTATATTTGAGTATGGTAACTTGTTATTTGTGAATAAGTGTTATTTAAAAAAATAATCGGCTGTTCGTTTTAAAATATAATCCCAGGAGGAGTTTCTTGATCCTTGGATCTAAGGGGAAGACCCTGCTGGATAATGAAGTTCTTATCTCAGATCTGTCCTTGTGGAACATTATTTTGTGTAACACTGGCTCCACGCAAATCAAAATTCACGAAGAGTAGACGAAATGCGTGTTGGATGCTGAATACTGCTCCGGTATCTGGTGACGAACTGAATAAGGCTTGCTCGTACGTCATGGTGGAAAATAAGGTTTTTCTATCCTCTCACAGACAGCAGAGAAAATTGGCTGCTTAGTTTGCCAGGAACCCTGGAGCTAGCTGCAACCTAGTCGTGGAGCCTCCAACATGAGAGTGACTTGCTTGCCTTCAGAATCCCATTACCAACCGATGTGCGTACTCTGTTATGTTATGTCTGTGTGTTGCGTATTATAAACTAGAGAAGGAAGATCTCCCCTTCTGTATTTATGGTCCCACGTTCCTCTCCGGCCTGCTGGAATCATTTATACCCCAGGATCGTACGAGGGTGGCGAGAACCCTTATACGGGGCGAAGGGGGTTCCGACTGTCGACACATTTTTATAAATAACTGGGTTTGTGGAATATTTTCCGCTAGATGTCTATTTTGGGAAATATGGTATAAAATGAAAAGCAGCCAATTTTATGGCAAAGAGTTGTAAAATTCTTATTTTATGACAGAAATAGTTGAATATTTCCACTGGTCTTTTAAACATTTCATCATATGGGTGTAGATAATATTTTATATAAATGTCAAATCTTTTAAACCTAGTAGAGTAGTTGAAATAACCCAGGACGAACCCCAAAGCAACTTTCGACTTCTGATACCCCCTAGAGCATGCTACGAATTAACGACAATCAGGTTTTAAAGGTTGTTTCTTCGCAAGTTTTGCAAGTAACATGCTTACTAAAATGTCTTGCTTCAAAAACACGGTTTCATCTAAGATTAGCCTGTTTGTAGCATTTGTGTGTGCGTGGGAGTCAGGAAAAGTGTTTGTAATTGTAATGGATCACGGATAAAAACGTTTAGCTGGTGCGAGAACCTCACGTTCCTGGTGATGTCAGCCGACTGTGTACGCACGACACTATTTAATAAGGGGATCTGATATCACAAACAATTCGTCAGGTGGCATTTTATCTAGATAAGAAAGCCGCTATACCAAGGTCACGGTTCTCGCTGGTTGACTGTCTGCGCTGTCCTACTCGAAAGAGCACTCGGCCGAGTCGCGTGCCAGTTGCTCGGCTTAGCCAGTGAATCACATGACAATTCTTTCTACCGCCAATGTAAGATTTCAGGTTCTGACCGACGGAAAAATGGGTACTACAGCCTTCGAGTACCTTGGAAAGAGTGCGTACCTACGGGAGGTGTTAATCGGGATGCCTTTAAGAACCAACGCAGCTGATACGACATTTCACGGCTCGCACAAACACGTCCGCTCATCTGCTGTACGTAGCCTCCATTTCACCGCCTTGGTTAATAACACCCGGCTTATAGTGCGGAAGTTATCTTGTAAAATTTAAACTATTCCTGTGGTTTAAGCTGTTTTGGAGTATTGAAATATCATATCACCACCCGGACAAACCATCTAATAAATATTTCACACAAATTGCAATGTATTACGCCTCTATTTATACCAACAGATATTTTGCATCGCTTCCTGTAATCGATCGGATTAATTAATAAATAATTTAATCCACAATTATTTTTTCATGATCGTGTACAATAATTCTCAAGCTGCACCAAACAAGAATGAATGTTTCCCCAGAACATACTGCTTCCGTCTTCAGAGTTTCATTCCTCCGAAACGTTATTTATTATTGTCTTGGAGAAGTGTTAGATTAAATTATTTTTTTTCAAAATATGTGGAAACACTTGTCAGAAAATGAGTCACATATCAAGAATACATTTTACACTCGATATGCCACATTACCACAACTTTTAAAATTAAATTGTTGGCCTCACCTGTATTCAACTATCGCACTAAAATTTATAAAATGTAGGCTTGTAAAATATGTGCCCAATTTTACATTCTATATAATCTGATAAATCGGCCATGAGAAGGAAAGGTAACAATTTTCGCAAATAGGTCTGTAGAAAGCCTGTAAGTGTGTAGACGAGTTGACTTTCATCGAGTGAAGTTGGTATTACAGTGGACGAGAGCCTGTTACGAGAGTCACTGTTAGTTAAGTCACTGATTGCGGAAAAAATTGTAGCTATTGGTACTGAGTGGCATTTTTGATTCCTTCTTCAGGAAATAGCTGTATTTTATTTGTAGTCTCTATTATTACCTGAGAACCACTGAATTGTAATCGATATTTGATGATGCCAACAGATATCACTTCACTCCCTTTTGAAATCGATGGGGTGTATCGGATGAAGAAAATCTTTTCCATTTCTGAATAGTTACGTGAATAGTGAACGTTTCATCACATGTTGATAAAGTGATAAAATCAAGGAGGATTAGATTGGTACGGGACGTAGCATGCATGAGGGACATAAGAAATATAAACAGGATTTTTTATCTTAGAATATGGATAAGGGACTTAAAAATAATTAATTCCAAGATGAGAATTTATTGGCTCAGGGAATGGTCAGGTGACGGCCTCGTATTGTGATCAGAATTGCTGATTTATATGAGGATAATATTAAAGTAGATATTAGGGAACTCGGGTTTCCGAGTATGGATTGGATTCATCTGTTTCAGGATAGGGACCAGTGGCGGTTTCTTGTTATCACGGAAATGAACCTTTGGGTTTACATAAATGCGTGTAGTTTCTGGATAATTGAGCGTGTTGTTAGAATATTAAGAAGGGCTCTGGTTTATGGAGTGAGTTCGAATCCCATTCAAGGCAGTGATGTTTTTCCCGCGTCTTTCTGAGTTAGAGCCAAAGATGATGATGATTATCTGTTTGTTCGCGTCTGTATTTGAGTTATGTCTAGTCGCCTACTTGTTCATGTTTGATTTTCTTCGTGATCGTCGTAATTTTGCTCGTGGGGTGTTGTTCCGTGTTATTAACGGATGAGTAGCGGATTTATGATTAGCCCAGAGCTACTCGTCTGTTTTACAACACAGCGATGAAACTTGTCCAGAAGTTATACAGGCACACGGCAAACATTCGTGCCCAAGGCAGGCTCTGAACCTACAGCCTTGTTTTATTCAACGTTGAGCGATAATACAGAGAGACAACGCGGATTTAGTCCGGGCGCCACGGACATGCAAATGGCGTTTGCTGATTCATGTTTGAAGATTCAGAAGTATGTTAGCTATCCGTCAGTGTGCCCAACCCTATATATTTCCTTCCATATTTTTTATTTTCTTCCCAATGAATCTTTATTCCTTTATTTATGTATTTAGTTGATATTTATTACTGTATGAAGCAATATTTTTTACGTTATTCAATACTTTGTATATTCGTTTCATCACTGTAAGCGTTTTGTGGGTTATTTAATCATCTAAACTCGCGGCCCGCGGGTCGCATGAGACCTTCTTCGATGTTTTATAGAATTTATACTCTGCACCAAATATTAATCCCATTATAATGATAGATCAAGGGTAGAGGTGATGGGCGGGGCATTTGGCACGAATGGGGTGATGACGATGGTATACAAGGTTGGTTTTGGTCTTAAAACCTACAAGGATTAGACCACTTGGAAGACCTGCGCACATATGAGAGAATAGGATAATATTAAAATGGATCCTGAAGGAATAACTCAGTTCCATGGAGTTAATTTAGTAATTCGTTTAAATATCTGATGTCAGTCTCTTCTATCAGCAACCGTAGGGCGCTCGAAAAGTAGATGACGTTGGACACAGTTATCGGAGGCAAAAGACCTTTAAAGTGTTGGCGTACGTCATGACGACGAAGCTACGTTCATCGGGTGAGGCTAATAATAATAATAGTAAGCTGATGGTAATAATGTTTGCGAACTAAGTCTCTTAATGACAATGTGGTATCTAGTAACAAAGACTTCAATGGAATGAAAGAGCTGGAATGTCGATAACGAAGAGTGTGCCTTACCGATCATCATAAAACAGCCAGCTGAGGCTACTGGAATTGTTCTGGTGGTGGGAAATTGACATTTTTATGAGCGGAAAGCTGCAGAAGACGGGTGATTTTGTGTTATGCGGGCCGGTAGAGGAGCCTTTTGAAGGCGCTCAGTTGCAGGGTTAACGGCTTGGAATAAAAGACAGAAATAAGGGTGTATTGGCGGCGGCGGGGGTGTAGGGGGAAACACACACACACACACACACATATATATATATATATAATATAAATTTATGAGGAAGTTGTAAAATGCTTGGCTGGATGGAGGGATTGTATCGTGGGGGCGGAGTATTAGTTTATTCTTCTTATTCTTCTTCCTACTCTGTGTTTTGGTGTTATTTGTGTAGATGAATTGAGGGAAAGTTCGTAAATGGTTGTTGCAGTAGAGAATAAGTGGAAGATACAAATGTTATGCATTACAGAAGGAAACAAAAGAAGCTGTGAGTGAAGAGCTTATACATCCCATTTAACAAATTACGTGATAAAGAGACGCTGTTGCCATGACAACATTTGTGTTGTACAATGCTATATAATTTAGTGCACTTGATGGTTAAGTTTCGCGTGGAGATTCAATTGTAGGGCTGAAGGAAGCAATCAAGATGTGTTTTTTCTTAAGAAAATTCTACTACATGTTTTATTTTTTTTTGGTAGCAAAAGTAGAATTCCCCGTTTTATTAGCAAAACTGTTTTATTTCACTCTAACAAACTATGCGTTGAAACTTAATTTGCCGCAAAGACGCAGTGTTACTTAGAAATTGTTAAAGAGTCGACTTGTACAGAAGACCTCTTTGTTTTTATTTTCTCCGCGCATGTCTGATATTAATTAAAAATAATTAACATTAATTTTCAACGCAGTTTGTATCATCCGTCTTTTAACGTTTTCATTGAATACGATTAACAAAACAACGGAAATCAGGCGGTAGAGACTTCGGATTTGATTGTAAATTCGGTCATAAATGACGCGGATACGTTAACACGTGTCAGATAAGACAGACTCCCTGGAAAGAGGCTTTGTTCTCTAAATAAGTGTTTTTATGTATTCATGACGTCGAACTGTGTAGTTCTTAAGAGCGCCTCCGACCTACTTTCCTGAAATGTATCAAAATTTTAAATCCCATGGATTTTAAACTTTGTAGCCTCCACAAGGTTGGATAACAGTGCGTTAGGGATTATGAAGCTATTTTTGAAGGAGACGTGGTTGTTACCAACATAACTCTTCCTGATTCTAAACTTTTAGGATGTGAGAAGATGAAATGAATCCAAAATAAGGATACGGATACAAAGTAACTTCCCTGAAGATATAGTAAGGAAATAAGACAGATGTTGGAAGAGGAAGGATTCAATGTGTGGAATTTACCACGCACTTCCAAGTCATCGGCTAAACCGGAAACACTTTCAGAGTTATGAATTCGAAGTTCCGTTGTCCCACGAGTAACAAGACCAGAGGCGAAGGAAGATGGTGACCAGACGCTGTCGCCCGTCGTTCTTCTTATTCTTCTTTTTTAACTTCTTCTAGTACCCGTGTTCGCTTCGTTGACTCCAGGGGCCTCGCTATGAAATATCCAACGCTCACGCTCAGAATTCAGCTTCCACAGTTTGCTTTAAAGTTTGACCCAACATGACGCGGCATCTTTAAAGGCGAACTGCCCAGAAATCGGTACCCCCCTTCTGCTCTTAGGAACTGTCCGAAAGTGAAATTTCGTCGTAAAACGAGTCACTGTTTACCATAAGAGCAATGTTGTAACTAGAGGTTACCTTTCCGGACGACGAAAGAATGGAAACAAATGAATAATTGTACATCCTGAAAACAAACAAAACACGTGAACGACCAAAAGCGAATATTATATGCATTTTTTTTACAATATGGGAAGGAAAGCAGAGCGGTAAGCCGGAATGAGTCTTGGTTTCGGTTCATTTTTAACTTTTACGTTAACGTGTGTTTGATTTTCTTTTGAAGAAACATACTGTGTCCATCTTCATGGTTGGTATCTACTCACACGTCTACAAGAGCCCGAAAAAGGTCCTTATCCCGAGCCAGATTAATCCAGTCCACACTCTTATAGCATGTTTTCTTTTATTTGAGATCCATTTTAATATTATCTCTCTCTGGACAGGCGATACTGTATAATGCTTTTCAAAGGTAAACGACATCTGCAGTTGATACAACGCATGGCTATTTTAGACTTCCTACAGCAATTTGCTTAGAGGCAAATGGCAGTGGGTCTTACGTGCGTTAGTATGGGATTATTGATAGGAATGCTGCAGCTGACAGACGGATTAACACACGCGGAGCGAAGCGCAAATTCGATTTGCTTTAATTAACAGTATGCCATGGCTGTCCGTGGGAGTGACAGAGGAAGACGGAGGTGGTCTCTGCCTGGTTATTTTATTGGCATGTGGAGCTCTGGCAGGTGCGTCAGTAATTGTGCCTCAATAAAAATGATACGGCCTCTGTGTTTAGTGTTACAGACTAAAGCCTAGTTAATTACGGGAGGAGACAAACCTGTCAGTATTTCATTTTAGCGCTATGTTTGTGCATTGTCATAATACCCGTGTAATACAAATTATGAGGGGAAAATTGACAAGTTCTATTCTGGCACAAAATTAGTTTTCCATGAGATAGATACGGCACATTTATGTATAGGCTTGCGTGGGGGGGGGGGGGGGGGGGTTAATGCGTTGTTTAGTGACATTATAACAGCGCGGGCCTATTTGTCCAGCAAATCTTCCGCTCATGGGAATGAAAACGCGAAAACCATCTCAGCGACATTAACTTCGATATTGCCGAAGATGACTTTTTTTCTGCGATGTTGCGCTGTGCAGTGTCATAGAAATTAGCCCGACGTTTCAGGGGTGCTTACTGCCTCCATCCTCATCGCCGCTTGCTGGTAATGATGAAGATGGCCTTTTGAATAAGAAATAATATGATCATAATGATGATAACCAATCAATTCTCAAGACAGAGTACATTGTTTAACATCTTCATCACTGTGAAGAGGCTGTCACTGGCTCTGTCTTAAGCCAGACGAATCGAGTTTACATCCTTGTATAATTTTTAATATCTATTTTAACGTTATCCCATCAAAACTTACGTCTTCCAAGTGGCCTTTTTCCTTCAGATTTTTCAACTAATTTGTGTGAATGTCCGGCATTGAAGTCGCAACCCGAAGTGTCTGGAAGGTTGGAGATCGTGACTAATTATCAGTCACAAATTGTTCCATTGCGCTGTTGTTTATCGTACCAGGTTCCAACTTTGGTACAAAGTGATCATAGTGCAGCAGACAGCCGAGTAGGCCAGAATTGTGCCATAGGGTCCGTTGTTTGTTGCAAACACCCTCAGACAGCGACCGGACTTAACTTTCTGACTGCCCTCCCCAAGTCCTCCTGCCCCGGACTTCTCTTCCATGTCCTCTTTTGTCCCCTTCCGGAACGTCGTAAAGAACCGCGCTGAGTGCAGACTACGTTATACATTCCCTCGCTCTCTGGCGTTCCCCGCAGAAGCTGTATATCTCTGTTTCCCTCCCGCCCCCCCCCCTCCCCCTCTCCCTCTGCTTCTAGCCTATAAAACATTTGCTGGCCAAGCGCCTGAAGCGTTATGCTAACCCGCAGTGCAGCAAAGTTTAGCGGGTAGCAGGGAATTGCTGGATGGGTCGGGATGCTCTCTCTCGTCCGACCGTACAGTCTCGTGATGCTACACAAGACGCTTGTCCTGAAACGTCATTGAAGTGTTCTCAAGCGGGAAATATAAATTAATTGTTATGAATGTGCATGGTTTAATTTTGCTCAATGAAAATGCGCGATTGGTCTCTCTTTTGGTTTTTCCCCCTTTATTTGTATTTTTTCTTTTTATTCTCCTGTCTTTGTCTTTTTCATTTTCTTCTTCTTGTTTATCTGTCTCTTTCTATATTCCTTTTCCTTTAATTTGTATCTTCCTTCTTTCTGTTTTTTCCTTGTTTATCTCTGTCTTACTTTGTCTTTTATATTTTGATTTATCCTTATTATTTTTATCCCACTTCATTTGACTTTTTCGTCTCTTTTTTCTATTTATCATTCATGTTTTTGTATAATCGTTTTGTCGACAGAATAGATACCATCCTTTTTGTAAACACGCGGTTTTGATTAGGTTGTTCTTCTGGGTTTTGACTACTCACCCCATCTAGTGCCGAGGTCAAGAATTAGTAGGAGCTATAACTCCTCTCCCCCCAAGCGTCCTACATGGCGTATAATGGGACGGCTTTACTTTTTACTCACATGCTGTATAATTCGAAGCGATGTCACGCACTTAACTCCCTTTACCTAGGGAGCTCTCTGAACTAAAAATAAAATTTTGAGAAACTTTGTGCTACGCTAGACCGCACTCCTTTGATTTGAAATTGAAACCGGCAACGTACATTTAGAACTACGAGCCATTTATGAAGAAACTGGTTCTGTTCGGTGATTATGCAGTTGAAGAGGTCCATACTACATCCTGCAGTTGCTTTATTATTCAGAACTGCGAAGCAACTTTAAGAGGACCGAAGGCTAAGTTTCAAGGAACAACACAAGAACTACAGTTAACCTCGTACTGAATATTTATTAGTCCAGTAGATCTAAGCTTTCATACAATGCAAATGGAAATATTCGCTTACCATCCCAGTCGCACTTCAAACTTTGACGTGATTAATAAAAGAAAAATGCGACCCTAGTAACTAAACAGCGATAATATATTGCATTTGTGTGTTTCTTAACGCGTGTGATCGAATCATTTTAAGACAGATCTCAGAGGTCATGTAATATAAATTCCTTACGAAATTAATGATTTAAAAATAACGAAGAATACAGATGGGGAGGGGGGGCATGAATATATTCAGTAAATAAGTAGAGATAAAGTAACGTAGAAAGAGTTTACATAGAATTACATATAATTTTGAGGTAGATTTTGAAATGTCTTCGCTCTGTTAATGCCTCTAAATTTTAAACTCGTAAATGCTCATTAAAACTTCAAGTTAACACGTCCGAGAGATAAAATTATGTCTGTTTTCTAGAATGTTGTGTCGTGAGGTACAGTAATAAATTGACCTATGTTTCAAAGGTGATTACTGACTCCATCATCAGGGCGATGAGTACTAACCTGTGTTTTTACAAACCAATAAATAAGGTCATAAAAATTTAAACTAAATTATATGTTGTATTCTTTAGTCCGTGATGGTGACCAATTCTGCAAATCCTTTGTTATGATACGAGGAGAGTTGGCTGTGTCATCTTTGTGTTGAGGATACTGATCCGTAGTGACGATTTGACCTTCGGCGTGACCTTGTTTGTCCCCGGGACAGAGTTTGGCATCGATCCAACGAGCGCCGCGACATTCAGCCGTCTCTCTCCAGTTCACTTCGCCATCTCCTGTATCTGGATCTACAACAATAGTTAGGGATTCGTCTTTATGCGCACATCAAAAGCTGATCGTTGTTTAGATTGTCACTTACCTCAACTAGTAAAGCATCTCAAAAGATCAGCCGTGTCTGAAACCAATCCGCGTGACATTATTTATTTATTTCGATATGTAATTTCGCAGTTAGAATATCTAGTTACGAAACAGATTTTCGAGAAAAAAACAAACATTTATTTAATCGTCATTAAATGGATGACAATTTTTCTTTTCATTTGTAATGGCATATCCTCAGGGGAGGTAATCCGTTAACAAAACATTTACCTGTTAATTTATATCCAGGCTAGAATTATTATAGTGACTGGTTTAGCGCCTGCAGAATTTTAATTCGAGCACCCGCTGTACACAGCTGTAAGAGGAGTTGCTGATACTGAAGTGGGAACGTACCTTGTCGGTTTATCGGCGTTCTGTTGCACATGTACGTCATTAAACTGATTGCGCGTTTATTTAGCAGATGCGAATAGTGACGCAGCGTCCAGTCTTTGTCATGCACTAACCCAAGTTAAATCTGTTTCCTCGTTGCACAATGAAATGTAGTGCATATTACGTTTATTTTCGTTGTGTTGGTGCGACTGTAAGATTTCAGGTTCTCACGATGAGGAGTATGAATGTGGCTAATTGAATAAACAGAACTTTAGAGCATTTTTAGAAAGCGGATACTTATACATATGGAAATAAGAAAGGAATGGGTTGAAAACACGGTTTCGATTAAGGCATATACACGCGTTTCAAACGTTTGTCTTGTAATTTATGCCTATGTTTTATTTAATACATCAGCGTTTGCTTATTATCTTTGCCAGCAAGACATACAATGTGATGTTTCGCTGAATGTAGCATCTAAAAACGGTCCATATTTTGAGCTAGTAGAATGTCGAGTAATCTCTTCAGTTTATGTTTCGGGATAAAATTTTGTATAATTTCACTTTTATTATTCCTACATGTTCTAGCCCCCCTGTTTTATTTTACTAGAGCAGAGCGCTCCTTTCGGAGCTCCTCGGGGGGGGGGGAGGGGGTTGGTCAAGTTTTTAAAACGCAACCCCCCCCCCCCCCCGAATGAGGGGTTAAACACTTAAAATCTTAAGTAAGAAACTAAACCAGACAGGAAAATCATAGTGTTCGCATTTATAGATTTTTTTTATTTTTGCGTATTTAAAGTGGATGAGTGAAATACTGGGAATATTTGGTTTTCATTATTACCGACGTCTGCTGGTTAGTTAAATTACAGTACTTTTGTTTTATATTATACGAATCTGTGTATCCAACGGCATGTAAACTATCAGTGTAATGTATGTTACGATGCAATTATTTACAGTGCAGTTAATATGAAAGCATTAGCGTTCATGTAATTTTAAATAACTTCGACAATCGAACACATGAACCGTCCCTTTCTCGGATATCACACTGCGCAGATTCAGTACAAAAATGGCATAAATGTTCTGCAACGATGGTTAGTATAGATACAGGCGTTGCGTAATTGCACGTGTGAAAGTATATAGCGTTATTTTACGCTCAGTACTTATCCAGAAAGTTATGATGCACATGGGAGATAGTTACAAGGGAGTTAGCGTTCCCAATCAGCGACAAATTAACATTAAGTACAAATATAATGGTATGAAAATTTGAATTACTGATGGAGATATTAAGTCAGTCAAGCATATAAAAGTACGCCTATGTTTTTCCATGTGGTCTCTTCCGTTCAGGGCTTTCTAACCAATATTTTGTGGCAATATTACATCTTCCCCCATGCGCTCTACGTGTCCCACCCATCTTATCCTTCTCGATTTCGTGATCAGATTTTTATTTTGAAAAGAGGACGAACAGTGAAGCTCGTCATTAAACACTTTGTCCACTTTCCCGCCATTCCATCCCTCTTAGGTCCAAATGCTTTAAGAACTTTGCTCTCAAACGAAATTGTATTACGAAAAAGAAATATTTGTTTAGTGTAACCTGGCCTCGAAGTTCGCATGACCCAAATAATATCGCGGGGAGAGTTTCCAAAGCGTACCGACTGTAGTTATAACTTTTCTGTTCCCCCGTCTCGCCCCTGCAGACGCGGTGGTATCGTTGGATACATGATGTCTCCCTCTCCTGTAACCAACCACCACACCCTATAATTTTTAAATCTGAATTGATTGCCTTCAATTGTACCAAATGAAGGGATAAGTGGTACAAGGCAGCATTCACTTCCTTCGGTTGTAGTGTTACTGCGGGCAGATTTGGTCCGTAGGTCCTACTTAATCTATCTTAATCTTATCTTATTATTTATGTTAATCCTTTAAAGTTGAGGGGCATCCCTTAATTTTGTATTTACGCGTCCTGAATGATTCTTAGCATAAACAGCATCAACCAATTGATATTTCTAATGCTGATGAGTTGTGTTTTCTTTTCGGTACGGACTGAATTCTTAATAAACCAGCAATTTTTATTTTGCAGGAATTTACATAACATTGACAATGTTGTTGTTCTGGATTATCAGGTAGATATAGACGTTTCGGTAAACTGTACTGCATCTTAAAACCATCCTGACATTTGTCTGGAGCGTCTGACTAAAAATAGGATAGGATTTACCTGAGTTGGGGTTTGAACTCTTTGCCTAACGAATTTCAAACAGTAGTGTTAACTGTTCATAGCGACTTTCAGTCTTAGTTCACGGGGTGGTTTATTTGTAAATTATTAATTTTGGAAAGTAATAGTAAGATATATATCTTTTCTGAAACATTGAAAGTTTTGTCTTCTTATTTGTAAAGTCAATACATTACTAGGATAAATTGTGTTGTGAGAAGAACATTATGATCGTTTTGACATCTCCAGCCCAAAAATGCCGTATACATATAAATTAGTAAACATTGCCAGATTCGGTTGTCCCAAACGTCACGCAATGCAAAGTTGAAGGGTAAATATTTTGTTAGTGTCGTAGGGAAATTTCATTTTTCTGTGTTCGATGACAACACTGGACTCCCGTCAGTCCAATAAGTCGGCGAATTGACGCATTGTCTCTGTATTTGCTGCTTTCGAGTCTATTGTTTATATAACAGACATCTTTTTGCTCTCAACGAAACACTTTGAATGATAACGGTTCTATGAATCAGTTAAACAGACTTATCAAGATGTTAAGTACACTTTCCTGATTCTGCTGGATGAAATAAGTCAACCATTGCTTGATTTGGTGTTCCAAGTAGATATTCAGATGGACTCAGTTATGTCTACAGCGGGGTGTGGGGGACAGTTTGGTTTTCGCAGCTGAGTTTCTTTGTTTATTTTTGGTTTTTGTATATGCGCCGCGTTGAACGTAAACTCTGTAAATGGCACAGACATTGTTTGTGTTTCTTGTAAATTCCATTTAACACTGCACCTAATCGATCATATACCACGTCTAATGTAATAATTAGTCCATTATCGAAATATATTCGAGTAATTAATGTAATAGACTGTAATTTCAGCCCTGGTGGGTGCGTACTCTACCACCATTTACAGTAAGTTCAGTTGACCATAGTTTGAAAAAAAACAAAAACAAATATGAACTCTGGCGTTGATAATGTTACTGCATTACCCCCCCCCCTCTCCCGTGGGTTCACATTTGTGGCCACAATTCAGTTTTGTAAAATTGGATTTGTGTCTGTCATGTCTTTATGTTGCGCTTTGCCGCCAGTCAAGTGTTCTAAATCAATTACGAGGCCGGCAGCTCTCTGCGTGGTTATCGTGAGATCACGACCGAGATTTGATAACAGTTATTTCTTCCACTCCGAACTGCGTCATTTGGACGATGAATTTCTCCATCTTTTACACGTTCGCTGAGTACCCCAAATTTGAAACAATTTCCCTGTTCTCGCTGATCTGAATGGTTCACTGCACATACCAGGCGTAATGACAGATTTTATGTGGTTGGAGACACCAAAATCAATAACCTGAAGCTACCACCACACCCTTTTCGGTCATATAACCGGTAGTTTCTCGATAGATTTCCTTACAAAATTTCTGTGTTTATTTCTGTCAAATTCGTGATAATATTCTTTATGTAACTATCTTAAGATATAAATCACGAAATTGCTCGTAATTTTATATTCTTTACTCTTCGCCTAATTTAAGTAAAATAGTTTTCTTAACATAGTTTCTAAATATTTGTGCATGTCTTGCAAAGTAAGAGACAGTGTTTAACAAGTGTATAAAACTATGGGTAAAATGTTTATGCACGAATGACGTTTAAAAGTAGTCTTTTCTAAATACTTTTATTATTTACTCGTACAGAATATCGATAGAGGAAGTCCCTTAGAAGGGGACCATTTTTAAGACGATAAACAATATACAAGAATAATATTAAATTTGCGGAAATAGGTTGTAATGATATTAGTTGGACTAAGATGGCTAAAACGTTTGTCCTTTAGCTATAATAGTTTTACCGGTGTTGAGTTTTGTGATTCAAGTATCAGTCAGTCAGTCAGTCAGTCAGTCAGTCACACAAGAGGCTGTACAAATTTATATAAAAAACTACATACACGTTGAATCGTCGATCAGAAGTTTTATAGTTTTGTAAACTGAGGTTACATAAAAATGTTTTGTACCATGAACACATTTTGTTTCTGTGAACATGTGTTCAGCATGTGCCTTTGTTCCACTTTCCAATCGTTGAAGTCAGCTGGTAAGGTAGTGTCTACATATTCAGAACCATCAGTGTATTGTAACCCCGAGTGAAACAATCGAGTTTGCTCACAACATGATAATTATTATCACGACAGCTTGAGACTTTCATTCCAAACTCCAAAATACCCTTCGTCCTTAAATGAGTTTTATTGTCCTTTTGTGCAAGAGAGATTCATGTTATTAACTTGCGTATTTAAGGACTTACATTTATAACTTTGATATTATAGTAAATTGCTCTGTGCTAATGACTCAATAACGCCGTGGGAATTGTAAGCTTCTAATTATGCAATAAGGTCCGCTTTACTTAATTTTCCTTCTATTGAATGCCTCGTTTAATAACATTTTGCTCCTTACAAACATAGGGGTACATTCTGCAGTTTGTAGAACTCATTACGCTGATTGTGAAATGGAACTTTAATAAGTATGCAGAGTGTCATTATAGCTTGTAAGATGAAGAAAGTGCAGTGTTTAGTTACTTAAAAGCTTCAACATGTCTCAGAAAGTGATACAGATTTCCACAGATTTCAAATTTGGGGTAAAGTAATGCTCAAACAACCGATTATAGACCATGTGTCTAGTGGTACAAATTTAAAAATGCATATTATTTTGTTTGTTTTGAAACGGTTAAGAAACGTCTCTTAAATAAACGTGGAATTTACATTTTTTCCCACTTAAAATTATTATTTTAAAATTTTCCATTCATTAGTGGGTAAAAATTAAGATACTTGATCGTTCTTCGTCGTTTCACTAACAGTTAATTTATATTTGTTTATTACTGCGAACTAAATCTTCAGTTATTTACAACCTCATTGGCACATAAATCACTTTTATTGTTTCTTTGTTATCTTTTTAACTTGATCTAAAACAAATGGACTATTGTTCAGACTCCCTGTCGTTCACCTGGATGGGTGATTGGTTTAAAATTCCGAATTTATCAGCCTGCTTTGTTGTAAAGTTGCGTATAAATTTGTTCATTAACATGGGTTTAATCACGAGAGCAGGTAAACCCACATTGTCCATTTTCAGTCTCTGAATTGACACGAAATCGGCCCAGTTTCCATTGTCAGTGATGGCGTCACTTCATGTTGTGAATTTCTGTTGGTGAATGTGAATTCTGATGCTAGCAAATGCCCTGTTCCCATGCGCAGCGTGATTTGGTTATTGTCTTGTCAAGAACCATCATCTGTGGTTCAGGGCGTTTGAAAACATTTGTCATAAGGCCAAATCAGCTGTGCGGAAATTTACTTCCAGAATGAAATGCAAGTGATAATTCAGTTCAGCCCCCTTATTAGAAAGTTTGTCAACAGCAAAGAGCCAATGACAAACAATTATAAAAAAACATTCAATAGTAATATAATAGGCCGTATATATCAAGCTGTAATTTTAAGAGTTTCAGACTAAAGAATATCCGAAGGTAATTTTTGTCTCAAGTGAGATGACTGTACTGCTCAGACCCACGAGCCGCCACTGCTTATAGTATTGGGTTTTCTTTGAGGTACGGACTTAGATAAGCTTTGTATTTAATTTGTAATTCGAACACACTCATAGATGCATCAATTAGAATTATATTAAAAAGCCACAGTTTCTATTTTCTGTGTTGTGCATTTAAGAAAATCCGGGTGAAGACGTAAAAATTTTTTACTATTATTTCGATATAATTATTCAGTTTCTGGAAACTGACACGTGTACAACTCCAGAATTTCAGACACTTTCCATTAGCAGACAGCGCTTCAGGCACCCGATGCGTGATGAATGACAAATGTAAGACCGAAATATCTGATAACGAAACGTGTTGAAAACACAGCCCATAAACACTTTGAATTATTCAGCTATTTCTCACGCGACCCACAGTTTGAAAAGTTGCTGATACACAGATGATACTTTACCCAGGTAACAAATGGAGTTCCCTACACTCCAGTTCCTCCACCCCTCGTGTTTGCAATGCAGCAGATCTTTGTTAAAGGTCACTGTTGTTTATTACCAATGTTGTCAGACCTGCAGAGCAGCTGAACTCCCATTGGAGCACTTCCGGTTGTAAATTAGCATGTGCAAGTGGAGAGAAGGTGTCTTAATGGACACATTAAGGTGCGTGAATGCAAGGGGAGGTGTTGGTTGGGGAAAGTATATGGATTTGAAGCTGGAGAGAGACTGGCAGCTGGTTGCATGCTGCCGTAATTAAACGTGGTGCTGGTGATAGCATGATTACAAGCTGCCGTGGTAATTCGTTAGGGCGACTGCTGATAGCGTCACGAGAGACTTGACTGGTTTTGATTGTCATGTCCGCTCTTTGATTTGCATTGCGTCCGCCCACGTTTTCGTTGACTCTTCTGTTGCGTTATTGATGTAATTGTTGGAACCATCGTTTGACAGCGCTTTGTCTCCGCTGTGACACCGGAGTTGAATCTCGTTTCGCGATCATATTCAGCCTGGTTTACAGGAACGGTTTGATGTAGAAAGAAACGTGGTTTTATGACTTACGTTTATATTAAATCGAATTTTGTATTGTCGTGTTATCAGACACATTCACCGGGATTGTGGGGGGAAGGTATCGACTGCTTCTTATCAAATTCGACGATTTAATAAACTTGCTTTATTGTTACAATTCATCTGTTTGTAACGATTAAATTATAAAATAAACAAATACCTTGTTTTTATTAACAAACGTTTTGAGAGATTATCTACTGTAACACTGATGTTGTAACGCCAGAAAGGTATGGAATTATTATTTATTTATTTATTTACTATTGACTGCAAATGGGTTTTTACCCGGTGGCAGTGGTCCTACAATAAGACACAACAAAAACAATAAGACACAACAAAAACAATAAGACACAACAAAAAACAATAAGTTACAACAAAAATAAGACGCAACAAAAACAATAAGACACAACAAAAACAATAAGACACAACAAAAACAATAAGACACGACAAAACAATAAGACACAACAAAAACAATAAGACACAACAAAAACAATAAGACACAACAAAAATAAGACACAACAAAACAATAAGACACAAACAAAACAATAAGACAACAAAAACAATAAGACACAACAAAAACAATGAGTCTTGATAACAGTTATGGACTAATCGTTGCAGAGCTTGAGTCTAATGACGATATTCGAACCAGGTACCTTCAGGATTGAAAATTTATTGTTTACGTAATTCAATGTGTCATAAATGACGTATGAATACAAAGCATAAATAATAGTCTATGCCTACAGATTTACATCAGACTCTCCCCTTAAGAGCCTTCATGGCGCGTAACGCGACAGGTTCACTTTTTTAATGAATCATTGTGTTTGATGACATCAAATGATGACTTGTTTTGACGCATATTTGATTTAGGCTATTTTCTACTTTCATTGTGACATTTGTACGGCACTGTTGAGTTCTTGTCACAGGCAACCATCTTTAACCCTCTGGTACCAATTTAAAATACACGCAGCGCATTAGGTGTACATGGAAAGCCATAATTATGTTTCTTTCGGATTACGCCAGAGTCTTCACTTTTTATTTCTATCCGCGTTTCTGGCTTCTCTCTCATTTTTAGTTTATTCTTTCTTCCCTTCGAGGATATGGAGTCGGTATCGTAGACATATGTGTGTGTGTAAAATGGACGCACATCTTTTCTGAAAACACCATTCATTCATTCATTCATTCATTCATTCATTCATTCACTCATTCACTCGTCCATTCATTCTTCACATAACCCACCGTCGAAACTTCAGCGGTGGTTTCGCCTTCATTTTTTTTATTCCACGCGTGCGATTGTGTTGAATGGAATTGGGTGAGCAGAATATATAAATCAACCTTTATACCGAGGCTACATTCCTGATACACGAACTGAAAATTTATGAAGGTCCAGGTACCTTTTTTTTTTTTCATGTTCGGTGGTTAGAGGTTTACAGTAATTTGACGTCGTATAAAAACGCGATAGATCGTAAGAGAAGAACTTTGCAAAAATTCAAAGATCATTGTCGCTGGTGGCTATAAAAAGGGGTTGAAACAGAACTGTGTAGACTTATCTTCCTTGTGTTCCTTCTATAAACGTAGAACATTTATGGATTTACGGATGCAGTCTGAGACTATAGTACTTTGTTATACACACGTGGTTAGTACGATAATATTTTCTTCAACTCAAATCTAAGAATTATATAAATTTACTTTTTTGGAAAGTTTTTATTCAGACAACCCCACAATGTTTAAATATAAGCCTTCCTAATTAAAACTCTTTATTTTAAGCATATCAAAAACGTATAGACCTAAATATATCTTACTTACAAGTACTTTCAAAATATATATATACATTATAATACGGAATATTAAACATGTGTATATAAACTATTTTGGAACAACTGTATATATTTAAATCGTGTCTGAAACGTTAGTATCTGGCAGAGTACACAATATAACATTCACAGAAGACGTCGTCATGTGAACCTCAGATGTCACATACTAGCCTTTTTCTGAGACATTTTACTCAAAGAAGTTGTTTCAGCTTTTACATATTCATTCATGCATTATTCGCGTGAGTAAATCGTGCATGGTCGTGGATCGCTGAAGACAGGGTTTCGAAAATTGATTGATATAATGTTGCAAGTCTCTGTCTTCGCTTAATAACAGAAGAATAAGTTTGACGTTCTGATATGATTCAGATGTATCGATCTGGTATTAATTTTGTCTTGTATTTAAATTACGTAGTCCTGGGATCGCCAGGCTTCTTTGGTAGTGGACAATACACACACAAACAAGCGAGAGTCTGACCTCAGACTCCCGCCAGATACCACAATAGTCTCTTAGCATTTCTTGCTACTAGAGTCGAAACTGTCAGAGCTGAATTACAGTTGTTCTCCTAATCACAATTACAGATCATTCGTATGACTGTTGGCTATTAGGCCTGTGTTCGGAGTAAATTACTGTCATTTTTTTAAGGATTTGTATCTCATAATTTCGTCAATAACCTGTATCCATGGTGATAGACATTTGTAAAAATAATTCTACAGTTGCGTGTTTATGGAGGAAATGTCTGTTCACGTCGGTAGATTCTATTAGGTTTTACGTATCTCCGATCGTTGTCTGTAGTTCACAATATTAGCGGTGTCCTATAGACCAACGGCGGGAGAAGAAAAGTGATGGATGGTGAAAAGAGAAAGACACGGAAAAAGAGAAAGTAAAGAGAAATGGGGTATCGGAATACAGATATCGATCCACATTTCAAATTCAAATTCGTTGTGGCTCCTGTGGGTATTTTGGAACGCACACGACCTGACACAGAAGCTTGTATACTGGCAGGGTATAAGATATTGAAGTAGCAGGACGCTCTACGGCTCTGGAAACCAGAAGTTACCAGTTTCTTTGCCATCATAACACTCGACCTAGTGGCTCGTGCTTACGTAAGGTTACCAAGTTTCGAAGACGTAAAATCAAAACGTATTTCCTTATATCATAAACATTCATGAAAATCCTTAAGGGTTGGCAGTTTCGAATGTAACCATTTGGCGAAATGAAATATACAGTAGGTTCAGAATTATGTCGTTCAGAATGTAACACAACTGCGAATCTCTAGCAGAAAAACCGAGCGGTTGTTATAAGACTTGATCATTTGGTCTGTTACTGCAGGAATAATTAAATACGTGCAATTCGATTACAATTTTTTTTTCATGTAAATATTATGAAAAATTATCACACAGATACGTAGTACTAGGAAAATACTAAAATTGATGTTAAGGAAGTGGATTATATGTTCTGAACCTGATATTACTGTCTCGTGTTTTTTTTGGTGAAATATCTTGTATTGTATTCAATTAACCCCCTGGGGGGGGCGGGGATAAATTTAGACGCCCTATATGCACCCCTAAATTCTTAGGTCAATTTATAGAATCCTGACCGCTGTGGTAGATTCGTAGTCGCCGTAATGGAGCCATTTGTAATATCTGTTGGCTCTAGCCATGCACAAGCCGATCTCTTGCCTATGTCAAGCCAACGCTGGGCTTTGACTCAGTGTATAGAAGGGGTTCCTACTTCTGTCAATATTTCCTGCACTTGGCGGATTCCAAGAAGATCGTGATATGAAGATATCGCATCCCAAGACCGTACTTTGCAAATGACCGACCACTGTCTTAGAGCGGCTCTGGATAATCGTAATGCCTGGACGTAATGAAGTCGTAATGTATTTAGAACTGTTATTATTTATTTAGTGTTCTGTCTGACGACAGGTCCATATGAACAGAATCCTTCCATCCTTTTCTCGGACTGGGACCTGTTCATATACGTTCTTGGCAGATGATCCAGAAGTGGTTTGCCATTGCCTTCTTCTGTGTGTGAATGGAGTAATTGTTGGGATGCCACGGAGGAAAACTCCGTGTTGCCTAGACCACGGCCTTGCCCAACACAAGTTATAAATTCGGGCACCGCCGGCAATCGAACCCGAGACCCCAGGATTACAAGGCCAGCGTTCTAACCGCTAGACCACCTCATCTTATTATTATTTAGTGTTCTGTCTGACGACAGGTCCATATGAACAGGATCCTTCCATCCTTTTCTCGGACTGGGACCTGTTCATATACGTTCTTGGCAGATGATCCAGAAGTGGTTTGCCATTGCCTTCTTCTGTGTGTGAATGGAGTAATTGTTGGGAAGCCCCCGGAGGAAAACTCCGTGTTGCCTAGACCACGGCCTTGCCCAACACAAGTTATAAATTTGGGAATAATATAAATTCATGCAGTAGAATTGAAATCGTTGTTTGGAAGAGTCTGACGGTGGTGCGTTGTGATATATAAAATTGTTCTTTTTTACCTCGTAAACCGTGTAAATTGTAGCATCATAAATCAGCAGAGTTTCGTGGATTCTGCTCCCATATTCAAATGAAGAAATGTACAAGTGGGCCGAATTCCTATCTGTTGTTCCCGCTGCAAAATATAGCATTAAAAACGTCGCAGTTTTGTGATTTTATAATTTAGGCGATGAACAAAGTCGAAAGGAATAATATGAAATTGTTGGATGTTTTGTTAGAAATACCCTTAAAACCGCGACCAAACCGAAATTTATGAGCGTCTAGCAGAAATACGAAAGAACCAATTTCAGTGATCACTGTAAACGGAAGAGTTAATTAATTGATAACGAAATTAATAACAGTACAATTTCTGTTAATAACTGGTTTCACTGATTCACAGTTTCCATCCAGTGGCTCTGAGTGGTTAGAACAGATGCAAAACCATCTCTTCGAGGTACCTCAATCCACAGTCTGTGTTGTTACCCATTTAGATGGCCCGTTTCTAATTAATCCTGTCCTAATAGGCGTCATATGGATGTTCTCTGGCTGTACGTACAATCCACACAAGGCCACTAATCAGACCTTAGTAGTCTCGTATAACCCACATATAGGATCAGCGCTCATGGTCATATTGCTCTGATGAGCCTAATCATTGATTCGCTCTTCGTCTTCATAACAAACTGAAAGGTCTCACCGCCGTGTTATGTTGGCAGGCCTGACTACGTAAATTGTAGCTGAACTGGACTGGTTCTGACTTTACCGATTGTGCTGTGTTTGGCCTGTGTGCATAGGTGTACAACTAACTGAGAGAGTTGATATATATTGGAAACTAGTTACTGTGGGAAATTAAAAGAAATTCTTAAATGTATTACCTGTCTTTATTGACCGGTTAGAACGCTGGCCTTGTAATCCTGGGGTCTCGGGTTCGATTCCCGGCGGTGCCCGAATTTATAACTTGTGTTGGGCAAGGCCGTGGTCTAGGCAACACGGAGTTTTCCTCCGTGGCATCCCAACAATTACTCCATTCACACACAGAAGAAGGCAATGGCAAACCACTTCTGGATCATCTGCCAAGAACGTATATGAACAGGTCCCAGTCCGAGAAAAGGATGGAAGGATCCTGTTCATATGGACCTGTCGTCAGACAGAACATTAAATAATAATAAGATGAGGTGGTCTAGCGGTTAGAACGCTGGCCTTGTAATCCTGGGGTCTCGGGTTCGATTCTCGGCGGTGCCCGAATTTATAACTTGTGTTGGGCAAGGCCGTGGTCTAGGCAACACGGAGTTTTCCTCCGTGGCATCCCAACAATTACTCCATTCACACACAGAAGAAGGCAATGGCAAACCACTTCTGGATCATCTGCCAAGAACGTATATGAACAGGTCCCAGTCCGAGAAAAGGATGGAAGGATCCTGTTCATATGGACCTGTCGTCAGACAGAACACTAAACAAATAAATAAATAAAAATTGACCGAAGGACTTCGACATTAATAAAAGCTTCTCGGGCATTCAGCCGCGTTAACTGATTACCGTAGTAAACGGACGTTTCGGGAACAAACTCTGTCCCCGAAACGTCGGTTTACTACGGTAATCAGTTAACGCGGCTGATTGCCGGATAAGATTTTATTGTTTGTACTCGCCGCGAAAGTCTCTATGACTTTGATATGCCTAATTATTCTATACGTATAGTTGAATGTCATACGAAAAATTACCTCTGAACCAAACATTAGCTGCTTAGTTATCAAGATACAGAAACGATGAACAAGTAAAGACTTTTTATATTGACAGAGGCCAGTGGCTACGTAGCCTTCGATGGCGATGAAGTCTGTGGCTAATTTATAGAATATTTCGTCGCATAGCAACGCGTTCTGTTGAAAGAATAGTTCGGCGTCTCACAACATGATTTCTCGCCTAGGTTGGAGTCCCACACTTTCCTCGCACGAAGAATTTCCGAAACATTCAGCACGAACAAACATCTTGGTACGATAAGTAAATTCTTGTAGCTACAAACAAGATATGCGCTGGAAATCCGGAGATAAATTATATCTACACTAGTCTTGATTTTGCCGAATATTGATTTTGTAAGCAAGCTTGGGCAAATCTGGCCGAACACAGAATACGGAAGAAGTGATGTGTACTCGAGATCCCAAGTACGACGAGAGAGTACAGACTCTCTTAGTTCTGACGTAAGAAATTCGGGATTTAGTTTCAGCCCAGTTGGAATGGAACCTGACTTTCGCGTGGCGGTCGTCTAATACGTTTACAATTACGAACTTTCACCCACCTATATGAATAATTAAACGATGTATATATTTAAATCTCAGTTCTTGACGCGTTAAAATAATAAGTTCACTTAAGTGAACAGAAATTTAAAATGTTAACTATGAATAGTATTTTTTACTGCCTGTAAAACTATCGGTTTTGCTATCTGTTAGATTTGGCATATGTCGGTTTAATTCATAAAATAAAAAAAAAATTGTTTAATATGAAACCAACATTAAATGAAACTCAGCTCAGACCCGGTAGTGTTCTAAAAGAATTCGTTCCTAATATGAAACACAGAGGTGAGAAATGCTTGTAACTTGTATTTAAAATATTTTTAACGAAAGGAAAAGTGCGTTGTACACCGTGTCACCTCTTGTTACATTTTAAAAACTACGCCGTGATTTAATACCTTCATTCTGCATCATACAGTGTTTGCTTTGCTGGAAGCTATTACTCAGATTGAATTGTTACAACAGGCCTCGCCTTTCATATTCGAATCAAATGTAGAATTTAAATATTTCAGACAACTCTGAATCACGATTGTCTGAAAGATCGGTGTAATTCGCAAATAAATCTGTACAGAAAACTCAGCCTTTGGAATAAATTCCATTTGTCAATTAATCCGATTTCAGGAATTGCCAGGGAGTAAAATAAACATACATAGAATTCTCATACAACTTTTTTGATTTAATTAAAGAATAAAATAAAACAAAATAAAATAGCTTTCATGTGAAGCGAGCAAACTGATTGTATTGAAAGATTTATTTATTGTAGTCCACTTATTATCAGATCGATCACAATGGTTACGTGGTCTGAGAATTCTGGGTTCGAATCCCCCTCGAGGCGTGATGTTTTTCCGAGGTTTTATTGTTCTTAGAAATTTTTTCTCCTCTCCCAAAATTGTCAGGGTGTTTAAGTCGAAAGGAATGAGGCGAGAGGTGTTTACCGGGTATTGGCCGGGAAGCCTGGGGAGACCTAGACGTAGATGGGAGGATAACACTAATGTGTATGTTAAGGAAATCTCTTTTCAAGATTGGAAGTTGGCAATATCAAAGATGAACTTCCTATTCATTCGACCGTTTCCTTAATTTCAGTGATTTTCAATTGAACGAGCTGATGCTGTGTAACACATGAACGGGAGAGTTGGTATAATTCATATCAATATTCGCTTCCTCGTTCCTCTTAAATCCATTATCCTCAACATCAGTGATGCTGAAATGAAAAAAAAACTGTCATTAAAAATCATTACATGTCAATCATTAATTGGTATTACATCAATGTGTATATTCTACTTTAATGGATCAATATGTTATCTATGTATTTCAGTTTCCATGTTTCATTTTAATTTATTATCGAAATGAAAATTAATTATAAAGTAATTATGGGTCATCTATATTTAGAATAAAGTTGATGTGCTCAACTATGACGGACGTGTTATAGTTGAACTTTGGTTGCTCTGTGTAATGTTATTATATGTTATAAATTACAGGTTTCCCTATTCTAATTTTAATCATAAATTACAATCAGATTTATTGTTGATAATCTGATAGTGGCTTAGCTAGTCAAGACGTTCTTCGACAATATGGATTCAGAAGGTTCATTATCGTAATAACAAAATCCCCCCTCCTGGTCCCTGTTCGGAGCCACATAAATCCAATCCGCTCTCAAATAATTTCATTTAATACATATTTTTAATATTATCCTCTATTATGTGAGTTCCTTGTCACATGACGGCAAGTTGTTGATTTAGAAGACCTACAGATGGACAGAATAGCACTGAATATATTGAGTAATAGTCGGTGACAGCCGACAAGAGGTGGTCTCGCATTTTGGGTTTAACAAGTCCACGCCTTATAAACAAACAGCAGGTTACGAGTGAGGTGGCAGGTTTTCATGACTCTATGTTCAGGTTTATTTCAGCTCCCGGACAAAATGGCGTCGGATATGAGGATGTGCTTGTTTACTTGAGAATTTGATTGTCAGACTGACCCACTTGGTGTTCATAAGAAACTTCATGGTATATAAACGAGATTTTACATTGGCATTTATTGGTTATAGATTTTCTCTCAGTCTCTCCTCCCCCCTCACATGCCATCTCCCCCCTTTGCTATGGAGGACGCGGTTGCGTAATACGTTGAGCAGATGCGATTTCCATCCAATTTCGACGCAATTTGGCCACATTGTACCGCATTACAGTGCCGACTGTTTGACTTGAGTATACAAACTCCAGAAGGTCACGTGGAAGCCTAAAATTTAAAAGTACAATTAAAATAGATTTTGTTACCAACATTTGAATGCGTCTTTCTTAAATAAACGGGTAGCAATTTTGATGACATTCTGTCTTTATTTATGCCTGTAACAGGTTTTTTTTTAATTACCAGGTCCGAATCTATAAATTTGTAAGATTATATCGCCATCTTAAAATTCCCCCTGTCGTCTGTCCTCAAAATTTCAAATTTGAGACTATTTTTGTGGTGTGTGAATATCAGAACAGCACGAAAGAAAAAAAAAGGCACAACTTCATCTCACCTAACTTCAACTTGCCTCACCTTACCCTACCCTACACTACCTTACCTTACATCAGACACCGCCGCTGATCGTAGCCAAAATGCCGGACGCAGGGAATTCGCTGGTTGGTCGGAACTCTACCCGAACGGCGTGGAGCTGACTTGAAAAGAGAGATGGTTGCATATTTCTCGGGCTGTCAGTTGCCATTCAGATGGTTAACCAATTCCAGTCTTCTATTTACTCTCATTCTTCCTCTCTGTAGTCGACAGCTCTCCCACCATAGACCTCAATGGTGGATCACTCCATATAGAATAATGTTGCAGTGAAAAACTTTAATGTCATTTTGTACACTATTTACAGATTTACAGCAATTTCTCTCGTGTGGCGCGAGCTGAAGATATTTCAGTTAATATATTAACAGTGAGATAATTTCAAAGAGTAACCTATGTCACAATTAAAAATAAATTTTGTTTGATTTCTTAAGCACATTACTCGGTAATTGCAAAATATCCGGTGTACAAAATCTAAAAACGAAGTGCCGTTCGTCAGTTGTTTTTACTGTACGTACTAAATTATTCTTCTCCAAGCAAACATTTTTTTTCATTTCACCGACGTTCAGCTTCAAGATTTTACTCCTAGCATCTGTTCCTCTGTGCTTAAGTGCCCTTTTTTCAAGCTAAGCATCGAGTCCGATTTGAAAAACAAACAAACATCCCTTTTCTTCATTCCGGCGGTAAAGAATGTTAATTGGTGCTTTTAGAGCGGATGGAACCCGTAGCCTTTCTTCGCGAGAGGGGGGTTGGGGGGGGGTGGAGGGCACTTCATTCAAAAAGACTGTCAAATCATTTGTCATCATTCGCAGTGCACAGCTGAGAGACAGTCCTGGCCCTTAGCTTAAGAGTGGCTTACGTCGCTAGAAGATTATAGATAAATTTCGTGGAATCACTTCCTGGATTAGATTCGACCATTCCTGTTTTAAGAATTCATTAAGGACTCTGTCTGTAGACTGGACTACCGGAGATCGATCCCCGACAAGGGTAGAGGAATTTTCCTCTAGCCTCTGCGTCCAGACCGGCGTTTGAGGCCGACACAGTGTCCAATCCATTGGGTGTCTGGGGTCCCTTCCCCGGGGGTAAACCGCGGCCTGGGCGTGCTGAGGTCAAGAATGAATAGGAACTTAAGTACCTCTTCCCCCAAACTTCTCCATGGCGTATAGCGGGACGTCTTTATTTTATATTTATTTTAAACGTAAATCATAAGATTCATAAAAGTTACTGACGGAAGACGAAGACATTCGAAAATCAATAACATAACGATTCTGAGATACGATGGGATATCCTTAAAGTAGGCCACGACCTATTCCTCAAAATACTTTTCAGTTCATTAGTTATCGTATTATTCGATGGTATGAAGTCTCAATTAATAACAGCTTTTCTAAATAAATGGGATGAATACAAGTTTGTTAAATGATATTACTGTTTTTTAATTACCAGTTATCTCAGAAAACAAGGATTAGCAATGCAGAATATAATTGATGTGAATTAGGCGAATAATATAACATTATTCTTATTAGAACGTTTCAGACATTCATAATGTAGTTTTTTGAAAATGTGTACGTAAAGCACAAAGTTGTTTTTTTTTTCCTTCCATGAGAGAATTCTGACTTTGCAGTCTACGTATACCACACAGGATAGCACGTGAAAGTATAATATTTCGTCTACACTGGAAGCAAAAGGGTGTAGCGTTCTGCCCCTGTACCACGTCTCCGGTGTACAGAAAACAGGCCTCCTTCTGGCGCTGCTAACGAGAATCGGGCCTCTATTTTTGTATCGAAACACCGACGCTCCGAGGTACCCCACAGTTCAGGGAAGGGAGCTCTAAGATAAATGACGTTCCGAAACATCGGGCTCGCTTGTTTGTTTCGGAGGGTGCGTTCACATATTTGTCTTTCTTTTGTTTTTTATGACTAAAATAAGAGGATTTATAGAGTTGACTGTGTCGGAGACAAATTATTATGCCGAGCGGAAATAGATTGTGGTTGGATATAAGTGTGCGTATTTTCCTTTCAGCTGGTGGAATAGTTGAAGTTTGAAATTCACACTAGCTGATTTTTTCTACGTTCGTGAAAATAGAGAAAGACGAGACATTCATAAACAGAGATTTATATATATATATATATATATATCTTTGAAGTCGTAACGCGTCTGAATATTTAAACATTTAGTCCGTACCGCAAAGAAAACACAACACTTCACTATTACGTAGATTAAATAGTTAACGCTGTTTAAGGACGTGTTCCGTGCTTACGCTGAGAATCACATAAAAATAAAAATATTTGACAAATTCTGGTCTAAATAATAATAACGGGAGATTAATCAGTTAAACGACGTTGTCCCAGACTGAACGCTTCAGACCCTGGTTTCAGGAGGTCTCAGCCGAGAGTTTATTTTTTTTTAAGCGGAATATAAATCCTACGCCTTCTAAGTCTCACCCAGTGTTTACTGAAGCAATTCTGGTCGCTTGGCTCTGGCTCTGTGTGCATCGGTCTTTCATTCCGTACTTCACATTGAATTATTGGGATGCACAGATTGAACTTACAGCTGTCTGTCTTTTAGACTGATTCCCTCTTAATAAGAGGAATTCAGACAACTGCATGCGATGAAAGTCCCGGTTCGTGAGTATAACGGACGCGTTCTGATCCCAAGAACTGATCAATTCATCCACCTCAGCACTACTTAATAGTGTCTAGGACCGGTGTTATTTTTTTTCATGTAATCTCGGAAAAATAAATTCTATTTCGGTGTTCTGAAACAATTAAAAAGAGGGATTAAAATCGAGATAGTATAGCTGCGTCATATAGTGATATTAATTAAAATAATTATTATATTTGTTTACCGTCAAATCACAATAAAATAGTAAGATAAGATAATTAAAATGATTAAAATATCATCTTATGTTCCATATCGAGCATTCGATTTACATCGGAACATTCACAACATGTTTCGGTTTATCAAACCGTCATCAGGTGTAAATTATAAACTTTTAAACTCAAATTACAGTTATTTATAGTTTTTACAATACATATTCTAAATACAGGACATGCATATAATACAATAAATGAAACAATTGACATTATAAAAATAGTAAAAAACAAAAGACACATACAACAAATTTATAAACGAAACATCTGCCTAAACGACAACAACATTTTTCTTAATAACCCCATTTTTAATGCACTCCAGTACCTTGACCCCAACCCTGACAAACCACCTTTCACCGCAGTCAATAACGAACCTCGTTCCGAGATGGTAACACTTCTGGATCTCTCCTCTGAACCCATCTGAACCGATTGCTATTTCATATATGGTATATTTATTTGCTATTATTTATTATTTTAGTTCATTTTGTTTTCTATATTCAATCATATTTCATTAATGTTTTCGAATCTTTTACTTCACAGACTGGTAAAACATCAAAACACCACCTCAACAATAATGTTATATTAATAAAATCTAGACACAACTTCCATAAAATATACCGAGAAAGATGATAAAAGTATAAAATTGTAAAAACTATAAATAATTGTAATTTGAGTTTAAAAGTTTATAATTTACACCTGATGACGGTTTGATAAACCGAAACATGTTGTGAATGTTCCGATGTAAATCGAATGCTCGATATGGAACATACGATGATATTTTAATCATTTTAATTATCTTATCTTATTATTTTATTGTGATTTGACGGTAAACAAATATAATAATTATTTTAATTAAAATCGAATAAACCACGCACACATTTATATATATTTTATTTTGAGTTGAGGAAAAAAGTTTGCTCTGGCAAAAGTCCCAACTCCATTTTCACTTCTTTGCTTAGATTTTTGTTTTTGTTTTGTTTGTCCGTCTTCTTGGCCGGTTGATTAGCCTTGCAGCACTCGCCAGACGACATTCATCTTCATATCTGCTCGTTAATGCAAAAATGAATTACGTTTGTAATGTAGTTCACATTTGTTTTCTTGCGTATGGAGAACGAAAATGTTTGTAATCTAATTGACAGATATTCAGACAAGATTTGGGCACGTTGACAAGAATATTGTAACTTATTAAAACGAAACCTCCCTTCTATTCCATTATCTAGAGTTCACACTCTGTTCCTTAGAAATGGCGTCTAGGGTTTTGTTATGCACGGGATAAAGAATAATGTTGTTTAAAAATAAACTGTTATGAAAAATTACATTTTTGAAGATGACAGTATTTTTCGATGTTGCGCTGTGTAGCCGAAGTTTACCCCTTGCCTCATTATCAGGGCGATCGCCGTCTGAAACGTCGGTGATTTCTATCGGACTACGATACGAAACATTCCAGAAGACAGCCATCTTCTTACTCACCTCCGTCAGAACCACAAAAATGTCCTGCTTACTACTCTGTACTTTAAAACCCAGATCAGTCCCTAATTATGTAGGCTTACTGACATGTTTGCCAGCGAGTGTCCCTCTGTTACCATAGGTGAGCATTTTCCTTAACTACGTTATGCCTGTCTAGGCTCATTACGTCAAGTAAGTTACGTTCTTTGGCCTCGTGATGGCAGCTCTCTGCTAATGGACTAGACTGTTTCATCCCTCAGAGAAAGCTAATTAACGTGATGGGGGAAGCTTTACACACCCACAGCTTGACGTGAAAATCTATCCGGCCAATCACGTTTCAGAATGTCTGTGACGTCATTTGTTGTGTTTTTAATATTATGGACATGCTTTTTTGATGATGTGGGTGACTCGTAATGGTATCATTAAATTTTAATGCGTGTCATCGTTATTTTGAATGGTAAACCAAAACATATTTTCTGTGTGTGTTTTGCGGTGTTTGTAATGACACATTAAATTTTAGCATTAAGCTAGCTGGAATATCAAAGCAAGAGAAGTTGTTCCTGGACACAGTGTTACGTTCCTTTATATGAAATCATTTGTTTCATATCCTCACACGAGTTGCAGGCAAAGTTCATATTCCATGTGAATTAGACGGCCAGATCTGGCAAAACGAAAATTCTCATTTGCAATTCATCACTCATTTTCGTGTGTAATAACAAGTCTTGTAGCTATAACGTAAGGTAAATAGTCTCTTAATTACTCAGTATTTTCTAACTTTGTGTACTATTGCGTTGGTGAGATGAGATATGAACAGAGATTTGAATATGAAATACACAGATTTGAATTAAAGCCATTATTTGTTTTACTGCACATCATCTGTTAACAGAATTACTTTTTATCGGAACATCAAATATCAGATATGGTCTTAGCGAAAGCAGTTTGTATAATAACTTACTCTGTAGTTGTTAACACAAATTTCCTTCCTTAAGAGCGAAAAGAAGAGATCACTATGCTTCCTGTACAACACATTTCAAATTAGTTGTAAATGACTGATTTTTACTAAATTTAGTCTCATCGTTTCGCCAGTGGAAACCACCTCATCATTATACGTTCTAATTTCGTACACTCGGTAGCAAGAACACGGTGAATATATGAACATGTGGGCCTTAATAGTCCCTAACGATACTCAGTTTTCGTTGCTAATTTATGTAGACCTTTGTCAATAGATCTTTGAAATATGCAAAACAGTATTTCAGAAGCCACGCAAACATCCTCATTTGGCTCGATAACCAATAAACCTTTCGAACTATATATCTGAAGTTTGGTTTCAAGTTATACAAATAAATCATGTGTAAATTATTATTTATATGCCAAACTTAAACCTGATAGATACTGGACTTCTCTGCTTGAGTAACAAATTTTTACCAAAAATAAAATAATTATAGTAATAGTGGTGCTATTACATAAAGTTGCATGCAGTTGAGTAGGATTCGATCCTGTGATCACCTTTTAAATTGTATTTTATCGTTAAATTATGAAAGAAACTACGTGAATATATCATAAATATAACGATATTTGTAGGACTGGAAACGTGTACAATAGAAAACAATATGGACGTTCTTATTTTTGGTGATATCTCTTTGTTATTTTATTCACCGCTTCGATATTTACCCTAGATAATTGTAATAATCACACCCACGAATATTATCCTTTGTTTTGTATGAAATGGACGAAATCCATATCACTAGCTTATAAGTAACTGGTGTAATTAACTGTATTTGTGATAGGATGCGAGGTGCAGACGAGATTTTAATTGGCTTGGTTGAATACATTCGTGTAACACAGTCTACAAACATTTCATAACAATAAAACTTGTAACAGGCATGTACGTGGTGAGATAGCCGGTAGCCATATATGATTATTGTTGTTTTGTGCCTCCTCCTGTGCGCTTGGCCGTCGTCTTTTGTTTCAGCTGCGCGCGCACCTCATCGCTTAGCTCACTTCTCATGTTTTCACGCTTAGATAGGGAGAGGAGTCCCAGAGTTCATTGCTGCTGTTGCACACGTCACAATAAACCTTGCCTCGTCCCACTGTAAGTACAGACCCCCACCATTTTAGTGAGGTTAGGTTCGGAGTATTTCAGAGCGAGAAAGGAATAGTACTTTCATTGTTGTGCGGTAGCTATCAGGGGCATAAAGCAGCTTTGTTTACAATTGAAGCGAGTTGTGGCTGAAAGTCAGAGGCGGTGGTTGCTGTGTTTGAAAATGTTGCACCAGACTCAGTAAAGAGAATTTTTTTTAAAAAAAAACGTGTTTAAAACATTGAAATGAATTTTATTATTATCGCAGATACTTCTCGTTCGGAAGTTACTATTTTTTGTCTTCCATACTCTTTACTGACTACATCATTTAAAAATATTGCTAATGTTTTGTTATTTAATAAAAAAAATCTTTTTAACAGTTTAAATTTTATCCTAACTGTCTTACTGCGCTCCGTTGCTTTGTGTTTACGTTTCGATATCTCGCCATCAAATTGGTTTTCAGAGACGATCTGGTGAGTTATGGTACGTTCTTGATTGTGTGGATATATTTCAAAATATGCCCTGATGGTTTCAGTTTGAACCAAGGCACAAAAATATTAATGTTAACGCATTTTATTCAAGGCTGTGTGAAACCTAGCATAAATATTTGATCCCACACAAAACTAGAGCTACATCGCACTATATTTTACATTCCCAGATCTATTAGTTTTAGGGAGATCGCTAAGTCTTTTGGGGAAAGATAAAACAAAGTCTTTAAAGACAGAAGAGTTTTAATGATATTAAATTTGTTCGTATATGTCTCCATTAAGGACGTCATTATGTCGAAAAGTCGTCAGATCAAGGAGGATAAGTTGGACGACCACGTGGTAGACAGCTTAGAAGGAAGAACAATATTAAAATGGATTGTGTTAAACTGGTGGTGATCTTACATCTTTCCGGGTCAGGATATGGATCAGCGGCAGATTATTATATACACTGTAATAAACCTTTGAGTGCCATAAATGGCGGTATTTTCCTTGGTAAGGTTTTTAATAAGGATTTTTTTTATGAGGTAGACTACTTAATGTAATTTGTTGCATGGTTTTGAGAATAAAAATGAGAAACGAAGTTAGTTTGTTAGTTGCGAGAACATTTAATTCAGTTTACGTAGTCGTATGTTAGAACTTACAAAGTAGAGGTGTGTCGCTCGTAACCTCGAGTAGGCAGAAGGTGAAGTCGATTTCGAAACTTTTAGCGATTTATCTGTGATTACTTTAGAGTCTGTTGAAAGTAGATAGTTAAACATGCTTTGATATTTAAGTAAGTAAAACCGAACATCGCTCGTAATTGGATGTAAGTAAATTCTGACAAGTATAAACGGAGACTACAATAACTTTTATTTTACAGTCTGATACGAAGGATACGTGAAACTTTTCTAATTGCACGGTCTAGGTTTGTCATATTTTAATTGCAGTGAACGCGAAAAGAGTTCATAGAAGTGTAAAATAAAAGCTTGCTTTGCAATCTATCTTCGAAGGTGTTATTACAGAGATCCGTCTTATATTTACACAGTAAGATATTCAAAAGGGTTATTGGATTTTCTTCCTAGCCCAGTCTCAGAAGGTACAGAGTGAAGATTTTCCCTCTGATCCGCACAGTTTTGTTATACGCTGTGCTAATCGCAGATTTTAAAATAATCTGCCACTTCTTGTAAAAACAGAGCGCTATTGATCGACACTATTACGGCTGTGTGTCAGGTTTGGCTAGTTTCTCGAGATACTGAGTTGTCCCCGTAAAGAATGCCAGGTTTCGCAGATGCGATGCCAAGATTCTAACTACCTCAATGAAGTGGAGCCCTTGAGAAGCTAATAGTCACTCCGCTAATTAATTACGTGCCATTTATGGAAAGTTCATTATCTTATTCGGAGAGGCCCGCCTTAGTCCCCTATTCTGAGCCATATGAATCCAATCCACACCACGTTGTGTTTCTCGAAGATTACATTTTCATGTATTTTGAAAATAGCATTACTAATATGGCCTCCAGGTTATCGATTTTCTACTAATAATATTTGATGATGAGTGCAAATTATAAATCTTTTCCAGCAATGAGTTTTCAAACACACTTCGACTATCGAACTGGCGACAGTCCACCGGCATCAGGCATTCTCCGAATTTAATCTGTTCTTAAATTCTCAGTGAATACAGTTTTGGTTATATTATACTTTAGTTCCAAAATATTTTTACTTAGCCCCAGATAGAAATTTTATTCAGCAGTGCACAACTGTTTCGTCCAAACGGTTACGTTTTTAAATGTTTTCAATCCTAGATGTTTGGCGAGAACATGTTTTAAGACGTCCGTCACATTACGTTGATTTTAAATGGTTTTCTGTAATTTAAATTAATATAATTTTAAAATGTATGTCGACGACTGCTTACGTATAAGTTCAGCTTAGCCTAGAATATTTTTTTGTAATCAAAACACTGCGATGTCCGACATATTTAAAAGCGTCTCTGGTCTCCATACCAAACGACCCTAGATATTTTTTTCTATGAAGACCGTGAATCTATTGGCGTTGTGAGAAACTATATTATACAAAAGTTGCTCATCGATATCTCCGTCATTATGCGCGATATCTTCGCCAGGTATTTTTCCTTAACAAACTAAAAATCTTTTTTTTAAAAAAAATCTTTAATCTGATAGTTGGGCATGAGGAGGCATTAGACGCAAATCTTCTCATCCACTCATCTAACCTTCTACTTTCTTTTTGTTGCGTGTTTTAGGCCTTTAATTCTCTTTCCCTCTCTCTCTCTCTCTCGTCTTTCTTTATCCGCGGATGGCTGCGCTGCGCTATTGTGTTGCCGAAAAGCTCCACAAGGGATTTGTAAGACAAAGGAAGACGGAAGGAGTTTCCGTTGGTCCACCAGCGAGAGCTGGAAGTCTGTGCATCTAGCGAGGCGATTCCAATATTAGCTTCCCAAGGCATGCAAACTCGTTCTACCCCCCCCCCCACCCCTTCCAAGTCCCTGTCGTAGCTTATAGAGACCCCCAACAAGAGAAGGCAACGGATAATGAAAACCAAGCCATCCTCCATTTTCGGGGCATAGTCATGAGAGACATTTTCAGACTTCCATATACGATGTGATGTTTTTACTGTCGTAAATTTATGGAAGTTAACAAAGAACTTTTTAATTCAGATTGGTTAGAACATTTAAAGCCTTTTTATTGTCTTTCAAAGACAATAAACTAGGCACAGAATCATGGCCGTCTTGAGTTTATATACGTATCGATTTTCATCGCACACAATCGACTCTTGTCATGTACAAATTACGTTGTTACGTCAGCTGAAGAAGAAGTAGCCCTCGAAATTAATTACTTTGATGAGAAACAAATTACTTAACCCAATTATCGTGTTACAGTTGTTGTTAACGAGGGCTTTTCGAAAGAGAGCAATAAATCATATTATTATTATCGGCGCGTGACAGCCTGATGTTACCGGTCATTTTTAAATTAGTTTCTCTAGAACAATGCAGCTCATAAAATTTTTTAAATTTAAAGGAGATTAAGATATGATGTAGGAATTTCTAATTACACTTCTCGACATAAATACTTTATTATGTGAAAGGCAGTTGAAACGATGACTGAAGAATTTTATTTTTGTTTAATCTGTGAAAATGTAGGCTAACCTAATTTTGGGCCGAGGTGTATAAACGCACTGCACAGCTGTGACTTTTATACAGGTCGTTTAGACTTTGATTTCTTTGCGTATGTTTAATGTTTAATTTTCAATATTGTAAACTGCTTAAATCATAGATGGTCGCCTCACGTTACTCGAAGCGTAGTTTAAAGACAGTTGAAATTATCTAAGCGAAATACAGCATAAAACAACTCGGGTTTTCCTCGAAATTATTGATATATTGTCATGTAATTATGAAGTATATTTCTAAGAGAGCTGTGGGTACTCATTCAAGAAGGTCCAACATATCTGTCTCATGCAGTTAATTACACTAGTTGGATGAAAAGGGCTGGTGGCTATTTTTTGGGTCATGTTTCACTTTCAGAAATTTACATGTAATTTGCATAGGAGACGCATAGAAATGACCTCGCAGTTACGAGCCATAACAAAGAGATTGAGCGGACAAACAAATTTTTCGTATAACTCAAAAGTAGTTTTGTCATGGCCCCAAATGGTAGACGTATACTCTGCATGTAAAAATGTGTAATTTTAGTGACGTATAAGAGAATCGATCCTAAGTTCACCGCAATAAATTATATGGCTGGTCTTAATGTAGGGTTTAATACACTTGATAACAGCAAACACAAATAAAGATCCTAGGTGGATACGAAGATGACAGTCTTCTGTGTTGACTTGTAGAATTTTAAGATGGTATAGTTGCGTCATATTGTGAAAATATATATTTAATTAATTATTCTTGTCCGTCTAATCACAATTTAAAATTTAAAATTAAAATTAAGATAATTAAAATATCATGTGATGTTCCTATCGAAACATTCGATTTACATTTAGAACATCTAAATGTAAATCGAATGTTTCGATAGGAATATCACATGATATTTTAATTATCTTAATTTTAATTTTAAATTTTAAATTGTGATTAGACGGACAAGAATAATTAATTGTAGAATTTTACTGAAGTTTCAGAAGTCCTTGCTGCCTCCATCGTCATGGCATGGAATAATCAAGCCAGGTTTGGTTAAAATCGATTTTACCTTCTGGAGCTAAAAGCGAAGATACACGCCACATCATCTTAATACACATCATAATGTGAGCGCGTGGTTGTTGTTACGTAATAGAACTTTGCACACTGATTTGTCTTAACGCCGTTTAAAGTGACTGCTTCGTCTGTGTTGTTTTAAAATCAACAGTAGCCCAACTTTGTTTAAAGAGCATTCAGATAGAACGACAAAGTTCGAAAACCTTGTTTTGTGTTTTCACTGAAGGGAATTGATGCAGCTCAAGGCCCACCCTGAGGGCAAATGTTTTCTGCAATTGTCTTTTGTTTGTACTTAATATTCCAAAGCCGTAGGAAGTAAAGAAAACAGTTGAAATGCGTATAAGAAAGATATAAAGGAAAGAAGGCAAAAGCCAAGAAGAATTTCGTATTTTTTAGGGAAAGGAAAAATAATGTATTTTTGAAGAGCACCGAGACATGAAGGAATGAAATAAATTCCGAACTCTTATTAGTTACGGGAGCCGATAGATAATACATGAGAACATGGCGTCTGTAACTGAGTCCTTGTGTCCTGTATTTATGCACGTGCGAAATTACACGCTGTTTACAAAGTAAACAGACCAGACTTCGCCTTTTACTATGAACACCACTAAGGACCCAGCGTGCATGTTACTGATTCTCCTTACTCTTCCGCAACCCACCACAATTTGTGGGACGATGGTTCTCAACCTTTCAACCCTTATTACCGCCTCGCGGGGTATAAATGATGGAAATGTTATAGAACGCCGATTAAGTTCATAAACCTATTTAAACCTCGCAGTAAATTTCTGTCCTAGGTGAAGATTTCTGTCTTCTGGGTTGTTGCGCTGTGGTTCATCGCCCTGATGACGGAGGCAGTATGACCTCTGAAACCTTTGGCAAACATCGACCAGACTACACAGCGCAGCAACCCAGAAGACGGAAATCTTCATCGCCCTGATGATGGAGGCAGTATGACCTCTGAAACGTTGGTTAACATCACCAGACTACACAGCGCAACAACCCAGAAGACAGAAATCTTCATACTCATCGCCCTGATGACGGAGGCAGTATGACCTCCGAAACGTTGGTTAACATTGACCAGACTACACAGCGCAACAACCCAGAAGACAGAAATCTTCATACTCATTGCCCTGATGATGGAGGCAGTATGACCTCCGAAACGTTGGTTAACATCGACCAGACTACACAGCGCAACAACCCAGAAGACAGAAATCTTCATACTCATTGCCCTGATGATGGAGGCAGTATGACCTCCGAAACGTTGGTTAACATCGACCAGACTACACAGCGCAACAACCCAGAAGACAGAAATCTTCATCGCCCTGATGATGGAGGCAGTATGACCTCTGAAACGTTGGTTAACATCTACCAGACTACACAGCGCAACAACCCAGAAGACAGAAATCTTCATACTCTGATGACGGAGGCAGTATGACCTCCGAAACGTTGGTTAACATCGACCAGACTACACGGCGCAACAACCCAGAAGACAGAAATCTTCATACTCATCGCCCTGATGACGGAGGCAGTATGACCTCCGAAACGTTGGTTAACATTGACCAGACTACACAGCGCAACAACCCAGAAGACAGAAATCTTCATACTCATTGCCCTGATGATGGAGGCAGTATGACCTCCGAAACGTTGGTTAACATCGACCAGACTACACAGCGCAACAACCCAGAAGACAGAAATCTTCATACTCATTGCCCTGATGATGGAGGCAGTATGACCTCCGAAACGTTGGTTAACATCGACCAGACTACACAGCGCAACAACCCAGAAGACAGAAATCTTCATCGCCCTGATGATGGAGGCAGTATGACCTCTGAAACGTTGGTTAACATCTACCAGACTACACAGCGCAACAACCCAGAAGACAGAAATCTTCATACTCTGATGACGGAGGCAGTATGACCTCCGAAACGTTGGTTAACATCGACCAGACTACACGGCGCAACAACCCAGAAGACAGAAATCTTCATACTCATCGCCCTGATGACGGAGGCAGTATGACCTCCGAAACGTTGGTTAACATTGACCAGACTACACAGCGCAACAACCCAGAAGACAGAAATCTTCATCACCCTGATGACGGAGGCAGTATGACCTCCGAAACGTTGGTTAACATCGACCAGACTACACAGCGCAACAACCCAGAAGACAGAAATCTTCAGACTCGCCGCTGTGAAAACCTCAAATCTTACATCTGTCGTAGGTACTTAACAGTTTGTAAGTTTAAGTATCTTTATTTTTCGTCTGAGTCTCAAAAAATCAACGATATTACTTCCTTAAGCAGAGTTAACAAACTGATTTTCGTGATGGTAAAGTGTTTTATCTGTGGCACGGACTAAATTCTTCAGTATTGTTTACATCAGCTTTGGCTTCAAAGGATGACATTGAAATGTGTTCCCAAATGAAGTTCTCATCTGGATTTCTCTATTTATCCCTTCGTCTCTGTTAGAATTTCGCGCTTTCTTTTACAGAACATTTAGCTTCTTACGTGTATTAGTTGACATTCTTTATGTGTCAAAGGGAATACGTTTAATGCCTCGAAGCGCCTTGTAGATTAACTTCGTGTCGCATGAACGTTATTGAAGTATCGCAGAACTTAAAGCGGTGAAGTCCCGATCAGTACAAGTGAACGTAACGTGACCTGCGTACATATTGAAAAATTCAATATGATTCTTTCTTTACGTGATTGAAAAATTTCACCTCGTGTTTCTTGTAGCGTTAATAAATTTCTCTCGCGATTTTCAGACATCTGACGGTGAATGACAAATTTAAGTATATTTTCCTTGGTATTATTGTTCGCACTGAAAAGCTGCTACGTTCCAAGTAAAGAGACATGACACCCGTATTTTACTGGAACAGTTGAGGTCGGGAAGTTATTTTTTTTTATCTAATTTGAATTCTTCTGGAACGGTGGTTATGAATTGTGAGTCACACGTTGTCTTTGTTGAATCGAACTCCGAATTTGATTATTATGGTCTCTCATAACGTCACAAGTTACTTCTTGTGGTTTCACGTGAATGTTTATATATTTTTAAAAAAAAAAACAGATGACGTATTTGAATCGTGCCTCATTAATATGACGTTTCTACAACCACGAATTACGCTCATGGAGGAGAAAACTTTTTGATAAACTGGTGGTATCTCAAAATTTTATCTTGTTTGCCGTCAGTTATAACGTAAACCGCTCACCTGTTCGAAAAATCCCCTCTCCTTTTTTTTTCGAACCCGGAGATGTGTCAACAATCAGAATGACTGTCGCTGGACTCTGTCCTGAGATATCTGAATTCGGTTCTCACGCCCCTATCGTAAAGTTAAGTTATCCTCCCGTACAAGAACGCTGAGGTCTAACAAATTATCTCTTTCCTTCAGTTTTTTTTAGCTGAAATAAAGTTTGCGTTCTACATGGTCCACCCACCTCATCTTCTTTGATTTAATTATAGAAATTATGAAGCGTTATTTTGGAATTCGTTTTACATACTCGTTGTCCACAATTCTCCTTTCCTCTTTATTTCTGCCCCATCCTTCTTGATCAAGCTCCTTCCATGCCTTGGAAAGTTCACGAACTGCCCTCCCGTTTGTCAGCCTGTCCCACGACGACCGTTTACTCGCGCGAAGCGAAGTTCTCGTGTTTCTGGGGACACTTTTCAGTGAACTACACGTGAGAATCATGCGTGCGTGAGGGCAGGGGTGGCCAATAACAGTTCTCCGGTACACGACACTCCTGGTGAGTGGGTATAAAACAGTTCTGTTAGCTTACCTTACCCACAACTTGTGAGTACTCGCTGCATCTCAAGTCACTACCTGGATTATGGATGTTCTCAGTATTTAGTTGTAATTTATTTGGAATTGTGACAGTATCTTGCAGTCCATAATCCTTAATTTGTTTCGTATCAGTATTAATGACAATTCTAATACAGAGTGTCTCAAAAAGATGTATACACACAACCATTACGTACGTCAGCATTTTGTACACAGCTTTTTGGGGCACCCTGTGTATGTTGAAGGAATAGGGCGTGGTTTCGATTCCTCTAGTCCAGTATAGGGCAGTCTAGCTGTCGATTGTGAAGACGACAATAAAGATTGGGCTTCGGTAAATGTCAGGGAATTTTTTGACTAACTAAATTGCTCTCAGTTAAGGATATTTTGATTTAATGTTTCAGTTCGACGGGAAGACATTTTTTTTACAATTAAACGCATCCGATCTTCTGTTTTTAATATTGCACGTACACGGTCGCACGTGTGTGTGATGGGGCCTTTGGAGTGCCCGGGGGGGAGGGTTTATGTAGCAAGAGGGCAACAGTAATTTGTACCAGAGTCTGATAATTCTGCACAGACTCTTGTAACTTATGAGTTTTGTCTTCCAAAACAAATTTTCTTCCTTAACAAGCTTTTTCATTCTTCCACTTCACTACGTTTTGTTTCTGTTGTTCGTTATAACGCTGCAGGATAGAAATATATTCAGTCTCCAGGGGGTTTGTAAGTTTCGGCTGTCAGAAATACCTAGTAGGGACAT
The DNA here is from genome assembly GCF_977971745.1 of Zootermopsis nevadensis. Classification (NCBI taxonomy): domain Eukaryota; kingdom Metazoa; phylum Arthropoda; class Insecta; order Blattodea; family Termopsidae; genus Zootermopsis; species Zootermopsis nevadensis. The sequence goes on along the minus strand of NW_028259148.1, from coordinate 2,306,028 downwards.
TTTCTCTCTCTCTCTCCCCCCCCAACTTCCGGTATGTGTTCTCTAGAGTAAATACAGTCAAAATTGAGACCAATAAAATATGAAAACTTGAAAATAACTCCTCATACGTGAGAAGTCTTTTTTCCATTTGGACGGAATTCTAAACTGTTCTTCGTGGAATTGATGAAGTGTGTAATTGGGTGAGTCCAGTTTTCTGGCAAATTGCTGTGTTTGTATATGCATATTCGGGGAATATAAATATCTACTAGTTTTAGACACGTGAAATCATTCGTGACAGTGGCAGGAATTTTTTTATAATTGTATCTTGTCGCTGTGCAAATTGTAATAAAATTATATTCAACGGTACTGACGCAACAAGATCTTATATTATTTTTAAAGGTAAATATAAACTTAAAAAAATTGCATTTGAAACGCTTATAATGATGATACTGTTACATAGCTCTTAAATATTCTTTCCCAAATGAGGTATCGGCCAGGGTGAGAGATTTCAGGTTGTAATTTCGAGAAATATGAAGATGGCTGTCTAATGGGATGTCCCGGCTTTCAGTGTGACAGATGTGCACCGACGTTTCAGAGAAGCTTCCTGCCTCCATCGCTTATCGCCTTAATAAGAGATAGTATCTTCTTCAGAAACGTCGATCAATATCGTTCACCCTTTCCTTTGCATCATCCCAGAAGACGTGGTTTACGTATGACTATGGCTTCCAGGTCTGAGACGCGTAGAATGTTGACATTTATTCAACGTTTCGGCAAAAATAGAATTTGACATCTTCAGGGTGAATGTGCGGGCGTATTTGAAGATTTGATGGTGCTGATTGGTGGAGTGGAAACGCGGGCTGCTGTCCTATGACAGGTGAGCGTCAGGTTACGGGAAAGAGGTATCGACTCGACCAACCACGACGCTTTAATCATGTGGACAGCCGTCATCAAAAGACCACAAACGTAATAATAAATTCTTCTCGGGGTACGAGCCGTGTCAGGTGGTTGAAATACGAAAAAAAAACACGTTTCGACAACCAGGGTACTGAAGATCACTACAGTACCCTGAGGACGAGGACGGAGATGGTTCTCGAAACATTTTTTGTTCCCCTTTAAAACACAAAATACGGCTGGTAGCCCGAGAAGAATTTATCATACTTAGTCGCCGTGAAAGTGCAGATCATAGACCACAAACATCTTCACCGCCGTCAGAACGTCAAATGCAAAGTGGTCTCTACAGTGACCACTTGCATTATCTGCAGTTTTTGCCACTGTGCGCGTTCTGCCTGCGTTCCTCTTGCTTTCTCCAGAGGGCGCTGTGGGTCTGCGGGCAAGGACGCCGGGATGTGGGTGACAACAGAATGGTTTTGGACTGACGCGAGGGGCGGGAGGTCGGAGGGGAGGAGATTGTGAAGTAAATTGTGTGTGACTGGTTGACAGCATCAAGATGAGACTTTGGGTTAAAGAGCACTTGAAGTGGGGGGAGGGGGGTGAGACGCGGTTAGTAAGAACATTGGATTTCTGCAGCCTCTGCTGGAAGGATCCGAGATAAACGGGGGATGGTACAAGAAATATGTTGGGAAGAGGGGGGCGAGGGTGTTTCAGATAGAAAAATGTGAAAAGGACGACGAATTTTTCGAGAGGGTGGTATGAGGAGGAAACAAAAGGGGTAGTTTCGCAACTTTACTGTGTGTCATTTCATCTTATTCTCTCCTCAGATTGGTGTAATATAGGCGGCATGAAGGGTTCTTCGGAGAGATCTGGCTTTATCCAGTTTTTTACTCGAGGCTTCGACATGATTTCTTTAACTGTCTTATATATAATTCTATTTGCGGTTTTCTAAAGTGTGAACAGTGACGTACAGAAGATCGTCCTCCGAGAGGATACCATCTAGAAGGGTGATGGACAGCCAGACAGACAGACAGACACACAATTCGAAATGCGTTACGACGAGACATTAACTTTTAAAAGCATGTAACAGAGACTTCACTGGGATCTGCCGTGCATATATAATGCAACATCCTTACGTCTGTCCTGTTCAGTTGCATCCACTCTGACTTGTATTGTTGCTAGGAGACCGTATTGAATAAAGATGGCGACACTCACTGTTGTTTCGTAGGCAGGTAACAAATTGCGGTGTGATGCATAAAGCGATTCGTTTGGTGATTACAAGAAATGTCCCTGTGCCGGACCGTATTGGTTAATAACAGAGAAAATGTGTAACATTTTTAGTCTTTAATTTGTAATTATAATTCAGTGTTTGTTCCTGACGTGTTGCGTATAAGATGGTGAAAATGTCGTGTTGTTAAAAGTCTATGACGTTTATTAAGGGTGAATGTAGAATATTAATTAAATTTATGTAAACGTAGTTACAAGTGAGGGGTCCTTGATATGAGTAACAAGAAATGTCAGTGCTTACAGATTATTTTAAGAAAATCCTGATTGCAGGCCAGTCCTTTAGTTAGTAGTTTCGAAATTGATTTGACTTTAAGCGGATTTGGAACAGAGAGTCTTATAGCAAATTTGTCGGTTCTCAGATAAATCTTCACTTGTAATTAATTGGAATTAGACGATATAATTTTTATGTTTTGGTTGTACACTTTGCACATTTTAGCCTAATTCCTTTTCCTTGAGGCAGTACAAATTTTAGATTGACGAACTGCGGGATCCCAGTAACTCCGGTTTCTGAAACCAATGCCAGGTTCGTTTCGAATCGCTGAACGTGTAAGTCTGTGAATACGGGGCCAATTTGTCTCGTACCTGTTTGTACCTGACGTAGTAACAGTTACTACAGTAACACAGCTTTACGACTCGAGGTGTGGAGAATGACCGGTCATGCAAGTTTAACGACGTACAAATTACTGCAGCTCCTTTCTGCCCTCTGGAGCCAAGGGTTTTTACTGCCACTCAACCAGCTATCTGCGTTACCATCAACAATTCCTAGTGTCTGGTACACCTTTACTGACTTGTGCGATGTAATAGGATTGGCTGTGTGAATGGAAGGCATGACCTGCATTACAATAAATTACACCACACTCCTCTCTCGCTCCAAATTTCGAAATTCAGCAAAAACTACAAAACTGTATTTCAGAAGCCATTTATATTCGACAAATAAATGTGGCCATTCGTTCAGGAGCACAAACAATTAAATACATGATCCACAACGATGGACGAGAAGCTGATAGTCGCCCAGATAATCAACAATTCTCCGAATTTTTCAGAAAACGGAAGTTCATTATCATAGTCACAAAAGATCTTGACGGGGGTACGTCTTAATTCTTAAAAAAAAATCTATCTTAGCGTAATATTATCTTCTGAAGGACTGATCCTTTTAATTTGTTAGTTAGTTAGTTAGTTAGTTAGCTGGCCTGTTCTCTTCCTCTGTATTTGGTGTTAATATTTTCATCACCTGTTCTTAAGTACCGTCAATATTTTTTCTTAGAATGTGAGACCGAGTTTCATACCCATAAAATAAGATGTAAATTTAGGCCTAGGCTTGTGTTATTTTACTTGCCGTTTGTTTAACGACGCTGCCAGTAACTGAGATTGCACGGCGTCGGGTTATGATTATGGATTTGCATATTTTAATCTCTAGATTTCTAGGTGTGAGATGGTATTTTATGTATGCAGTTAGACACAAATTGGAAGCTGCGACTCTGTGTGGGGGGACTCGTGGTACGTTTGCTGAGTCAGACCACTCTGATTCAATTTCCCCCACTTGTTAAAACTATCGAAGCGGGATTGTATTTATGAAGTGATGTGGAGATTATTCTCAGTGGATTTTAATATTTTATGAATATCAAGTTATTTATGTAGTTTAATGTAATATTAATGTTGATGTCCAATTTTCTGTGGAATTTTGTTATTCGCATATTAATAACGAATTTTATTCGATTTAGGCGTACTGCAAGAATTTGACGTGATGTAGTGATTTTTTTTTAAATTTCTCTGCAGTCACTTGTCAATGTTTCCAATTGACTCACTTGTGTTTGAATTTCAACTCATATGTAGATGCAAAATATTATCTTCCTGACAAGGGCATGTGAAACCCACATGTTGTTTGCATATTGCACTTACTTTTACTATAGGACAGGCAGATTTAAATAATATTAAACCGAAATTAAACGTGGTATTCAGAAAATTCAATATAAAAATATCACTTGAATTTAACTGGTTCAGGCTGGGTTCAAATAATTGATTTCTGTGTGGAAGCTGATTTTTATTTTCAAGTTTAATTATGATTCCTTGTTCAAACATTTGCAACATGCAAAAATGTTTATGGCGTGGGATTGTCGACGGATAGGATATGTACTTTGAAGTTTTGAACTGGGTTTACGTATCTCATGGTAGATTTCCATTTACGGGCAGTTCAGGGATATGAATTTTCGAAACTCATATACGACGCTGAATGAGCGACTATCAGCTTTCGAAGACATCCTGATTTACGAAGTTCTAATAGCACTTTCTCAAATATTTTATCCTTGACTACTAGGCTGCTCGTTTTCTTTTGTAAATCGTGTGATAGGAACAAATGCGAGGTTTGAGCATAGTTGGCTGTGTTTTAGTAAATAATTACAAAAGTTTGTTAACGCAGGGCATCTCGTTTCAAGGGAAGTCTTGGTCTCCGACTGAGAAGCCAGTTGTAATGTTGTGCACTCCCAAAGCAAACCGCCCGGATAATTTAAGGACGCGCTCTGAAAGCTTTGCTCCTGGTTTTTTCGTAGAACCCATCAACTCTGCTTGAAGTTTTGTTGCCTTTTGTAACTTCAGCCTTGGTGGGAGTGCAGTCACCTTCTCTCGCATTTAACGCAGTGGTTTTAAACCTTAAGCCCTCAGACCACCAGTGTTACTATCGCCGGGTGTTTGCAAAATAGGGACAATGTTCCAGACAAAGAAGGGACTTAAATAATTTAAAACTTCAGCTTGAAAAACAGAAACTGATTTCGTGTGATAAAATTTCAAAATTTCTAAGGTGCATAAATTGGGGCATAAATTATATATATTCAGGTTCAAATTTTATGTCTTAGCCACTGTATTCCGTGTTTGAAATCCTTATTGATTAAAATTAAATTATTTGGTTATTCCGTCAAATCACAATGTATTTAATATAAGATAATTAAAATAATTAAAATATCATTCTGTGTTCCATATCGAATAATCGATTTACAATTGGAACAGTTACAACATGTTTCGGTTTTATTAAACCATCATCAGGTGTAAAATTATATTAAATTTAAAACTCAATTAAATTTTTTTACAAATTTTCGTAGTGTAGTTTTTTGGAGGTCGTGTCCAGATATTTTCATATAATGGATCAACTTTATTGTTTGAAGTGATGCTTTTGATGTTTACATCGGTCAGAGATGAAATAGTAGACAACACAGTTGTGTCTGGAGGTGATCCAGAAGTATTACCGTATCCGATCAAGGTTTATTACTGAATAATTTAATTTTAATTTAATAAATCACAATATGACGCAACTACACTATTTTATCCTTATTGATGCTGTCATAGTACAACTCACGAATTTAAAGCTGAAATTCGTAAGATTGTTTTACGTTTTTGTAATATAGAGATAAAATTTTCTGTTGAAGATGAATGTCTTGTGGAATCTTGCAACTGTGTACTCTGGTAGAAAGCTATAATTATATTAGTAGCCGCGAGAACCCGAAGTCTTTCAAAACTTTATTTTATTCAGCATCTTTGATGCATAAGAAGCCTATTTCATTGTCTGTCAGCCAGTCCTCCAGTTAAAAACATATGGCGATCATAACAATTCCTAACAAGTACGTATATTAAAACAATTAAACTAACCAGAATTTGCTTAATTTGAAGTCTTCACAGCGCTGAGGGTAATGACTATATATTATTCTGATCAGATTCGAGTGCTTCGGAGAAACATACTGCCTCCATCTTCAGGGCTGCCCCCATATTTATTTCTGACGATGGGTACATACATTTTTCGAAACTTGGGATATACTGACGAGTCTACACGGCGTTAAAACCCAGAGAAACATAGAACGTTTGTTTGTATCAACTGCAATACGTAGCTATTTAAAATCTTGGAAACAAAATTTGTGTGAATTTTTAACACTGTCATAATTTCACTTTTGGATACACTCGAAACATTGTATATTATTAAATTATAAGCAACATAAAGGCTAAATGCTAAATATAAATTTCAGAACCAGAGGAGTGAGTGCCTGGAACAAATGTTTTTACCCCTGGTTTCCGAAGACGTCTTGACGTTGAACGTAAAAAATTTCGATTTCATCATATCTGATATGTCAAAAACAGAAGCCACAGGCTATTCTGTACTCTCGTTGTACGTCTCTTTTATATTCTCACTTCCTTTCTTGTTGAACTAAAATTCGCATCACAAATTAGCTCCCATGAGGCCTCATTAGTTCACTGTGCCTAGTACATGTTGTTACCACCGCGTCGCTACTGTAACCCCCCACGTAATCTGCTACGGAAACGTTCAGTTGTAACTGAGGCAGAAACACATTCCTTTGCCATCTTAGATGATACATTTGAGGCATTTAAGCCTTCTGAGCAACGCACTTTACACGCTGTGTGTGTGTGTGTGTGCACACGCAGTTATAAATTCGTAAGTACAAATTTCTTTTTCTTTCCAAGACGTTTGCACTTTTCGTGTGTCTTATGAAACCCAAACCACTCCATCTAACACAGCCTTTGTACAGCTCGCCGTCCATCTCAGATTTGTTCTATTAACCTCTACATCCTTTCCTAACTTGTTTCCATCGTGATCCTGGTCTCTCTGTTGGACGTTTCAGATTACTGTCTTATTCAAATTATTCTTCGTCTATTCTTCAAACGTGAGTTCGTTTATCTTGTTAGCTTACCTGTCATGGCGTTTACCATCAAAGTCTGTATAATTGAGATGATAATGTTGCGTCATATTGTGTTGAATATATACTTGTTCAATTTTATCAGTCTAATCACAATAAAATATTATTATTAAATATTAAAATATTATAATTAACATTTAAATATTTAAAATATATTAAAATGATGGTCTCTATCGAAATGTTCGATTTAAATTAGAGCATCATTTTAATATATTTTAAATATTTAAATGTTAGTTGTAATATTTTAATATTTAATAATAATATTTCATTGTGATTAGACTGATAAAATTGAACAAGTCTGTATAATTGTTTATTTTTTTTTGTTTTCCATTCCATAATTCTTGAAAATGTAATTTCTCGCTACAGTTAATCTATACAGTTATGTGTCTTCGTGTGAGTTTAGGGTTATGTTCCGTAGATTAATTTCTCCGGAACGTTGGTATCAAACTAATAATCTACACGGCGTCACATCCCAGAACTTCGTAATTCGTAAATCTCGACTTGAGTCCTTTTCTCTCGATTTCAAATAAAGCTTAGATTGTCCACTGCACAGAACGTAGTATACATTGTAGGTGTCATTTTGGAGAACTCCCGACTGCGTAAACCTCCGTTGCTTCCAAAATGAAAATGTTTGTTACTTGAAATTGCTGTTTGCCAGGAGTTTCCTTAAGTATATATTAAATCTTGTCCGTCTAATCACAATAAATTCTTATTAAATATTTAATTTTACAATAATTAACATTTTAAAATATTTAAAATATTAAATGATGTTCTTTATCGAAATATTCGATTTACATTAGACCATCATTTTTCATGTTTCACGACATGTTTCAGTTGCTAAAAGGACCATCCTCAGGTGTATATAATTATATAAAGCTTCAAAACGATAAATAATTCAAATAAAATTTTCATACATTATGCTAATATTTTAATATTGAATAAGAATTTATTGTGATTAGACGGACAAGATTTAATATATACTTATTATATCACAATATGACGCAACTTTACCATATTAGGAGTTTCCTTGTCTTAATATCACCGTTGTGTCAAGTACTGTGCTGATATTGTAACGTGTATCTCATTAAGATAGCATTCTTGTCTCCCTCCTCTCCAACCCTCGCTGTAATCCATACACCAGCCACCTAATGTTATTACTACGGCTTATCCAGACCACGGCAAAGTCGTTTATGTCTACTTGGCACACGTTAGAGGTCTCTGTTAGTAACTACAAGTAGTTTCCTCCCCTTACAGTGTTTTCGAAAATTATCTGAAGGTGCACAGCCATTTTGTTTTGTAGTACGTGCCAAATATCGTAAGCCTCAAAGTTGTAAAAATTATTCACAAATATCAGATGGTAATTAACAATAGATGAATTGAATTAAAATTGATATTAACAGCTCTAATTAATTTTTAGCGTAAGCCTAATTAATGCTGGTGTCTTGCTGTGGATACGTTTTCCCTTGTAACTTAATCTTACGTATGACTTATATATTTACTCTGATTGTCTATGTACAGCAATGAGATTATTATTCAACCACGATGGATACCGTATCGTCATATACGAGGTGCGATCGGAAAGTTTCTAGACTGCGCGTATAAAAACCCGTACACTTATCTCAGGTATTAAATTCATCCATCACCCTCGAAGTAGTTCCCCTGGGAGTGAACACAACGATCCCAGCGCCGCTGCCAAGCCTGGAAGCATCCCTGGAAATCTTTCTTTGTCAGCCTGTCAAGCACCATCTGCGATTCTGCCTGAATCTCTTCTATCGTCTCAAATCTCCTTCCCTTTAGCTGAATTTTTATCTTTGGGAAGAGGAAACCTTAGAAAGGAAGTTGGGGTCGGTTCTTGCAAGATCTTTGTGCTAAAGGGAAGGAGATTTGAGACGATATAAGAGATTCAGGCAGAATCGCAGATGGTGCTTGACAGGCTGACAAAGAAAGATTTCCAGGGATGCTTCCAGGCTTGGCAGCGGCGCTGGGATCGTTGTGTTCACTCCCAGGGGAACTACTTCGAGGGTGATGGATGAATTTAATACCTGAGATAAGTGTACGGGTTTTTATAGGCGCAGTCTTGAAACTTTCCGATCGCACCTCGTATTATGCGTGGTGCTTTTTTTTTTTTTACAAACGTAGTTCAGCAGATAATTAGCAGGAATGGGAGATTCCTAATTTTATATGCATCTGCAGTTGAATCTACTTTGGTATTTTACATTTACAGATTTTATAAAAGAACCAAATAATTTGTTATTTGTTAATCACCAGTTTTTTGTTTAAGTTGTATTAAAAATAATCAAGTATCAAAGCTGAGATATTAGATGGTTCTCAGATTTCAGTACAAGTTCTTGACTTAATTTTAATAACAGGGGGGAAAATTTATCATTGTCCTAGTATCTTAGTTTCATCAGCGATTATCAGACGTAAGATAACATGAACCAATGACGAAGATTCTAACTACGTTTGCAGTAAGGTTTATAAACAACTGATAATTTTTATTTAAACCTTCGTGTGACTTATTGTTGTGATTCAGTTCGACTTTTTATTTTCGTGTTGCAATCTCTGTCTCTGGCCGTGTTCCAACTGTCTCGCTTTCCGTTTTATTTTTGTTCACCGCCTTTTACTTTATTTACATTTCAGTGGAAAGTCTAAACATCTGAAGATCGTGGAGTAAACACCTGGCCAGAGTCGTACCGGAAGTGCATTTAGTAAGTCAAGCCGACTTCAGTGGCAACAATTCTTGGCGATGGATAGATAATTTAGGTGATTTAGAACCATCGTAGTGAGTTTAGTAGGTAATAATCGACAAGTGACCGGATAATTGACTCACTTTTTTGTATTGTTGTTGAAACTGTGTTTTTTAAATGTTGCTGTATGATACGCCGATTAACCGGAAATCGACTGTCATAGGGCTACAATTTTCAGCATCTCTTATAAAAATATAATTCTTTTATGACTATCTGAATGACGATTATTTTTCAGTACGTATTCTAATGATAGTTAGCCACGGTGATCTAGCGGTTAGAACGCTGGCCTTGTAATCCTGGGGGTCTAGTGTTCGATTCCCGGCGGTGCCCGAATTTATAACTTGTGTTGGGCAAGGCCGTGGTCTAGGCAACACGGAGTTTTCCTCCGTGGTATCCCAACAATTACTCCATTCACACACAGAAGAAGGCAATGGCAAACCACTTCTGGATCATCTGCCAAGAACGTATATGAACAGGTCCCAGTCCGAGAAAAGGATGGAAGGATCCTGTTCATATGGACCTGTCGTCAGACAGAACACTAAATAAAAAACTCTGATGACAGTTGTACCAACTGCATCTCCCCTTAACTTCACAATATTTCAGCAGATGTCATTTTATTTTCAGAATGTTTATTGATAAAGTTGAACGCAAATGCCACTTCCCGGTTCCCCGGTAGAAACTCTCATAAATAAAGGTTAAATTGATTTTGTTATTTTATGGAGAGATAATTGACTCGTATCGGGATGACCTAGTAGCACTTGGCGGTGAGTCATGCAGTTTCTGCCGGGAGCCAGGAAGTGACAGTTGCCTTTAACTTTATCAATGAACACACTGTATATTATTGGTAAGTTATTCGACATGTCATGCTCGGATTGTGTGGTAATGCAGTATTATTAAACGAATCCGTCCTCGAGCTGTGAGCGAACATAATTTTCTGTTGTATCTTAATGCTTCGTATTAATATTCCACGCGTTTTATGTTATGTTATTAGAGGATGCCATGAATTCGGGGCGCTAATACCAGTAATGATTGTTCCAGTATTTCAGCATATTATCAGATAAATCAATGAATTTATTTCTCATTTCAGGACACTTGCCACGTTTTCCATACTGGTCCGGTGAGTGAATATTTATTTTATTTAATTTTAAAGAAGTATTCTGGTATTAAATATTAAAATTTGTTTTTAGTGTTTGATTTTGTAGTGCGCTAAATGTTGTGCCAGCTTAAAAATTAAAGTTTTTTTTTTCATTTCCCATTAAAGATACCTGTAGAAGGTTTCTCTAAATGGACCTATTTCCAAGCGGATGTAGGAGCTTTTATAAGATGAATGATATTAGAAGTAAGGAATGCCATAATTTCTGTTCAGTCCATTAATGAATACAATTTCTATTCACCGAGGCGTAGCGTACGAATTGCCATATCGTGATTTTCCTCACTGCATTTCAGTGAGTGCTGTTCGGATTCGGAGTGACATCTCCTTTCTTCTTATTGGTTTTTCCATCTGAAGGGAACCGAGTTAAAAAATACCGGGTTCATTTTATTGGTGAAGTGAGGTTCCTTAGGAAGGCTTCCTTCGATAAAAGATCCCTGGTATATAAAGTTCCTTCCCAAGCGAGAAGCTTCATCAACGCTCGGCTGTAGAACACTTTCCAAGTTGAGTAAAATCAGTTAGCTGTTTTCTCCTGTTACTCCCCAGTAATCACCAGATTGCAAGTTTCAAGGTCAACGGCGATGTTACTCTCCTACGTTGTGACGTCGTGCAGACTCGTAGGTAGTAATCAACGTTTCGGGGTGAAATACTGTCTCCATCTTCAGGGCCGAAGTGAGTCTAGCCCTGGGGCTGGAGAAATGCATATTTTTATGGTAATCTTTCAAGGAGTATGAGATTGGCGGGGCATGTAGCGCGGCTGAAGACCCCTGATTAAAGAGAAAAATTGAAAGTTTTCGTTATTAATGAGAGGACAATAATAAATGGATCGTAAGATTGGAGGGCGTAGGTTCGATTCGACTGGCTGAAGATGGGGGCCAGCTGTGAGAATTGTGAACACAGTAATGTGTATTCTGTTATTTATTTTAATTTATGCATTATTTAACGTAGTGATATATTAATAGCAAAAGAAATTTTGATGTATTTAATGTATTTGTTCTTCTGTATGTTATTTATTTACGGTTTTAGAGTCAGCACGATGAAAATAATAGACTCGATTAATTATTTTTAATATTGATAGGAGAACTGCCCGTTTAAATTAACGGGACATAAAGGTATGAATTTGCCTCTGTCTGATTCCGGAGAATATCGTAATGCCACTTGAAGCATATAAATGCAATTCGTAGAATGAAATATCATAGTCCATTGTATCTACGACCTGTCTGTGTGTTTTGTGCGTCTCACGTTTACTTTTATACTTTGTTGCTGAACGTGCTCGATATTTACAGGAGACGACACACAGAGATAGAGTTTTGTCACAAATACATTTCGTGGAATCGTGAATACAAGCAGTTATATGCCCACATATTTCCGTGACAATACGTAAATATCTCGTGTTTGTTTGGGGTTATTCTGTTGCGTTAACGTTAGAGAGCTTTTGGACGAAATTTTGATGAAATGTTCTTCAAAGCATCAGCTGTTTACCTCTCACGATAGACACAAACATTAAAATATTAACAGTGTTCACAGAATTGAAACAAAGGTCTGTTCGCTCGACAGTGGTATTCCGAAAGCAGCTTTATTTAGCAGTTAACATATTTTCGGTCGTAAAACATATTTTTCCAGATATAAGGGCGACATCAGCATTTGAATGAATCCTGTGGGTGTTTCAGATAACTCAAAGCATTTCTATTCCCTTATACGTTTATATTTTTTTAGGTTATTATTATTTATTTCGGCGCTGAAATGTTCTGTTTTTGAACATCTCTGATTAATACTGCCATGCGTTACATGTTAGTGTTATCATCATTATATCTGACGGGACAAATTCTGCTATAAGTAATGTTCCCGGTAGGGAAAATTTATTTTTATGTTGGGTTGCCTCTGAGGTTCATTCCGTCTCCTATCCGATCTGCACTTCGGACTTTGCAGTTAGTGGAAGGCTGTCAGAGCGTCAAGCTCATTTCCATTACGTCATACCACGATTATCTTAATTAATGACACTAACAACTGTAGATTTACCTTAAATAATTATTATACCACACTTTGTTACGAACATAAATGTGCGTTCGTTAGCGACGATGTAATGAATTCAAGCTAAAATTACTTTATTTCGATAATTCTTCGCTGTCTGTGCAATTTCTGCGCTGGTACACGAATCCCTCTTTAATTCAGAGGCTTTTTATTTCCGACAAGGATTGGATGAGAGTGTCGTCCTGTGAAAATCTCTGAAATACTGCTTCATCTGATTCCCTGGGATTTATTGGCTGCAGTGTTCTTGATTTCTGTTTGATTTGTTTCGTTTGAAGGGCGACTAGAATTACGAAGTCATTGTCTAAAGGTTTGTGACAGCGATTAATTTTGGGAAAAGTGTACGTGGTAGTGGTCATGTGGATGTCTGGTTCAGCAGGTGAGCTGTCTCTCTCATCGTCGTGTCTGCTAGAGTTCCTCACGTGACAGATTATGAGAAGGAGGCGTGTTTGTGAGTTGGGCTGTGCTATGCTGGCAAGTAGATCCTACAGTTCTCTGGTCTGGATTAGAATGAGAGGGAACGGGAAATTGAGAAGATGGTTGGTTGGACTTATCATCATCAGCAGGTTACAGTCGTGACCAGACGAGGTACACTCCAGTACAATTGCAACTAGGAGAGAAATATCTAGCCAGCCTCACTACATAATATCTCATGTGTCCGTAACACCAAATTGGAATTGAGCCTTGGTCGTTCGGTCGGTCAGTTTCTGGCTACGGATTGGGAAACCGGGGTTCGATCTCCGTTTTCTTTGAAGCCTATGAGTCCAGACCGACATTAGAACCTCGCCATCTTCGTATCCAGTGGGTATGGAGAGGACACTCATTCCATCACCAGCTGCCTGTCTCGCAGTGACTTGTGTTTGTAAATTTAGTGAACTAAATCACATTTAAATTGACGTAACGTAATGTAACCGACAGGTTTGTTGTTGCAAATAACTCGCTACTGCCTTCAGTCATTTGTTGTCGGCTGTGTTTTGTATGTGAAGCTTTGGGGAGGGGCAGTAAATTATGCTAATCGTGTTGAACCTAACCTTGCATCAAAATTGGGTTCTCTTACGGTTACGTTCGGGATATCTGTGGTGACAGCTGCTCGTTAACAACAAACTACCCTTTGTGACCCTCTTGAGGTCTATGTTACTGTATATATGTCGGTCTAAGGCAGTGAACAACCCGCTCATAGGTTGTGAACGAATCGCAGTGTGCCCACAGAAATACTTTACACACACTTAGCAATGTTATGCAAGAACAATTTGGCTGCATTTTCAATAAGTTGACGAAAATGTTAATAAGGTATAGTTGTATTTTATTTATAATTGCGTCATATTGTGAATATTATAACAATTATTTATTTTAATCCGTCTGATCACAATATTTAAAATTTCTTATAATTAAGATAATAAAATATCATTGATGTTCCATATCGATTGATCGATTTACATTTCGGAATATTTACACAACATGTTTCGGTTTTTATAAAACCATCATCAGGTGTAAAATATATCTAAGAACTTAAAACTCAATTATGATTTCTGTAGTTTTTTTGGTGATGTTTCATTACGTTTGTTTTTCCGTTTTTGGGCGAAGGTGTTGTTTTTCTTAAATGCTATTAGATGTACATATCGGCCTGTAAGTAAATGATTGAAAGAAACACTAAAGAATTTGAAAGAATTTATAAAAGAATTTAGAGAATAAAATGCAAAATATATAAATTATAGGAACATCAATGATATTTTATTATCTTAATTATAAGAAATTTTAAATATTGTGATCAGACGGATTAAAATAAATAATTGTTGTATTTTATTTGTTACACAGGTGAATCTCGTTATACGCGGGGGTTGTGTTCGTGCTGCGAATACATATAAAACGCGGGTATGACGAAGATCACCCGTGCAATAACAGATCATGGATTTTAAGGAACGAAATTAACCATATTATGGTCTTCTGTGATGAAAAGATTCTTCTGTAAAGTAGCGAAATTACTTGTTAATCCCCTGGATATTTCTTCGAATAAACTGTACTAAAATATGGAATATGTAGTTTCCGTTACTCACGAAAAGATGCTTATACTAGGCTCGAAAAAATATTTTATATATTTGCCTTACAAATACCACGAATACCAAATAATACTGTCCGTAATGGAATGAAAATTAATCTTGCCTTTGAAAAAGGTAAGGAATAAAGCATGAAGGTGTCGTCTGGTGTAGAGTGTCCTAAAATTTAAACAAAATTAAATAATATTACCTCGTTATTTTGCTATGTAGTAAAACATTTCTTATATATTCCCCCAGTTATAGCCCCCTGATAGTGCACTATTAGCCAGACAGTAGCAAATGTCACTGTACGTAAATTTTTTAATACTTGAAAGAGACCATTTCTATGCTAAAGTGAAGGCAGTACTTGACAGAAGTAATTACGTGCAATATATCCTTAGGGTTTCCAGCAATTAGCCATTTCGAGAGGCTTAAACCATTTCGGGGTTCTTGTTTTTTTTCAGTGTATCCTTAAATGTGTCAGTCAATTCAATTGACATTATGTTAACTCTAATGCCAACGTGTTACGGGATCATGATATCTGATATATTGAACTGATCCAACATGTCAGAATTGCCAATAAAATTTTAATACGCTTAACGACATACACCATAAAGTTCACCCGAACTGTTACATTTCCACCACTGTTTTTTTTTTAAAAAGTATTATGGCTAATATAAAATTTAAGCGGAGAAAATTTAACAAAGCAGATAAATCATACTTCATTCGTTGACAGCAATCGTTACTGGCAATGCAATTGTGTTATAACCTTTGTAAAATCGTGTACTGAGGTTTTTTTTTGTATAATGTACACAGATAAGCTGCACAGACTAGCTGGAGCTAATAACCTGGTTCTCTTCATCTGCGTGACACTCACAGTTATTACAATTGATGAAATATCCTCTCTGATTAGTTTAGCTCATAATTGCAACAATATCAACCTAATGACAGACTGTGTTTGTAGCTTCAATCATTGTCCCGCAAGCTTTAAAACAGGATTTGTTTCGTTATTTCAGATAAATGTCTGTCTGTATCTACAAACGATGGAAGTGGAAGGTAAACAGTTAATTGTGGTTACAAAACATGGAGGGAAAATGAGGAACGGTGGACGTTTGCAGAATTATATAAATCTTGGAAAGTAAGTTCATACAACCATGGCGCATAATATTTATTGAAAAACCGACAGCCTTTTATGGTACCAAAACGCTGACTACCGTCTTTAGAACATCTCGCCGCTGGTTCGTATCTACTTCACACCCTCAACCCCATATTTGCAAGATCTGTTTTAATATAATTTCCCCACGTCCGCCAACCTATGTCTTCCAAGCGATCTCTTCCCTTCAAGTTTTTGACTGTATTTTGTATGTTACTGGTTATGTAATTTTTTTTTTTCCAGACTCCTGTCACTTCGTCACTCTTAGATCCAAACAAATCTCTTCAGAACCCTCTTCTCAAACACCCTCAGTCTGCGTTCTTTAGTCTGTCTCAGAATTAGTTACAGGGTTTCGTATTGCTCCCTTCACGCACGTAACCGAAGTTTGTGTTAGTATCGTGTCACTAAAAAGCGACTCGTCCTAATGAGGAACATTACGTAAATTAATTGCGACGGTGCAATCATTCCAGCTTCTTGTGTGTCTCAGAGCGTATTTTGGTCCACAGAAGCGAAAAATAGACATTTAAAAAGATATCTTATTTGTCCTTGAAGTCTTAGTTCGTCTAAATAATATTTAAGAATACAGTCCGTACCGCGAAGAAAACACTACACTTCATCATTACAAAATACAACTGGTTAACGCTGTTTAAGGAAATAATCGCTGTTTATAATGAGACACGCATTGCGTACATAATGTTTAAACAGTGAGTCCGTACCGCGAAGAAAACACTACACTTCACCATTACAAAAGACAACTGGTTAACGCTGTTTAAGGAAATAATCGATGTTTATAATGAGACACGCATTGCGTACATAATGTTTAAACAGTGAGTCCGTACCGCGAAGAAAACACTACACTTCACCATTACAAAAGACAACTGGTTAACGCTGTTTAAGAAAATAATCGCTGTTTATAATGAGACACGCATTGCGTACATAATGTTTAAACAGTGAGTCCGTACCGCGAAGAAAACACTGCACTTCACCATTACAAAAGACAACTGGTTAACGCTGTTTAAGGAAATAATCGCTGTTTGTAATGAGACACGCATTGCGTACATAATGTTTAAACAGTGAGTCCGTACCGCGAAGAAAACACTACACTTCACCATTACAAAAGACAACTGGTTAACGCTGTTTAAGGAAATAATCGCTGTTTACTGTGAAATTCATACGAAAGTTATTAATACAAAATGCATAGTTACTGACTTAAGTAGGCAATACACGTGTTTTAAAGGGTTGATCTGAATTAGATATTATGTCCATTTTATCATCATACTGGAGACCTGCTGAGGTCGGTAGAAATGTTTGTTTGCATACGGAGTAACATACAAAAAATTATTAGAAATGTTAACAAACTAATGAATTCTTTAGGATGTGTACAGAATGTCCCAAAAATATGTGTACGCAATTCTGATGTATGTGTCTTTTAGGATAATCTGTTCAGTTATTTTGAAATTAAATGTAGTGATCGGAACAGGCACGTTAACTTTTTTATTAAAATTATGTAAAACATATTAAATATTTCAGAATTTTTTTTTATTTTTACCGAAGTATGTAGGTAGTAAGCGAAAGAAATTACGTTGCAATTTGAGAATTACTTGGTAGGGTTTTTAAAACACAAGTTCCATCTAATTTTTTATTCGTCTTTTCCCCTCTCTTTCGTACTTGAGACCTCCTCCTCCCCCCCTCACTCCGTACCTTGGAAAACCTTTTAAAGAGATAAATGGGATTTTTTCTGTAATGAAAATGTTTGCTGGCGGGGGTGCAGACCGAATGGGAAGGAGGCTGGATAAGAATGTCGGAGAAATGGGACTACGCGAGTTAAGCAAAGAAAAGAGAGAAGATTTTGAAATAAGTGGAAAGTTGTAAGTGTCCCTTGAACACGTAAGAGCACTGGCTTATATGAATATTAACCTCTAAAATGATTCCTTTGCTCTGCTCGTAGTATCATGCGGTGATATATAAGATCACTCCTGTAGAAGATTACCTCCGCTCCATTTATGTGCTTATAGTGTGGCGAATACATGGCTTCTACTTCGTACTGAATTTGTCTGAACATCTTTAGACAGTTCCAGGCACATTTTAGGCGAAACATATATTTTAATTTATTCATAATTTTTGTAAATGCGATTTTTTGAAATTTCCTTCGGGATATGGGCAAGACGTGAACGTTCTGTTTGTGTTATAATATTCGTTTCATTGATAAAGGTAATTTTACTTGTATTTTTATTAAATTGTTTAATTTATTGAGGATAAATGCGTTTTGAGTTACTTTTAGAATCGTAAGGAGGCTGTCTTCTTGGGTATGTCATGTAATCAGGTAGAAGTTTACCAGCACGTTTCGGAGGTCCATGCTGCCTCCATCATCAGGACGATCTGAAACGTTGGTAAACTTCTATCACACTACACGGGGACAACAACCATGAAGACAGCCATCTTCGGACTGACCACCATGGAAACCTCAAATCCTACTATCAGCATGACTGTCATTTTCATATAGTTATGACGTCACGAATACGCCATGCTTTTTGCCTGTCTTTAGCACTTTGTGTGTTGTAGCCTAACGTTTAGGAGACGACGAATTCACCTCTAGCTGAAGTTTTTACTAGAACCGTCGCGTTTTGAGCTCTGATATTGAACAATATTTTTAATTCAATACAGAAAGAAAATGAAGTATTTGTATGCTGTATGCCAATTTAAGCAACATATTGTTTGGATCAATTCTGGAAAGTTGAGAGATTTTAAACTGTGACAGTCGTGAGAGGCAACTTTTTGATGCAATGGAATAAAAATTCACTCGAGAGTGATGAATCTAAGCAGAAAATAGTAGGACAGGACGTCGTTCATTTCCAGTTTCAATCAAATTTGAAGTTAAAATGAAAACATAACGCGACATATAAAGAAGTCCAACGAGAACCAAAGAATAACAGAAAATAATAAACATTTTGCGAGGTACAAGTGGCGTAATACAAATATTCTTCAGGTTTTGTCATGTGTTTAATAATTCTGTTATTATCTCCAATTAATTTTGTATGTTAATAAATTTGTACGCAATGAACCTCGTGCTATTATTTTTTTTTATACAAAATAACTTGTTCACGGATGATGGTATATTTTTGAACCACACATTCAAGTTCACGGGAAGAGAGGTCCTAGCATTGCGGAACTGAGAATATCTTTTGTTGCAGACTTAAACTGTAAGCTTTGTACGCATATTAAAATTCAAGCCTTGAGTCGCCTGTTACAGTGGTACGGAGTTTCCTGTCTGCAAAGCTCCAGTTTTAATAATTGTCTTTTCTTAATTAAGTATCCAGCAGAAGGAGATGGGACAGAGATCCGACGACTTCTATTTCGGAAGGAGGTGGAATTGTCTTTTGTGGGAGCTGAAAGAGATTTTCGTGGAATGAGGAAATTGAGGAAAGTAGAAAACTCGGTCCATTCGCCTCTTGGAGGATGCGGAGGAGGTTTACGTGACCTCACACAGGTAGAGGAAGCACAGAGGTGACCCCCGTCTTTTGTACATTACACTGCATCTTAAAACTGTATCATTTTTGATACAATTATGAAGTCTACAGATCTGTAAACCGTGATATTTGATGAAGGTATCTTAAATTAAACTACTGCAATTTCCTTACGTATTTCTATATCTTTTCCTATTGATAAATCGTCTTATCTTTCGACGCGATGGATTCAGCGCAGACGACAATAAATAATTAAACTACAGCCGTGTAGAATTCTAACCCTTTGAAGCCGAAGAGAGACAGAGAGAAAGAGGAAATTGGTGGGGGAGAAGTGAGAGACATTTCGATATCTGTGGGGGAGAAAGAGCATCTTATAGCTAGAAGGTCCCCAGGCAATGCCCGCTCGTCCTTCTGTTAAGGATAAAGTAAGAGTGAAGGCGTTAGTGTGATGATTGGCATAAAAGACGGAATTTTGAAATTTTGTATTAGAGAAAGCTGAGGCTATTAATTTGGAAGTTTACTACATAATTTAGAAGTTCCTACTGAGGGGGGGGGGGGTAAATTTTGACGGCGTTAAGGGGTGGTAAATTTTGATTAATTTAAGTCGGGAGGGCTGCATGAGAAGCTTGCAGTAAGCCGAAGATCGTGTCAATATTATTTTAATTTGTAGACCGTACCGCGAAGAAAACACATGACGTTAAGGTTACAAAGATCAACTGATTAATGATGTTCAGTAAGCTAATCCATGTTTACGAATTGAATCATGGGAAAACCATGCAGACTGCGCAGTTACCGATCGTTAAACCAGGTGGTATATATAGTTACTACTGAACTGTAAAGGGCTCAACGTCTTTTAGGGTTGAAAATCCAGACTTTTAATTTTTTTTTATTTTCAAAACCGGGATATAGAGTGTTTTATCGGTTAAGTTTTTTCGCCGATAATTCGCTTGGCTTTGTGGCGAAGCAAACGGGAAACAGAGCTAAATGGAATCGGCTTTGCAGTTGCGCAGAGACACATATTTCGACGTCCTCTCGAGCACCGAAGACATGTGCAGATCCCGAGTGGAATCTTATGGATGGTTTTGGCCTGTGGCTGACGGGCTAGTTTGCATTGCTGCCAAGCAAACACCAAACTCAAATAACTTATTTAAATAACGACAAATCGTTCAGTATCACAGTTCGTGAATCTCCTTTTTTCACAATGGTTTTGATTAACCTGTGGTTAAGCGACCGATGTACAGCGTGCCCCATAAGTTCGCGACGATAGAGGAAAGTGTAAAATGTCGTGTTCACTTCATAACAACGGTCGTTTAACTACGGGCTGGGGTGTCAGAAGTCGTACGGGGTCTGTATTTTGAATCAGCTTAATTTCTGCAATCGGGTTAATTTTTAAGTTTAATTGATGAGAAATACATATTAAATATTGTTTGGAGCTTACTGAACGGAAGAAAAACCAATTGGGTGAGACGCTTAGGATAATATTAAAATTGATCGTGAAGACCTATATTATTAAAATGTGGTTCCTTGCGTAGTTACAATTGTGCTTTAAAGTACAGAATTAAAATGTAGACAATAAACTTTTGGACAACCAGTGGTACAAACAAGGCATTCAGCGTAATTTTCATCTAATTTTAAGGGTACGTCTTTTTTTACATATACGAGGTGCGATCGGAAAGTTTCAAGACTGCACCTATAAAAACCCGTACACTTATCTCAGGTATTAAATTCATCCATCACCGTCGAAGTAGTTCCCTTGGGAGTGAACACAACGATCCCAGCGCCGCTGCCAAGCCTGGAAGCATCCCTGGAAATCTTTCTTTGTCAGCCTGTCAAGCACCATCTGCGATTCTGCCTGAATCTCTTCTATCGTCTCAAATCTCTTTCCCTTTAGCTGATTTTTCATCTTTGGGAAGAGGAAGAAGTCACACGGAGCTAAATCCGGCGAATAAGGAGGGTGCGGGATGACGGCCATGGCCTCGTAATAGGAGGAATGAATTTTCCAAGTGACCTCTGTAGAGTTGCAAAGAGATTTTCAACAGATTTTAATTAGATTATGTTGGTATCAGCGGTGGAAACTCTGTTACTTCCTGATGACGACAGTCTGCTTTGTAGTAGGGTAATAGACAGATTAACATTTAAATAGATGCTGTCAGAATATTACTTTCGAAATGCTTAATTTATAATAGAAACCAGCTTCGTAGTAACCTTGGTTGCGATAATTTGAATATACTTCATCTCAGACTTCATGGCTCGTGTTGTGGTTTCAGAATCATTACGTTGTTTCATTCTGGCTCTGTTGTCACAGAAAGTTTATTCATCTGATATGTTACACGTTCTTCAGCCACTGTATTTGGTCTTGTATCATATAAAACTCTGCATTCCAATGAAAGGTATTCCATGCCCCCCCCCCAATTCATTAAGTAATAGAACGCCATTTCACAAAACGAAGTCAACCACGGAAGTCGTGGGCGAGGAATATTCTTCAAGAACGATGCTATATATTGCAGCTGTTATAACCCTTAAGATAGGACGTCTTTTTTACATAGAGCAGTGTTTATCAACCGATGGTTCGCGATCCGCAGCGAGTAGGAAACTTACAAAAAGTACAGCAGATTTATACACACCTGGTATAAGAGATCATAAAGGTAAATGTGATACGTCATAGACTGAATTAGAGTACTTTTCTACTTAAGCCTTTAAAGCTTTAAAGAGAGAGATAAGATGGAGAGCAGAGAAAATTGTTGGGAGAGAAGTTAGAAGGTTCCCAGGCAATTCCCGCTCGTCCTTCTGACAGAACCACGGTCGTCCAGCCAGCAGGCAGTTAGTGTACAGACTAAGCCGCCATGATGATGATAGTACTCAACCCCCCCAAAAAAATTTCAACCCTTCCAACATAAGGGAGATATCCACGGTCTATTGCTGCTAGGGGTAAGGAGAAGCGAAAATGGAAAATGTTTAGTGATGCAATTGAAGTGGGCATGCTCCCCCTCAGGGGGTTGACCTGGAGTTTAAATACTTCTTCATGTCACGAATGGAAATTCTTCCCAATGCTCTCACTGCACTTACTCCTGCCAATAAAGTACACGTACATAATGGGCTATAGCGTGGCTGAAAGTTCCTGGTGCTCATCCATAAACACTGGGTTCCAAAACCACCAGAAACTAACACGAGGTTATCCGGCACCTCCCCCTTTCAACGATTTGGGGTGTCCTTATTACAAAATTACGTCGGCAATATCCATTAAAGGCGGGGAATTTATTGGCCAGATTAGCGACTGTCGAATTCTTAAAAAAAAATGTACTCTGTTCCGTGGAATTAGTGGGATGGAGCATATCGTTGGCAATGAGAAAGCTGGGTTCGACGATTAGAATCCTGACTAAGACGTTATATTTTTGAGTTTGCTTTGTAATGGCCACGCTCATTACCACAAATTCTGCCAGTAATTATAAAGTGTAATGACTCTCCTCTTTGCACGTAAAATAAATTTTAAATGCCCTGATTATTTATTAATATTTTTTAACGTTCCGGAGAAATACAGAATAAAAACTCTTGAGAGAAAACTTTCTAACTCTTTTCCGTTTAATTAACGTTTATTTTGACGAAGTTTGTGACATGAACACACAATTATGAGGTCCTATTTAGCCTTTTGTCCAGAAGTTTGTCCGCATATTTCATATTCAAAACAACAAGATGGATTTTAATTAAATTTAGTGTTTAAAGGTGGCTGTCTTCTGCGCTGTTACGCCGTGTGGTGTTGTAGAAGTTTACATACGTTTCAGAGGTCCTTGCTGCCTCCATCATCAGGGCGATGAGGCAGCAAGGACCTCTGAGACGTCGGTAAACTTCTAACAGATTACACGGCGCAACGACTCAGAAGACAGAAATCTTCAGACTCACCGCCTTGAAAACCTCAAATCCTACAAATTTAGTATTCGTTTTTTTTTTTAACTTATGTCTTGATCGATGAAATATAACGCTTTGTTCGCCTTAAATATAAATCGAAACTTAACGATAATAAATAATATTTAATTAGTACATAACAATATAAATCTTTTTATATTACAGACCTGTATATTTTATTTGAAATATTTTGTGTTACAGTGAATAAGACTATAAGTCATTTACAATTCTTGAGCTGTGATTGACTTTAATTTTGGAAATAGACGCGTTTCCCAGTACGTTCTGTTTATTTCCAGTCCCCCCCCCCCCCCCCACCACCACCACCACCACTCATCGAGACAAACACGTAATTCATAACCCTGTTCGTCTCTTAGTGTAAAATGTTAGCTCTTCCGTGGGAATGTGCGTCCCCTCCACAATCACGCGGCCCGACCCGATAATTGACGATCTGTCAGCCGAATTCATCCGATTAAAGTCAGACAAATGAACATCGCAGTTGCGAAATGGTGCGTGCGTTTGTAGCGGTAGGATGTTTCTTATACAACAGTTTTAATTTGTTACGAAAATATGGCGAAGTGTGAATTTATTATTTTATGTGATACATTCTGTGTGCTCAAGAACCATTTCTGGGTGATGTGAAATCTGTGGAATGAGAGAAGTTGACCCCAAAAGCATGGAAATACACCGTTGCCTTCTGGTTACACCGTTCAACAAGCGATGCAACGTGGAAGGTGCCTTTGCTGTGGAGGTAATGTCGGCTAGAATTAATGCGTGAAAAGTAGGGACATATTTTTTTGGCAGAAGAAACTCTGTTAACATTTACCAAAATTGTATGTATTTTAAGGTGAAATTAATGTCAGTAATTGCATGGACCAGTGGTTTAGTTGAGATACTCGTTGTTTTAAGTGTGATCAAGAAATATTCGGTATTTTTATCGACAGCTAAGATTCATTTTATGCTCACAAGAGACCGCCACTGACTTGTACTTCTCCTTTCTCAACCTCCATGATTTTATTATAATGTCCGGTGAAGATTTCAGATTATGAAGCTGTTCTTTATGAAATTTTTTTTAAGCCCACTTTTATTTACTTACTTTATGAGATGATAAAGTTGCGTCATATTGTGATAAATATATATTTGTTTAAATCTTGTCAGTCTAATCACAATAAAATTCCTACTAAATATTAAAATATTACTATAATTAACATTTAAATATTTAAAATGTATTAAATGATGTTCTCTATCGAAATGTTCGATTTACAGTAGATCATCAATTTTTACACGACATGTTTCAGTTCTAAAAGAACCATCTTCAGGTGTATAAAATTATATAAACTTAAATATAATTTCTTAAATGCAACTTTTAGTCAGATGTTTATCAGGTTTCAAATGATGTTTTCTTCCAGATTTTATTGTATTTTTAATATCGTATTCGAAGTTGTTCTGTATGTACGTCGTGCTTAACATGATTTTGTGTGGGTGATATTAGATAGAGAACATCATTAATATATTTTAAATATTTAAATGTTAATTATAGTAATATTTTAATATTTAATAGGAATTTTATTGTGATTAGACTGACAAGATTTAAACAAATATTCACTTACTTTATTGATTTTCCTCCAGCAGCCTGTTTCAGGCACAGTCAAATTGGGTTCTTCCTTCAGGCAGTTGTTTATATATATAATATATTGTTTACGCCACAGAAGGTAAGAGAGTCTGAAGTGCATAGTAAATGGCGCCCCCAAAATGCAAATTGCTCATAATTTATTCTTGAAGAACATTTTGATTTGATGTTGACATTCCGAAATATTTGATCGTAGCCACAATTTCTAAGGATTTATTGACTGTAGTTATATATTGCTTTTGTCCTGTGTTATGCTGACGTGACGTGAACACATATTGAGTTTTGACTGTGTTTACCGTAGACTAACCTCCATGCCAGCGTCTAACGGGGGCTTTTGTATTTTTATTTGCCGTATTTATGTGTCCACACACTCCATCCTTTGCTCTTTGTTTACAGGGGACTGAGTTAGTACAATGACTTGATTACCCTTACTGAAAGTCAAAGATTGAACTTAGCAGCATAAACCAAAAGCTGTGTGTTCCATTTGACTCCAACTCGTGATATTTTCATAAAATAAAACTGTTCTCCATTACAAATATCAGCTAGTTAATGTCGTTTAAGTACATAATCGCTTCTTACATTGAGAATCATTGCAATATAAAATGAAGAGTTGATGATTGTTGAAGCATGTGGGACGTTTGGTTTCCATGGGGATTTAAAGGAACAATGGTGTGTTCTAAAGCAAAGAGGGAAAATGTATATGAATTGAACATGTCTTTATTTCAGAGTAATATGAACACGAAGTCCAGCAGATATATGTTTACTTACGAGATCTGACTGTGTTCCGTTCAAACACAGTTTCATTAGCCAACTTTATTTGTACGCCCATGTCAATGAGAATTTACCCATATTTTGAATCGTAGACCTCATTGAAGTCAGTAGATGCTGAATTATCTGACGAATGTGGAATTTGTATCCCGTATTACGTTTTAGACGACCGAATAATTTAATCGATGTACGGATTTAACCATGAGAGAAGAATCAATTGAATAAACATTATCTTGGATATTATCCATCGTCTAGTAAATATAAAACGTAAAAACGACGTTTCGGAGATGGGACTCTATCTCCGTCTTCAGGTTCCTACACAGTTGGGCCCACTAGATAGAGTCCCATCTCCGAAACGTCGTTTTACGTTTTATATTTACTAGACGATGGAAAATGTCGAAGAAAATTTTTATTCAATTGACTCTTCACCATCGTCAAGAAGTTTTAGATTTATTGAGAGAAGAATTTTGAATAAAATTAAAACGTGTGTAAGTTAAAACAGTGATATTTCTAGCTTTGATATTCTTTTAAAAAAATATTCAGAGAAATGGATTCTTTTCATTTTTGTAACAACTCTTCTTTACACCAGATAAAATGAACAGTTTTGCAGGTATCGAAACGTTCGTCCCGTCGCGTTTCCCGGACAAAATTTTGTGTGCATTTCTCATCTTTCCCGCGCTTTCTAACCGCGAATTTTTTCCCTCCATTTCATCAGTTTCTCATTATATAGTGAAGCACAAAAATTACGAAGCTGCTTGCTTAGATGCGAATCTCTCTGACCTCCTTTTATATCTACCTTCACGAGTTCGTAGCAAAAACGTGGAAGTTCGCGGAATTAAAGGCAACACAGCGCCACGACTAAACGCGGGTTGTTACAGAACTTGTCCGGCGCCCCAGGCTGCTTCTGTTTCACACAAGGATAGGCAATGTTATTGTCCCAGCTAATCCTACATTCCGGTCGGAAGATGTACGTCAGGTTGCCTACAGTTCTGGGGACGAGCGCTGTTGGCAGGATAAGCGCAGTTTCGTAGTCACTTGTCTTCAAATGCGGAGAGATCTAAAACAGAGGAAGTAATATTTAAATACATAAAACCACATAATGAGGATCATAATATTTGTTAGTGTTCCACAGTGCTGCTGTAGTGGACAGGACGGGAATGTAGGAGGGCGTGATGTCCGAGTCTTTTACGTATTCGTTTGTCGTATGAGCGATTGGCAAAGAGCTGTTGACGGGACCGGTTGAACAGGGACATTCTCACCCCCATGGACAGGAATGATTTAGTATAACGCACGCCGGCGATGAGAATTACGTGTAAAACTTTGGCCCAAGAAACCTGAAAGTTGAGAGGATAATATTAAAATTTAACTTAAAACGAGCTTGGCACTGGATTAAATCCAAATATTCTGACTCACCGCCGTTAAAACCCCTAGATCCTACTTGGTATAGGTTAATTAATTGTGAGATGTTGTAAGAATTGTCTGATGATGAATTTCTAATTATATCTTTTTGTTATTTAACCGTTTATGTTATAATTAGTTACCATTCAGAGCCAGTTTCATTTTCTTCTATCGAAGCACCATCGATTAGGTTATATAATTTTACCTGATGATGGAAGCAGTGATAGCTTTCGAAACGTATGGTTTTTTTTAAAATGTTACGGAGAAAATATCGAAGAACAGGTATCATTTTAGTGTCATTTTGTGCTTGACATGTTATAATCGAAGTACAAACTGATGTTTCGCTTCTTGTGTGTGTAGCATTATTATTATTATTATTTAGTGTTCTGTCTGACGACAGGTCCATATGAACAGGGTCCTTCCATCCTTTTCTCGGACTGGGACCTGTTCATATACGTTCTTGGCAGATGATCCAGAAGTGGTTTGCCATTGCCTTCTTCTGTGTGTGAATGGAGTAATTGTTGGGATGCCACGGAGGAAAACTCCGTGTTGCCTAGACCACGGCCTTGCCCAACACAAGTTATAAATTCGGGCACCGCCGGGAATCGAACCCGAGACCCCCAGGATTACAAGGCCAGCGTTCTAACCGCTAGACCACCGTGGCATATTTAAAAATAAATACGTTTTCAGCACACGTGGGCTCTTAGACACGCGTGCGTAAAGGAGACGATGCATAAAACTTAAGAGGTGTGTCCAGAGGTGCTGACTGTTGATCTCTGTAAATAAACAACGAAGAGATATTGTACTTTTCTGCTACGCTTCTAACATTCCACTTTCTGTAATGTGTAACTCTTAATTTTGAAGCTAGTTGCTACAAACGACGCTGCCTCTCATAAGCCCCGCAACTAAGCCGAGAAAATAGTAGAGCCATAAAGGAGGAAGTGGGATGAGGGATCGTTCCCGGAAGATTCGTGTACAGAAGAGAAGGGAATAAAATGGAGGATGTCGGGAGAAGAAAGAGATCGGGTGGCCGTGAGTTCTGAGCGCAGTGAATTTGAGATACGAACGAAAAGAAAAGATCGAAACGCGGAAGGAAAAATTAGGGATGCAATCGACGAATTTAGTAAATATAAGAAGGGATGAAAGCTAGAATGGGGGGTTAGAGGAACAGAGAAATAATAACGGAAGACTTTTCTTCAACCTCAAATTGTTTGAAAGGAATGCGATCGGTAGTAAAATTTATTCTTTTGCGGAAAGAAATATCGAAGGTATTCATAAAAGAAGGGCCCTTTGTAATGGCGGAGGCTTGCGTTATTTGATGCTAAGAGATAGAAACTGTCATGTAAGTCTTCCTTTACGAAAACTTTATATAGGAACTCTTTGTTATGTCAGCCTGTATTTATATTATTCCTGTGACGTCGCATCGACTGTTGAAATCACGTAGCCGTGACGTATCGACGTGCTTATTTGGTAAACTTACAGTAAAGAAATTGTAAGATAATATTAAAAACTATAAAACAAGAAAACATTCGAAGGGAGAGGCTTTATTCGACGGCTAAAGTAACACAATTGTTGCTTTTTTTTATTTAGTGTTCTGTCTGACGACAGGTCCATATGAACAGGATCCTTCCATCCTTTTCTAGGACTGGGACCTGTTCATATACGTTCTTGGCAGATGATCCAGAAGTGGTTTGCCATTGCCTTCTTCTGTGTGTGAATGGAGTAATTGTTGGGATGCCACGGAGGAAAACTCCGTGTTGCCTAGACCACGGCCTTGCCCAACACAAGTTATAAATTCGGGCACCGCCGGGAATCGAACCCGAGACCCCATGATTGTTGCTTATTGTTTACAATCTTATTTCCGTAGTTGGGCATTTGGAAGTTTATTTGGACAAGGTTTTTGGAAGGGTTTCTTCGGGTGTCCTTTGGAGTGTTTTGGTTTACCGGATTGGGTTTTTGTATGGTGTCCCATTGATTGGGTTGTCTTGGGCAAGGTTTCTTTGAGAATCGAAACATTTTACGTTTAGATATACAAGAAAATTCCTTCCTCTTAAGGTACACGCATATTAATTATGGTCACAGCAGCCCATTACCTGCCCCTAACAATTAATCCGTCCAAATCCGAGTCGTCTTGAGCCATCTCACAACATGCTTGTGCATTGCAGTGGTTTGATATTGGTCCGAGAAGCTAGAGGACCACTCCTTGTCGGTTGTCTATTTCTCACGTGAGGTGTAGCTTTAAATCTCTTAGTTTTGCGTTTACATTCTAAACACGTAATCCGGAGTACCAGAAATCCACTGTCATCTAATCCAAAGATAATAGTCTTGCTTTTTTTATTTGAGTTTGCCTCGTACGGTGACTTCTTTAGTATGTGAAAGCTAACTCCGTTCCCTTTTGTAGTAACTCGAGAAGCTTGCAGGTTAATCGATCAAGCCCGCGGTTGTTTCAGGGAAGTTTTGTTTTGCACATAAACCAGATAGTTATTGTGTGTACAAAAGGGATCCTGGGGAATGTTCATCTTCATTGTTCTTAAGAGACTTGAGCGTTTGAAACTGCCAGCTGCCAGCTGTTGGTGTAGATTCATTATTCTAAGTTTTCACGCTGCATTGAGACTCCTATGGAAAGGTAAGAAAAGCCCGTCAGGGGCGTGTGTTCTGTGTAGTGTGCGATGACACACACACACACACGTCAAGCTTTTGGTGGGATTTGACGTTCTCACGGCCGTGAGTGTGAAGATAAACCGTCTCCTACATCGCCTTGTTGATGAGGAAATCAAACACCTCCGAAACGTCTATAAACTTGTACCAGACGACACGGCGTAAAATTTTAGAAGACGGCGGTCTTTTAACATTTGTGTTCCAGAGGCCTGTCTTCTGGAATGTTACGCCGTGTAGTATTGTAGAAATTGACCGACGTTTCAGAGGCCCTTGCTGCAACCATCAGGTCATTATCCACAAAATTTCTGTAGAACTTTTGAAAGCTGAATTGTGATTTCTTTATCAGGTAAAAGGGGTCAAGGGGACAGAAAATCTATGTTTTGGGTCCTCTGTTTATTTCCAGGTGTGTGGTTAGTTCAACCAGGGGGGACCCAACACAACCCTTCTGTCTGTTGACGAAAGCAGAATCCAGTTTTCGAAACGTCTTGATCTTGGAATTTGGATGTCGGGCAAAGATATGAATAACAATTTCACGCACATTTTCACTCCCCACACGCAGATAAGGTCGGGGAAATATTTTTACCTTATCGTTCTAGACAATCCATAAGCGCGCATTAAAATGTACTCGTCCTCGACGTCATTCATATTTTTTTGAGAAAAACGATAAAACAAACCCCTGCATGTGCTGCTCTGAACTATCTGTCCTTTTTCTACTCCCACCCCGCAACACCCCCCCCCCCTGCCCCAATTCCCCTTTAAGGGATGCTGCAGATCCAGTCAGAAGCAAGGAACGGGGGGAGGTGGGTGGGTGGGTGAGATTTTGCTAATGGCCCAGCAATTACATTCCGAGTAGAAACATTCGCCTTCTGTCTGTGTGTACTGTCAGTGTGAAAACATCTTCCTTTTCCCCCGTCTGCGTGAACTTTTTCGTCATTGACATAATTTTAAATTACTCCGGTAAACATTTCATCTGCACTTTCGTTGTTATAAAATTGCGAGGCGAGGTTCTGTGTTGAATCACTTCAGTCTTAGAAGGATTAGTTGTTCGTATGCCGAAGACTGTTTCCCTTAAAAATTAAGGTTATCGTGAAAGTAACACTCCTGAGAAAGTTACTTATCCATCGTTAAATGTGTTGTAGGCGTAATCCATCATTAGTCTGGCTCTTGTATTTCCGTATGTGCTGGGTTGAGAATTTTAAACACGTTTCTGTTCTGTATGAAGAGACCTTAAGGAAATTACAGTTGCTGTAGAAACATTTCTTTTCACATATTCAATATTCGAACAGTGCATACGAGTCGATTTTTTTTATGTAGCGAGTGGCTGCCTTTCTATTTTGAATTTTAAATGCAGTTCTGTGCGTTTTTTTTATTATTTTTTATATTTTACTGTTTGATGCAGGGGCGGTTGCCGATAGGCTGAGTAGAACACCTTAGTTTGAAATTCAGATTCGTTTTCGAATTTCAAGTGGGTTAGAGGGAGGCACCGGAGTCTACAGGCAGGTGATAGCGTCGCTTGGCTCCACTTCGAATACCGTCAATTTCCTTCTAAATGTCGTCTTTAATACTACGTTCCTACTCTAAGTAGATTCATTTCCGGAGTGTTTCGCTGTAATTGTGCTCTTGGAATCTGATAGGACACTTCTCTCTTCAGAGTTACCATAAAGGACCTCATCCCTTAGTGTCAAATGATACGAGTACGTAGATTGGACCGATGCCACGCCCCTGAAACGACATATTGGAATCGATTGTCAGTACCAGAGGCTCTACGAGGGAACTCAACAAATGTGACAGTACTTCTGACGTTTACAGCGTAGTGTCATTACACCACGTTCGTCAGTTTTATGATTTGACTCTCCTTAACGTGCCTTTTTGGAACAATTCATTTTCAGGACTGATTAACTCAGTGGGAAGATAGTAAAAATGTTCGTCATTTGTGAAGTCAATGTTGCTGTCTGTCCCAGTGCGGTGTAGGGACTAGAACACTGTTCATTGGTCATTTATAGAACGAATTTGCTACGACAATATTTTAACTTAAGCAGATACTAGCTGTTAGAACGCTGACCTTGTAATCCTGGGGGTCTCGGGTTCGATTCCCGGGGTTGCCCGAATTTATAACTTGTGTTGGGCAAGGCCGTGGTCTAGGCAACACGGAGTTTTCCTCCGTGGCATCCCAACAATTACTCCATTCACACACAGAAGAAGGCAATGGCAAACCACTTCTGGATCATCTGCCAAGAACGACAACGAGAAACGTCATAATTTACATTTCTTATATGTTATTAGGGTCACCAGTTTAATTAGCAAGAGATGGGCTGAACATGTAGCATACATGATACCAAAGATAATTAAACACGTGCAAACATTTAGGAGCAGACCTTAAAGAAATAATTTCGGAGTTAGGTTGTAGATTGGTTTCAGCTGACTATCTGTAGGGTCCAGTGGCGGGCTGTTGTGAACAAGGTAATGAACTTTCGAGGTGTGTAAAGGGTGGGAAATTCTTGACTAGCTGAGAAACTGACATCTTTCCAAGAAGTAATGAGTTTCACACAGTTAACCAAAATACAGAAAAGTTTTTGGTTAGAAATTTGTTATTTTAATGAAAATAAATTCTTTATTATCGTAAAATTAATTATCACTGTGATGATGTACTTCAGCTAGAGCGGTATATGTTAATGCCCTTGGAATGACAGCTGGCCGCTTATTCTTAATTCATCACAGCATCCCAGCCATTGAATCGGTTCACTCGTAAAAACAAGCAAACAAAAATATTTACTACCATAAACTGTAGAAAATAAAATGGCTCTCACGTGTGCTAAACCTTACGTTTCTCTTTCAAAATTTTAACTATAATAATTTATACAGTTTCAGACAGTTTCTTTGACAAAACTATATTTAAATTAGAACATGACTTGTCTGTGATGTTGTGCCGTGTAGTCTGGTGAGCGTTTGCTCACGTTTGAGACGAACTTGCTGCCTCAGTCTTCAGGGTGATGAAGCCTTTGATGATGGAGGCAGTAGGCTCCAATGGTAAAATTTTATCAGACTGTACGTTGAATATCCCAGAAGATAATCATCTTTATGCTCGCCGGCGTGAGAAAGTAAAATCTCGCGTATGTGTAAAGTCTTTTTTTCTCGGGAGTACAATTGCTTCGTACAACTGATTTGCGACATTCTGAAAAAAAAAAAAAATTATATATATGAGCAAAATTTTGAATATTCTGTAGGATTAAGAAATCATTCTTTTGAACCATAGTTCGCACTCAACTGCAGACGTCTGTTTAGGCTTTCTCTATAATAATTTTATCTTGCAGTGTTGCGTCATTGGTCTTCGTGGTCCAGTGGACAGTTGTCCACTGGACCACGAGGTTTGTTTATCGTTTGTAAGTGACAGTGGAAATATCAAAGCCTGCCAAGCCAATCAACTAATGAATCTGGATTAAAGTTTGAGCCTGCACAAAGTGTTTTGTTGAGCAGCGAGCGAATCTTCTTGGGTTTGAGTGTTCCTATTGCAAGACGATCTCACCCCCCCCAAGATCCCAGCAGTCTTGCTGAGGGAACGGAATGGCTTTTCCATAAACAAGGGAGCCTTTCTCCTGCAGTTCACCCTCACATCTCAGCTCCCACACACAGTTAATTAGTTTAATCGGCAATTTCCTTTATCTCATCGCTTCTCTCTCTATCTCTCTCTCTCACTGTAGCCATTTCTGCATCGTCGTCCTTTTCTGAAGTCTTGCAGTGTTTTCTTTACGTGTCTTCTACGTCAGACCCTAGAATGTACTGCCGCCAGCCTACCCCTGGAACCCCCGAGGCCTTTTCCACACTAACGAACAGCAATATTCTTTTAAGTTTAAAAATCCTTTCCGGAGACGTGATTTCTCGTCTCCCTTCATGTCTCCTCCGTCACAATTCTCTCTCCTTCCTTGCAAGACAAATTTATAGCGTTTGGGGGGACAGAAGCGAACAGTGTTTGTATGATGTCTTCGTGGGTGAGTCGTAAGTTGCTCTGGTAATTTTCGACTTCGTTTTTAAATTAGTTTCGACCCTCGTGTTTACCTTGGGGCAACTAGAAGGGGGAATCCATTGCCTCTACACGTTCTGTAAATGTGTTCAAATGAATTTTGTGCCCGTCGAAGTGTTTAATGCTATGAACTCAATTTACTTTGTTAATAGATGCGGGGGTAGTTTGACTGAAATAGGATCCTTAAATATAAAGTGATAACAGTTAAAATGGGGGAATCAGCTAGAAAAATAAAGCAACACAGAAGTCTCATGATACATCAGGATGTTTCAAAGTGAGCAGAGGTTACTCTGAGGTGATTTTTTAAAAAAGGTTTTAAGGGTTTGTCATTCTATATTTGTACTTTAGGATATCTGGCTTTGTCGGAATTATATGTTGAAAAAGTGTGTTTATATTGACCGTTTGAAGAATAGATTAATTCTAATATAGATTGGGGGGAGCCGACACGTTGCCATAATTTGAGCCTTGTATTTGTTATGGAACAAAAAAAAATATTACAACGAAACAATTAAAATATTCGGCGAGTATATTAGATTGTTTACCTTCACTGTGATTTAATTGTGATGAATTTATTATATGTATCATTAACTTTTTATTCGAGTCAGGAATTCGTTACCTCTGAAACTGACTTCTTAAGAGTAAAATTTTTTTTTTTGAAACTTCGTCAGATAACTTCATTGGATAAACATTTTTCTCTCATTTCCATAATTACTTCGAAGTTAACAGTTTCAGGAGAGGAAAAAAAATTAAAGAAGTTTCCGATAAAAATTAACATAAACTCTCTTCAGTACATATAAGAGGCCCGTACATCGGTGGTATTAAAATCCTCCTTGTAGTATGTTGAAGCATTTTAGTAGACCCAAGACTTTGACGTAATTTGCCGAGTTTCTGGAAATTGGTACAGTAAAGTTGTCAGGTGTCAAGATTCTCTTTAAATGAGCCGTAATCCGTAGCCGTTTTTGATAAATTGCTTTGGCATGTTTTCTGATTTTTAAGTTTTCTTGTAACATCTTAAATTTTACAAAATCAAGTTCCAATTTTTCTTGCGTAGAATTTCATGAAGTCTTTCATCCTCTCCCAAAGGTTCATTGGCCCAGCCATTCGCTTTTATTTTATTCGTAATTTTGTGTGCTGCTTTGAAATCTTTTCTCCTTTATTTTACGTCGTTTTTCATTCCTTTAATGTTTGTATTTTGTTTATTTATTTATTAATTCTTACGTTGCTGCTTCTTTGCTCATTTTTTTGTAGCTAGAATCTTTGTAGAATAATATCGGACATGGAGTAGAAACACTGTAAACCGTAGTGGGTTTGATATACTGGTACTATGACGTGATGTATTGTGTGCTCCCAGCGGGTAAAATTTCGTTAATTAGAATTCGACTCGGCGGAATGTGGCTGTAGGTTGATATTTGTACACAAATCTGAATGTGGAAACTTCTGTCATTCCAAATAATTTGTCTGACAAAAGAAGTGATGGAAAAGCATGTTGGTGTTGTTGGAACTAAATTTTGCTTACATTCCTGTAATACCTGGTTTGGTTAACCCATGATGAAACGTATAAGGGTACAGAGCCTGAACTGAAAATGCATACGCTTGGACAAAACAAAGCAAGTTAATGAATAAATAACATCATGGAACCGAAACCCCAAATTAAATGTCTTTGTTGACTTTGTTGGCAAATAAGTGGCTGTAAATGAGTCCTGTTATTTCAACCGAAATTCATGATTTTATCTAAATTATAAAAAAGATCAGAGAAAATTGTTAATAATAACGATGAACAACTATGCCTTTAAAGTTCTAAAAAGACGTGTTTCATTTACCTTTAACGTTAGTGTACAATTGATTTCTTATATCGAAGCAGTGCGCTAAGACATAGTCCTTCAGCCAGGTGCGTCATCGCTGCAAATGACGTATGTAAATTTTTGGACGTATTCAGCATAAACATTGTCTCCCTTGAGCGATCGTTCTCAACAAGGGAAATGATCTAGCTTCGTTATCTGTCTTTTTATATTCTTTAAAGTTTTACAATTATATTAGTGTTCCCTAGGTTGATTATTTGTTTTTATTTATATTTCTTCATTTTTTGCTCTGTGTTAATATTGTTTCTATTTTGGGTTTGCCTGTACTTGGCAGTTATATTTAATACTGTATATGTATAAGTTTAGTTAATCTGTTTGTGTAATATTTTTAATTATTATTTCACTATTATTGTATATATTATCAGTGTTTGCCTGTTATTGGCTTCTTGCTGTTGGCAAACACGTAAATAAATTAATTGAATTAATTGAATTGAATTAATTGAATATAAGATAGGTACGTAACGTTATGAGTTCGATTAATTCTCTCGATAGTGTACTCTTTATAAGCATTATTATTACACTGGTTATTTTATCTAAATCAGATAGTTTCAAGCAAATGTTGCATAAACAGAATGCTGCAATATTTATTTAAAACGTATATCGTCGTACGCCCAGAGAAATATTAGGCTCGAACTGATATGTCCCTTAAAATAAGAGAATTCCATTCAGACACACGTGATAATAGTCAAGTTTAAATAACCTTAAAGGACACTTAAATATTCGCTATACATAAGTTAAGTGACCTTTTAAAATAAAGTTAAACATATGCGATAAATCTCATAATATAAGTACAAAATATAGAGTTTCATTTAAAATTGTTGAAGGGTTTAAAGTGTAATTTGGCTCTAAATTAATTCTTCAGTACTTTTTAGACGAGCTTCGGGTTCGACAGACTTAATATGAAAACTTAATTTTGCGTTATATATTTCGAATGATTATTACTGCAAACAGCAATTGCTTCCTCAAGCATTATCAATCAGTTGACCTTTGTAATGGTTATTTGTTGTGTTTTCTTTGAGGTTACGGACTGAATTTTTAAATGTATATTAAGACCAGTTTCGGCTTCAAAGGGTTAATTATCGCTTTATAATTAACAGTGGTTGTAGTTGTAAGTATGGCCGCTTGTATCTCGTTTTATCTTCGGTAATTTTCAATGCTTCAGTTGACGCAAGGAACACACATTTTATAGCGTGCACTTTTAATGAAGCGTTCTCCTTTGAAGCTGAAACGAACACTTTGTACTGAGGACAGAGGCGTAATGAAATTGTGAAGAAATTAAACATCATTCGTGGAAAAGAGTAAAGACCACAGCATTGAGGGATGATTCATAAAGATGATGTCTGCAGGCAATGTGTGTCATAGTTTTGTTAAGATTGCAGGGCTGATATCTGTACAGGAATTTCAGTTTCGTCTGTTTAAAGGTGACGAAAATATTTGATTTTTATGGGTTCAACGTTAGTACAGAAGCACTTTCTTACAACAGAGACATAGAATCAATAATACAAATAGTACACTGTATACAGGATTATATTTTGTCCTTGAACCTCTCAAAGTACATACCATGTTGCACTGTTAAAGTTACTTATGTAGTTCCTAAAGTTAATGAGTTATGTAGATGATATGCTAAGCTCCTTCTAAAGTTCCATTGGTTGTAAAGCTCCACGCATTTTTAATTTTAGCTCTGGGGTCAGCTGTAGACTCCGGCTGATTTATCTTTCGGATAGACCGCCACGGTGGTCTAGCGGTTAGAACGCTGGCCTTGTAATCCTGGGGTCTCGGGTTCGATTCCCGGCGGTGCCCGAATTTATAACTTGTGTTGGGCAAGGCCGTGGTCTAGACAACACGGATTTTTCCTCCGTGGCATCTCAACAATTACTCCATTCACACACAGAAGAAGGCAATGGCAAACCACTTCTGGATCATCTGCCAAGAACGTATATGAACAGGTCCCAGTCCGAGAAAAGGATGGAAGGATCCTGTTCATATGGACCTGTCGTCAGACAGAACACTAAATAATAATAAGATGAGGTGGTCTAGCGGTTAGAACGCTGGCCTTGTAATCCTGGGGTCTCGGGTTTGATTCCCGGCAGTGCCCGAATTTATAACTTGTGTTGGGCAAGGCCGTGGTCTAGACAACACGGATTTTTCCTCCGTGGCATCTCAACAATTACTCCATTCACACACAGAAGAAGGCAATGGCAAACCACTTCTGGATCATCTGCCAAGAACGTATATGAACAGGTCCCAGTCCGAGAAAAGGATGGAAGGATCCTGTTCATATGGACCTGTCGTCAGACAGAACACTACAAATAAAAAAAAAAGTTTCGGATAAGATACCGGGTGTTTCCCGAAGTATGGCTTCGAAAAGAAAACGTCTTGCCTCTGCCGGGAATCGAACCACGTTTGTCAACATTAGTTATCCACGTTCAGAGTCTGCATTAAAGGTGTTCTGCACATTCTTCTTTACAAATAAAAACTGAAACAGAACTCGTTTGTCTTGAAGTCACCGTTGTTTATAAATACATTAGCAGTTCAAGTGGAACACTGCATTACCTTCTCAAGAAAGACTCTGTTCCGTGCTGTCAGATACTCGTATAGTTAGACAGTTAATCAGTGATTGTCTAGCTTCGTGCGTTAATTACATCGTATTTGATCCGTTTTCTCTCTGACTTTCACTATGATCAATCACGTTACGTCGGTTCTAAATGCTCTGTGTACAGCTGTTCGCGACGCTGAGCGTCGTGCACAAAGCCGGACAACCAATACCACGAGGGTGTAAGTACAAGTAGATACAATATAGAGTGATTCACTTCTATTGTCTGGCTCCCGGATGTGTGCACAGACATTACAGTGAGATCACAGACTGATGCTAAACAGCCAGAGACCATATACGCTTTGCTGGTCAGTCTGTATCTAGCCCAAACCTAAGGACAGCGATCAATTGGAGTCGTGTGCTCGGGGTTCACTACAGTGTCTGTAGAGCTGGCTGTACACACCGGTAACAGTCTCCTCGAACACGAACACGTGTGTTCTGGATGCAACCTTAATGTCACTAGAGAACGCAAACACGAAATGTGTTTCTAGTTCATCTATCCGGTTTTTAGTTCGCATGTATAAATACTGTTTACACAAGGAAATTAAGAGGAATTTAGTCTCTGACTCTCACAGCAGTTCCAAACCCATGAATGTAGCTATTAACGAGTTGTCCCCCCCCCCCTCCCCAAAGTCTTAATACGTTGTATAAATGTGTATGAAGTGTTTTATTATATTTTAGTGTAAGAAGTGTGTTCCTGACACATCTGAAGTTACTATTATTCATTAGTGTTTGCCTGTTATTGGATATTTTCCGATGGAAAGCTCTGTAATAAAGGAATTTAATTTAATTATTTGGTTCGTGCGAACGCATTGCACCGGACGCCTCCGTCAGAAATTTAACCCGAATTTGTGACTGTCACTGTAATTACAGTACCACTCGATCCATAGAGATCATTTTACAATTAATGGCAGCAACTTTTACCCCTTGTGTCGTTTCCCGTACTTATAATGGTAAGAATGTGTACGTAATTTGTATGGGATTTTGTTATACGCCGAGTGTAGAATTACGAGTTTAAATGCCATTTTTTTTTCTGATTATAGGAGAAGGATTTGTGGAAGGTTAAGATCTTAATAAATCCAACGTTGTTTTCATTTATTTCAATGTGGATGTGCTGTTTTTATTCCACAGAATTCCTTAGTCGTAGGTTTACCACCTCCATCTGATACAGCTCATAAAGTCTGAACCACCCTGTGGTTGTCCTGTTCACCGTGGCTCGTCAGATAACCGAAATTAATAAAAAAGAGCGTTTAGTGTGGATGGCAACATTTGTTCCTAGTGTGACACTTGCCTCTCACTTTTGGTGGCCTTGTTTTTGGGGAGGGAGGAATCCATATAAAGACTTTTCTCTCGTTCTTTTTGTGCTGCCTGTGTTAAATGCATTTTCTTTTAGAAACACAAACAGCTTCCGTGCCCACGAGTAAAAACATTGAAGTAAGAGGGGAAAATTTGGCCTCTGCTGCTTGGTAAACGAGTGTCGTGGTATTGCTATACGATAAAGAGATGGACGGCTTGAAACCGGGTGTATAAAAAATTAAGTGTCGAGGGAGATATTAACTTTACCTCAGCTGACAACTCTCAGACGCACGCACAGAGTAAATCTCTTCCTTTAATTCCTTCGCCATAGAATCATCTCGAGAATGGATGATCTAATTTTAATTAAACTTAATATTTGGAGGGTTTTGTGAAAAAAATCGTGGTAAAACATTTCATTTGTAATGCAGATCGGGAAGTTTTAATGACGACTTAACTTTCGAGCGTAAGTAGTTTTTAAGCTTATGTAAAATACTCACAAAAAATAAAATTATTTTCTTACCTTGTTTGGATAAACATGAAAAAGAAATTCCATAAATGGATTATAGATTATTTAAGTATATACTCATTATATTATGAATAAATTAAAATTAACCTATATGATCAAATGGCAATGTTCAAATGCCTGGGAATGTGAGTAACAAAACCAAAATTGGAATTTACAAATAAATGAATAGCGGATTGAATTTCGCAGATTAAAAAATGCTGTCTTCCCGTTCGCTGTTAAAAAATGCAAAAGTAAAATATAAACAAAAGATTTTAGTTTCTCACGACGGCGAATATGAAAACGACCGTCTTATGAGATACCGCGTTGTCTAGTTTGCCGACGTTTAGGAGGTGCTTGCTGTCTCATCGCGAGGTATCTCAGGTGCTCTCGTACAGGTATCCCGACGAAAATTCTGCGCGCATTTTTTCATATACCATACGAACTGAACCCCCTCGCGCTGTGACGTATAATTTGAGGCATGGCTTCGAATCTGTGAACGCAACTAAAGAAACGTCGAGAATAAAACAAGACATCCCCTTTTAGAGACTTCTTCTAAGCTACGCGTCCCATCTAGAGCTTCATCAACAAAACTTCTACCCCTAATGACAAGGGGATGGGTATTCTGTACTTTGCGTGACTTTACCCCACCCTGTTTCAGTTTCCGTCCTGGTAACCAAAGACAATAGCGGAGATCGAGTTGGGGGGGGGGGGTGTAGCGGCGGCCTGGGGGCACTTAAGAGTTCTGCTAATGGCTTGCCGTGGAGCAAACAGTAGCATATCAGCTACATGACCTTATTTCAACAGACAGAAAATCGTATCAACCATTCCAAACACGTTGATCGTTGCCCCAGAAAATATTTCTATCGATACAGTTGCAGAATGTTAGTTAACAGGAGGGGGACCAAATGCCAGGTCGGATTTGACGTGAATTAATTCGGCATCGAAGCAGCGTGAGGCCGAAACTTGTTTGTATGGGGGACATTTATGAGCGTATGAATGAAACATGCGCGTATATGTAAAGCAATGTTTGTGGAATTATTATTATAATTATATTTATAATCTATTTATTAAAGCCGCGGTGGTCTAGCGGTTAGAACGCTGGCCTTGTAGTCCTGGGGTCTCGGGTTCGATTCCCGGCGGTGCCTGAATTTATAACTTGTGTTGGGCAAGGCCGTGGTCTAGGCAACACGGAGTTTTCCTCCTTGGCATCCCAACAATTACTCCATTCACACACAGAAGAAGGCAATGGCAAACCACTTCTGGATCATCTGCCAAGAACGTATATGAACAGGTCCCATTCCGAGAAAAGGATGGAAGGATCCTGTTCATATGGACCTGTCGTCAGACAGAACACTAAATAAATAATAATAAAAAAATCTATTTATTAAACCTTGTGTTGAAATAATTACTGCAGAGTGAATTTTATAATTTTTTTTTCTTTATAGTAGTATTCTTTGCGTATAACTGCGGGTACTACATACCCCAATCTGTCGTTTGTTCGCCATGTTTGTTATGCTTTCTCCGGTAATCCAGTATGATTTTATTTGCATCTGCCCCAGAAACATTTGTTTTGTTGCAATGCAACGCGCTGCGGGCTTCCAGTCAGTACACACCCCAGCCCCGATTAAAATAATGCATTTATATACAGTTAAAAAATAAATAGAGAACAGCGCTTTTCAAGGAATGTATGCACGGTTCTGATTTATATAGAGTTTACCCAGAAGGTAGGGAATATGTGAAGTAGCCTGACAATATTTCCCGTTACTATGAAAATTAATCAGCCCTTCTGTTACGTTATTAACCG
The DNA here is from genome assembly GCF_977971745.1 of Zootermopsis nevadensis. Taxonomy (NCBI): domain Eukaryota; kingdom Metazoa; phylum Arthropoda; class Insecta; order Blattodea; family Termopsidae; genus Zootermopsis; species Zootermopsis nevadensis. The sequence continues at coordinate 2,264,176 of NW_028259148.1, read as the reverse complement.
CAGTTAGTTTAGTTTCCATTAAACAGGGGGAAGCAGACAGACGTCCTAGTCACAAGTATGTTTGTGTTACAAATGTGGAATGCGATATAATTGCATAGCAATTAACGTTTATGAACCACACACAAGTGAGTAATTTAAAGTACATTACGACATGGTATCTGTGAGCTGTAAACCATTCAGTCTGACATAATTATTAATAGGCCTCTGTGACCCAAACTTCTTCTGTCTGTTAGGTTTGACAGTCTGTCTATACGATATTCTTTGATGATGGTTTTAATTTTTATTTCGAATTGACTACATGTTTCGACCTTAATTGGCCATATTCAGGTGATTCTGTTTGAGCGTACGAAATGAATAGATATAACTGCTAATTTCCTTGTGGAAATATGTAGCTGGAATTTCTGAATTTTTCCGTCTTCCCACCTTTCTTTCTGGATCATGTGAATGTCCCTCACTGTTTCATTCCTTGGCAGCCGTATGTATTTTAATACCTAAAGTGACCTGTCTGATGTTTCAAAGGAAATCTAAAAGCAGCTCAGGGACATAAAATGTTATTAAACAAATATGATACCACATCTGATGATGGAGGCTGGAATGACCTCTGAAACGTCTTTAAATTTCTACCAGACTACACGGCTCAACAACCCAGAAGACAGCCATCTTAAAAGATACATGGTATATGTTTGTATGATAGGCGATGTTTTTTAACCATACACTGTCAAGGCATTTATTATTTATTTATTTAGTGTTCTGTCTTAGGACAGGTCCATATGAACAGGATCCTTCCATCCTTTTCTCGGACTGGGACCTGTTCATATACGTTCTTGGCAGATGATCCAGAAGTGGTTTGCCATTGCCTTCTTCTGTGTGTGAATGGAGTAATTGTTGAGATGCCACGGAGGAAACCTCCGTGTTGCCTAGACCACGGCCTTGCCCAACAAAAGTTATAAATTCGGGCACCGCCGGCAATCGAACCCGAGACCCCAGGATTACAAGGTCAGCGTTCTAACCGCTAGACCACCGTGGCTGTTGTCAAGGCATTACATAATAATAACGCGTTTTTTTAAAGTCAGTTCCTTTATTCCATCTGCTGTCCTTTGGTTTTGATTGAATTAGAGGGTAGACGTAGGGGGACGCTTTGGCATCGTCAAAAATTTTGACAGTATTTTTAGTTTTAATGTATAGCACTTCAAGTGTTGACACCTAAAGGCAAACAAGAACATTACAGTATAACATACAGAGAACTGATCTCTAAAAATAGTTCATTTGAAGCGATTTCCTCATGCATACATTCCAAAAACCTGTGACATGTAAGTATAATCCTCGTTATTACAGTAGTTTTATGTTTTAGTATACTAAAAAAAACTTGTTTAGCTGGAGGATGCATGGATAATCTATGTTTATGCTTATTACGTGGCTTGTTTTCATTAGAAAGCAGAATTCTTTGTCCGTATTAAGACTTAATTTCTGCTAGACGAAAAATAAGCTGTTTTCCTGGGATTCTGTGCTACTGCATTTGAATTAATGAAGAAAAATGTTATAATATTCTCCAAGTAATAACTGGTAGAACTGAACTCAGCTTCTTAACTAAAACATTTAACCACAAATTATTATTATGAACTTTTAAATTCAGGTTTATTAAAACCGATTTTCATTATTTTATAAATTCACTCGGTAATTAAAATTAAATTCTTATTACTGATATAAATATATTACTGGGATCTTGAATGACGTCTGCCCTTTTTTTATCACCACACAAGTTCAAATTTGGGTATTTTTTTTAAATATATGTGTCTCATGCAACATTCCCTTTGAATATCATAGACTAACCCCGATTGTTATTAATAATTGTTCTTCGTAAAGGAATTTGAAATGAGAGTTAGTACAAATTAGAAATCTCCAATAAAACACGCTAAAATAGCCCATGTACCATAAAATATTTGCAGGATTTATCAGTAAGCACTAAGAAATGGACTGTTGTGTTACGCCACTATTTAATTTTTCATCTGTGTTTTATACATAGTATTTATATTATTAGTAATTTTTACTACACAGATAAATACGTCAGGTTTAAATGCCACGCTCTATTAATCCCATCGACGGAGGTAGAGATAAAGGTAAAGCCATACCTAATTAAACACTAATCCATGAACGTGTATATTAGGAATAATGTTCAGTTCCACCCTCAACACTAGGTGGTGGTTTGTGGTCTTAGCTTCGTACTTCGGTCATTTAACCTGGACACATAGAATAAAATGTTCAGAGTCGATCTGAACGCTGTGGCGACGAGAATAACCCGGGAATAGATCAGGGGAATGTTAGTTTTCAGTTTTGATGTCGATATAAATCGTTCCTCTGTTTAAATTCATTTCTGACGTGGAAGTTCAGGTAAGTAGTTTTGTTGTGTTCTCTGCGGGTTTGAAACTGCCCTGTAGTCGATGTGTGTTTTCGGGATTAATTCCACGCCGTGTTGATGTGAATCTCAAGAATGGGAAGTATTTACTGATCTCAGAATTCCACAGAGCTCCACACTACCTCTGAATAAACAACTTCAGACGTTTCATTCGTGTGAGAGTTGAGGGCTATTAGTTAGTGGAAATACGGAATACTAGTTCCCTTTCCGCGTTGTCTGTTGAAAGGTATTCCGTAATGCTGTTATCAACATCGTAAATTCCTTGGCAGTTTTCAGTTTTAACGGTTTCTTTATCTTTTTAAAGTACCGAAATACAGTAATTATTTAATCCTATAAAGCAGTGGTATTCAACATTTTTTGTTCGCGTACACCTAGATATAATTTTTCTTAAACTTTGTACCTTCAAAGTTGTTGTTGTATAATTAAAATTATACATAGTATATAATCCACATATAAAATAAATTGAATAAATTACTTTACTGATTATTCAGTGTTTATCATAAAATAATTTTTTTTTAAATTTCACGTACCCCCTAAGATGTCTTCGCGTACACCCAGATATAATTTATCTTCAACTTTGTACCCCCAAAGTTGTTGGTGTATAATTCAAGTTATACATAGTATATAATCTACATATAAAATAAATTAAATAAATTACATTACTGATTATTCAGTGTTTATCATAAAATAATATATATATTTTTAAATTTCACGTATCCCCTAAGATGTCTTCGCGTACCCCCGGGGGTACGCGTACCCTAGGTTGAACACCACTGTTATAAAGCACACTTTTTCAACAGTGAATCCTCATTTTGTATTCATGGCTTCGTATGATTTTTAGTGTAAACATTGATTATTTCATCAAACAGCTTTAACTATTTGACTTTTGTAATGGTGAAGTGTAGTGTTTTCTTTCCGGTACGGACTGAATTCTCAAATAGTGTTAAGGCGACATACGATAGTGCGTTAGTTCCCTTTTGAAAGCAGAATGACAGTACAGAAACAAAATGGCGTTGTTGCAACTGCTACTAATCCATATTGAAGGTAATTGAGTGCAGCGGGTAGAAGTCTCGACACGTTACAGGAAGCATTGATTTTTTTTATAATTAAAATCGTGACTTGAATTATTGGAGAGGGATTGAAAATATGTATCTCTACAACACGGAGAGTATCCGGCAGGCTTGCGCATTAGAACCAGCTGTATTCGGGTGGCTGCAGTGTTTTTTTTTTTAATTTTACGTTTGGTATTATATTAGTATTAAAGTTTCGTTTCTACTCTAAAAGTAAACATTTAAAATACATTAGTGATAGGCAAATTAGATTTGATTACTCTTGTTAACATTGCGAAATGAGACACAAATAAGGGATCGATAAAATCACAGCTGTTTTACCGATCTGTGTTACGTGATACTTTTAAAACCGCTGTGCAGTTAGTACAGCAAATTGCACTGAAATAATCTAGTCTGATTGTGTTGATGAGTTTCGTAATTTAACATTAAAACTGCTTGTTACATGGAATTTTTTTCAGAGTAAAGTAAAGTTTGTCCCACTATACGCCATGTAGGCGTTTGGGGTAAGTGGTCAGCATCACGCCCCGGCCGGCTTTACCCCCGGGAAAGGACCCCGGTACCTATTGTAGAGGAGGCTGGGTGGACCCCAGAGCCGGTCTAGACTCAGAGGCTCGAGGAAAAATCCTCTGCCCCCGTCGGGGATCGAACCCCGGTCGTCCAGCCCGTAGCTAGTCACTATACAACTGCTTTACCCGATGCCAAGAGCTACATATTTTCTCTTGCGGTGAATTTAGAAGGAAATGGACAATCCGTCCCTCTGTAACATAAATTCTACAAACCCAGGGCCCATATACAGCGGTTAAGGAAGGGAAATATATAATTTCTGTTCACGGAGCCACTAATATTCTTGGGGCTCAGACGGTATTATAATAGAAGGTTGAATTGCCTTATGAAAGTTAACGTTGGCTATTTCAATACCATATTTCTTCCAGTCCCATAAAAATCGGTGGTTTCAGCATAATGTAGTAGATTTGCTTGGAAGGTTGTGGATCTTACAGGGGTGGGATGTTTGAAGCTAATTTATCACATTGTGTTATTATGAATGAGAAGTTAATTTACTGTGAACTCCCCATAGTTCAAGGCAAAATTAAATTGTGCCTTGTTCTCTAGCCTCTACCCCTCTTTGCTTAGTAACAACCCTCAAAGTCTTTCCTCTCTTTTGACACTTTTTTGTTGTAATTTTGTCTCTCTTGAAACATAAAACGCTGTTCCTCCCTTCACATAACGTACCCCCTTAGTGCCGTAATCATCATTTCTGTACTGTCGTTAGCATGTTCGCGTATTTTCTCCGACAAACACGTACACACTGATATGGGCCAGTTGTTATTGGGGAAATTAAATGAGGCATAACGTAACTTACTGAATGCCAGACATTAATTGGCCTTGTAAGAGGTAGGATGTGCTTATTAAAGCTTAGTAACTTTGGTGTTGAATTCACTTTGAAGTAATGTGAGCCTGTTTCTAAAACGAGGCATCGGTAACCGAGTCTTGTCAGTATATGTATTACGCGTTGTAAATTTTAGCCTATTAAAATGAGATTTTTTTAAATTTAAATTGAATAAACTTTAGTTAACGCTGAATTTCAAATACTCGTTTTATAAAATTGTTTTAGAATTGTTTATAATTGTTTAATTTTAACCGTCTAATCACAATAAAATATTTTATTAAATATTAAAATATTATTACTACAATTAACATTTAATATTTAAAATATTTAAAATATGTTAAAATGATGCTCTTTCTATCGAAATGTTCGATTTACAATTAGAGCATCATCTTTTTTCACGACATGTTTCGGTTTTCAATGAACCATCTTCAGGTGTATAATCGATATAAACTTAAATGTAATATTCTAAATGCAATCCTTCGTCAGATGTCCATTAAATATCGGAAAGTTATCCACTTCTAGATTAATTGTACTTTATTATCACATTCAATGTTGTTTGGTAAATGTATGTCGCGTATAGCGTGATCTTGCGTGGGTGAAATGTTTGTAGTGGTTTAGTATTTTAAATATTAAATGTTAATTGTAGTAATAATATTTTAATATTTTAATATTTAATAAGATATTTTATTGTGATTAGACGGTTAAAATTAAACAATTATAATTCATCACAATATGACGCAACATTATCATCTCAAAAATTGTTTTAGGCTGTTATTCTGTTTTTGTTTCGTTTTCATAGTTTTTATGTACCCCTGGAGAATATCCGTAAGTAAATTTAAATTACTTTAAGAAATGAGTTTGATAACAAACTTAATTTTGTTTGTCTAGTTTTCAGAACCGTTGCTTCTGTCTGCATAATTTTATTTTAAACAAAACTGAAGTATTTATGGCCAAGCAGAAAATCTCACGGGACGAATAGTGAAAACATTTGCAGCCACAAGTTTCTTCTGGGTTTTTCACAGAATATAAGAAATGTGGCAACAGTGAAGTTTTAGAAAGAGTTTTTTTTTTTTTTTTTTTTTTACTGCGTTCAATTTCCTTTGTGTTCCTCGTGCAATTTTAGTCATACACGATTCTGCCTTCTTCACCGGTGTGTTCAGATATGTGTGCGTGCGTGCGCGCGCGAGAGTGTTCTCCCGTGTTTGTGAAGGGTCGTTTCATTAAAATTGCAACGTACAATTTTCATTTCCATTTCGTCCGTCAGCTCTCAAAGGCGAGCTCAGTCTCCTCATTCCCTCTTAAACCTCGCCTTGTTCCTGGCCCATTCACGCGAGAGGAAACCTTTTCTGAAGGTGAAAATATTAACTAATAAATATCTTCAATAATATGCGAACACTTACCTGCCGCCAAGAAAGGATTTCGTGCCTAAGGTTAGGTTATTTTTTTTGTTCTTACTTGCAGAGAGATGAAGACGATAAACCACTTTTAAGTTTAAAATTAAATAATTATGCCTTCAACGCATCACTGAATAAACTGAGGACGACAGTTATTTTAAATTCTTCTCTCTGTAGAGGTATATAGTGCCAATTATAACTGATACCATGGAGGAAAGCACTTCCCTCGAAGCTGATAGTTGCTCAGATGGTCAAGACGTCCCTTGCTGTTTGTGGAACCCAAAAAAGGTTATTATGATGTACAGCAAATGTTGCCACTGGCCTCAGTCCTAAGCTAGTTGAGCAGAATCCAAACCCTTGCCCAATATTTGACTTAATTTAATACGGGTAGCCCTCGATTTGCGCCGATTCAGAATAACGCCGATTTTGAAACCAGGAAGTCAAAGAGTGAATAAAATATATTTTACTATTATTTATACCGTTTTGCAATGTATCTCGTACTGATTCTTATACTAAATCGTGATTCTTACATCGCAGATTTTGAATAAAAATTATAAATTACGTATGTTTCGTTAACGGGAATTTGCTCCAATGAGATCGATGAATCGGTAAAAGCTGTTTTGTGAAATGTAAACTTTTGCATATGCGAGTTTGCTCGTATGGAATTTCATTCCTGGCGCTTTAAACTTTCAAAGGACTAATTTAATCTCTGCGGAGGTACCGGGGTTATTTTTACTACGCGATTTTCTATAGGTCTGCGTCTTACAAGAATGCAACTATCGCATAACAGCAGAGATGATTGTACACATCAATCACGTGAAAGAATCGCAGTCAATCGCGGGGACCAACGAATTGCCGATTGTAAGTGTATAAAATATATTTTTAAAATTCCCTTTATTTTATTTACGTTATTTCAGAGCTTTAAATATAATGTCATTATATTACTCGTCAATGTTTGGGTGCTGGGAACCCATGTCATTGACTTCCCAGTGATTTATATTATAAAAGAGTTTCAATTTATATGTATTGACGAATTTGTATGATATGAAGCTTTCACGGCGACTAGATATAATGAATTATTCTCGGGCTACCAGCCGTCCTCGTCGTCAGGGTACCCTGAGAACGAGGACGAAGATGATTCTCGAAAAGTCGGTGTTTTTTTTCCCATTAAACCACCTGAAACGGCTGGTAGCCGTAGAATATTTCATTATAATTAAAGAATTTGTTCATAGGGATGTGCATATTCTTTAATTTATAAGATATCCACGCTTTCTGAAACGTTTCAGATTATCTGCTTATGCATCGTCTTGTTAATGGAGACAGGTTCTCTGAAAAGTCTGCCAATTTTTATCTGGCTGTTCGGCGCAAAATCCCAGCATCCCAGAAGACTTATCTTCGTAATCATCTGCCGCCATTATCTTTAGTCGAACTGAACTGGGGAATTTTAAGTGGGGGGGGGGGGGGTTCGCTTTGGGGAAAATTGCGAAATAAAATCGATACCAGTACAAGTTGAAAGTCGGACGAGAATGAAAATGTGGCGACAGAGTTTGTAAGGTTTCCCGCTGTAACTTCACGTCCCAGAGATGTCGGTCGGATCGTCTTTTGACGTTTGAGTGTGTTCGCAACATTCAAACTTCAAAGACATTTGTGTTCAGTAGCCATAAATCTGAACAGTTACGACGTAGTTTAAACCCCGTTGTTCAGAAAACACGCGGATAAACTTTCTTCCGCTCGAGTTAGAAAAGACTTCAATAGGTAGTGTACATGGTGTTCCATCTCGGATATAACCACAATCCATTTCAGGGCCGATATTAAAAGACATCACCTTATGCGTCTCGTGTTCGGATGTAATTAAAATGTTTGCTCCTCCAAGTTCTTGGCAATTTCCGGGACGCAATATAAAGAAAGAGACGCAGAGAGCCTTCTAGGGACAGGGTAGAGTTAGCATCATATTACTACAAGGGAGGGTACAGTCGGAACAACAACTTTGTGAACCATCGTAATGCAGGTAAGGCAAATGTAGTGAAGCTGTGTTGTGTTATTATCTTATCTACGTTATTTAAAACGAAGAAAATTGAAGAAAGATAAATACGAGGACATTACATTATTTAGGGATGTTGTTCAAAACGTCAAAGTTCAGTAAATTGTATTTAATTACTGTTTACTTCGCTGCAGGTGAGTTAAATTAAATTAGAATTGGTTTTTAGATTTAGGACAAGATTTATTTGTAAATATAAATCGTCTTTTCCCTTTGTTACATCACTTGAAGTTAGATGTAAATGGAAGATAATATTAAAATGTTTCTTAGAAGTAGAGTATTATTTTGTGGTATAGAAATTAATATACCCGCTTAAAGAAATTCCAGCTGCCAACCTTGAATATTGAAGCAGAAATCTTTGATAAATCAACGGTTCGTTCCGTGGGCCATGGGTTCTCACCCTTTTCTCTGTCGTACCACTAATCCTAATTTAACACATTAAATGTACCACAAACCAAGTGTGTTCAGGGAAAACTTATTTATGTTAATATCGTCTTCTGATTTTCTTACTTAGTTCGCGTATCACCAGTGGTACGCGTACCATAAGTTGAGAAACGCTGGTCTAGGCCACGATCCGTAATTATTGAAATTAAACAAGTGAGTTAAATCCGCTGCACGCAACTTTTTCTGAACTGGTCTGCAGGGACATCTTCAGACTAATTAATATTCCGTGATAATCTCTGACGTCACACTTTTGCATCCAAATATCACCGACATTCGCACACTGGAAACAGTAATTTGAAACAAAAGACTATTTGCTCGTCCATAGCCTATGATATATTTTTTTTTTATAGAAAGCGAGAAAGTATATTTGTAATTGTTAACGATAATGTCAAGTCGAAATAGCGTTATTTTGTAGAAAATTTTGTTAAAATCAGTTCAAGGTCACTCTTCTAGTGACTGGTCGGATACTCTAGCATGTTTCCCCGTTCCATCACAATTTAAATTCCCGTTTAGAAATCTTAAGTCCAGAAAATTGTTACGTGAAAAAGTGTTACCAAATCTTTAATGCAAATAGTACTCGTTCCATAAAAGTAAAACCAGATGGAGTTAGAACTGGTGTCATGAAATGTTCTTAAGAGACTTTTGGGCTCATTACATTTCTCTCGGTTTGTCTTCGCTGGTAATTTATTAATAGTTAATCATATGGAAGGAAGCTATGAAGGCATTGCTTGGTCAGACAATCTCAAAAACTGACGAAAGGCTTAATTTAGAATACAAGTCTCTCGATCTAGTGGACTTCAGAATGTACGTAAATAAAAAGAATTGCTTTGTTAGCAAGTACACGATTTCTTCACGAGACTATGAGGTTCTTCCAGAAGAAATTATCGACGTTCTTGCGGAACTGTGAACAAAAGAAATATACGTCTGTGCAGTAAATAGAGAGGCAGTGCGAAAGGAGCTGAAGATTTCTGCTCCTTTCGTGCTCGTCGTGTTATATTTTCGTTTCTTCACATTTTATTTCGTTCTATTTTGAGTCTCCCCTCTTCAGAAAAGTTCGTTTTCCTTTTCGCCATGTATTCGTGTGACCCCTTTTCTTTTCCCCAGTCTCTCCTTAAGAGCGTCCAATTCTTAAAGTGGGATGCACTTTGCTGCTGGAGGATTTGATCAATCTGACACATTCTCTGGCTCGTTCTTGTGTTGGTGTTCGTGCCAAGGAAGGGCTCGGCTCAAACCCCGTCCCACAAACACTCTCGGTAGTTCTAGTTTTGAACAGATTCATATTTTCATTGATAGTTTTAATAGTGAATATTACGGAGATCAGATTATGTAAGATAAGAGATGGAGGTGCACCAGGTATTTGGTTGGGGAAGCCTGAGGGGAAGAGACAGCTGGGGAGACCTAGACGTAGATGAGAGGATAATCTCAGGCGGGATCTATGGGAGATAGGAGTTGAAGGAAACTGGATTTTGTTGGCCCAGGACAGGGTCCGGTGGAGGGCTTTGGTTAATTCGGTGATGAACCTTTGGGTTCCGTAAGCCTTCTGGTTGGTTGGGTCCACTATTTGGGAAGCCTGAGGGGAAGAGACCGCTGGGGAGACCTAGACGTAGATGGGAGGATAATCTCAGGCGGGATCTATGGGAGATAGGAGTTGAAGGAGACTGGATTTTGTTGGCCCAGGACAGGGTCCGGTGGAGGGCTTTGGTTAATTCGGTGATGAACCTTCGGGTTCCGTAAACCATCTGGTTGGTTGGGTCCACTATTTGGGAAGCCTGAGGGGAAGAGACCGCTGGGGAGACCTAGACGTAGATGGAAGGATAATCTTAGGCGGGATCTACGGAAGATAGGAGTTGAAGGAGACTGGATTTTGTTGGCCCAGGACGGGGTCCGGTGGAGGGCTTTGGTTAATTCGGTGATGAACCTTCGGTTTCGGTAAGCCATCTTGTTAGTTAAGAGAGGAAGGACATATAGCTCTCATTATGGAATATATGAAAAAACCATGCAAAATTTTAATTTGGGAAAGCTTAAACAAAACGGCAGCTTGAAATACGTATCCTTAAATACGATGATAATATTAAAACAGATCTTGTATTAGGGTGAGTAGTTCAGATTATGGGGTCGATGTCTAGCTGATATTACACGACAATAAGAATTTGATGTTTAAAAAAGGATGAGATGCTTTGTGAATAATTGAGCGACTGTTAGCTTGTCAGCAAGGACCCTTGACCCTTGGAGTGATGTACTAATGTCCGCTAAAGTGGTTGGGATAGATGTGGCCGGTAACCTTTACTAAGACACATAAATGGGGGTTTACTTCTCATGAACTGAGCTGTCAAGACGGGAAAGAGGTTTTCAGACTTAAGCCTTGGATCGTGAGATAAAGCAGCCGAGACGTCCAGAAACTACAGGATGTTTCGGTTTATGTTATTTTTTTTTATTTCTTTCTTTCTGTCTTCTTATGTTTGTTTGTTTCTTCGTTTGTCTTCTGTCTGTTTATTTATTCCTTTGACTTTGTTCCTGCTCCACGTTTCGAAATGTTCCTTGCCGACGATATGAATAAACGTGAAGATGCAAACAAAGAGATAGACGGATGACGGTAGAAATCCTGTTTTAAGAAATTTGCGGAAAAACAGGATTATAATCGGCTCTCCGTCTGGTTTATTGCTACGAGATCAAATAAATACTTGAGATATATAAATTAATACCATAAAACCCCAAGAACACCTTATTGCCCGTAACGGTATTGTATGAGCAAACGATGTATTGTACCACAGGAAATTATAAGCCTCTGAAACCCATGTATCTATGAGATGTATGCCTCTAGATTAACACAAGGCATATTTGCTGAATTTACATTTGGTCGAACTTATATCACAGCTGAAAAGAGATAATTTACAAGGGTAGAAAAACTCATCATGTAAGTTCTCTTAATTTAATTTGAACGCATTTTATTCTAATTTAATTCATGCGAACTATGGACAATTTCACAGAAATTCTTGCGAAACATTTTATAATAGACTCAAAATGTAATTGTTTTGTATCTACGTCATTTTATCTCAGCATCTAATAGCCTCTCCTTGCACTGATATTTGAATTTGGTCTATGACAGCTCTGAAAACGTTCTCATGTCTTATGTTTAGGTTATGTTTTACAATTCCGTAAACAGTTTAAAGTTCCCGACAGAAATTTGAAATCTTTTCAGCGAGTCCTGCACAGTCTGAAGACTGTCCACTATATAATTTTGAGAAAACGAGAAATGCTTACTAGCTTTTTGAGCTGGGTTCTTCTCAGTGTAGTTAGTATTACGAAGTCAGAAGGGTTTCATCTTTATTTGTAACCGGTTAAAATCCCATTCACATGGCAACAAATCTCAGGAGTAATAACGAGGAATTTTGCAGCGGGACACTGAATATCCAATGTAGAAGATTGTAGTCGACATCTTCACCGGATTGCTCATAAAATGAGATTCTGTATCTCACATCTCGCTTGTAATTTGATGCATTATTTTTTTAAAAAATAAATTTACACAATATACTTGTTAGAAGTTAAATAAAACAATCTCTTTATTTTTAAATGTTCTGATGGCGGTAAATATGTTGATTGGTGTTCTTTAGATTCTGATGTGGTATAGTCTTGTAAGTGGTTACCAGACTCTCGGATGAAATTTAAACTTTCGTTTTCAGGGTTCGAACACGGGTAACTGCCTAAAGACTACAAGAATTTGTGGTGTCTGTCACTAATGGAGTCGATGTGAATAAAGAATTACTCGTAATTTTTACCCGAGTATAATTAATAGCGAAAGGATTTTACATTGATGTTGTCAGTTTGGTAGCACTGATACGTGATCTATAAAATTTATTTAATAAATCTGTGTTTTAGAGCAGTGTAGTTTATGGCTGAAGAGTTTTATATTAAAGCTTTTCTCGGTTGGAACGAAAAATCTCTAAAATGGACTGTAAACGGTGTATGAGAGGCAATTAGTGATTAGGCAGGCAGGGTATGACACGTGTGTCTTAGACTTCTACGGCCCAATGCTTGCACCTCTCAATTTAATTAAACTCTGAAGAGTGGATAGTAGGCGAGGTAGGAGGGCAGTTAGGATGGTTGTTTAATCTGAAAAGAGAGCTTCGAAGGAAGATGACATTAAAGAGGAAAGTTGGATTTTCCTTCTTAGCTAACAGCGAAGGCAGAGATCAATGATTGATTGAGCGTTTGATTAGAAACAGAAGTTTCTCCTCTTTCGAAAATGATGTGTTTCAATTTCGGAGTGTCTCTTGATGCCAGCTAGAAATTTCATCAAATGACTACTTAATAGATGGCGAATTTCTGTAACAGATTCTTCGACATTTCTACATTTAGGCTTTCTGTGAAGAATTTTAAACTCCACTTTCTGCCTCAATTTATATAGAGTGAATATTCTATGGCTTAATTTTTTTTTGTTCTAAATTCCCTCAAAACCTATTAAATAAAGTCTCTTGTGCCTGTCTTCTTAAAATCACTTGGTATGGAAACACAGCGCTACCGCAATGCATGCCGTGCATTAACGGACTAAGAGCTAGTTACTAGTTAATCTGTATACAACATTTTTACTAATATTAAGCTCAAAATAGACTACGAGGTGCGATCGGAAAGTTTCAAGACTGTGTTAATAGAGGGCGAACCGGATGTAGTACGAACTTCTGCCGCTAGGGGGTGCGGCCTACATTCATAGTGAAACAGTGTGCCAGCCGGCATTATCGAATTAACATTTGTTTCTTAGTTACGGGCGTTTTGGTAGTGCATTACACCGACCCTCCTGCGATTTCGGAATGGCGGATTTTCATGAACATCGCACCTCGTATATGCTGCTGTGTTAAGTGGTCTTTGAAATTGTCCGATGTAAATGAGAATTGAAGCTATTCTACAGTTTTCTTTATCTAAAACTGTACAATATTGAATTTAATTAAAATCGGATTATCCATTCTGGAGTTGGTTAATAAACGCGGTAGGAAAATGTTCAGCTTGTTCGTCGCACCAGCTGAACATGCCTTCATTGGGAGGCTTTGGCAGAGTCTTGTTATCCTCTGTTCGCTTAATACGAGCCGCTTTGTCACTTGGTCCAGATCAATTGGCGATTGCCTCCTTCCTTGTTATCCCGTCGCTGTGACGTATTAAGTTACGAACTTTGAAACTCGGCACCACGATGTGTAATAATGTTCCAGCGTTTCAGATCATAACGCTGTTCGTTACGTTGTTAAGTATGCAGATTCTGTAATAGATTTTGCTGAAAGACTTGTGTTTGTCAAGAGGTTCAGGTGTTATATGCGCTCTAGCGTGAGCGAAGAACACGAACCTACGAGCCCGGCCATGTTTGTCCACCTGGGTTTTGTAACATTGCTGGAGAATATTGTTAAAGCGGTAACATTGGACCATATTGTAAGATCAGCGATCTTTAATCGTATATTTACAATATTTACTTTGGAACATAATCATGTAACAATAACCTTGGATAATGTTGTTGAATTTTTTGTTCCCTTGGGTGTTGATGTGAGCCGAAAGTATGTTGAATTGTAGCTTTTGTAATTTCAAGGTCAAATCAACGCTAAATTTTGTAATGTTTATCTCTGCCGAAGTATAGGTATCTGAGTGTCCATACTCGTGTCATGTTGAGGTCAAGGATATGTCAAGGTCATATTAAGGTCACGATACAATCAACCCAATTTTTTTGCCGATTAGGGACCTTTAAAGTTTTCAAATTAATTTTAAGTTAATTTATTCTCACGCTTGTTTGTGCCGAGTCAAAAGGTGTAATTAGTTTTACATTTTATTGCCTGGGAACTGTATGGTGAGATAAATATTTCATTTCGAGTGAGAAGTAACACGAGGCCAAAATAAATTCTAGAGCTATTTATAATATTAGGGTAATTAAGAAGTGTGAGATTAGCTGAACGCGTAGCTCGCATGAGCTAAATTAGGCATTTGGGCAATGTTGTACTTACAAAACTTGAAAGAAACAGACCAATTGGAAAAAACAACACATATACAGGAAGATAATATTAAAATTAATTTGTAAAAAAAATAGGTTGTGAACTTATGGTTTAGATAAATCTGACTTATGGTAGGGATCAATGGTGGGCCCTTTTGAACGCAACAACAGACATGAAGGTTTCTTACAGAAGTGATACTCTACTTTTTGGCGTTGTACGTAATTTTCAGCTTTTGTTTTAATCAGATTTAATTGTATTCTTTCCTTATATTCTCCGTACCTCATGTGTCAGATGGTATTCGGGAAACGGATTGAAATTTTATTGATTGTTTATCGTATAAATTAAACCTTGAGCTAAGCAACACCAGTTCATATTTCTGCACGTCCCTGTGTATTAATACAAATTAGAACCGGTTGAAGCAAATATGTCTACTTCCATAATATTTCCTGTTATAGAATATAGATACCAGGAAATATATTTCTATTTCACTTCGTATCTGCAATAATCTGGAGGTATTTTTTTTTTCTGAGATGACGGATAGGCCACTTTTCTATCAACCAGTTGATGAATGGTCACAGCGAATCAGGCTTATTTCTCTCGTGTTCTGCACAAATTGCCTTCCCCCCCCGTTTTTCTCCTTTTAGTTTCAAACTCGGAGGGGTTACAAAGAACACTTTAATTACTACTCCTCATTTTTATTTTATTTCAAAATTAAAAAAAAAATGACTTCCACCATTAACTGACAGAGGCGACACAACTTTGTCAAAGGTTTTAAACGCGAGCTGGTCCCCCCCCCCCAAAAAAAAGAATTTTTGTGTAAAAAAAAAAAGGTTGGTCTGTTCGTGTATCGATGGCTTTGTGGACAGGATCAAACGGGTGGACGTATCTCCAGCAACATGCTGATAAGTTCGATTATAAGTGGCATTCATTCCCTCCCTTTTCAACTAACCGGAATGTAGGGGAAGGGTTTCCAATTGACGAATTTCTGTTCCTATCTGGTTCACTGTGGACACTTTGTGTTGGCGAACGCTCCTCTGAGGGAGGGGAGAGTACAGATTCTCAACAGTGTAAGTCGTGTACGTAATCCTGAGTGCCACACTCGTCCTGGGATTTGGTTCCGTATATACTTTTCGGTGCTACGGTGGTCTAGCGGTCAGAACACTAGCCTTCTAATCTTGGGGTCCCGGGTTCAATTCCCGGTGGTGCTCAAATTTATAACTTGTGTTGGGCAAGGCCGTGGTCTAGACATCACGGAGTTTTCCTCCGGGGGCTTCCCCGGTTTCTCCGTGGCATCCCAACAATTACTCCATTCACACACAGAAGAAGGCAATGGCAAACCACTTCTGGATCATCTGCCAAGAACGTATATGAACAGGTCCCAGTCCGAGAAAAGGATGGAAGGATCCTGTTCATATGGACCTGTCGTCAGACAGAACACTACAAATAAATACTTTTCGGTAGATGCTAGCGTTTCGGAGTGATATAATGTTTCCATCTTCAGTATCCAACACTTAATTTAGAAGTTATTATAAGCAACGTTTATTCATAGATGGAAATATGGATTTCATATTCGTATTTAACTTTTCTTTTGTAAGTACACAAATCCGTCAAAACATACTGCTTTCTCCGCTTTGATGTCTATCTTGTTTTTTGAAAGATTTAACTACTTCGACGTGGACTAGAAGAATTACTATCCCCTGCCTAAGCAGTCTATTTTGCATTGGTTTTGTCCTCGGAGGTGACGAGAGACGTACAGTGTAGCCAGAAATTCTCGCACGTTCCATTCAGACGAGCTCGTTAAAAATTACTGTAATTTAAAACTTCTGTCTACTTTGGGGGGCGGATTTCGGTTCAACACCAATTTTCTCCACCCCTCCTCTCCGTGTTCCCAGGTGCAGCTGTTAACAAACAGGCCTTGTCTTGTACGCGAACAGACTGATTGACCAAGTAACGTTTCAGTTTACCTTTGTAATGCCATGCGATTTAGCAGTTCATTTGCCATTAATTTCCACATCTGGCGAAACGTGTTTACGTAAAATGTCCTTTCGAATTCCAGGGTTTGTGATGATAATTCTATAAGACTACACGGCGTATTATCCCAGAAGGCTGTATGCTTGTTTATTTAACGACGATGCCAGTGGCTGAATTTACAGCGTCGAGTCTGGAATCTGAATGTTGAAGACTGTTCAGAACGCGCTTTCACGTCGTGTTTCTGAATGTGATGTGAAATTGAGTGCATACTTGGAAATTCTTACGATATATGGTCCGCGCCTGCAGGAGTCTATCCTACACAGGGAACAACGTGTTTTGTTTTATATCTAACTAGGGAGTAGAATCTGTTCGAATGTGTTCGAATGTGTTCGCTGGGCTTGGCGCATATTACTGAACATATTCGTACAAGAAACCCTTTCAACTTGCTTTAGAATATTACAAACTGCTTTATGTAACCCCCGTGACTTTAAATACTTAAAATTAAATGTTATGTCACGTGGTTTATATGTATTTTTAAATTTATAAATAAAGCATTTGGAGCAGAATCAGAGACACGTGGTAGAATAAATAAAAATATCCTTTTGCGAGTGACTGAGGTTGAACAAGGTCGAACAAAGTAAATTTAGTTAAAGTAACAAGCTTAAGTTATTTTGAAACATTTACCACAACAGTGGTGGGGGGCATATGGATAAATATCTGGGTGATAATTTTTCAGTAGTACAAATTTACAAAAAAAAATATGAGTCTACCCTTATTACCTCAATATTATTTATTTATTTACAACGCTTTTTCAGTAAATCAAACATTATAACGTCGAATGAAAGGATGATAGTGAATAATAAATTGGAAAGGATGCGAAAGGAAGCGGTCTATTGTTTATTTTAGGATAATTGATAATTTTATACATGCCTCAGATATCTGCCACTTCGAATAAATTGACTTATTTTCATGAAATTCGAAGACTGTCCTATTAAATTGTAATTTATTGACTTTATCAAAGTGAAGTTGGTACAATTGGAGTTTCGGTAAGAATTATAAGGTACGAACTGTATTCTTAAATATAAGTTAGGCGAATCTCGACTTAAAAGTTCAAGCATAGTTTTACTCTGAATATAATATTAATTGCATTAATGAAGGTGTATATATATATATATATGCAGTACGAGTCTGTTCATAACATTGTAGTCTGTTTGTCGAGTTCAAATAATCGTCGAACGAGATTTCACATTTTCATATGAGTGTATTACAGGTGTCTGTCCCACAGCTATTGATTCGACAGTCGACAGATCAAAAGCTTTATTTAGAATTGGCGGACATGCTTCCCTTTTTGAATTTAATTGGATTAAGTGACAGGTACAGAATATTAAAAATATCGCTTCTGTGTTTGAACAGCTCTGTACAGGTGCGAACACGTATATTACGAACAAATCTCGAAATTACACGTACCAGCATTTTAGCGTAGTAAAGGCAAAGTAACTAGAGACTGAAGGAAATTACATGAGGGGGGATTCATGGTGTGTACTCATCGCCAAATATTATTATGGTGACCAAGTCAAGATAGATAAGTTTAACGTGTAGAATGCATGTGGGAAAATATAACTCGCGTTATGTGTTAGTACAGAAATGGAGGCATTGCTTTTTAACTCTCCGTTGTACAGGTTGTCCATAAAGTCTGGAAACATAGGCGAATATATATAAAATAAATGATTTATTGATAATACATTACAATACATGATATGTTCAATGTGTTGTCCCTGATTATAAATGCATAGTTCAATGCGCTGTGAAAAATCTGTAAAAAAAAAATTATCTATATTTTCAGATTTTATGGCCACTCTGTAGATGCTAGACAGTGCTTATGATCTCTTTTTTGTATAACTGTAGGAATTGCTATAGAATTAATTTGTTTCATGGCAATATTTTAACTTCTAAGCGACAGCTGCTTTAAAAATTAATTACTGTTATTGTTTATTATGCAGAACAGTTTAAATTATATAAAGTTTTCATTTTGCCATTAATTCATTAATAATGACTTTAATGATTATGAAAAATTTAAACGTTTCGTATGCGTTCTAAGAGACGTTTTCACATTTTTCTGCAACGCCCATAGATGCTTGCATTTGTAAGTTTAATACTTAAGTGTGTAAGTTCGAGAAATTCTAAAAGAAGTCTTTCTAGAATTCGTGAAGGACGTAAAAGGTACTAGAACATAGGACGCTGTATTTCCGTCATGTGTAAGAAGTAGGAACCTTGTAACAATATGCCAATTATAAATGAAAGCTCTCGTCGTGCGTGGGATCCGTGCTTGTCGTAAAAGTTCAGACCGGCGGCAGTGCTCGGCTGGCTAATTTGATTGCTGACATCCCAGCGTGATCTACACCCCAGTCATTAGCTACATTCATTCAATATTTCTTCGAGTTCGTTTTTGTCCGCTGATTTGAACCGAGCTGACAGGTTCCCTCTCGCCTCCCCGCAGAGATGCATGCGGATATGACACCCAAAGCGATTTCAATTCAACAGCTTATGATTGAAGGGTACTCTTATTATTTAATTCCACGTAAAATTAATATTTGCTTGTATATTCAATTGTTTTTCACGCTTTGAAATTTGATCTGATTGTTTATTCGATTTATATCGTGTATACGTCTCACTCGGAATGCACCACGAAATCCTATTTGCATTCGTCTGTCTGTTAGACGTCCTGATGTGAACTAAACATAAAGCTAAGGTCCTGTTCGGTCAGGACGTTTGATTGTCGTATTTCAAATATTTTTCTGCTTTCATGGGTCGTTATTATTCGTTGTTTGTGCAATTTTCACAAAATAAATGTAAACGTGGCTTACCACGCTGTCTCTTGGCCAGTCCGTCTGACAATATAATTCAACTAGAAAACCGCTGTACGAATTTCGATAAAATTTGGCATAGACATTGTGTCTAAACTCGTTCATTGAAATTCCCTACAATCCTTAATACATACATGGCGGATATATATATATATATTTGTACAGATTGGTCTAGGTGATGAGTATTAAGTACTCGCTACCGAATATGACCCACATTTATAGGTTATAACATTTTTAAACAAAACAGTAAAAATTCTTGTTTTGTTATTTGTGTGTGTGTGTGTGATGATAATTTAGGTCATACATTGACTTTTTTTGGTGGAAAACACTTGTTGTTTGAAATCATTCTGCTATATGCGATGCAAATAAGTTTTAAATTCATAAAATAAACGTGTTTTTTCCCCTCATAAATCAGTTATATAACTTTAATTCCATTTAAAATTCTATGATTAATACCAAAGTGGCTTACGAGATCCGAAAAAAAAAATTATAACTCACTCAAAGATAACGTAATAGTTCTCCGTCTTTTATGGAACTCGAATGTTTATAAATACCCTGAAAATAATCCTCCACTGGGCCCTGTTTCAAGCACGGGATTATAATGTACGTTTTAAAAACATATTTGTATTTATCCGTTATAATGTAGCGTTAGATCACTGTCGAATTGAAGAGCAGGGCAAGGTCGGAACACGCTCGAATTACAGGCAAACGGCTCTCGAATTTATATCAATAGTCGCTCGAACCCAAACCAATATATATTATTCTCTTTCATATCCACAGCGGATTATCCTGCAGGTTCGAATTATGTTTTCAATCTGTGTTGGTATTAAAGTCTCTCTGACAACAGGCATGGTGGCTTAGTGCAACAACGTCACGCGCCGATTTTCCACAACGATCAATACTGAGTACCCCCAGGGGACAATCATATGAGGGAGCTGTGTGGGAACCTCCAAAAGCGAAAAATCACTACTCACTGTATCCATCATCAATACAGATCGACACAGTTTAATCTCGGAACTATTCTAGCACTGAGTTTACAATGCGACAATTTATACATTTTCAAATCCCCCCCGAGACACGTAAAATATAACCAATGTACCATATAACTCAACCTCTTTGGCTGTCTTCTGGAATACTGCGACGTGTTGTATGGTAAAAACTGACCGACGTTTCTGTGATACATAACTGCCTCCATCATCAGGTCGATTGCCGCAGTATCCCGGAACACACACGTTTATATTCGTCGCTGTGGAAACCTAAAATCTTACATTCTGTTACGAAATTTAAACAATACAATGTACAACAACCTATAAATAGCTCAGTATAAATTTACCCCAAATTCTACTTAATATAAATGCGTGTAAAAAGACAGATTTACATTTGAAATGTTTCATAATGGACTGTCATATTCGTGTTTTACTTTTCTGTATTTTTTTAAAAAAAAATTTACCTCACTCCAAAGTGTGACAGGATAAATTGATATATGCTTCACCACGTTCATATTTACCCTAGCCAGAGCGAGTGACGCACTCTGTGTTCGTCAGTGATTCATTTTGTAATCGCACGACCTGTCGTTAAAGTTTCTTCTGTTTTGTTTTCAGGTTCCAACATATGGCCCGGATTATACTCCACTATAGGATTACACGGTAAGTGGAACAAAGTAGTTTCACTTAATTGAATCTGAATCAGAGTCTTATCATAAGTTTAATTCTATTTGATAGACGTGATATAACCGTGTATATCACCTTTAACCATTTGAATCCGAAACTCGTCTAAATCATATTTAATAATTCAGCCCGTACCGCGAAGAAAACACTTATCTTCACCATTACAAAGATCAACTGGTTAACGCTGTTTAAGGAAATAATCGCTGTTTACAATTAGAGTCGTACAAAACCCATGAATACAAAATTACTTATTATTGAAGCAGCTTTTATGTTAATTACCATTAGGCCTTAAAGATTAAACTCCGTGCACTGTTTAAGAAAGGAAGACAGGACCTGCATTACATAATAGAAATGACAGGAAAATCGTACATTGGAAATTATACGAACATCGGAATATTTACCGCCACGATAACCTCAGATCTTATGCAGTTAACATATAAAGATGTTTTCATATATTTCAGGCGAAAGGCTAACCTCACAACCATGACACATTTGCCAAATTTAGAGGTGTTCAAGACATTTATTGTCGTTCTGATAACAAATACGTTGCTGTACTGGATAAGGTTTCCGACATTACTCGACTGGATTCGATTAAAATTTATATTTCTGTCTCCAATATGGCATCCAGAGAACAATGATGTGCTTTTAGGTAAATTTAAAGTCTAAAGTGTCCAATAAATACATGCCCTGAAGTCAGTCCTTTGGATAATATAGAGATGATAAAGGCATTTTAAGATTAAATTTACGAATAATTTAAATTTAAATGATTTTATTAAAGCTGACTTACATAAATTTGTAAATAATGATTAAATCGTATGAGGAACTTCCTAAATCTTATGCTAACGCGTGTGGCCTCTCTGATTATTTACATATCCCTGAAGTTAGTGTTCCAAAGGAATCCTTTATCTAATGCAGTCCAGTTCAATCTGTTGAAGTCTCTTGTGCCTGTCTTCTGTCAAGGTCTTGGCATGGAAATAATAGTGCCACCGTAATGTTAGCCGTGCATTAAGCGACTAACAGCCAATTGTTCGTATGAATGTATAGAAACACTGTAATGGAATACAGTGACTATCACAAAACGTTTCCCATGCTACTGAAATGAGTCCTGAAGAAATAGAATGGGAAAATGTTGACTCGATTCATCGAAATGAAGATGTCGACCAGAGGTGGGATATTATGAATGTGGAAGTAAGCGTTTTGGTTCTATAAAAGCCACTGAAGTCTTTAATGTGGTGAAAAATTATAAGATGTTCAAGACGGGTTCTGCTTCACGAAATTAGTCTCTGATAGAAGTTGTATTTGGCGAAACTTTATTGACAAAAAATAAACTTTTGTTCACATAAAGATCAGATCTGACTTTACAAATTTTGTAACAAAATCTTGCCGTTCTTAACATTGGCGTCTGGAATATCGTACAGGTATACATCACGTTAAGTCATGTAGGCAAGTCTTTTTGGGCACAGAGTTTCCTTGACGGAGAATATAATTAATAAGATGGATACTCAATATAATTATACATTTCTGCATCAGATAGTTTCACTTCAAGGTCAGTGTGTTATCCAAAACTTCTACGAAATACATTTGGAAAACTCTGATATTTAGAATATATTCCATTAGAAACAAAAGGACCTTAAATTGAGTTCATCACGTAGCTTGGAATCTTTGTACTAATTATTAAGAGGTCCTTAGCTCAGTTCGTTTACCGCTGACTGAAATGATTGTACGATAATATCACAAGGTATTATTTCGGCCTACATGTATTTGACTGAAATATAATTTATTAGAGTCCTATATATAGGCTTTGTGATTTGTTATTTCAAAACTGAAAACATATACGTTAAATAAAATATCATGTACATGTTTTCATCTAAATGGGCTCACATTAGCAAGGCCAGTATAATAGCAGTTTGATTATAGCCGAAATGCTGCCCATGTTAACAGTCAAGGAGACGAAGATAAATTATCTGTCAATAAGATCAGGCTTTGTGTCGAGAGAATGTATTAACAAGTCTGTTGTGTCATTGTGTTCGGACATTGATCCCCATTTGATTTGTTGTGTTTAAGGCTGAAGGATTTGCCACTACTTGGTAATTAAGAAAAAAAATAACTTTGTAAGCAGGGGTGAATTGCTGGAACAATGTCGGAGGATGATAGTTTACAGTCATTATTTTAAGATGAGCGTGTCGGAATTATGCTAATGTGTTAGAAAAATTATGAGTAAATGTATTTTGTTACACAACTGTTATTTTAAATGCATTACCGGCTGTTGAGTTCCATCGGATTTTAATTTTTACATCGCGTGCGTGTGACAGCGGATCGTGGATCACATTATGAAAGGGAATATTGTTTTAATGACTTAGAAGCATCAGAAGTGTCTTAAAGTAATAAAACCCATTAACAAATTTCGGTAAAGTAAAAAATATTGATTAGTCGGAATTTATAATTTTCTTGTTTCGTTCTTAGTTAATTTGACAAAAGCTTATTTACCATTTCAGAGTAACTGGAATTCTTTATGTGACGGTTAGAAATACCGCTGTAATAAAGCTCGTTTCTTTGCGAACAACTTTCTTAAGCCGGGTAGTACATTGCCGGAGCGGATATACGGAACGGACGCGACTTGGAGACGCGGCATGGGTTCGTGACGTCACGAGCTGGCGCCATATCGACGGTGCGCGTCGAAATTGTGTTTGTTGCAAACGTCGTCGATGGTGGCGCAGAGTTCGACCCAGTAGTGACATCTGAGCGACAGGTAGTGTAAACATTTACACAGCGGCATGCATTGGGGGCGGAGGGGCGTGGGGGGGAGAGGGGGAAAGAAAAACGACACCCAAGAGACGCCTGGCGTCGATGATAGGAATTGGACGTGAGGACAGGATACAACACTTGCGGTCTGCCATGTTCCTTTGCAGGCACAGTAGACCTAATGATATAGCAACCGTGTATTTAATCAGTAGAGGATCGAAGTGTCTGGCGTTCTAACCATTAGCCAGTAAGTTTTAGGTCACGCTTTGTAAATTTTCGGCTGATTTCGACATTTATGGTGATATCTCGTCACTGCGTTAGTGTAGGGAACGCGTTTCAATATGTCACGCTTACGATAATTCACATTAAGTTTCTGTTAATTTAAGTTACTTTGCGATAAGTTAGGTTAAACCTGCATCTGATGGCCTTAGTCATCGCTGATGTGTCACTTCGCGCATTGCTAAGAGCGAGTCGACGTAGATTGAGAACTGAGGAGAGAAGAAACTTTCTTCCTTTCCAACTCGGCACTCATTTGGCTACCAAGATAACCTGTCTGCGTAGTGCATGGTCTGGCTTTTATGTGAATGAATTTTACATCGGGAGTTCTCTGTCCATACTATTTCACTGAGGACATCTACGAAATGCAAGAAACAATTTTGTTGTTGTTGAGAAAACACTCTCTTGCTAAGGTTTAAAATTCCAAGAACCCCACTGATACTATGGGAACATTTCAAGTAAATGCAAGAATACGCATATATTTCGTTACACCTGCCAATACTTTGGATGTAGCTGTTTTAATCTATTTTCAACTTATTTAAAAACGAAGACAGTTTTACTGTTTGAAAATTCAGTGTCGTCATTTCCTTGTTAGAAACCGATCTAGCTGGTGAGGGAGGGGTATGTATTATAGTCCCCCTTCCTACATGCCACTCTGTGCCTCTTTGTTTTATTATAGTTTAAGGAAGGACGTGCTGTGAATTTTTATTGTTCCATAAGGAAGAAATTTTGAGTTCCTTCTTTCCATCCCGCCCTTGTCGGTCGATGTCCCACGTTTCGACGTGAGTTAGATTTTTTTTTTATGACAGAATAACATTTATGTCGAAACAGTTTCGCTCGCAACTCAGTCTTGTCACTGACTACGTAAAGACACATTATAAAATAAATATTCCGCAAAACAACAGTAATGAGATATTTGTACTGTAGTTTGGTACCAATCTCTGGATCCTGTAGAAACAAAATACGAAGGAGTTCTGCGCCCACTCAACCAGTGAGCGCATAATCGTGCACTGTTAATACTACAAACATTATTTCCCAGAGGCAATAAGTACTTTGTAGCTGCCTGTTTTGGTAGTGTATTTGGTTTGCGTGGTATATTCGCTTGTTTTACGTCTGCCCGTAAGCTAATGACGTAGGCAGAAGCCACAGATTCTTCTCGATGGTTTTAGCTGTCTTGATATAAGAATGAATAAATTAATGAACGAACTATTAAATGGATGAATAAGTTTGTTTGTACAGTTGATCAAGTGTTCATATATTCCACTCTACGAAATTCTATAATTTTTATTGAAATAATTCGGGTTTTTATAGCAGGCTGGCGAGAATAGGGTGTTACAGAAAATATTTGAACCTCTTAGACAGAAAAACAGGATGTTGGAAAATAATTGTACAGTGAGATACATCATAATTTGTTTTGTTTTTATTAGGATGATAAAATTAATGAGAATGAGATGAGATGGGCATGTAACACGAATTGGATACCTGTATGTGAAATACTTGCAAATTTTGTAGTCAAAAATATGAAGGGGGAATGTTTGTTTGGAGGTTATGGTGGAAAAATAATATTAAAATGAATCTTACACAAATAGTATGTGAATATGTTGAGTAGATTTTTCTGGTTAAGGTTAGCGAAATGTGGTAGACTGTTTTGAAAACTGTAATGAACTTTCAAGCTCTGTGAAAGGTGGGTTATGATTTCCGAGCAAAGCGACTGTTGACTGTTCATTAAGGACTTTGTGTTAATTTTTTTGAAGATGTGTATCGGAAATCTTTTTGTTGTTAACAACGCTAAATATTCAGTACTTTCCATAACTATTAGGCTAAGACTCGCATGTGTAAATGTCATAGAGGTTATAATTCACTTATGATACAATGAGTAGAGAGCTTGTGTGTATGAAGAGGTAATTTTTTAGACGATATAAAATGTATCTTTTCAGTTATGTAAAGAACAGCTTATAGAAAGTGCGCACATAGAATATCGCTGCATTAAAAATATTTAACATAAATTTTATGTTTGGAAGACGAAATAAATATCTTAAGCTGGGCTTCTGAATAAATGTTCATGTGTAACAAATAATGTTTTGTTCAGTTGCTGGAAAACTGTTTTTCGTTTAGCAAGTACCGGAAACTTATAAACGAGAAAATTACTGATTAATTATTCGCATTGCTGAACACCGGGTTAGAACGTTAATTAAAACTTTCCTAATGATTTTCTCTTGAGTACATTTCAGAATTGACACAAACATTGCTTTTATCAAATATACCTTTTAAAATAGAAGTTTTACAGAATTTTTTTTTTAGAAGTTTCATGTCTGATCCATTGTAGTTTCCTTGTTACGTCCAGACCTGAATGTAACAACTTTTATGGCAATTAAATATCGACGAAATCACTTCCCTCTCTGCTCACATTTTACTTTCCTCCTCTCCCTTTCAAAATTCTGTTGTAGAATTATCCGTATTAGTATAAACGGCTATTTAACAACAAACTAATTTTACCTATAGTATATTTGACGTTGACATGTTATCGACGTTTCGGAAGTTTGCTCTATTTTTCTTCTCTCCGGTGCTGTTTATTGTCGTTACGCTGACAGGACTTTTATAATTCTTATTTTAAAATAAATGCCTGGGGAATAACCCAGGATGTTTTAATTACTAGTATGCAAACTGATAGATTACAGTGATAGTGGCCATAGTTCTATAAACAGTATTTTTGTTTTGTGCACTAAATCCATCAGTTAGTTTACTGAAATAATTATTCGTGTTTTTTTCCGTCTAATCACAATTATATATAAATAAAATTTATACATAAGATATTAAAATATCATTTACATATTTGGTAAATGATATTTTAATATCTTATGTATAATTTTATTTATATACAATTGTGATTAGACGGGGAAAAAACACGAATAATTAAATTTTAATTCACAATATGACGCAATTATATCAACTTACTGAAATAAACCAATGACATTTCAGGGGCTGGATCTACTCTCTGTAATGTGCACTTAAGAATTTGTGTGATTCTCGAAGTAAACAGCAATTATTTCCTTAAAAAAACTTTTAAACATCGAGAATTTTATTTACGTAGGTAAATTAGTTAGCACGCGTGTCGTATTTGTTTTGTTTCTGGAAATAGTTGCGTTATCCTTGTCGAAGGCGAGTAAGTAAAACTTGGCACTTAAATAAAGCGCCATCTATCGACAGAGTGCCTGCCCATTTGTTCCAGGCTGTGAACATTTTTAAGAGTTGTGGGAGTAAAGGATGATACAGGGTGCCGTAATGCGCGTTCTGAATAAAATGATAATTCCGTCGGAAGAACATCAAATTTGAATTATTCATTTTAGTCTATGAGAGTAACTCTTTTCGCCCCCAGAAGAGCTCATAAAAAAAATGAAAATAAACTTGTGTAAGCGAATTATTCATGAAATGTTGATTTTTAAACTTGATTTTATTGTGGCAATATTTTAAACTTAGCGGAGTACAGTTCTGTTCTCTGAAGACCTAATAAGCATTTCTTCTCGTTTGTTTATACTCGGTTACTTTTGCCTGGCTGCCGTTTGGGTTAAGGCTTTGAGCTTCATTAATTTGGCCTCGGACGTTTCGCGTCTGTATCTTTATTACTCAAGATATGATGTTACATAATGTTCGTGAATGGTTTAAGTATACTTTACCTATTCTAAAATAAAAGTTTTTAACGCCTTGTATTATCGTATGCCTGTATATTCATATGTGTTATCCTCCTGAGTAATTTTCATAGAATGAAACTTGGTATAAGTGTCATGCCTCCAAATCGACTCTGCCTGTCCGAATTCGTAATAACTACCGTTGGCTGTCGTCGGAACGTTTGGGTTGGGGCGAAATTTTTACCATTTAAAGCAAATTCCTTAAATTATGTGCAGTAATGGATTGTCAGAATACGCTTAGCGTTTGTTAAGGTACTTTTCGATTGTAGAATGTTAAGATTAAAATACACGGAACTATAATTTTTACCTGTTGTTTAATATGAGTGTGAATCTCAGTCTTTTACATGAAGAGAATATATTTAAAGGTTTTGTGATCAGGATGCTGGAATGATGGGGGATTTGAGGGTGGGGCATGAGAGGCATGAAAGTTCATGCAAACGTTTGATCGGTAAACCTGAATGGAAAATATATGTTGCTAGATCGAGACATAGATAGAATTTTGTTGAAATGTAGGGTGTGATCTGGATTGTGCTGTCAGAGGATAGTTTTAAGTCGTAAGTATTGAACACGGTAATGAAGTTTCTAGTAAATAGGAGGAGAGTTTTTCTTTGCAATCTGAATAATTATCTGTTTGTCAAGAAATCCACAATTCCATGAACTAGCTCTTTGTTCGTTCCAATGGACTTTTACTTAAAATTTGCAGGTCTGTATAAGTAGAAAGATGGACAGATGAAGATAGCTGTCTTCAGGGATGTTGCGTCGTGTATTCTAGTAAATATTGACCGACGTTTCAGTCGCCCTGGCGACTAAATCATTTCGCACCGCTGAAACGTCTACCAGACTACATAACGCAATATCCCTGAAGACAGCCATCTTCATACTCGTCACCGTGGTAATATGAAATTTCAACAAAAATGTGGACACCTTTAGGCGTATGATAACAGACAGCAGCACGTTAATGCCATAATTTAATGTCAAGCATCAGTAGTTAACATTATATTCCTGTTATTCTTCCACTAGAACGTGTGATATTGGACTCCTGCTTCAGGCGATGTCATTTAGCTCTGGAAGCTCGCCGTCTTTTGTCTCCTGGAGTCACGATGCCTCCAGGTTTAGAGTATCCGTGAATAAATCACGTTTACATCAGAATCCCATTTTCTGTCCGAATTTCTTTTATTGTCCTTGTTCGTTTGCTTTTTAGTTAGTTTTTTTTTCCTTTCTTGCTACTCTGTCTTTTTTTTTTAGATAAAGAAGGCAACTTTCAATTTTAACGCAAGGTTGTGCCCTCCGGTCGTGAGCACAGAGCAGATTTCCATCCGAACCAACTCACATAATGTCGATTACCATCTTATAAAAGCCTCCATGTAATTGAAATTTTTCTTAAAGTAACATTTTGCTTGCGTTTACTACCAACTTTATCTTAACGCATTCAGTATTATTTATAGGGTTTTTTTTTGACGTAAATACGTCTATAAGGAAGGGTTATTCGGCAAAAAGGTGTAACGAAAAAGGGAAACAATGGTTACCTAGGGAACGTCGTGTTTACTCGGCATTGTTGTTACCTATAAAACATTACATTACCTTACATTACATTTCCTTGTAATCCTGGGGTCTCGGGTTCGATTCCCGGCGGTGCCCGAATTTATAACTTGTGTTGGGCAAGGCCGTGGTCTAGGCAACACGGAGTTTTCCTCCGTGGCATCCCAACAATTACTCCATTCACACACAGAAGAAGGCAATGGCAAACCACTTCTGGATCATCTGCCAAGAACGTATATGAACAGGTCCCAGTCCGAGAAAAGGATGGAAGGATCCTGTTCATATGGACCTGTCGTCAGACAGAACACTAAATAATAATAAGATGAGGTGGTCTAGCGTTTAGAACGCTGGCCTTGTAATCCTGGGGTCTCGGGTTCGATTCCCGGCGGTGCCCGAATTTATAACTTGTGTTGGGCAAGGCCGTGGTCTAGGCAACACCGAGTTTTCCTCCGTGGCATCACAACAATTACTCCATTCACACACAGAAGAAGGCAATGGCAAACCACTTCTGGATCATCTGCCAAGAACGTATATGAACAGGTCCCAGTCCGAGAAAAGGATGGAAGGATCCTGTTCATATGGACCTGTCGTCAGACAGAACACTAAATAAATAATATAAATAACATTGCATTCAGCTACCACAGAGCCATTTTAAGCGTAACTAATTCAAGTTAAATAAGCAATGTCTTAATCAAACTTATCTCAATTGTAGAGCATGTATAAAGGAAATATTTAGAATAAAGCCAATATATAAACTTCCTTTCCGTATAGACGTATTTTGACGTCAGATTCTCCGGAACCGTGGTTCCACTGACAACTTTTTCTTTGTAAGATAAGAGCTAATGTCCGTCTTGCTTTGTGCCTAATAGAACATGGCCCAAAGCAATTAAGATTTATATTATTTTCTTCAGGATTCTGACAATTTATGAGCTGAGTTATCGTGTGTGTAGCAACACTTATTACGCCTGTGATATCTGACGTCTTCATGGCGGTGAGAATGAAGATGATCCGGGTTTTGGCGCCTTGTAAATTTGTCGGTAGATGCCAGAGTTTCGGAGAACCATTCTGTATTCAGGGCTAAAGGGCAGGGCTTCAGCCCAGAGGATGAAGAATGTGTTTCTCCTAAAATCTACATAATTCTGAAGTAATAATTAAGTATAATATTTTGCAAAAGTTTAAATATAAACGGGCTTACCATGAGGTTGTGATTTTTTATGCACTTTTTAATAATTCGTTCCTACTTAGGGAATTTCACTGCTGTATTCCGTGTTCGTTCCGCGTACACTATACAGAATTTTAAATGAGAATTTTGAAAGTAATGTTGCATATATTACTTGTTACACGAAGTTTCGAATCGAAACGCATTTTAAATCTAAATATCCTAGAAATTCAATGACGCTTACAAAATTATCAGTTTTTCTTATTCCTTCAAGTTGAATCTCACCATTTCCTTCGTATGGGAATTCGGATGCTTGCACCATAATGATAGTCGACTGACAAAAAGTTTTTATTTTGTCTTGATTCACCTCCGTCTCCTTGACGACTTTCAATGATTATGCAACATTCAGATTGCGTGGTCTTCCTGCTTCCTTCGACGACTTTTTAGGCGCCGAGAACGGGGGTGGGGGGTGGGGGTGGGGACGAGATTAAAGGAACGAAACTTCAGTGAACTCCGTTGCTGTAAGTCGACATTCAAAATATTTGCTAACTTATGAGCAGTCTGCTAATGTCCTTATATCTCTTCATCTTGTCGTAAAATCTACATAGGTCTTTCGCCATTCAGTCTCTGCACCAAGTCCACTTTTGCCTGACATTATCTCAATCCTTTGCCGTGTGTTCTGTCTGGTTTTAATAGAAGCTTCACACTATACATAACCTACGCATCTAGCAGATTTGTTTCTCTGAGGTTCTCACTTCGTAGATGATGTCCATATTGATATTTTGCGTTGTGATAATGCGTGATCTCGTAGGTAGGTATCGTTTCGGAGAGACTTAGAGTCTCCATCTTCAGGACTTATAATTAGATGTAAGCGTTTGGAATAATCGTAACGTATCCATATCAAAGACCTTGTGGGTAGATGACGGCGTTTCGGAGACATCTCTCCATCCTTAGGGCGGACCCAGATTTTATCTATTGCTTCGTATGGTTGTTAAACACGTGATAGTAACCTATATTTATTGCATTGTTTTAAACTGCAAGTTTTGTGCCGAAAAATGAATGTCGTTATGTATGGACTCTGTAGTAATGAGAGACCACCCTCTGTAAGAAATGACTAGGCATTACTCTCTCCCCACTTCCTCCCTCTCTCTCTTTCTCTCTCTCTCTCTCTCTCTCTATATATATATATATATATATATATATTCTTTTTCGTTGGTGATTTGAAGGGTCCCCATGACTCTAGTGTTTCCTAACACAGACCCCAAACAAATCAGTAGTCATTATTCGTGCAAGAATGACACACAGTGTACGTAACGTCTTCAAAGAAGATTTCTTTATGAAGTAACTTATCTCTCCCAATCGTGTGACATGCTTTTCACTGCTGTATTTGAAAACATTTGAGTGGGGATATTTAAAATATGCCTTTTCAGCGAGCTCTTCTCTTATTGCGAAAAACCAATTTTAAATAACAACTATATAAAGCATCAATTAAAATTATAATTTTGTGTTTGCTGGCTAGCTTATTTGTTTGATTGCAAGGGAATTTCCTTCTTTTTAATGGTGCAATGTATCACATCGATCTCGTCGTAATTGATTTCATCATCTAAACTATATAATTAGCGAAGAACCCAAATTATGAACGTCTTTATTAAGCAAATTTTATTTTTTCATGTTTAAATAAAGAATTGTAAAAAAAAATAAATGAGATCTCATCGTGGTTTATTATTTTTTTAAAAATTCCGTGACTCGAATCTCTGTCCTGAGTCTGAGGTTTGTCTTGTGTCTTCCTTAGACATTCCAGAGAAATATTGGGCGACAACAGCTTCCTTCCACAGCCTCTCCAATTCATTATTCATTTATCAGTTTGCTCGATTCTTCATAGTCTACGCCACCTGCAGGATCATTAAACAAATCGTAAATAAATAAATGCACGATAGTAAAATCTCGACCTGCAGTTACAGCTGCCTGTAAATAAAATATGTGTGGTTTGTAGTAAGGATAAACGCATTGACTAGAAGACAAAAACCAGTAATATTTAGGAGCGCCAGAACATCTGTATTCCGCTGTGCGCGTTGGGGTACGTGCAAGCCGGGTGGCTTTCTGCCCCAGTTATCACGTGCGCTTCGCTGAAACCGTTGTAGTCATGTGGATGGAGGTCTATTGTTCTCTTAAAGTAAGGGAATCTACAGCAGGTGCTGTTAGTGCAACCACTTCAGCCTATTGACGTCACTAATCACACATGGACAGTCAGAGCTAAAACTCCCGAACATTCAAGTTCGTGGAGGAATCCTTCTACAAGTACTACATAACGTTCAGTAGCGTAAACTAGACTGCCCGCTGTATATGTCACCGTCTCTCTATAAACTGCTGGTCAGATAGAGTTTAACGCCGTTGAACCGCCACAGTCTCTGAATTACGTCACTTTTATATTACAAATTCTGAGACCCTCCATTATTGACGCAGAATTCATGTGACTATAGAAATGTATTGTTCTTTTAGTGAAGTTCGTAAAAATATAGAATACATTTTTAACTCTGAGGTCAGTTCTACAATTCAATTCAATTCAATTAATTTATTTAAGTGCTTAACAATAGCCAGGTAAGGCCAATAAAAGTCAAGCACTGTACAACATTACAGGATGAAATATAATACAATAATTACATTCATTTCAATAATAATAAAAGTAAAACAAATACAAAAACAAACAAATGAAACTAAATAAAAATGTATCATATCGGTAATAATAATAATTCAATTCAATTCCTTTATGTGACTATAGAAATGTATTCTTATTTTTAGTGAAGTTCGTAAAAATATAGAATACATTGTTAACTCTGAGGTCAGTTGTACAATGTAGATAATATAACGTTTTTTATGATTCACATTTCTTCAGTATTTGCTGTCCAGTTAAGTTGTGACATGTTGTTGGCTGTTCATCGCGTGGTGTTTTTGAAGTACCATTAGCATGGAGGTAACATACAGCAATGCCATTTAAGTCCACAAATAATTAGATAGATCATGGCTCTATCACATTTTAAAACTCAGTAATGCACGTATTTTACAGAATAATGTTGTTTTGAAAAGAGTTGATAATTTTTTCCATTATCAGATATCGATATTCGAAATGGAAATATCAGTTCGAAAATATCAGATATCAGATTTATAGCGATAATAATGGTTTGGTTGGGGTTTTGTGTGGCACAAATTAGGTTTCAGTATGATAATTGTTATATGTAGCAAATATTAAACAACCAGTTATGATGTTCACGTACTGCATTGCGCTGAAATTTTTAAATGGTAACATCTCATTACAAAGAATACTTTTCTTTGTTAGAGAAAGAGATCCTTTTATATTAAGACGGGAGCAGAATCGAAGTTATGAAATGTTGTAGTTTAACAATTTTATAATTTAGAAGATGGGCAGAGTCCGGTGAAACAGTTTTACATATTATGAGATTTCCTTCGTTTGTTCTAAATTATTTTATTATTATTATAATTATTCTCGTATATCTCTTTTACAACAGTGTCATATCTGGTGGAAATTCAGTGTATATTAAAAAGGAATTCAGATCTATTTTAAAATCCTTCTCCAATTTGCCTCATTGCTCTCTGCGTGATTTATTAACATGAAGTTTATGTAACCCAATGTTGCTTGCATTTCTTGTTTCTCCCTTGCATATCAGATGACCAGGCTATTCAATCCCTGTTCGCTGGAAACTCGAAAGTTTACCGCCATATAACTTTCTATTTCGTGGAAGTACGCTGTCAGTTAGTGATGTTACAGGGCTCCAGTTTAGCTTTGACGTGACTGTACGAGCCTGGTCTTCAGTACTGTTTAATCACAGGACCCTGAGAATGTTCGTACATGCCACAAAACCGCCCGTCAGCGCAACATTGTGACTGATTAATTCTGTTAAAGCCGATTAATGCAATTAAATCCTTGTTATTATTGATTAATCCGTACTCGGTTTAACGTTAGCTTAAGTTTCAATCAGAATGCGAGTTGCTTGGCGTATAACTATGCTTGTGTGTGTGTGTGTGTGTGTGTGGATGAATGTCTATGTGCTTCGGGGTTCTTGTGTACTTTGACTGTCTTTGAAGGAGGGAGAGTAGACAGCGAAATTTATTTATTTATTTATAGATAGAGCATAATATGTTTTATGCAAACGTGTATTTAATGATTTGAAGCACAAATGTAGCTTAGAAATATATAAAACTTTGGTTCCTACCTCAAAGAAAATACAAGGCTTCTTTATTACAAAGATGAATCTTAATTATTCGGTTTTTGTCCGTCTAATCACAATTCATATTTAAAATTTACAATTAAGATAATTAAAATATCATTTTGTGTTCCTCATCTTAAAAAGATGTTCCAATTGTAAATCGATTGTTCGATGAGGAACACAAAATGATATTTTAATTATCTTAATTGTAAATTTTATATGTGAATTGTGATTAGACGGACAAAAACCGAATAATTAATTAAATTTCACAATATGACGCAACTATATCATCTTAAGATGAATCTTGTTTATCGGAATAATACAGGGTGGGTGGGAAGTATGTAGGCATTTCCGTTTAAAAAGGTACATGTAAAATTTATTTTCATTATCTTTGCATTGGAAATATAGAGGTTATAACCATTTCTCAATGCCTACTTACTTCCTACCCACCCTGTAGTTCTCTGCTCTGTTTTATGTGAAACCCACAAATATGCCTCGTGGCCAGAATGTAAAATTCCTGAATGTTAGATTTGGTGGTATTTTGTGCTCTGTGTGCACTAAAGCATGACTATCCCAAGCCATAATAAACAATTACCTTTTATTTATGCAAGAGAATTATTAGTTAATGACCATATGGCACAATACAGAAAAACAGTCTTATCCAGATGATGGACAGGAAATGTAGCACGCCTAAGAAATGTACACAATATTGAAAGAAATAACTTACTTGGAAAATATGAATGTTCATGAGAGGACAATATTAAAATTGATCTTCGAATTTTGAAACCTTTTTTTGCGACAGTGTGTAGTAGATTTAAGTGTCTCAGGATAGAGGCCGGTTGATTTGCTGTCAAGTTGTCAGCGACTTTACCCTTTCACGTTAGTGCTGTAATAATTCACATTATTTTTATGAAGCATCGTCTGTCTGTCTGCGTAATATGCAAGTGTTGGTTGATGATCGTTTGTTGTTAAGGGATTTTGCGCTTTATGGGATAATATTTATGGACGCGTTTTGATATAAACATTGACATGGAAATGCTTTAGGGGGTTTGGGGCTTCATGGGATAATATTTATGCATACGTGAGTTTACTAGTTTAGATTTTCCGATCATTTTTAACGAGCAGTGGAACTAGTGAATTAAAGTACCTCACATATGTAACGTCTATTAATATTATTTAAAAAGAATTATTTCAATGAAACTGTAATTAATATCAGAATTTTGTAGATACTCCTTTTACTATCGAACCCCCCTTTTGTGGCCTGAAATTTGTGAAGGTTTTCTCAGTAGGTGTAGACTAATTTCAGACTCTTAATTAAGACTATACGTATTTTTTTTAAATATTCTGAAATTTCAGGGGTATCAATTTTTTTTAGTTAAATTACTTAACAAAGTAATTTAACTATTATTATTATTATTTATTTTATTTAGAATTATTAAATTGAATTATATTACTTAGGTATCGTATTTAGCCCAATTATTTGTGAAATATGATTCAATAAATGAATCTAATTATTATTATTATTATTATTATTAATGTGGTACATTTATATATTTAGTTTCATTTGTTTGTTTTACTTTTATTATTATTGAAATAAATTAATTACTTATTATATTTTATCCTGTACTCTGGTTTAGTGCTTGGCTGTTATTGGCTTTTTTGGCTGTTGTCAAGCACTTATATAAATGAATTGAATTTTTTAAAAATATTCTGAAATTTCAGAGGTATCAATTTTTTTTAGTTAAATTAATTTAACAAAGTAATTTAACTATTATTATTATTATTTATTTTATTTAGAATTATTAAATTGAATTATATTAGTTAGGTATCGTATTTAGCCCAATTATTTGTGAAATATGATTCAATAAATGAATCTAATTATTATTATTATTATTATTGTTATTGGCCTTTTTGGCTGTTGTCAAGCACTTTAATAAATGAATTGAATTTTTTAAAAATATTCTGAAATTTCAGAGGTATCAATTTTTTTTTTTTTGTAGTGATAACTTTGTGTTCTATACAAATGTTCCATGACACTCCGTTATAAGACAGATGTATTAATGTTTGTGGCGAATAAGGAAACGGAAAGTGTGCCATTAGCCATTACGGCAAGTCACAGACGCGTCCTGAAACTTCCCCTAGGCGTCTGCAATACGCATTACAATAACCAGTCTCGTCAACGGCAGCATTTTCGCTGCTAAAAAAAAAAAAAAAAAAAAAAAAAAAAAAAAAAAAAAAAAGACGAGGGTGGAGACACGAATTCAATCCTAAACTAAGAGCTAGACAAAGGGAGAAAGGTAAAATAATTACAATTAAACTCGGGGAGAAAAAGAAGAAGAATAAAGGACGAAAGAAATGAAACGAGACGAGAGACAAAGAAGTGTAGTTAAGATTTAACGAGGCTCGTCCTCGATCGAATAACTTCATCTTTTCCCCATTATCTCTACTGCCCTTCCTGCTTCATCCGCCAAGATCCAAAGGACTTTTATACATACCTTATTGAATTATTCGTTGTTTATTTAACGACGCTGACAGTAGCTCATACTATAGACACTACGAGTGTATTATTAGTGAATCGGGAAGGGTGTGGACGGAGG
The DNA here is from genome assembly GCF_977971745.1 of Zootermopsis nevadensis. Lineage (NCBI taxonomy): Eukaryota > Metazoa > Arthropoda > Insecta > Blattodea > Termopsidae > Zootermopsis > Zootermopsis nevadensis. The sequence continues at coordinate 2,226,743 of NW_028259148.1, read as the reverse complement.
CGACCGTGGCCCACTTTAAAGTATTGTCCCAGAAATTTTGTGTGAGGGACTGAGGAAAATCACGGCACGCTTGAGACAGGGTAGCCGATGTTTCAATCAGAGATTTCCCCCGAACACGAAGCAGGGGTACCAACAAAAGACCGCGAAGAGAACTCTACAAGTGCGATCTGTATTTTAGTGTTGTTTAAAGCTGCAGGTCCGTGCGAGATGTGAAGGAATTTCAGAATAGAAGATCAGTAAGTGGATATAATTCTTAGAGGATTATTTTTTTTTAAAACTACACAGAATAAATATTAATGCTAAATGAAAATTTACGAAGTATTTGTTTCAGTAATGAAAATAAATAAAATTTAGTAATTTTTAACTAAAAATAAAGGGTACTAAAATTTTTTGTATGAATGAGAATAAATTTAAGACCAATACCTATGGGGGGGGGACAGCTTATACATTAATCTTGTTGAGTAATTTATCTTAAGTTTGTTTCTTATATAATAAAACAAATTTCGAGTAAAAATGTCCAGTGTCGTCTTTAGGCCGTGCGTTATAAACTACTAACCGATTATTTCCTTAAACAGCGTTAACCAGTTAATCTTTGTAATGGTGAAGTGCTGTGTTTTCTTTGCGGTACGGACTGAATTGTTATATGTTATTTAGGTGATCCTCGTCTTCAAAGAGTTAAATGCAATTTTGAGTCTGTTTTATCCTTTTATCTGTGACGGCGTAAGCTCACCATGGATTCATATTGATCCACTTTTCGACAAATTTTCCGTGATTCTCTCTTGATGTGTCTCTTCCTATTTTCCGAGTATTAAGAGTTTCATGGCAGTCAGTTTTTTTTTCCCCTGCTGTTCATGCCACCCCCATGCGTCATTATCTGGTCCTCAGCTCATCCCCTCTTCTCAGCTTGAACCATGACTGGTAGCTGTTTTAATCGCATTAAGCAATTTGCAGCTAAACGAAGTTACACATTAACTGAGTGAACGGACATGCCTGGTTCTGCTTTGGTACACGGCCAGGCACAGCTGTACAGTTCGATCTGCGGCCAACAGCGTCAGCCCCGGTTGGCTGAGCTCCTTGACAAAGATCTCACACAGAACTACAATGACAATTCGCCTTAATATAAGGACACAAGGAACGGGGCAGTGTCTGACCTTAAGGAGATTACTGAACTGGCTCAGGGACGAATCCGGTTTTCAAAATTTTGGTTCTGTTATAAAAGAGTTGGAAACATTTGAATGGGGGGGGGGGGGGCAGACACAAATTTTTGAATATTAAGGCTCCCTTGGTAAAAGTGGGTTGACTAGAAGATGACCCTAAGGTGGAGTCCATTGGTATAACGTCCGTACCAAATTTAATCCAAATCAGTCCGGCGGCTTTGGAATTTAAACACGCAGACACATGGACAGATACGCAGACATGGTCAGGCAATAAGTTATTTAAAAATTCAGCTCGTACCTGAAAGAGAACAGTACACTTCATTACAAAGACCATCTGATTGACGCTGTTTAATGAAATAATCAATGTTTATTCTGAGAATCAAACGAAAATCGTGGAGTTAATGATTTTTAAACTACGTGGTGCATATAATTACCACTCTGCATTGAAAGGATAGCCACCTCCCAAAAGCTTTTTTTTTTTTTTGTAATATATGTCTTCGAGAGTGGACAGTGTTTATTAGTGTAAACGATTGTAAATCGATTATTCGATATGGAACACAGAATGATATTTTAATTATCTTATTTTAAATACATTGTGATTTGACGGAATAACCAAATATTTTAATTTAATAAATCACAATATGACGCAACTACACTATCTTAGTGTAAACGAATCAAACATCAACATCATTAAAGTAATTTTGTTCTTGAAATAACGATTAAGGTTTACTGTTCCATAGACACTGAATCCAAATAAATCTGAATTAAACTTTTCTCGTGCGCGAATATAATTCACTACACTGAATGTTTCGGCGAAAATGTAACCATGGATTATCTAAGTCAGTGGTATTCAACCTGGGGTACGCGTACCCCAGGGGGTACGCGAAGACTTCTTAAGGGGTACGTGAAATTTAAAAAAAATATATATTATTTTATGATAAACACTGAATAATCAGTAATGTAGTTTATTTAATTTATTTTAGATGTAGATTATATATTATGTATAACTTGAATTATACACCAACAACTTTGGGGGGTACAAAGTTGAAGAGAAATTATATCTGGGGGTACGCGAACAAAAAAGGTTGAATGCCACTGATCTAAGTAACACACGAAAAACCCCGAGAGCGTTTTACTTCTTAAGTCACTTGTGCAAGCCACGAGTTTTGCGGTGACGAAAATAGACCAGGTCGTTGCGATATATGAGCACGCGAAACGTGCATATAGAATTTTATAAAGCGAATGTGTCCGGTCCTTATCTCGCCATTTTTTGTGTCGGTCCCACATCGTACGCTCTTCACACGTCAACCTAAGGTCATCAGCTGGAGACAGTCTCTCAAATGAGCTGTCGTACAACATTGACTGATCCTTCAGTTATTTAACGACGCTTTTCATACCATAGCGTCGAATAGACTGTTATGTATTTTGAAGTGAAAATGATATGAAAAACAACGTTCGTCCCCTATTTGAAGTTTATATTTCATTGTGTGCGTTAAAGGACTGAGGAAAACCAAGATATTCTCAGTCTTAACAGCGGACCCGGGACATTGCGTAGTAAAGAAGAGGTCTTGACCTCACAACCGTGACTCCTAATAACTTGAATGAATGAGAAAGTAATCTGTAAGTAACTGATGGACATGTGTCCTTCTTGAGAAGTGGACAGTCTTTCAGCTCGTCAATAAATTCCTTGCCCTTTCGGATTCAAAGTTTAATCAACGTTTCTTCTGAACCCTGTCCTGAGGCACATGAATCCAGGCAACGCAACACCATGTCTTTTTTAAATCCATCTTAATGTTATCTTTCCACCTACGCATGGGATTCCAACATGTTTTTTTTCGAGTTTTCGGGCCAAAAATTTTGTGTGCATTTCTTATCTCCCATTGCGTGATATATTTATTTCCTTTCTCGTGTTCTTTAAATTTAACACCCAAATAAATTAAAATTATAAATTAATAATCAGTAAATATTAATGTCAGTTTTGATTTCTGTGCGAAATATTAGCTGTTCCGACTACCAAATGTCCTTAGCCAATGATCAATGATGTAAATATGACTTATTTGAAGCGTTTTGATTTTTGAAATTCTCCAGTTATTCGCTTTAAATTTGATATCTAAGCGACATGATTCCTAAAGAAGTCTAATGTAGTCATTGCGTTATAATTACATGCTGGAGCATTGGAAATAGTCCCATCTATCGGTGGTCGAAGGAAATGATAAAAAAAACAGGAGACATTTATTAGGCGTTTTGATGTGGTGATAAAGTTAGTAACGTCGACAAGTGAACGTGTAATAAAAGCGAGGGTAATTACCCTTTTAAGACACGTGGAGACGAAAAGAACACGTTTAAAAATAATCCATGATGGATGAGATGGAGCACGCGCTTTGCTTTGTACAGTCTTCTTCAAAATATTTTCCGTACGCGAGCTACTGCTGGTAGGTGCAGCTCAGGGCAGGAGGAGGTCCTGTTTCTTGCAAGAGGCGCCAATACCTGATCTGCCTTCAACCTGTGACGATTTCGAATATCTTAGCATTTATACTTGCCCCTAGTTGTATGAAATTGGCTATTTTGAACGCGGTAAAAAAGTTCTGGGCTTTCATGGAAAAACGACGTAAGTCTAAAATTCGAATTTGTGGGAAATCAAAAAATAACTTTCCAGCCTCTGTGAGTGCAAGTTTAACCTACAAGATGGCAACACTTTTATTTAAAATATTAAAATATTTTAAATAAATTATTGAATTCCTAAACCTTCCATAGTATTTTTTACAAAAACACCCCTGCTATATCATAGTTTCCCCCTTCCTAAAAACTAAGTGAAATATTCCCCAAATTTCCTGAAACGAATGGGGTTTCTTTGTTTCCATTAAATAAGAATATTTTCGTGCTAACAAGAAATTAATCACTTTGTCGACACTGTAATCGAAACATATATCGAATAAGTATCGACTAACATACAAGTTTTAAAGTTGTTGAAGGAATTGCATAAATGTACTACAGCCCGAAAGTATTGAGTAAACGTTAATCTGACCTGCTACACGCCATGGGGTAACTTGAGGGGAGAGGTAGTATAGTTCCTAATCGTTCTTGACCTCGCCACTAGATGGGGTGAGTGGTCAACGTCACGCCCCGGCCGGTCTTCAACTCCGGTACACGTTGGGAAAGTATTTCGTCACAAAAGTTTTAGGTATTGACCCCCGTAAAGATTAAACCACTCGCTTAGAAGTGCCAGGCTACTTGTCGCGTCAGAGATCAGAGATTTAATTTATGAACACTCCTTTTGTCTGTCTCATTCGCTTTTAACTCCACTCTCTCTCTTTTGTGACTATAATCCTTGCATACTCATCCATGCGGATTTTTCTGGGCCGCTCTGCTAGCTTCTGAGAACCGGTGTATTGTGCGTAAGCCTGACCCGACGGGTTCATCCCAACGTCCTTAATATAATAATTGAATTTCGACGTATTGAGACGTGTAGTCACAAGAATGTAATGATTTTTCTGTCCCTCTGTGCAAGATAAAGAAGAGTTGGATGTTTATGCATAGAATGAGGGAGATGTTAGAAATTATATTAACTTCCGGTGATTGCATTTAAAAGAGAAAATGGGATGCAGAGGGTAGTCGCAGATACTGTGGAGAAGCTAATAGAAAGGGCTTACCGTGTAAGGAAGAGGTCCTTTAATGGTACAGAGAATAAGCAAACTCTCAGAAAATAAATTAGGTAGAAATTGCCTTAATAATATCGGCCAGGTTAATTCGTTGCTGGGTATCAGTACCATAGGAAAAATTTCGTATGATTCCGATAAGTCGATTTTTGTGTCATGTTATGATAATCAATCGATCCTTTAACAATTTTTATTTTGAATAGACCTAGTGTTAGTATAAGGCGTATGAATATTCTAACAAAATCTGTATGTAAAACTAGCGTGAACAGTTCATGTAATTTTCTTATAGAGGAAATCAAATATTTGTGGTCCTGAAAATAGGATACTTACAGGATATTCGCCTCATGACACGAGATCCACAAAAGAGTATGTACTAATCAAATACTGGAGGGAACAAATCTGACATAAAATCGAGTTTATCACAATTTTTCTCGTTAAAACAGAGATCTTAAGTAACACACTGTAGTCACAGCATAATATATGAATGTATCACACATACAAGTATTTCCATATCGGAAGTCCTCTTAGTGTTTTTTTTCGTGCAAAAATTAGTTCCTCTATCACACTCTTACCATTAAATTACCCGTCAAGAATCACGGGGAAGTCCATTGTAATCACACACAGTCATAAATACAGTCCATATCTTCCACGTTTCATTCAAATCATTTCCATAGCAACGGTTACGAACTGTTCCATATTCGCCTTGATGATGGAGGCAGTAAGCACCATCGAAACGTCGGCCGGATTCTAGCAGACTATAAGGCGCAGCATCCCGGAAGACACTGGATGGACGCGAGGTTTGGTGCCTCAGATATCAACCCTACGGGGCCCTTCTGTCTCGAGATAGTTCTATGCCTCGGTGTTTTCAGTATGGACGCTCAGCCACTCCGCCCCCGTGTTTGCACAGTTATCTGCTCCAATATTTCTTTTCCTCCTCTGATCTCCATCCCCTTTTAGCCCACCCTTTCGTTCATCACGAGATCTGATTCGTAGGATCAGAAATCCAATTACTGGCTACTCTGGAGTCTGGCAACCTGCATGCCTCCATCGTGACGTCACTATATCCGTCTCTTGTTTTCTCAAGAAGCCTGCACCATATCGGGCGAATTCGCCACTTTCAAGTCTTCTTTTAAAGAAATGTCTACGCAGTTCTTTCACAAGACCTGACGATATCCAATAATTTGCTCCAAGTCGATTGAAGGCGATAATCATATCTCGTTTATATTTCAGACCCTTGAACTAAGAGTCCTTCGGCTCGTCCAATTTTTCGTGTGTAACATTTAGTCCGCAAGCTACAGAACCACCCCTTGTTGGCTGTCCGCTACTATTTGTTTAATAACTTACAATTCAATACAAAAATCGAGCTGTGGTACCACGGCATTGATCAGTGAAAAATACATCGTTTCGTACAAGAATCACATGAGTCCAAGCCTTTACTTCAAGTGGACAGCCTCGACTGTCGTCTGTCTTTTGAGGAAACGACACGCGTTCCGGACTTACGTTGTTTAACACTGAACGAATTTGGCTTATTCACTATAAAGGAACGTCTGAAACCCACAGTGGCTAAAATTTGTCTATCCAGCAATGACAAGGCACATAACCAAATGTTTTATGCTCTGTTCGTTCAATGTCATGCGGATAAAAATGTTAACAACACGAGTCCAGAAAAAAAATTTAATTCTAGGTGAAAAGAGGTTAGTGGACTATGACCACAAAAAATTAGATACTTGTTAATTATTGGAGAAAATTATTCAGGCGTGTTTTTTCCTTAAATTTTTTGTAAAGTGTGTTTTGTGGACTCATGTGGTTATGGAGGTGAGTTGCGTGCGACTTACGGGCCCAAGAACACTTTGTAGGAACGGCAGTCGCGAATATTTCACGAGCGTTATGCTTGTCTAATTAATTATTAAAATGACTGCTCTGTTCTTAATTTCAAAGTTTATGTGTGTGTACATAAAATATAAATACAATCTGAGGAATTATAGTTGCGAAACTGTGGTTCACGTAATTGTGAAGGAAGAAACACAGACATGGTACAAGTGGAGATTGCAGAGTGATTTACCGAGTAGAAATGTGTGTGTTAGTTGCGTACGTAACAGACTTGTCTGCAAGTTTTCTTGTTGGTTTGTCGGCGCTCTGACTGATTGACATTATGTTAAGTAATGACATCATACTAACTACAGACGTTATCTAGTCTCAGTTACGTGGTGAACAAGTCACAGATGTGTACAGTCTATAACATAAAAAAATAACCACGTTGTAGTTGATATTTTTAATCAACTGATCAAGAAATCTGTTTTGAATCCGGAAATTTATTTAAGTCTTAGTTTAGTACCCTTTAAATTTCGTTAGAATTAACAACCGCCCCTTGTTTCACGATCAGCTGTAAATATTCTAGGTCCGACAGTCGTTTACAGTTCCTCAGGCTTCCAGATAAACCTGTTGTAAATGTCTCGTTTAATAGTTCACTCATTGGAAAAACAGTCGTGAATTACAGCGTCTTAGGAGAAGCATATAAAAGTAGAAAATCTACTCCATTAGCGGATGAGCTGTATCATTTGAAAATATCTTTGTACTGTCTCGCTGTCAGCGAATCTTTGGGAGTTTTTACTGCGTCAAATATAAGATTAGTCTTAACAATTCGAAGTTCATCTAAATTAATAAGATAGCGTAATTGCGTCATATTGTGAATATTATGCAAAATATATAAATTATAGTTAGAAAGTATCAATAAAATAAAAATAAAAATAAAACATACCAAAGATGTAGGAGTGAGTGTCCCGATATGAACTACTAGTGTCTTCGAATAGGTGTGGGTCAATACTGACTGTGGTTGCTTGTAGAAGGAGTATATATATATTTTGCATTTTATTCTCTAAATTCTTTTATAAATTCTTTCAAATTCTTTAGTGTTTCTTTCAATCATTTACTTACAGGCCGATATGTACATCTAATAACATTTAAGAAAAACAACACCTTCGCCCAGAAATGGAAAAACAAACGTAATGAAACATCACCAAAAAAACTACAGAAATCATAATTGAGTTTTAAGTTCTTAGATATATTTTACACCTGATGATGGTTTTATAAAAACCGAAACATGTTGTGTAAATGTTCCGAAATGTAAATCGATCAATCGATATGGAACATGAATGATATTTTATTATCTTAATTATAAGCAATTTTAAATATTGTGATCAGACGGATTAAAATAAATAATTGATCTAAATTAATGTTTAATCATCATTTTCGTACCTCAGAGAAAACACAGCGCATATCCATTACAAAGATGAATTGGTTAATGTTGTTTAGGATAATAATACGAAACGAATAAGTTCAAAATGTTGGCAAAATGCAATGTCACCGATTGCTAAAGTGGGCGGTGGGTTGAAATATAAAAGTGATGCAGGAATTAAGATCCAGGCTTTTGGGTGGTATTTTGTAGAAGAAATGGGATTTGAGAAGTTACCTGATAAATTGTTTATGAACGGTTTTATTGCTTTACAATGTCAGACCCCAAGATTAGAATACTCAAGAGTATTTATTTATTCAGTGTTCTGTCTGAGGACAGGTCCATATGAACAGGATCCTTCCATCCTTTTCTCGGACTCGGACCTGTTCATATACGTTCTTGGCAGATGATCCAGAAGTGGTTTGCCATTGCCTTCTTCTGTGTGTGAATGGAGTAATTGTTGGGATGCCACGGAGGAAAACTCCGTGTTGCCTAGACCACGGCCTTGCCCAACACAAGTTATAAATTCGGGCACCGCCGGGAATCGAACCCGAGACCCCAGGATTACAAGGCCAGCGTTCTAACCACTAGACCAAGAGTAAAATAATATAATTTTATCTGTTATCTTTTCGAGGGAAGTAAATTGATTAAAAGTATTTAAGAACAGGGAGGTACTGTATTGAAATCTTCCAGGGCAATCAGTTATATGAGGAGGGCGTTGTAATCCGACGTTTCGGATGCTGTCGTCAGCTCTGATGATGGAAGTGGATATAGTCCCCGAAATGTTTGATTACAACGCCATTCTCACACTGTTGATAACCCAACAATATTTCATTGGAAGCAGTTTTCGTGAAAGCGTCAAATCTCATAGAGGGTAGGTACTGAGGAGAAAATGTGAATTTCAGGAACTTCCGCAGTGTTTAATTCAGGAAAAATTATTGGGGTAATAACGTAAAGGAGGGAGCATGTAGCACGCATGAAACTTATGCCAGAATCAACACAGAATTTCAGCCTAAAAGTCTGAGGAAAAGAGACCACTTGGAAGATCTTGGTTAGATGGGAAGATAATATTGAAATAAATCTTACTGGAAAATGTGTGTAGGTGTGACTATATTCAGCAGGAAAAGATTGTGGCTATTTTAATGTATCTTAATCCTGATTAAGTTGCACTGAAACTTAATAAATTCGGTGTTTTATGAACGTTACGGACAGTTTCCTAGGAAAGCGACTGCTATTGTTTCATAACTCCTTTGATTCACAATGTACAGTTCGGTATAAAAGTCAGTGTAACAAAATGTCGTCGTTCGTGTCGGAATTAGAAGGGAAAAACATGTTTTTAGCGAAACCAAAAGTTCTCGGAGACACTCTTTGCCGTTTTGTGGCCCCTTGTCCTTTAAATCTGTGACGTAACTCAAGCTCCGAGTTATTTTGCGTCCACTGTAAGTATCTATTATATGGTCCATGACTTAGTTCGTTTATCTGTTCCAAATCCTCACACATTAGCCCTAATTTTAAATAAATGTGTCTAACACTTAGCTTAGCCAATATAAAGTTTATTGACTCGTTAATTGTTCTCTTATAAACGTCTTGGGCTTGTAAAGTAGATTACAAGTAGATTTGTCGCTGTTGTACATTCAGACAACAGAACGACTTGGATTTTATTGTACACTATAAAAGTTGAACGTTATCCCCGATTTATTAACATCGCCGTTATCCGGAGGATCATTGTTCTGTGTACTCCAGTTAATGTCTCTTCGGATGCCGTGAAAGGTTTCTCGGATCGCAGCTAGCATTCAGCAGGATGACTTGGAAGTATTCGGGAATATTTACAGATCGAAACCTGATATTTTGATTAATCTAATCCTGGATGGCATCAGACGTTATTAAACTTTTCCCTGATGATGGAGGCAGTAAGAACCTTCGAAACGATAGTAAACTTTTACCAAACTGCACTACGTAACATCCAGTAATCCTGGGGTCTCGGGTTCGATTCCCGGCGGTGCCCGAATTTATAACTTGTGTTGGGTAAGGCCGTGGTCTAGGCAACACGGAGTTTTCCTCCGTGGCATCCCAACAATTACTCCATTCACACACAGAAGAAGGCAATGGCAAACCACTTCTGTATCATCTGCCAAGAACGTATATGAACAGGTCCCAGTCCGAGAAAAGGATGGAAGGATCCTGTTCATATGGACCTGTCGTCAGACAGAACACTAAATAAATAATAAAAAATAACTCGCTGCCTTTGAGAACCAGAAATCTTACCAAATGTACCTTAGTCTTGGTGACGTCATGTTCATGTCTCGTTTCACGATAATCAGTTTATGAAGTCAAATATGCACACACGTGGACTCTCGCACGCACACAGGAGTATGTGATGGAACCACGCGTGTATATACGACACGGAATGCAATCGAAGAAATAAATGTCATCAAATTTTGATTGGTGTAATGGTTTGCTTTTCTTGGGATCTGTTGTACGTGAGACGGAAAATTCTTATTTCTCGAGTTGTACAGTAACTTAAAAGTAATAATAGCATTTAATAATATGTAGCACAGAATCTCAACTGAGCAAAATTTCTGTCTTAATACTTTCCGGTAAAGGAAAAACACGAACACAAAGAGAAATTGTTTGTGTGGGGAGGGTGGGGGGGGGGGTGTATATAAACACTACGAAGCAGCAAATGCTTGAATTCCAGTCATAGCAGCGTTTAATAAATACCTCTTTCCCTCACTCGTGAACACACTTTACGTACATAAATAAAAACCTAATATTAAGTCCTGAAATAGCATACGACCATCTCAGATTTTGTATTTACGCGTGGTATGAGTCTCCCATGCTTTAATCCTCTTGCCGCAGTATTCTACTTATCGTTTCTATGGCAACTTCAGGCGAATACGTACACGGCACATTACTCTGTAAACCATAAGGATGACAGGGGTTTCTTATGAAACTTTTATTCAGTGCTTAATATTAATTTCGCTTTTGGATTTGGAATTTTCGTGCACAAACGAATCTTTTCTACCAGATTGTCGTTGAATGTTGCATAAATACATCATAAATGTAAGAAAATTATTAATATTTAAATATATATATATAAAATGCGTTACGTTCTTGGAACAAAATATTAACAAATTATTTTTAAATTGTGATATGTACATACCTTTGGTGGATAATTTTTGTGTATATTCTAGTGGAAAATGCTCGTTGAAATTCAACGGGATATAATTTCTTTAGTATATTCAGCCCTCATATACCTTTCTCCGTCTCTTTATCCCTACCATATTTTATCATTTAGATATACTTCTAAAAGCTGCCTAACGGTAGTAACACTTATAAAAACGGACAGATACGTGCAGTCATAAATTGTGTTAATTTACACACAGGCTGTAGATGATTTTAAAACTCTGAGAATCATTGGAAAACTTAATCCTTGGCCAATAATTCATCCTGCCTTCTACGAAACAGGAAAATTAATTAGCTTCACTTGGGAAATAACGAAGAAAGACTCGTTGCAGCAGATTAATTATTAAAGTGTGGTTTGACGATATAATTTTGGGGAGAAATCGAAACTGAACAAATCAATATTAGATATGCGTTCGGTTTGTGCAAACTAATATAACAATAGACCTGTTTAATGTATTGTGATATTTTCTAACAGGATCTGACACTCCGTCATAATAGTTCCTCGTAATTTTGAAGGCCCGCTCTTAAAGTACGTCAGTATTACACTGTAGACTTGCTGTATCTTTTATTTAGATTCATAGAAATGAAGTCGAAAGCAGGAATTGTGATTTATTGCGATCGTAAACGTGTAATTCTTCTCTTTAGTCGAAATGGGGAGCTTAATTTTATTACTGTCCTGAAATGATTGTAAAATCACTGACATAAGTTCTACTACGGAAGTAATTTAACTGTTTCTAATTTCAGAATTCAGTTACGTAGTAATTCTCAGAGCAAATGGGGAATTAGTCTCTCTTATACATAAATTTTTAAAAGAACCAACATTGAAATGAGTCATGACTTACTTAGATGAAGGACTACATGTTAGTGCGTCGCTGACACTAAAAGTGGAAAGTCATCTTATTTGCGTTGTAGACACACGGATATTAGCAGTGTTCGTGATGGAATATGAATTAATTTTTCCCTTAAAGTATTAGTGAAAAATAAAAAAAAATCGATATGTCGTCTGGAGCCTAATTACGTGAAACATGGAATTTAAAGCTATAACAGATGTAGGCAATTTTTTTGTATATTTTTTATTTTATGATAATATTAAAAACGGTGTCGAATGGAACACTAGGAAATAATTCTAGGGAACCGAATCTGGACGCTCCTGTCAGTGGGTGGATTGGGGAGGATTAAAGCCTATTATTTTATAACCCTGGACTAGCTAGAACAGGGAGCCGCAACGGATCATGCTTTCGTACCTGAGGACGGAAGTAGGAACAACTTCCGAAACATTTTGGTTTTAGTAACATTTAAACGAGTGACAAATTCAATAAAATATTATCTATGTTTTTCTATACTCTTCGCCAACTATTGGTGATTGTCATATCAAGGAGAATTTGTATAGTCGGAAAACTGAAGGAAAGTGATCACTTGGAAGACCTGAACTTTGATGGAAGGCTGATGTTATAAATAAATAGTGTAATATTAGAAGTGAATGGTGATAGGTTTTGTATTCCACTCGTGTAGCTTAGGAAAGAGATAAGTTGCGGGCTTTTTGGAACACGGTACTGAACTTTTGGGTAAAAACGAGGTGTTGTATTTCTTGACTAGCTAAGCGACTGTCAGCTGCTCAAGAAGGACTCGGCTCCATGAACTCAGTCAGAAGGTTAGCTGTACGCGAAAGAGTGTAAGTTGTGTTCGGTAGGTCTTAGCAATCTCCCGGTTTTCTGAAGAAGGAAGCTTCATTATTACTCCAGCTTTTAATATCTGCATCTTTAGGTGAGATTATTCATCTGTTTTCTGATATTCCTTCACTTTATTCACTTTCCTTTACAAGATTTCAAAATATTCTTATGTTCCGTCTTGTTCTGTTTTCTGTGTTCATTGTCCGGAAACACCCAGTGTGGGCGCGGTCCTTACACTTGTTGCTATGGGAATGCTGACGTAATAAAACATACAAGAGAAGGATACTAAAATTGTAAGTATATACGGTCCCTTAACGTTAGCAAAGTATCCAATTTCTAGGAAAATGTTTCATCTTTTTCGCGTCGGAATTTCCTTTTTGAGGGACATTCACTGTCCTGTGTAGCGACTATTGAAATGATCATCTCAGTTCTTTCGCCTACACGTACGCAAGAATCAACTCCAGAACTGTTGAACCAATTTTGATTAAATTTAATATCGTAGAATTTAACGAAATATTTAAGTTAATCTTATACCTTATATCTTATAAAAGTACAGACGCTTTCCGAAGAAAATTTCGTTAGGACTGTGTATGGAAGTTCAAAGAAAAATGTATTTGTCGGTGACACACCACATTATTTTACTCTCAGTAAATAAAAGTAATTAAATTCTCTCTCCTTTGCACCCATATGTATCAGTAAGGGAAAGCAGTGTTCGTTTCATCTCCAGGGACACCCTCCATTCACCCATCCTTCAATGTAATCACCAAAATGCCATGTCTCTTATATTTATTTTATTTATTTAGTGTTCTGTCTGACGACAGGTCCATATGAACAGGATCCTTCCATCCTTTTCTCGGACTGGGACCTGTTCATATACGTTCTTGGCAGATGATCCAGAAGTGGTTTGCCATTGCCTTCTTCTGTGTGTGAATGGAGTAATTGTTGGGATGCCACGGAGAAACCGGGGAAGCCCCCGGAGGAAAACTCCGTGTTGCCTAGACCACGGCCTTGCCCAACACAAGTTATAAATTCGGGCACCGCCGGGAATCGAACCCGAAACCCCAGGATTACAAGGCCAGAGATTCTAACCGCTAGATCACCGTGGCTGTATGTCTCTTTTAATTTAACATAATTTTATTGAATTCCTATTAAATTGGATTAATTGACAGGAGAATTTTGATAGTTGAAAAAAGTGTTTCGTATTCAGTATATTATATCACGGACACACTAGAGATTTTTAGTATTACAGTGTAAACTGACATAATTTATATTTTCAAAAATTTTCCTCCCATTAAAATTCTGAAATATTCCTCGCTGAGTGTGTCCGCGTTGATTTATGGGGGTAATATATGAATCGCAAAATCTTTCGACCATAGCGATGGGCCATTATGCGTTTGTGCGCATTTTATATTAAAAAAAATAAATCTTATACAACTTTCTATTTTCCCTTTAAATCTGCAGTTCGTCCAAATAACATTTAAGAATCCAGCCCGTACCGCAAAGAAAACACAACATTTCACCGTTACAAAGATCAACTGGAAATAATTTCTGTCTACTGTGAGAATAATTTTAAACCCACAAATGTTCTTTGTGGGCGAGACGCAGGTGGTACGTATAGTTACCACTAGGATGTAAAGAGTTCACGAAAATCTCTAATTCAGTCTTGATATGTAAAATATTTTCCAGGTCTACGATCAAAGTCAGGTCTTAATTCACTGAACACAGGACAGCATTGAAGTTTGCAGAATTTTCGAGAAGGTGAATAACATTTTCTTACATCCGTTCCTTACTGAATGGGCTATTACTCTATTTTGAAACCGTCCCCCAGCAGTGGACATTCAGAGCAAACAAGCGCTGTGTAAACAAGTCGAGGAGGAGAGAGAAGTTTTCCTGGCTAGAGGCTGAAGTTTGCTCTCCTCTTGAATGAAACACGTTTCTCGCCAGAGTGCCAGTGTTAAAGCTGGCTTGCACTTTGGCTCAACGTGTGTGTGTTCATTTGTCGCTTTAAGTTGATGTAGTGTCGTTAAAGTATCTAATAAAAAATCATTCATTACCATAATTTCCCAACATTATGGTAAGCACTTCTGTCTCAAAATGTCTGGAGTTCAGGTTTCGAAAATTAATCTTTTAGAAACAATGTAAAAAGACAAGTTAATAAAAAGATAAATCAATAGAGACACCCGATAATTACACGTGTGCCTAATTAGATAGCTTTAGGATCTGTATTTGTTTAGAAAATTATATCTTAATATGGTAAAATTAACAGTGCGGTGATAGGTCTCATCGTACTTTACTTTAACAACCTAAAATGGTTGATATCGTAGTAAATATGATAATATTAAAATGCAAAAATTTAAACATAAAACATTAAATATTGTTTGTTAAAGCTATTTGAGTGACTCATTTTTTGTCAGACACCATCCCTTTAAAAATGTTTGACAAAAAGTGTAATTTTTGTATAATCTTGTCAGTCTAATCACAATAAAATTCCTATTAAATATTAAAATATTGCTATAATTAACATTTAAATATTTAAAATATATTAAAATAATGTTCTCTATCGAAATGTTCAATTTACAATTAGAACATCATATTTTCACACGACATTATTTTAATATATTTTAAATATTTAAATGTCAATTATAGCAATATTTTAATATTTTAATATTTAATAGGAATTCTATTGTTATTAGACTGACAAGAGTAAACAAATATATATTTATCACAATATAACGCAACTATATCATCTCAGAAAGTGTAATGTACCACGCTAAGAACACGAACACATCCCAAAGGTGTTCTTCACGTTAACACACTTAGGTAATTGTTGTACCAATGTGTTCCGAGGTATTTGTCATTCGTTGTATGTACAGTCTTCATCTTTACGTTCAGCCCTGTTTTTATCCATGAAGATGGAGACAGTATGTCCTTCCGAAACGGCGTCACAACCATAATGATCAGCAGCGACGTCTTCATCACCGTGAGAATCTCAGATCTAATATAAATTTGGGTTTAATGTAAATGAAGCAAAAGTTAACGTTGAGTTTACAGTTAGAAGGTTGATCATCTGTGTTAGGTGTTGAGGATATTTTGAGTGTAAGAACAAAACTAGGCAGGGGATAATATCAGAGGATTGGACTGAGAAGTGAGAGTTTTAGCACTGTGGTTTTGATGAAATCCCTCGGATTACTTGCATATCACGCGCGCTTCGAGGGCTCAGTTTTATAACCTCCGTTCTTCTGAGCTGGAACCATCATGCTCTAGACACTCTGACAACAGTGCACACTACATGCAAGTTTACGTCTGAGCGAAGGTGCTCCAATTTAGGTGTCACATATTAATGACGGATAGTCTGACGCGGTGAGTCATTTCACAGCTAGCTGCTGGCTCTGTTTTAAATTGGATGGTTCTGGGTTCAACCTCATTTCCTGGCTCAGAAAGTTAATCTCTGCTCTGAGAGCAGTAACTGGAGAAAAAAAGAAAAAAATACACTTTGCATTTTCGTCGGTCGTGCAAAAGCGAAAACTTTTAACTTTGAAACCGAAGCTCATCTAAATATTACTTAACTAATTAACAAATTTCTTACATTTATTATAAATCTTTCTTGTCCGAAACCTTGGTATAGGTATGGTCATTAGACGGGTATCTTTGAATAGTGCAGTCTTCATTACGTCATCAGCAGTAATCAGTTTAACAATTAATTATCAGGATTCTACCCATTCCATCTGCACGATTACAAAACAGCACTGAGACCGTTCTTTATCCTCGGTTACACTTCATTTGTTCTTTTTCCCCACACACGATTGTAAAACATACGTCTGTTACGTTTATAAACATTTTCATGGCGATGAAAATTGTGAGTGTATTTGGCTAATACGTGGAAGGAATACGGAGAAAAATAATGTATTATTTGATTCAAAATTGGATTCATTGCGTGCGCATGTAAATAAGGCAACGAACTCAGGGTTTCGTGAGCAGTGTGAACTTGCCGTATCGATAAATTGCGATATAATCTTTTTAAAGACTTGCCCTCACATCTCTCAGCGCTAAGGAATCACAGCAATTGATAGGCGTACAGCGTCGTTACGTGAATTATAACCAGACTGGTAAATAATCCGTCGCTGCGTGGCGTGTCAGAAGTATCACATCCTGTCGGTTGTGTTGAAACCACCACAGACTTCCGGAATTGCCTGATATGTGAAGAATGTTCCAGATAAATTCCGTGTCACGTGCTAGTGACATTCCGAGCGTCGGAAAAGTCTTTTTATTTGGATCGAAATGTTACAACGTGTAATTCAAGACGTGACCTATGTGGAGTTTACGACGAATGCAAAGCTGTGACGATGGCAAAGTATTTCTGTGCATACAGAAAGGTTTCAGTCAATACTTTGGCAACGTTACTTACATACCTACGAGATGCATTGTCCGATTATGTTTGAGGATACCATTTCTGTAGTGTGTGTACCTCTAGATCCCAGATATGTTATATGCCTTGCAGAATTTGAGGTTTTCAATGTGGTGAGGATGAAGATGGCTGTCTTCTGGGTTGTACCCGCCGCGTGATCTGGTAGAAGTTTATCATCGTTTCAGAGGTCCTTGCTGTCTTGATGATGGCGGATAGTACATCTGACAGACATCGATGTTCGATTGTTTTGATTGCATAATTTAGAACGGGAATCTGTTGACTGATATAGATTACAATTAAGATAATTAAAATATCATTTGATGTTCCTCATCGAACAATCGATTTACATTTGGAACATCTATTTACAACATGTTTCTGTTCCTATACGAACCATCTTCTGGTGTAAAAGTTAAAATTATGAACTTAACATGTTGTAAATAGATGTTCCAAATGTAAATCAATTGTTCGATGAGGAACATCAAATGATATTTTAATTATCTTAATTGTAAATTTTATATATGAATTGTAATTAGACGGACAAAAACCGAATAATTAATTGATATAGATTAGTTTTAAGAGTTGTTTACGTCGTGTGAGTTGTGTTGTTGCTGGTTCTATTCGAATGCATCTCAGGTTTATAGACGTCTGTTATTTAAACCTGTTGTTATAATCCTCGAGTTAGGTGTTGTATCGTTTGACTGGCCATGCAGATAAACTTGTAAGGATCAAGAGGGTTCTGGCAAATAACTGTATGATTGGTTTAATCTTGCGTTGTAAATCAATCCTCTGGAATGCTATCAGTAAAGATTTTATAAGATTGTCTCTTCGATATACTTTTGTGGTTTTCGATTGTTTGTATACTTTTATTTCTATGAAAATAATGTGCAATGTGCGCTGACTGATGGATACCTCGTAGTACGAGTCAGTGGCATAACGGACTTGATGATTACCTTAATCTGTTATTGGGATTATCAATTGTGGATCAAGAAGGATCAAGCCTAATGCTGATTCCAAAAGACAGGCAGGAAATTGTAAGAATCATAGTACCGAAATTTCCAATAATCTATTCCTTTAAGTTGGTACTCCTTTACAAAATTTAAGGGCTACTTGTGTGAGTATCGGTGGATGATGGTCTGCTAAGTTTTGCAGAAAAACTTTAAAAGGATACACCACAAAGTCCTCAAAGTTAGTTATAACAAATTGTATGGTTCATTAGGTCCAGCTTTTTCCGTGTTCTTTTTATGCCATGAAAACAGACATGTCGGAATCTGATTGCTGTTTGCTACTCGTATTGATCTGAAGACTGAAGCAAATTGAAAGTTTATTTCAGTTTACCGCCCAGAGAAGTTGTTCTTCATCACTCATTTCTCTTAGGTTCAAAACTCTGTATTTGCTTAGTTAGTTTCAGTAAGCTAAGCCAGGGGTCCGGGGATGTAACTAAGTTTGCAAACGTTGTAAGTGTTTTGTGTCTAATAAATCTTTTGAAAATGTGTGAAAGTTCAGGTACTTCAGAACAATAGCAACAAATCAAAATGATTGATATGCAAGATTAAATAGAGAACAGATTAAGTTAGTGAAATGCATTTCAGTAAATGTGTGTATATCCCGCCTTCACGTTAAAACTCGTAAGAGATTAAATTGTGTATAAATATAATGTTAACGTGTGGAACTTCTGCTTTGTAAAGTTATCCAACATTTTCGCAAAAACATTGCAATTGCCATATTCAGAATTTCATGTCATTACTGAAAGCGATTATATTCACACGTCATTCCTGAAGTTTGTCAGATCTGAGAGTAGCTTAAGCAGTTGATACAACAGACAGGTTCTCTATCAGTTTCACCCTTTTTCGGTCTAATGACGAAATCAGAATCTAAACTTTAAAACGTCGTGATTTTATAATTTAGACGATAGAAGATGTCCATAAGAACGATTTTAAACTTAATCTTTTCATCTGTGCCTGGATTTTTCTTTTCAGTTTTTCCGACGATACCATAATAATTAGATACGCGTGATAAATATGGCGTTACTGTGGAAGAAAGTGCAGTGGCGTATTTTAATATATTTCCCCTTAGACGCTCGGAATGACCCATGAATCTGAAGAAACCTGTTGCCGGACGTTTCTCATGTAGCGGAAAAGATATTTTCTTTTCTTTTCTTAGAACAGGGATGGAGAACCTTTTCATGTTGGAAGTCCGCATTAATTTAGCTGTAATCAAATAAGGCCACATTCAAGAAACTTCAATTAGATATACTTAAAAAATGTACATTATTTTGTAAAAATCTAACTACTATGTACTTTATAATTTCAAAAAATAATAAAAATATTTGTTAAATTTTAAAGTTAACTAATCTTTTAATGACTTTGTTGTATCTGATTTTTGTTGGAAAGCATTTGAATGTTTCGTTGCAACATTTATTAATAAAAATAAAAGGATTTATTCTGTAAAATTTGGATTCAGTCAAAAGGCCACACTTAAGGACCTTGAAGGCCACAGGTTCCCCACCCCTGCCTTAGAATTTGCTGCCTAAATCTTCGGTGCCTGTCTCGAATTAAACACGCTGTATTATGGGTTGCGATTATTTGCGAGTGTTGGTTTTACTTAAGGCTTGTTGGGAAGTCGGCAATGTGACGTCAGTTGTTTTCCAGAGACACGGAAACTTTGTGAAGTCCCGCTTCCTGTTGGAATAAGTTTCAGTGCGCAAAGTACACACTGGGGATCAACACAACAGGTTCCTCGTGTTCCAATTCCGGATTTACTGACTTCCGAGTATTCAACGCGAAAATCAATCACTAGACAGTCGGTAATACAGCCAGCATCCCGAGGTGAGAACGCGCATTGAACTTGTCTGAGAACAGGTATCTGGGGAGAATATTTGTACAAAAGACGGAGAACTGTCAGGATGGAGATTATTTCGTATGAGCTTCACGATCGCTGCTTTTCGTCATCTGGCGACTTTGTCATAACCCTCCTTCTGTCGTTTGTGCCAAAATACATATTTCCACCTGAAGACAGGAGCATATCCAGCTGCCGAAACGTATTGATTTCGTTTTATATATATTTAATACGCGAATGTCTCTCGTAGTTACGGTTTAGTGGGCATTTTTGAAACGCACAGTATTATTGCTTCGAAGGCGGAGAATCGGAAGTTGTAGGCCTCGTGGTTTGCAACCCAGCTTCGTGTTTGGGAGCTCCTAGTTCCAGATATAAGCCCGGTGACAATTTTTCCCGACTCCGGTCTTAGTGTTTTATCTCAGTCCCGTCAATAAAATTCCGGGATCTGGCCTTCATTCACTCCACTACGGCTTACTTCCACGCCCTTTCAAAGTCCTTCATTCAACGTTGTTAGTAAAAGAATAAAATATCGGTAAATAAAAGTCGAAGAATTAGGTTTCTAGTAATTAGCAAATCGAAATAAAGACAAGCTTTCTTTAGGCCTAGATATTTTCGACATTTTCCCATACCTTTGGACATCCCTCGTATTATGCATCACATGTCTTCCTTGAATCATTGTATATTGCACGTCATTAAGGCTTTGAACGGGATGTTCTTTTGTTAAATCTTATGTGGTACCGCCTGATTCGACTTCTAATGGTTAAGTGAAGTGTTTTCTTCGCGGTACGGTCTGGATTCGTAAATATTATGAAGACGAGCTTCGGCTTCAAAGGGTTAACCAGCTGATTTTCGTAATGGTGAGGTGTAGTGTTTTCTTCGCGGTAAGGTCTGGATTCGTAAATATTATGAAGACGAGCTTCGGCTTCAAAGGGTTAACCAGCTGATTTTCGTAATGGTGAGGTGTAGTGTTTTCTTCGCGGTACGGACTGAATTCATAAATAATATTCAGACGATCTTCGGCTTCAAAGGGTTAACCAGCTGATTTTCGTAATGGTGAGGTGTAGTGTTTTCTTCGCGGTACGGACTGAATTCATAAATAATATTCAGACGAGCTTCGGCTTCAAAGGGTTAACCAGCTGATTTTCGTAATGGTGAGGTGTAGTGTTTTCTTCGCGGTACGGACTGAATTCATAAATAATATTCAGACGATCTTCGGCTTCAAAGGGATAAGGAAGTGACCCAGCACCTCTGTTAGTTTGCCTAGCGTCACGACACTAATGCCAAATTTCCGGTTTGTGTACCACCACGGACTGTACCGGATTCTGGTTCGGCCATGTGTCGTCGTCATCATTCAAATGAGCAGGTCGTGAGAGGTTTGAAGTGATACAGACGCGAACCGCGTATCTTCCTTCCCTCGTGTTGTGGACTTAGTTGAAGTATAAACCCAAAGTTGAGGCCACTGGCGCCGTTTGCCTGCCACAGTTTGCACAGAAGGAAAACAAACCTCCCCCCCTCCCCGCCTGCATCCCGTCATCCGAAGCAGGACCACATATTCGGGTATTGCAATTGCGAATCGAGCACTTTGGTCGCAAAATCTCTGTTGTAGGACAGAAATATTTCAGGTCCAAGACCTGTTAAAACCTCAGCGTCGTCGGAGGTGTTCGGATTGTACTTGTCGCTGGCAGATACCAAGTTTCCAGAATGGTGATTTTAAGAACGTAATGCACAAATATAATTACTAATTATCCAGTCCGTACCTCAAAGAAAACGAAACTCTAAACGTTATAAAGATTATTTTAGTAATGAAGTTTAAGGAAATAATTTATTTTTTTATTCTAAGAATCTACACAGACAATAAATACATTATAGGGTCAGAATATAGAGTTAATTAATGTTAATTAATATTAAAGTAGGTGGTATGTATAGTTACACCTAGGTTTTTAGGTGTTAATATTAATATTAGTCAGGGTTAAATATTTGAAAGAAAATTCTTATAATTTACTTCGAATTTAAACATCCGAGTTACGGTGACAAAATACTGAACTCGCTTTAGTAAATATTTATCATTTATAAAAATGCAAATTGCAGAAACATATTTGAAGTTTGTTTATATATTATACGTTTCGTTCATTTCAGAGTTATAATTTTTTTTTTTAAAATCGAGACAGAATTGTGACTAATTCTGTATAATGGAACAAATAGACACGTAGACTCTTCAATACTTAACGTAAAACATCCGCTCTGAAAATAAAAAATTGTTTCAACTGAAGTATTAATGGAATTTCAGAAGTAAAAGAGACGAGACGAGACGAGACGGACTTAACCTACAAAGTCTAAGAGAGCACTAATGCGTTTTCAATCTCAGCGTCGTGCAAGCGCATAAGTTGCTTGCACTTGGAAATTGTTTCACAATACAAGAAGAGTACCAGAAGATATTATCTCGCTCGTCTTCTTGAATTAATTAAAGAGATATTTCTGGTACTGTATTAAGACCCTTTTACGTCTTCCTTGTGTCTTTAATGGTTTCATAGACTATTTTAAAGGTAAATTTTACAATGAATTTTTACAAACTTAAAATCTTTCTGAATATACTTTATTTTCTTATGAAAATATCTGCAAAACAGAAAGATGCTTCTATAATGTTTCCGAAATATAATACAATAAAATCTCTCTGAAAATCTTTCTGTAAATATATTTTTAACTCATTCATAATCAAGGTATCGCTTTTGAGAATTTTTGGTACATTCCAAAATCATCCATAATTTACAGTATTGGTCGTCAATGATCACGCACCACACAAGAGAAAAACAAAATCATTTATATTAGAATCTGGTTGGCTGTCTGTCCACGTATCCATCCGTCCATCCACCAATCTGCTTCTCCAGCCGAGAATGACAGTTCTGAGAATTGTTGCCAGTCTTCCGGTAGAAATTATCTGACCTAAATCCAAAAAATGAAAATATGTGGAAGGATTTTGAGGCGAATTGAAAACAGGACACACCTCCGCCATTATATGACTTTGATATCAAAACAATGAAACATGTTTTAAAACGTGTGCGAAATTTCTTTGCCTGAGTCTTTTGTTTAACACTTTTAAAACAACATTAAAACTTCACTAACACAATACATCAAACTGAAAATATATCAGAAGTTAATGAAACGATAATTAACCTACAAGAAACTGCGTTATATCTCTTCTCAAGGAATAGTCTGTATCTCTCTTTTCATGTCCTATTCATTCTTTCTTTATTCCTTATTCATTTGAGTTTGTTAGTTGATTGAACGTTGATGGTTATCACAGGAGATTAAAACCCGTACAGAAACACATCAGAATATTACAATGTGTGTTATAAATTTTATTTCAAATGCTTTAATCAGGGTGAAGATTTATATCTAAAACTTCTTGACGATGGTGAAGAGTCAATTGAATAAAAATTTCCATGGATATTATCCATCGTCTAGTAAATATAAAACGTAAAACGACGTTTCGGAGATGGGACTCTATCTAGTGGGCCCAACTGTGTAGGAACCTGAAGACGGATATAGAGTCCCATCTCCGAAACGTCGTTTTACGTTTTATATTTACTAGACGATGGATAATATCCAAGGAAATTTTTATTCAGGTGAAGATTTATTCAGATATCTCTTATTAGTTATTTGGTTGTGACTGTTTGACTTTAATATTATACTTGGCGTCTTTCATTGTGTAACTAACGTGTGTTTGTACTGAAACGCATTAAATAAACATAAATTACGTACGCAGAGCGAAAATCATTTGTCTATGAGAACAGTCGAGTTACTAGTTCGGCAGCCAGTCACGTGTTTGAGATTAAAATTAAACAGGAGCTGATTGCCACGGAAATCATTTTTCTCCCGTGGAGACTCTTGTCATGTGGTTGGACTCTGTGTCCTAGCTTGCTTTTGTCTCACTGCCCACCGAGAAGGCGGTGCATCGTAGCTTTTATGAAAGCGGATCCCAGGACCCCAAGCCCTTCATCACTACCATCAATTTATATGCTAAACCTTTGCAGGCTACTGTATGTATAGCGGAACTCCGTCCTAACCATCTGACCGGAAAGGATTTGCTCTCCTATGTTTTTAAAACAACGAGCATAACACACGCTTCCAGTTACGAAATATCCCCCCCGTCATATGCATACATGAAAAAAAAAATCCCTTAATTATGCATGATCTCACAACGAGTCGGAAAAGGAGAGAGGACTGCCATCTTTCTTTGGCCCTTCGGTTATTGGGAACCTTGTTTTATGACAAGGGTAGTAGGGAGAACCCTTGTTTCAGTGCCGCTGTGTAGTTCTGCGACCCTTTGAACTGCGGACTGCTTAGGGCTAATCGAAACCAAAGGGCTCTCAAATTAAGAGGCTTCCTCACTTTGGCTACGAGGTACTGGAGGGGAACTTGCAGGGCAGTTTACATTTGACGTCTCTGTATTTGTTTATTTTAACGTGTAGGAAGGCTGTTCGTGAATTTGTGATGTTCATGCGGGCTTTGGGAGCCGTGTAGAATCGTCGGTTGATGCCTGCCAACATTTCGGATAAACGCCAAGTCTTGTGAGAGTTTCTTCAGGAGATATTTGACGTTTTGCGGATGAATCGACACGACACCAAGACGCAGAAGACCATTATAGTTCTCAGAGCCGTCAAAACTTCAAAATACATTTATTTTTAAAATTATAGTTTCTGAAAATAAGAAACATAATAACTTTTCCATCATATGCACTCTTCACCAGGATTCTGTATTGATAATCAAATCAAAGTAAAAACTGCTTAAAAATATTACGCTTGTAACCTAAAGGAGAAGGCCCACTTGGGACATCGAAACGTATGTACCAGGATAATATTAAAATTATTTTATAAAAATGTGTTGTGTACTAGTCTGACACGTTTCAGAATTATTCCCGTTTACGTTTAAATTTCCTGGTTCTGATTTCAGAGAACATGAGAATCAGTCTTCCAATATTTTACTCATAAATGACGTTTTTTTTAGATGCGTCAAGATTGCTCGTGCTCGGGCGTGAATGTTGCCGGTGTGTACGGGCAGCTCTCTCGACGCTGTAGCGAACTCCTCGAGCGAATGGTTCCGATTAATCGGCCACGGTGCAACATACCAGGAAGATAGAAACTTCATAGTTGTCGCCTTGAGAACGTGAAATCTCACTTGTACTCCGTTGTAATATAGGGCAGAGTTCTGTCCTCAGAGCTGGCTGGAAATCCCGCACGTGCTACATTTTCCATCCAGCTACACATCGGTCGTAAGGAGAAACGTAGAATGAGAGGTTATGAGAAGTTGGTGGTACAGGTCACAGTAGGATCATAGACACGGGAACGGAAATGGAAATGTAATACGGAGTAAGAGGGCGAAGGAGCCTTTGTGAAGGAACAATATGACGAAAGGAAATAAGTATCTGTAGCTTTAGACTGTTTACCTTTCGTAGTTTCTGGTTCCTTAAGAACACCTGCGAACTTCACATTGACGATTTCAGTTTGTTAAAACGAAAATAAGACACGATTCATTTTTGTATATTATGGCAACCTTTAAGGCTTGTGGCATTTATTAATGTCAGTTTATAAACATAAATACTCGTTTTGTATCGAACATGTTTTCCTGCTGAAAATTATGAAAAATTGCCCTGAAGCCCGTCAGCTAAGCCACTGTAGTTGAAGAAGTTTTTTAAAGTAATTGGAACAATCGTACCTTCTTTTTTTCCAGAAAGAAAATTATCCAAACAAATTATGAATCTGATGATTTATATTCGCAGAATCTACGTCTTCAAACTTTGAAACTGACTTTTATGGTCGCGATATGCACAGAGGAATTACAATATTTATGGAATCGCCCAAGGGGATGACACAGTAAAGGAGGATTAGACGGGACGGACATATAACACGCGTTGGGAGATGAGAAGTGTGTGCAAAATGTTTGTTAGGAAACCTTGAGGAAATACTTATCGGAGTTAACACCAAAAATTAAAATTTACTAGTTTATGCTCTTATTTGTGTTATTTTTTTAAATAAATTTTGAGGGAAACTGTCGTGAGATTTTGTTCTTTATATATGTCCTGTCCATCAAAATTTACGCTCTTAACGTACTGAAATATTTCATGTAATTTAAGGTAAATTTTAGAGAGCAGAACCTATCCATTTTTGAACAGCAAGGCTTTGCAATTGCGTCCGAGGACTTGCTACGTGTTTACAGTAACAAATCTCAAACAAACAAATTGTGTTACCTGTGAGGCACGCCCTTTTGATGAAGGGGAGACAGGTGGAAACCTATACAATCGACCCTATAAGACCTTTCAGATATCGAATTTTCCTTTCATTCTTTCCCTCCTTTTGCAGTGGAAATCAGAAGGTATCGCAGAGGAAGAATCCTGCTGAACTACAATCAGGGGTAAACAGTCGCCCTAACTTTCTTTCAGACGTACTCAGTTATATTTAATAACGTTTTATCATAAGGCCATCTCACAGCCTACTCATTTCTGTAATTCATATGAAATATAAAATATGAAGTTATTTTCTACTTTACTGACAGTCTGGCGCGAGCAGGTTATAACATGCGTGAGTTCTTGTATAGTCACAGCGATATTGTGTGTTTATTAATCTAATTAAACTGGACAGAGTTAAAACCAATCAGTAAATATTTAATATCAATTGTGTGACTTTTCGATCGTCCTGTATTAAAAGACCCCGACGTTTCGGGAGCAGAATCAACCTCCGAAACGACGTGAATATCAAATATATCTTAAGACAGTGGACAATATCTATCCTACAATTAATCAAACATTGTCCCAAGCCTTTGGAGAATCAGTTGAGGTACAGCCACTCGCATTATTAATTTCGGTATCTGTGGCCGTTCTATCGGTGCTACAACTTTTGCTGCAGGTTGTACACCCCTGCGCGTGTTTCCCCCCCCCCCCTCGCTTTTATTGGGAATCGTCTCGCATCTCGTCCGCTCGACCGAGTTTTCTGCGAAGATAAGTTTCGTGTTGTGTGTCTTCTGAACAGTGGCCCATCCAGCTGCTTGTTACCACTCTACATAGCCCTCGTGTCACGAGGCAGAATTCATAACAGCGTCCGTTTCAGAAAACGCAATCTCATCTGTCTTCCTCCCGTGTTTCCTGGGATTTGTAAGTCACTCATGTTGTCTTGTCCTGGTGCCCGCGTTTACAACTTGTGAAAGAATGTCGTAGCAGATTGGTTACCGCTCTTGGTTCGTATTCGATAAGTCTCGGGTTCAAATACAGGTCCAGATACCGACTATCCTGAATTGGGGGGGGGGGGTCCGGGTTTATCCTCAGTTAATCCAGGGAAATGTCGGATTAGAACCACAACCGCTTCCTTCCATATCCCTTCCAATTCATTATTCCTTAATCATCGTAT
Source organism: Zootermopsis nevadensis (assembly GCF_977971745.1). NCBI lineage: Eukaryota > Metazoa > Arthropoda > Insecta > Blattodea > Termopsidae > Zootermopsis > Zootermopsis nevadensis. The sequence continues at coordinate 2,199,205 of NW_028259148.1, read as the reverse complement.
TATCCGACACTTTTACTCTATGCTTCTAGCCGCGTAGTAATTAACACACAAACGTATGACGTGTCTTAGCGAATTGTTTTCGATTTTTAATTAAATTTTTTCTCGTGATTCTGCAAATTAGATGTAGGCATTGTACCTCAGTGATATACCAAGTGGCCTGTCTCCAAGGTACCAGAATCTTGAGCTTCAAAGGCGAATAGAAAACCCATCACTGTGCCCGGTCCAGAGGCTGTTGAACTCGGTTCGAAATCTTCAAAAAATTAGTTTACATCCTCAGACATTCCGCCGCATGTCTTTCAGGTATTAGCACCAAAGTTATGTAAACATTGGCTTTGACGTAGGATACCATTATTATGAGACGTTTTGAACAAAATCCGAACGTCACGGGTGGTTTTGATGCCGCTGAAATTGAACTGAAGTTCCGAAAGTTTGCCGCCGAACTGTGCCGTGTGGTATCGACACCTCGCACCCCTCTGCCGCCACCGCCGACGCCCAGCGTCGCTCGGAGTGCAGGTGAAAGGAATGATAATGTGACGTAACATAGGAAATTTCGGAAAATTAAAAGAGGGCTGTAACTTTGTTAGGATGCTTTTTCGCGTCCGTGTTAATAAGTATTTATTTATTTAGTGTTCTGTCTGACGACAGGTCCATATGAACAGGATCCTTCCATCCTTTTCTCGGACTGGGACCTGTTCATATACGTTCTTGGCAGATGATCCAGAAGTGGTTTGCCATTGCCTTCTTCTGTGTGTGAATGGAGTAATTGTTGGGATGCCACGGAGGAAAACTCCGTGTTGCCTAGACCACGGCCTTGCCCAACACAAGTTATAAATTCAGGCACCGCCGGGAATCGAACCCGAGACCCCAGGATTACAAGGCCAGCGTTCTAACCGCTAGACCACCTCATCTTATTATTATTTAGTGTTCCGTCTGACGACAGGTCCATATGAATAGGATCCTTCCATCCTTTTCTCGGACTGGGACCTGTTCATATACGTTCTTGGCAGATGATCCAGAAGTGGTTTGCCATTGCCTTCTTCTGTGTGTGAATTGAGTAATTGTTGGGATGCCACGGAGGAAAACTCCGTGTTGCCTAGACCACGGCCTTGCCCAACACAAGTTATAAATTCGGGCAGAAATTAGTGTAGAAACCACCCTTATATGTTTGATAGACTTAATTTATGCTGTATAATTCGTAATTTAACACATGAACGTTGCGTTGAAAATTGATAGAGTAAGATTTCCAACCCCACTATGGTACTTTGTATAGGATTCAATTTCATCCACCCACCATATTTTCCAGAAAGGAGAACAGATTGTTTTATTCCTGGACGTTGTCGTGTAGGATTTATGTTTCCCCTTATTTTTCAACCCCCGCGTTTTCACCCCAATTCCACATTTTATTCCACTTATTCCCAAAAGAAAATTACAATTCCGGTAAAATATTCAAATGCCCTTGTTATATTTCCATGTTTCTGAATAAGCTGATACTTCGAACGCCTATTCTTAATACAAGAGCACATGGGCGTCATCTTTTGTGTCTGGCGCCATGGCAACAAGACATACAGAAGACGTGACTGGTCTCAGCACGTCTTAGTGAAAAATGCGCACTAGATTTGAACAAGGTCTTGCAACTTAATAGGAGTTCTAGATACGCCCCTGCATATCCATTCAGTTTAAACCTAAATTTATCAAGGATTTGAGGGAATACAGTGTATTTTACATACATATGCAAAACGTGGTTAATTTTAATATTATTCTCCTTTTTTGCAGAGTGTATGTCGACTAAATTTGAAGTTAATCCCTCCCAGTTTTAATGTTTAAATTATATGAAAGTGCAGATTTAGAATACCGTAACAGAAACAAATGAATAATAAAACTATGTAGGTTGAAATCACGTGACGTTAATTTTTCTCGTGTGTCATCGCATCGGTTACCCCTGTTCTGTTACTTCTATTCATTTAGGGTAAATTAAGGTGAAAATGGCTGTCTTCTGGGTTGTAGCGTCGTGTAGTCAGGTAGAAGTTTTCCGACGTTTCGAAGTTTCTTACTGCTTCCATCATCAGGGCGATGTTTGCTGCTGTGAGAATCTGACGTCTCAAATAAAGTGTGTTTGTAGGTTTTGTTGCTGAATATATCCGCACTGTTTCAGAGCCCTATGACAGACACTTTTCCCTGCGATTTTCAAAATTTGATTCCAAGTTTTGGCAGCTTTAATACGCGCTTGTGTTCTATCTGGCTTTCACATGAGAGTGGTTGAAACTTCTCCAACAAATTCTGAGCTCTGGGCTTGGAACTCTTTGTTCCAGAGGACTGGACGACATCCTCTGCTTTGTCGAATTGCCTATCAGATATTTCTCTCGTGAGTTTTTACCTTAGCAACGGGCTTAGGGGGCAGAGACTTCCACCTGAGTCACGTGTCTGGGTAGCTTATTGGTAACTATGGAAACACATGGAACATTTATAGGCGGATGAATACAATGCAACCCCATGGGTCATGGAGTTGTGTAGGGAGAAAGGTATTGAATTTTGGGGGAGGGGTGGAAACTCTCAGTATAGGTGCTAGCAAATTGCAGGCCCTTTCATATTTAACAAAGCGGGCTCTCTTTACTTTTTTTTTTTGGGCTGGTCCATTCGTGTTAAAATCGTTTATTGTGTTGCCTTACTCATCCGACTGTCTTCTGGATCTCCCATATGACCTCTCACACATTGTTTCGTGGTACATGCGTGTGTGTGAAGAACTACGTACATTTTTCCAGGCAAAAAAACTGGAATGCCCAAATTGTAAAAGTGATGACGTACCAGTGCGACACTTAGGACGTGATTTATTAGCTGTAGTGCGTTCTGGTTTTATAGAGAATTCAAAATGTCGGACGTTAACTGTGTCACTTCTCATTAATCCATCTTTACAATGGTCCTGAATGCCCACCGTGATTGAAGAACGAGACGGCTTGAGATTTGAGGTGTTTTCACAGCTGTGAGGATGATGGTATTTTGGGTTTTGGCGCCGTGTACACAGGTCGGTAGATTCCAGTCCTGAAGATGGAGACGGTAAGTTTATCAGAAACGTTGTCATCTGCCGAACAGTCTACAAGGCGCAAATCTCAGATCAACATAATTATATAAAATGTTTTTTTTAGAGTACATTCATTCTATCAGAAGTCTCCTCGTGTTCTCTAGTTAAAACTCCGCTCCCGAAAATACCAGAATATTAGCTTCAAATACGCTGCGACAATCTCTCCCATATCCATCGATAATAATAATAATTTATAATAACGTTAATATACCTTACTCCACGTTACGTGACTTCAGTAGTTGATACAGTAACCTCATTCGCTTCCATACTGACTCACTGTTCGGAGTGAGAAGCTGTGCAGTATATATAACTGATACAGCAGCATTAAATCAACCAATATCATCTGAGTTCGTGATGCTGGAAGCTGGGTCCAGCGTAACTCTCTCTCTCTCTCTCCACCAATTCCAGCTGGCTTCCTTCCGGTGTCACTGAAGTGCTCGGCTGACGCGTTGATGAACGTCCAATCAGCGTCAAGTATAGTAGTTGCTTCGTATTAATATTCAAATGTATTCAGCCAACACCTTTGTTGACACACCTGTCGAGGGACGCACTTACCCAATCGTTACCCTGTCACAATAAACAAATTAACCATGGCGCTGGATTATCACTGTGATCTTCCGTAGTGTCCATAAGCATAAATATATATATATATATAAACGCACACCATAAACAATAGTTCAGTAAAAAGGGTTGAAATGACAGCTGTTTATAAATTTAAAACCATGAAATTGATTTCCCAAAAACAATGGAATCTGACCGGTTAGATCCACGGAAATCCTAATTTCTCGGAGGCAAAAGACACTTGGCACCCCTGTCTGGAATTCGGATACGGTGGGAGGCTGGTCTGAAAACCTTTCACAAAATCGCACTCTGGCACAAAGAATGCCAAAGCAGAAGGTTGTTCTGAAATGCGAACGCTTCTTTCGAAGAATCTGAAAGAAATTTTACAAATTTTGAGATACGTAATTGGATGTGATGATATTATAACAGTTAAGAGTATCACACGATTTAATGGTGATAATTTGGGATGAAACTGTCTCAGTTCAGGAATCAGTTGCAGAGTCTTGAGAAGCTAAAATTGCTCTGATGGTCAAGGAATTCTACGAGCAGCAAAATGAAAAATGCGAAAAATTCATTAGAAACTACGACTCATCTGTAAATTTGCCATTGCTGTAATAAAGTGATAGGATTTCAAGAATTACAACAGAGATAATATTGCTACTTTAAAGACTACATTTCGTATTGTCTGTAATTTAGCAAAGCACGTTTTCAGCCTTAAGGACTTATAGTTTAAAATTATACAATTAAAAAATAAACTCGGTTTGTGATCACTTTATAAAAATTTTGCTACCATTTACTAAAATTTCAATAATTTTTCATTTACCCAGGCACAGGCTAATTGAGCCTTCAAACCTTATTGCAAAAGTGTTCTTGTTCTAATGAAAGAATATACGAATAAACGGACATGTTACTGTAGGATTATCAATCACTGAATGAGTGGACGTGAGGCATATTATACGTGACTTATGGAGTTTAGTGACGTAACGTGACACGTAGTTAAGAGAATTAATAGGCAGATCGATCATATTAACGGTTTAATAATGACACCCAGAAGGATTAATGAACTTACAGAATTTTTACAGAAAAATATCCTAATAAATGTATCCGTACCAACACTCAGCTAAAATTACTTTAACCTTTAACCTTATTGGTCACGCCATTGTGGAACAAATCATGTGAACAAAACAATCTAAATATAGGGTGATAAATATTCCTTCTGCATTTTTATTGTATATAAAAGGGAAAAAAAAATTTTTGGAGACGCGGATTAATTAGAGAATAATATTAAAACGGATCTTAAAGGAAACAGAGTAAAGGTTTTCGGATTGAATTTGATTACCTTAACATATGGAGTAGTAGGTTGCTGTTATGGACACGGTAATGGACCACAAAATGCGGCAAATTTATTACTCAGCTGAGTAACTATCAATTTATGTAGGACTCTGGTCCGTGTAGGTATTAGGGGATGTACTCTTTGAATGTAAAAAATAAACTAAGGCTGATTTTAATATATAAATTATTTATATTTTTGCAGAATAATATAAGGCTTAGTACTGAGTGACGTTACATTAGATTTTGCTTCAATCTCTTGTGGAATCTGCGGAAATATCCGGGCGACTGGCCTCTGCACCTTTCCCTGATGGAGGGCACTATAAAGCCTTTATGTTTATTTCCATGAAGAGGCAGGAGTACACTGAGAGCGAAAGGATCACTCCAGATCAGTGTATAAGCCTTCTGTTCTCAAATGCTTCATTTCATATGTTTTGAATTCATGCGGACCTCGTCAGAACAGCGACGAGGTATAGGATTTTCAATGCTAATAAGCTTTAATTTTTAATGTAACTTTATTTCAAGTATCGTGTAGATATATCATTTTTGTTTGACCACACCTTCAGGAAGTGACTGATCAATGTTGAATTCATACTGACAGATTTCTCTGGTTTAGTAACAAATAAGGCACTGAATTATTATTAAAAATATTAAGCTCGCCCTTTTGGTTCCGAAGATTATATTATCTCCTTCAAGATTAGTGGTAAATATATGTACCACCTACTGTAACAGTCAGTAAATTTGCGTTTTGTTTTATATTTTTTGTACTATTATCGATGTAAACAGCGATTATTTCCTTAAACAGAATCAACCAGTTGGTCTTTGTAATGGTGGAGTGCTGTGTTTTCTTTGCGGTACGGACTGGATTCTTAATATTGAGACGAACTTCAGCTGGAAAGGATTAACTGTGGCCATCCTGCCTGTTCGTGTTAAATATGGTCTTGTACAGAACAGCAGCTGCCCTCATCTCTCGTCTCATTCGAAACGAGAGTGTTCACTTCCAATCAATATTTTCATTGTCATTACAACAGCCAGACCAGCACTCATCTTGTTACAAGACTCTGTTGCTGTAACTTGAATGATCGCCATCTGGACTGGCGGTTAACAGAAAGACGTCAGACTTCATGGTCAACATCTGTCCACTTCCAATCAGAGTTAGATTAATAAAACATAATTAAAATTAACATAATTATAAAATTTGAGGTTTTCACGGCGCCGAGTTATGAAGATGGCTGTCTTATAGTATGTTTCTCCATATATTCCGGCAAATATCTATCGACTTTTCAGAATGACCCTACTTATCGCCCTGATGATGGATACAGTAAGGACCTCTGAAACGTTGGTCACACTGCGCAACATTTAATAATTATAATTGTTGGCCTGGAAGTCCAATCTACTTGCAACTGTAATTACATGAGTGGCCTAGGCATAATAAGAACACACTCATGTACATTTTTTTTGCAACATTTACCCGTGTAACTGTTAGTGATGACCCTCGGGGGTGCTCGCCCCTAACTACCCAATAATACCGCTTCGATATTTGACCTGTCATTAATTATTATTGAACTCATAACGGTTGCTCTAATCGCAGGCACTCCGGGAGCTCGTTTTGTGTCGCATGATGTTTTAACAGGCTTGAAAGGGGGGGGTGATTGGGAGGGTCAAAGGTGAAACGCTTGATACAACCCGCCAGCCACTCACCCACTGCACATCATGGTGGCTGGAGTAGGGCGATGCAGGTGGGTTCAGTTTCTCATTATTTTATTAAAATATACCCCATCGTGTCAGTGCATGAGCCGGGATAGCTCAGTCAGTATAGTGACTAGCTACAGGCTGGACGACCGGGGTTCGATCCCCGACGGGGGCAGAGGATTTTTCCTCTAGCCTCTGCGTCCAGACCGGCTCTGGGGCCCACCCAGCCTCCTCTACAATGGGTACCGGGGGTCCTTTCCCGGGGGTAAAGCCGGCCGGGGCGTGATGCTGACCACTCATCCCCCATCTAGTGCCGGGGTCAAGGAAGAGAGGAGTATACCCCCACTCACCCCAAGCGCCTACATGGCGTATAGTGGGACAAACTTTACTTTTATCGTGTCAGTGCATGTAACATGCCCCGACGCAGCCTAAGGTACAGGCGACGTCTTCAGTGGGAAGCGAACCCAGGACAATGTTTCTGGGTTCTGGGTTTCATTCCTGAAATGTCCCTTTCGAAACAGACGACATTCTTCTATCGTGCTTTGTTTCCGAGCTATGGGAAACGCTCTCGGCGGAAATTATTCTTAGCACACTTTTAGGAGTTATTTTTTTCTAGTTTCAAGAATTAAGCATGCCAAGCTTGGCGCAAATAATTAAATCCGTCCTCGAGCTTTAAGCGAAAAAACACACACACACACCCACAGTTTCAACTTCATGTGTAAGGTCGTTTAGGCGAGCTTCGTCCAGAAAGGACTAAAATTATCCCGAATTTTTCTTCTTCAAAAAAAACTGTAGACAGTAGACTAATGGAAAGTCTTAAATAAATTTCCGATATAAATTTTACAGTGATAATTTTGTGTGCCGTCGATTACCACAAAAAATACCAGGACTCAAAAATTTTTGATTATAACTCCCAGCTTAGATGTCGCGTGGATGCGAAATTCAAGGATGGCGTTCCTCCCAATTCCAATTATATTCCGTTTATCGATTGTGAAATTACTTAATGGTCACTCAGACACACGTAAAAACGTTCTGTTAAAGCTCTCTTCATTCTATAAGCTAATAAGGAAAATGTACTTAGGATTTTAAGAAAAATTAAACGAAATCATGAAGTTCAGTCACTTTGGATGATGTTATTATTGCACAAGATGGAGTCATCTCTGCCTTGTTAATAGTGTGATTAGCATATAAATTTCATTTTGGAATCAGCTGTGTTTCCAGACCAGTGGAAACAAAAACTTCTACTTTACTGCATAAGCTTTGCCTTTGTTGTTGTGTTCATCATCTGCAAAATGTGGCTGCTAGAGCGGGAAATATGGTAATGGTAAGGATGGAGTTTAAACAACAAACACTCATTTCTTAAAACTGCAGGGTAAATTGACAGAAAATCAACTCCGTAATTATAAGTGGATGTTATTTGAAATGAGGATAATTAAGAACCATATGAGTGACACTTCGACGTTTGATTTGTGCCAAATGTGGTGCCGTATGGGGGGGGGCGTCGTGACGAAGTTCATGGCGACGCTCGTCGTCGGTTTTTTAACGTCTTGTCCAATGGCATCTCGGCGTTCGTCTCTGACAAATACGCCGTCTTGCGTCGGCGTATCGAGTGTTTTCTTAGCTAAGCTTGGCGTCGTTTTTCAGCGTCGTTTTAAGCGACGATCTGAAGCTCGCCTAAACAAAACGTAACAATTGGCGTCGTGACGCTCAGATTCGGTTTGTTAATATGCTATGTTAGGTTCATCCGGTTATTTTGAACTTTATGAATTATTTAGGGGTGTTTATTTAATTCCGTCGAATTAAGATTTAAATTTGAAGCTACATTTTAGTGCTTAGTATCTAATCCGTTTTGGAGTATTATGGGAAATACGAATATTCTATCGCTTATCCAGATGTGCCCCCCCCCCCCCGATTGAGTTCTTAGATAGAACCGAGTTGTCTTCAGACGACTTTTATTCAAGTCGTGTACCGATGATTTTTTTCGATTTCGTGTTACATAAAGTCTTCGGTTAAATTATTCGTTTGACCTTACATATGAAATACAGGAACATATCTTGAAATTAAAGTGATTTTAATTTAGATTGGTGGTCTCGAATTGCTAAGCTTCTTATTAATTAACAGTTCGGTATTGTGAAATAATTTACATATCTTAACGTAATCTTTATAAAATTAAACTTTTTAATTTATACTAATTAAATTTTTCGTAGTGGTATTTTATCAAGACTAGAATTAGCAGAAATGAATTGCACGCGAAGAACGGTTAAGGCGTAAAGAAGTATGGAAGGGAATGAAATGTGAGGAGTTTACGTATTCGCAGAAAACAGGAAGTCACGGACAAAAGTTTCTTACTTGGAATCAGAGGAATAAAGCGGATTTGAAGGCAAAAGTATTTCGTGTCGTTTGTGAGAATACGGAATATCGGTACATTAAATTGGGTACTTACAAGTGAATTGAGAAGGCGTGGGAGGTATTGATACAAACCTCCTAAATTCACGGCGATCAAAACGCTGCTGAAAGAAGACTTAATATAGAATAGATTATGATATAAAATAGAGGAAAGAGAATCATTAAACGACGGTGGTCTAGCGGTTAGAACGCTGGCATTGTAATCCTGGGGTCTCGGGTTCGATTCCCGGCGGTGCCCGAATTTATAACTTGTGTTGGGCAAGGCCGTGGTCTAGGCAACACGGAGTTTTCCTCCGTGGCATCCCAACAATTACTCCATTCACACACAGAAGAAGGCAATGGCAAACCACTTCTGGATCATCTGCCAAGAACGTATATGAACAGGTCCCAGTCCGAGAAAAGGATGGAAGGATCCTGTTCATATGGACCTGTCGTCAGACAGAACACTAAATAAATAAAGTAAATGCAAAAAAAGAAACCTATGTAAAATAAATGCAATTTAAATAAACGAAGTGCATATCAACAAATTAGAAAATGTACGCACATCGTAATAGTTCCGGGGCGTTCTCTTTACATTGTCTTCATACATTTGCCAGTGGTGTCAGTGGCGTTTGCTTGGGCGCCATGTCTGGTGTGAGTCTGGTTTGGTATTGGCGTCATAATGAGATTGTCACAATTAATCAAGCTCTTTATTATAATTAGAGATATTACCTGTTCTGTTCATCCATAAAGCAGTCAGTGCCAGAGAGACGTAGATATTAACCAAATTTTTAACTACACAATTTTTCTAACGTGGCTCCAAGTCTTATTCTGTCAATTCTTCTTTACGCTTCTCACGTGCTTCGTCTCATGTTTTCTCTGCGTCTCATCCTCTGTGTCTCCTTCTGCTTCTACTGATTCTTCAAAGGAATCAAAAGATTATATCGATGTGTCATCTCCTTCTCATTCGGTCGTTGATCCTAAGGCGAGCTCCGGATTACTTTGGCGCCGGTAACCCAACCTTACAGCTTACGCTGTTCAGAATATGGACCAGTGGCGGGCTCTTGTGAACACGGTAATGAACTTTCTTATTGCGTAAATGATGGGAAATTCCTTGACCATCTGAGATGCTATCGGCTCTTCACGAAGGGCATGAAGTTAGTAGAGTGAACGACATTTCTTATGACGATGTACTTAATTAAATCTAGCCCCATTATTCAAAACCATGTACAGAGACTGGGAAAAACTATGGGAAATTGATTCCAGATACTAGTAAATTTATAAAATATTTTACGAAGAGGGTTGGTTTCTGACATCTAGCGCCGTGTATTCTGATAGAAATTTCACGTTCCTCTCCCTGATGATGGAAGTACTGAGCAGCTCGTGGGTCTCGGCCGGTTTTTATCGAGTTAAAGTGGTAGGCGGTTTCCTTGTGACGTCTTGCTATGAACTGCTCCATTTTAATACGGAACACAACGTCCTACAGGAGGATGAACAGCTCATAACCTGGTTTGCCTGCGTCATCACACAGTTTATTGGTCACGTGATGGATGTCGCAACACGCCGTTGGTTACAGGGGCAGCCCGTATGTCCGTCTGACTGGCAACTGTTGTAGTAGTGAATCCGGTCGGAAAATTCGCTTTGTGTTATTACAGAAGCATGGCAAGGTTGTGCCATAGGATCGTTTAGTTCACTTGGTTAACCCAATGAAATTGAACTCACTGTGACCCCCCCCCCCCTCCCTCACATCTTTATCGTCCATCGTGTCGCTTCTGCTCCCCTCCTGTTTCGCTGTTTTGGTGCAGACTCAGTGCCAAGGTAAACTGTATTCAAGCAATGATCCAGTCATCGGTAGTCACCTGGCTTTGTGTTGCGGTGTTGTCGATGTTACAGGCGCAGCCTGGAAATTCAAACATCGTTACGCAGTTCGTACGTTATTTATGCAAAGTCCGTTGGATTTTTGGAAAAATTATAGATCGAACTTATTTTTATTAATTTTTTTTTTTACTACTCATAAACATTGTGTTTAAATCGTATATGTCGTACCGAATTAAAGAGATATTTAAAGGATGCAACCTGTTGTGTGTTGAACGTTATATTCACACCCCGTCTACAAAACGATATTTTATTGCAATTTCAATGTTTAATAAGAATCCACAGGATGTTTCGACCTTTATTATTCATCTTCAGGTGGTGGTCGGAACTAATAGATATGCCTGCTAGTTATTTCGCCACGTAATGGACTGTGTCTTAAGCAGGTTACCTATTTTACTACTTCAATTTTCCTCTGGTAACCTCGTCCACGTAGCCCACCATACTAAAATAGGTCAACTGCACCCACTAAACATAATTTGCTTTATCAAGTACAAAACGTGAGATGCGCTGGGCGTAAAGAATGCGTAGGGAGTTGACAGATGCACACAAAGACATCAAGAGAAGAGAGAATTACGGAGACTGGAGCATAGATGAAAGGATAAGATTAAAATTAATTACAAAATTGTTAAGGGGATATAAACTGTATTCATCTGGTTGAGGACAGGTTACATAGGCGGTCTTCTGCGAATTCTTTAATCGAAATTTTTGGTTCCATGAAAGCCACAAGATTTTGTTTATCTCAGCGACTATCAGCTTCTCAAAAATGAGTTTGACTGGTTATTCCACAATGTTGGTAACAGTGGAATGGCTACATTATTCATTCGTTGTGATATGTAATGTTAAAATTTATTTCCGCAAATAACAGGTTTGATCAATATGTATTAAAATTTATAGTGTAGGGAATCATTGAAGCTCGTATGATGTCTGTTCAATATTTAATGGTTTAAAATAACAATTTTAATGACCACGCGTGACATTCTGATGACTACACTTTGTTTTAAGCCGCTGTTATAAAATGGCACATTAAAATGTTTCCGATAGATGACTCAGCTAATACCAGAAACTTTTTGTTAACTGGCGAACAGGGAGTTGGCTGTGACGACAGAACAAAACAACTGAATAACTTTCTCGTGTTCAGAAAACATTTTCATAAAATTTTAACAATTTTGTGAGCGAATGTATTTGTATGAACATGTTGGGCATTAAACGACAATGGTCTGTATTAGTCTCTCTCACGATTAAAATAGTTCGACAGCTTTGAACGTGGGAGGCCGTCTTCTGGGTTGTAGTGTGGTAGAAGTTTATCGACGTTTCGGAGGTGCTTGCTGCCTCTATAAGTTCCCTGATGACGGAAGTAAGAGGGACCTCCGAAACTCTGGAAACTTCTACCAGGCCAAGCGACGCTAGGACACAGACGAGATCCATCTTCAGACTCAATGCCGTGAGAAACTCGTCCTAATTTTGAAAGTGATTTATATTTTTGGAAACATACCGTGGATTTATAAGGAATCTGAAGTAATTTCAGCGCATTTGAATGACTGTAATTAAAGTAATTAAATGTAGCGTATTTACTAAAATATTAATATTAGTAGGGAAGAGATAATACAAACATTTTTAATTAATGTTGATAATTGGGGAAAATTGTAAATGTTTCTTGTCTTCTCTCAAAATCACGGTCTCTCTTTCTTTATGTCTGTCTGTCTCTGTATTATTTTTAATTTGTCTGTATAAATCATCACTTACCTAAAGGATTTGTTATCGTTGATATTAATTCGGTATCAAAAGAGTTCAGAGTTCTTAAGGTCAGCAAATGCGAGTAGTAAAAATCAGTGTCATAGCCGAGGCGGCTGGACACTGGATTCTCATCCTGGAGACACGGGTTCAGTCCTGGGTAACTTAGTTTAAATTAATGGTGGACGAATTGACACTGCAGAATATTCGTACCCCCACGAGTCATCATTCCGTCATTGCGCCGTACTTATCCGCGTGTTTATCCCTGTAGATGGAGGCAGTATCTTACACCGAAACTTCGGTGTCGACACGCAAGTTCACACGGCATCATAACATCGACGAGGCATGTTTTTCGTGTTTCGCTACGACTCGCGTTTCGAGGGATAAAGGTTTTTGATTCTTTCCCGACAGTGATCCGACTTCGAATCTGCTTAAAATAAGTCACACGGCTTCTCTGCGCATTCTTTATAATTAATTATTTGCAAATGTACTTAACGTTCTTTGCTGTATAAGTAATGAAGTTGAAGATCGTTGTTAAATAAATCATGAGTGTTATCAGTCGTGCTGCCTTGCCGTCTTCGCCAGTGTCTCACTGCTCATTTGCACCTTTGAACTTTACCCACGGTCCACGTTGTATTCATCCTCAGCCTTGTGGCTTGAACCTCCTGATAATTCTGTCTGTGGAATGTCAGAAGCTAATGAGTGCAAAGTAACCACAGACATACATAGAGACGAAGTCATTTATCGATCTCACTTGAGCTTATTCCGTGTACCTTGTTGTCTCTATGATTGCTTATACGAAGTGTCTTATTGCAGACTTCTGAGGTTTGGTTCAGACGTAGTCCGGTAGTAAACCCTGTCATTATGAATGCTCATCTTCAGCTTAGAATGTTTGGGAAAGAAAGAAAGGAAGAAGGCAAATGATTTTGTTTAAATTACATGAACACGTCTTGGAAAGCAACAGTGAAATGTCTTGGACTCCGAACTGAATATTAATTCGAAGCTAAATATTGTAATCACCGACTTTTAAAGAGATACGTAATTAACTACATGCTTTATGAAAAGCTAGTAGTCGCTTACATGTCTAATAAATATCCACACTTTTATTAAACTCTAATCCTGGGGTCTCGGGTTCGATTCCCGGCGGTGCCCGAATTTATAACTTGTGTTGGGCAAGGCCGTGGTCTAGGCAACACGGAGTTTTCCTCCGTGGCATCCCAACAATTACTCCATTCACACACAGAAGAAGGCAATGGCAAACCACTTCTGGATCATCTGCCAAGAACGTATATGAACAGGTCCCAGTCCGAGAAAAGGATGGAAGGATCCTGTTCATATGGACCTGTCGTCAGACAGAACACTACAAATAAAATAATGTTTATTAATGTGCTCACAACAGCCCGCCGCTGACACCTGTCATGAGTAGATCATTCTGGTATACAACCTTAATTTTAATATTATCCTTCATTTAATTCTACTTCTAGGTCTCGGAAGTGACTCTTTCCTTGTGGTCCGATATTCGGTTTGGGAAGTTTAAATGAAGAACGTTTTTTTCTGAGACAGAAGAAGCTTTTGAAGAACTTCAAATGCGTTTTAGTCGGAACTGCGAATTTTAGTTACAAATTGGATTGAAAATTAAAACAACAGATTTCGAGATATGTCCAACGTATCTCCGTTTTCCTTTGCGTTGTACTGAGTTCAGTTCGCTTCTTGCCTATTAACTCCACGCCCTGGACATTTTCGTCTCCTTTTCTCTGCGTATATTTTGCCTTGATGCCTTCCTTTATCTGTCCCCTCGGGGCATTTCTTTCTCCTTTAACAAGTGCGCCCCCATTGCACACAACTTGCCGCGTCTTATAATGCTATTGATTTCTGCAAGAGGTTTTGGCCTGCTGTTTCAACAGACTACGCGTTACATAACCACTTGAAGCTCCTAGCCACAGTGGAGTGGCGTTTTGCATTAACATGGTATCAGCTGTGTTTCACTAACGTGCATAAACAGAGTCCTGTTTTACCGTTCAGGAACCATCTTAATCTGACACCTGGCAGCTTAAAATTACAGTGTGTTTTCAACATGTAATTTTGATTATAAAATTTGGAGAGTAAAATTTTGTGAAGAAGTGTATTTAAATTATTCTAAATTAATAATTATCTTATTTGATAGTACAGAAAAATCACTAAAGACAGATAACATTATTTTTATTTATTTAGTGTTCTGTCTGACGACAGGTCCATATGAACAGGATCCTTCCATCCTTTTCTCGGACTGGGACCTGTTCATATACGTTCTTGGCAGATGATCCAGAAGTGGTTTGCCATTGCCTTCTTCTGTGTGTGAATGGAGTAATTGTTGGGATGCCACGGAGGAAAACTCCGTGTTGCCTAGACGACGGCCTTGTCCAACACAAGTTATAAATTCGGGCACCGCCGGGAATCGAACCCGAGACCCCCAGGATTACAAGGCCAGCGTTCTAACCGCTAGACCATCTCATCTTATTATTATTTAGTGTTCTGTCATTATGCCAATGGACGATATAAGCCATTTTTCGCTCTTAAATTCCCGTAGTCACCATCACCAATATGGCTACTTTGCGAGTGTCTGAGTCCGTGAAAGATACTACTGAAACTTAATATATCTCTCAAAAAAAGTTACTAAAGCTTTGTTTCAGCCAAAGTTCGAACTCGATTATTGTTATATTCAAAGCGCGTTACCGCTTTGACAAAACACCTAGATGATCTAATCGCCCTGATGATGGGGGCAGCAGGGACCTCTGAAACGTCGACTACACGGTGCGACAGCCCCCAGAAGACAGCAATCTTAGGTTCAGATTCACAGCCGTGAAAACCTCAGTTCCTATCGGTCTACAAAAAATGTTTTCTTTTTCTTTGTGAATTATGTAGAAGCTTATATTCGATAATTGAATCGATTCGACTATTCCTGTTTTCAGTTCTATTTCCCTGTGTCTCGTAACGAAATATGTTGAACAGAAACCCAGAAGGAGCCTCAGGGGGTTAGGAAGAAATAATGTAACATGTTACCTCATTATTTTAAAAGGACGAGAAAGGGGAAAGTACGAGGGCGGTTGAAGAGCATATTTGTATTTTTAACCTTCCATTTTTAATAATCCGAGATTGACGGAATATAAAAGGAGGTCTGCGTAGTTTAAAAGATTCTTTTCGGTTGTCGTATATATCCCCTTTTTTTTTGTTATTATTTCTCGTTTGTTATTATAGCAGAAGAAACTTGTTAGAAGTATAGTCACATATTTGCCAAATTAAACACCGGTCCAGTGAAAGGTACCCGAAATTAAATATTACTTACAAAATTCTAATAGTTAACTGAAATAAAAGATACTTTTAAATTCAGACTGAACAAGGCAGTTAGAAAGTTTATTATGTTCTAAAGACCTAAATCGCTTTGTGTTACTGAAATGTCTTTGCGAAAAGATGATTTTCGGTAAAATTACAGGAAATTTTTGAGCTGCACTTCTCTGTGATTGAGTTACCTTGTGTACACGAATATTTTTCAGAGTTTTAATTTCAGAAACTCATAATTTGAAGCAGAACAGTTCAGATTCTGTAATTATGCTAACCGTATCATGAGAGATTAAGCTAAACTCATGCCCCGTAAATCGTATGAATCCAAGTTCAGTTTGATACAAAAATATTATCACATGACAGGTTTGTATGTCGGAAATCATCTGTTTTGGAATAAGCGATTCGATCCCCGGCTGCCGTATGTTCTGTCCCGAATTGAAGTTTCTTTGTTTTCCTCATGATATCCAGGCCTATATCATGATAGTATCTTAAAATAAAACACGACCGTATCCTTACACACCTCTCCGCAATCATTAGTTACAGTGTCTTCTCATCTCAGTCGACCCTTCGGAACCCCCGGAGCTCGTCCAAATAATATTTAAGAATTAAGCCCGTACCGCGAAGAAAACACGACACTTCACCATTACAAAGATCAACTGGTTAACGCTGTTTAAGGAAATAATCGCTGTTTACTCTGAGAATCATAGTTCGTGTGATTAATATTAAAGAATTCATTCCGTACCGCGAAGAAAACACGGCACTTCACCATTACAAAGATCTAATGGTTAACGCTGTTTAAGGAAATAATCGCTGTTTACAGTGATAATCTCTTGAAAACACGGAAATACAAAAAACAAATTTATTGAATGTGGGTTACTATTGGGCTTTAAAGGATGACAGTGTCTATAAAACGCTTTAATCAATCACACACATAAAGTTTGGTCATTTGCAGTGACATCGACTTTAATACAAATATTCATTACTTAAGTCAGTTCTTAAAGTAATCTATTGATTTATTGCCTCGTTTTGTTATAAAATGTGTACAAAATACAAAAAAAACAACCTTTGTAATGGAAGATAAACTCCCTTTCCTCTGGTATATCTACCTCTCAGCAAAAAAATAATGAAAATGTCAGAATCAGAGATTTGCGAGAAAATTGTCTTGGATGTATCCACCGTATCACTGCTTTAAATAATCAGGTCTGGTCGACTGCAGAACGTCTTCAGTTTTAAGTCAAATCTCTTTAAAAGAGAACCGTCTCCTTTCGGATCCTTAAACCATTGTACTTTAATTGTTGACGAAATATTTAAGATTTAATGCGTTACGCCATAAATATGGAGAACGCGTGGAAAATTCTATTTTGTCTCAAGATTTTTTTGCGAATGAAAGATTACTGTGTATTTCAGTTACAGTGAACAAGCTTTTGTCTTGTGATCTGTTACGATGTAGTTGACAAACATTTGCAACCAATCACACATGCTTTTAGATTACATAACACCATTTCGGAGGAATTAGCCGCCTTTATCTTCATGTTTGAAAAGAGGAAGGTTTTCAAGATTAGAGTATTGCCCAGATAGAGCCACTGTGGACGGGTGATGAAGCCGAGTCTTGATCAATAGAACAGCTCTGAAGATGGAAGTAGTATGTTTCTCCGAAACATTGATATTCACCTACAAATGTACAAAGTGTTCCTATCCAGAAAACAAATATCTACATCTTCACTGCCTTGAGAACCTTAAATCTCATAGACTTCACGAAACGTTTCACTAGTTGGCTATGCTGCCTTCGTCAGGTGACTTCTTGTCATCGTACTGACATACGTCCATCAAAAGAGAAAATACTGGGTTAGGTATAAATTCGTTTTGAAGGGCCCGGGGTATTATCTCCATCTAAAAGACACGAAGTTCGATAATCATTGAAATGTAAATATTGCCTTATATTTTATTTGTCTGCATTGGAGAATTAGGCCAATAAGTTAGTTTTGGAATTTCAGAAACGCAGTTCCGTTCATGTGATCACGAGCTGCCTTGCATAATTGACGGTGGATGGACCAATCCACCTTTAGCAGGAGCTCCACTAGCCACTTCTTTAAGCTCTTACATTCGTCATGCTGTTACCCCCGGGCATCGCCCTGAAAACTACTTATTTATGGAGAGTAATGGACACAGTCTGCCGCAAGGATTAAAAGGCCTTTTTCCACTTAATCCGTCTATTTCCTACCTCCATCTCTTACTGCAGTTCTCAGTTTTATTCTTTTAACGTAACGTCATTGTGGGTTGTTGTGTAAAATAGAGACAAACGTAGAATGGTGGACTTATGTTGTATAAAAAAAAATAGTGTAATCCCTATTAGTAATAGGGTCTTGCATTCGAATGGTCCTGGGTTCATTAGCGATCGTCGTCATGAACAATGTAGAAAAGGATACTGGCAGTGGAGCTGACTTCAGAGACGCGTGTTTTGAATATATCTCAGACTCAATTATTCGTGTTTTTTCCCGTCTAATCACAATTGTATATAAATAAAATTATACATAAGATATTAAAATATCATTTACATATTTGGTACATCTTTTTACTACATGTTTCGGTTACATTGAACCATCTTCAGGTGTAAAGTTAAAAGTTAAAAATTATAATCTTATAAACTAAAACTTAATTACTGTTGTTGTGTAACTTCTGATGATGTTTACATCCAAATTCATTGGAGTGATGGTATATTTTGAAGTGATAGTGGTTTAACATTGGCCTGTAACGTAAATAATTTAAAATATTTTTAAATATTACTGAACTTGAAAGAACGAGTATAGAAGACAAAATGTAATAAGGTAAAAATAAATGAAAATGAAAGGTTAATTTTATTTCACAATATGACGCAATTATATCAACTTATAACTCAGACGTTGGACAGTGGACAATGGACCATTCTCACAGACCTTCATAAAATCGGTACAAAGCTTGCCGTTGTCTTTCGTAACATGTCCAGATTAGATCCGGGGCCCCTGAAATAGACATAATCCGTTCATTCTCTCTGGACAATGCGGACGGAGCGTGACGCTCGTCACTCATCCTCAAAGTAATCTCATTGAACCGCTTTTCTATATGGCCAGTGAAATATTTGTGTGTGTACTTTTTTAATAAATTATTTTGATACTTTTTTTCTGTGTTATGCTTGAGATTGTCATCGGCATTTCTGTTCTGTTTCAGGTAAATACATCGTTCTGTTCTGCAGTAACGTCTTAAGAACTTCAGTAACCCGGTTTAAAGTCGTTTTCCTGCTGAAGAAAACGGAATCAGGATATTTTATTGTGTGTTAAGATGGCGAGAAGGCTTCTGGTACTGTGCATAAATCCTAATACGTGTTATGACGAGATTTCAAGGCCGAATTGGCCTCACCACCGCACTAGCGAGCAGACATGACCGCCTTATCGGTGAAGCTGGCAACAGATCCTACCATCATCGCTTGATTAGTCGTTCAGTGTTCGACACTTCAAACAGAAGAATCGAGAAGCGTCAGTTCCCTTCTATTCAATCCACAATTACGTCTTTTCCTCCGACCGTCAGCCTGTCCTGCGCGTGTGCGTTGCCATGGATACGACGCTAGGACGCCGCGTTGCGGCCGCAGTTCGAAGCAGCTCCAACTTCGGTGGAGGCGTTAACAATAATATTAACGTATCCTCTACGTCAGGCAGTCATAATCCTAGTGTTGGAGCACCGGGAAGCGTCCTTATTGGCGGTTCGACGACGGCGACATCTGGCGTCGGAAGCGGGAGTTTATCGTCCTCGTCAACAGCAACAGGTCCGAGGTTACGCAGACAAAGGAGCTACGAATGGCGGGAACGACAGTACAGCACGTCGGAGGATGAAAATGCAGTGACTACGTCCGGAGGAGCGGGTCTGCTTCACGTGGGAAACACTCGGACGAGTAACGCGAGTTTGCAGTCTTCTGGAAGCAAGCAACGTGCTAGCCCGACGCCTGCCGTGTATGCTGCCGGCATTGCGTCACTCCTCGCCGGGTACTCCAGTAAGTACATAACTTGTTCTGTGTTCTGGGCCGAAATTCTTTCACTGGGGACATAGTTAACTGTACGTCTTTGTGTGTGTGGCCGGAGAACGTGGTCAGAGACATATCATTTACATTTTTATTTTACAAATATCCGTGTCAGGAGAAAATGAGATATTTACTAACGTACTTTGGTAGGACCGTGTAGCGTGTGTCAATGAAAACTATTGCAAATTTTCTCAGAGAACCTGAAGTAATTGGATTGATTTCTAAAAGTTCTTTATTAAATCGCACATCATTTTGGCTGTCAGGTTGAACTTCATACGCAAGATAAATATGTTCCTTTTTTTTTGTGTGAATTCTGTTTGCACCCAAAATTAGATGATAGTGGTAATTATTTCCAAGGTTAATGAATATAATTTCAGGGGCGTTGAAGATTTAATTTGTAGGAGCATTAACATTTTTGTTCACACCGTGTTTTAATATAGAATATAATTGCACCATTTATTCATACAGCTGTAAGATTTGTAATGCTCTATAAGCCACGTGGGACTGCAGTGGTTACTTTAAAGACAGTTCTTGAAAAATTATCCTTTATCATTCCTATAAATGTATTTGATGTATAAATGAAGCTAACAGGTAGTAAGAAACTTGAAATACGAGTAATTCTTACTGAATGTTTCACGTGTTAAATTTTGAATTATCTTTACTTCAATCCTTTTTGGATTACGCCATCTGGGTTCTTCCAGTACGGAATTAAGTTAAAATTAAGCCTCCTTAGACTCTTGATATCCAATATTAGCCAGAACAGCGATACACTGTAAAACGCGGACACACATCTATGTTTCTAGGGGGATTCGAACCGATGGTACTATTGTTCTGTCGGTCCAACGCGTCGTCAGTTTGCTGATGGTAAAACCACGTTTGTAGATGAACGCAAACTTGCGCAGAGTTGGAATGCTTGTTCAGAATGTTCAAACAATATCGATGCGAATTCAAAATGTTCTTGGATTCCCTGACTTTATATATTCGATGTAGTATGTAAATACAGTAATCTGAGACGTGGACGGTATGGACATGAAAACATTTACATAAATTACTGTGAGTGTATATAAATTTCCTTGATTATTTCCATCAGAAGAAATTCTTACACCACATTAGAAACATTTTATGTATATAATTCTAACCGGACAACATACGTGAGACATCAAAGGGGTAACATCCGAGGAAATGTTTAGATTGAATAATAAGGAATGAGATCTGAGTGTGTGGATTGAATTAAACTGATTCACTGTGGGGTCAAACGGTGAGTTCAAGTGAACATGGTAAGTTGTTGTAGATATCCCATTTGTGTTTGTCGTAACTATGTTTTGAGCTTGTAGACTTGTTTTATACGTGAATTTACTTCATTCCAATTTCCACCAGAACTCTTCCATAACGTCTGTGTAAAATGGAAGGCTCAGAATATTCATATTCAAATGCCCACTTGATGTTGAGACGTGACTTCAGATATTTCTGGCCTCTGTCGAGAGACTCAATTCAACTTGCCACTTGTGGAGCATTGTCGTTGTCTCCACAACATGGCCGCCCCACTGTTTTGTCCGCGAGCACCTGTTGCCTTTCAGCGTGTCCAACAGTGCTTTGCCCCCGACCCACGCCAATGCCCTGCAAACCACAGTCACGTGTCTTTTTTTTAACAGTTCAAAAATTTATCTGAAAAACTACATGAGTTAAATTTTTTTAGACAGTTGACCTTTTGGTACCACTGCGGTCGCCAGGAGCAAATGCATCATTTCTCACAGGAATC
Source organism: Zootermopsis nevadensis (assembly GCF_977971745.1). Taxonomy (NCBI): domain Eukaryota; kingdom Metazoa; phylum Arthropoda; class Insecta; order Blattodea; family Termopsidae; genus Zootermopsis; species Zootermopsis nevadensis. The sequence continues at coordinate 2,177,431 of NW_028259148.1, read as the reverse complement.
ACGTCAGTGCTTACCTTTACGCGAGTTGGCAGCCTTGTCTGTATTCTGTTTCCCACTAAAACGACATGAGTCCTGGACTTGTGTTATTTTGGTGGTACCACAGAAACCGACGGCGACATAAATAGGTAACTTCGGCAGTAATAACATTTTTAAATGCAGCACGCGAACTACTTATCACAGGTTGCCAAACGTTTATCTATTGAATACATAAACTGTTCTGCTCTATAAATTTGATTTCGTGAATAAACCGCATTTATAGAACACAGCGTCATTTAAAATTCATTATAGCTGTGTCGTATGTTAACCATTATATGAGCTGAGCAGAGAGATAGTGTCCCTTTGTTCAGAGCAAACACAATCCATCATTTACAAGTTTGGCGTTTCTGAACACAGGCGTACGTCTGTCACATTGTGCTGGCATTTGACTCATAGACACCTGGGCAATGTGTCAGTCCGCGTGTCTTCATTGTGTCTCTTGGGTTTTCAAGTATAAAATATTAAGCAGACAAATAACGCTTAAATGTCACATGAAAATAAAAATAGACTTAGGATTAAGCTGGCTAAGGATTATTTTCACACTGCTCACTCAGTGTAAAACGCGTAACATTTCAAAAGAAAGTGATAAATACATTTTCAAAATACTTGTCCTTTGATTCTTACCAAATATAATCGTTTAAACTGAACTTACATTACATTTTTTCCTCATACAGTGTATTTAGTATTGACGCTTTGAAGTTGAAGCTCGTCTAAATAATAAAGACTTCAGTCCGTACCTCAAAGAAAACGCAACACTTCTCCATTAAAACCCTCAACTGGTCAATACAGTTCAGGTAAATAATCGCTGTCTATTCTACATGTCATACTAAACCCACGAATTCATTCTGTGAACACAATTTAGAGTTGTGAAAGTTAAAGCAGGTGGTACGTGGTTTTACCAATGCGCCTTAAAAGGTTAAATACTCTAGGCTATATGAAGTCATTTCGTCAATTTTTCTGCACGTCTCGGTCTCTAAATTAATTGATGTTGTATTTCAATGCAAAAGCGATATACGTATTTATCTTGTTTCCTCTGAGGTATGAATAATATGTTGTTTTCTATGGACAATATATATATAATCATGATATTACCCCATTAAATAAGAAGTTTTATTTTGTCAGTAACTAACTAACTAACTAGATGGCTTACCGAACCCGAAGGTTCATCACCGAATTAACCAAAGCCCTCCACCGGACCCTGTCCTGGGCCAACAAAATCCAGTTTCCTTCAACTCCTATCTCGGATAGATCCCGCCTGAGATTATCCTCCCATCTACGTCTAGGTCTCCCCAGCGGTCTCTTCCCTTCAGGTTTCCCAACCAGTACCCGGTGCACACCTCTTGTCCCATCCATGCGCGCTACATGTCCCGCCCATCTCACTCTTCTCGACTTAATCACCCTCACAATACTGGGGGAGCAGTACAGATTTTTAAGCTCGTCATTGTGCAGTTTTCTCCACGCCCCATCGTCTTCCCTCTTAGGCCCAAATATCCTCCTCAACACCCGATTCTCAAACACCTGCAATCTGTGTTCCTCCCTCTGAGTGAGAGACCATGTTTCGCACCCATACAAAACAACAGGCAAGATTATTGTTTTGTATACTTTAATTTTCAGGTTCTTAGAAATCAGACGGGAAGACAAAATATTTTGGACTGAGAAGTAGCAAGCATTTCCGGAATTTAGTCTCCTCCTAACTTCCTCACAAGTATCATTTTGATTTGTTATTGTTGTTCCCAAATATTTGAACTTTGTAACCCTTTCAAAGGATTTATTAGCTACCCTAAGATAATTTTGCCCGCCTGTCTTCTGATGACGAGATACTAACATGTACTTAGTTTTTTCTGAATTTACTTCCAGCCCCACTTGTCTACCAGCCTCTAGTAAAACTTCTGCGTTCCTCTTTATTGTATTTATATCGTCCCCCAATAAATTAACATCATCAGCATATGCCAATAGCTGATGTGTCCCGTTCAATTGCAAACCCTCCTGCCTACCTTGGACCTTCCTGATGGCGTATTCTAGCGCAAAGTTAAAGAGCAAGGGAGACAAAGCATCTCCTTGTTTTAGACCGTTCTTGATGAGGAATGTCTCAGATACATATTTACCTACTCGAATTTTGCTGCAGGTTTCATTTAAGCACATTTTTATTAGACCCACTAGCTTCTTTGGTATACCAAATTCAATAAGAATATTATATAGCACTTCTCTCTTCACAGAGTCATAGGCTTTTTTGAAATCTATAAATAACTGATGTACAGTCCCACCGAACTCCCATTTTTTCTCTAGTATCTGACGAATGCAAAAGATCTGATCAATCGTTGATCTGTTTCGTCTGAACCCACACTGATGATCCCCAATAGTTTCATTCGCATATGGGGTTAATCTTGCCAAAAGAATGTTGGATAGAATTTTGTATGAGGTTGATAGCAGCGATATTCCTCGGTAATTACCACACTCAGTCTTGTCCCCCTTCTTATAAATAGGAATAATTATGGATTCCTTCCATTGATGTGGCATCTCTTCCTTATCCCAAATTAACTGAATAAGCTTATGGATCCTCATATGCAACCCTTTGCCACCTGCTTTAATTAATTCGGCCGGAATCTGATCAATTCCTGGAGATTTATAACTTTTCAACTTCCCAATGGCTAGTTCCACTTCATCTAAGCTAGGTTCTGGCACCAACAGTTCAGCTGTATGCATTTTAATCTGTCTAATATCACCAGTATTATGAACATTTAAGAGCTCGCTAAAGAAATTTTTCCACCTATTCACAATTTTTATTGGATCTGCAAGCAAATTGCCACTATCATCCTTTACCAAATTAGTCTGGGGTTGATATCCTTTCTTAAAGTTATTAATGCCTCTGTACAGGTCTCTGATGTTTTTTTCCTTATTATTTGTCTCAAGTTCAGCAATTTTGCCCTTCAGGTATTCCCTTTTCTTAGTCCTAAAGGTTCTACTAGCCTCACGTCTCACGTTACATAGATTATCCGCATTTGTTTTGTTTGGGTTCTGCAACCATTAAAATTTTGTTTGCTTCCTTCGATCTATTAATTTTGAACATTCTTCATCAAACCACGGTTTATTTTGCTTTCTCCTGTAGTATCCTAGTTTCTCTTTTGCTGAAATTTTGATGCAGTTTCTGACATTTTCCCACTCCCTGTTGATGTCCACACTTTCATTATCCTCATTTGTCTCTAAAATTTGAAACCTATTCGAAATTTCAACTTGATATTGTTCCTTTGCCTCTCCCTCACTTAATTTTTTCAAATCAAATCTTTCTGTGTCAAAATTTTGTTTAGTTCGTCTACTTACTGAAAGCCGCTCCCTCACTTTTGCTACCACCAGATAATGATCAGTGTCGCAATCTGCTCCTCTGAATGATCTCACATCAATTACATTTGTCTGCCTTCTCTTATCTACTAAAACATGATCTATTTGATTGTGTGTTCTGCCATCTGGGGAAGTCCAAGTGTATTTATGAACATCACGGTGTGGAAATTTTGTACTTTTTACAATTAAATCTTTTGACGTAGCGAAGGTTACTGCTCTAACACCGTTATCATTACTAAGTGCATGGAGACTCTCGCTGCCTATTGTGGGTTTGAAGACATCCTCCCTCCCAATTTTTGCATTGAAATCTCCTAGCAGAATTTTCATGTGATACTTGCCAAATGTATCAAATACTGATTCCAATTCTTCATAAAAGCTATCCTTGATATCATCGCTTTTGTCTTCAGTTGGGGCATGAACATTAAGGACAATGATGTCGCACCAACGTCCTTCCAAAATTACGTAAGACAACCTGTCACTAACAAATTCTACTCTCTTAACTGCTGCCCTAATTCTGCTATGAACAAAAAAACCCGTCCCTAGCTGATGATTGTCATTCCCCTTTCCATAGAAAAATGTAAAATTGTCCACTGGGATCGTGCCCTCCCCCTCCCATCGCACTTCCTGCACTGCCACTAAGTCTAACTTATAATTCCCTAATTCCCTACACACTGATTTCAGTGCCCCAGCCTTATAGAGGCTCCTAATGTTCCAGGTACCAAATCTCATGTCCTTTTTCAATTGCCGTGGTCGTGCCAAAGAGTCCGTCCTGATCCGAGGCTTGGTTGATTTTTTCGTAACACATATTTTTTTTAAAGGTGAAAGGTTGTTAGCCCTACACCCAACCCCCAACCTGGAGGACCAGGGTATCACTCTTAGTCTAGCGCATCTCCTTAGACCTGTCCGGCTTGGGTGACCCTACCATGAGCCGAAGCTCAGGCCGGCATAGCCCTAAGGGTCATTTGAGCACGCAAGCCTCCTCACCCGGCAGATTGCCTTCGACAAGGTGGTGATACCTTCGAGAAGGATTTTGTCAGTAAAGTTTATTTAATTATTATTTTATTTGTATTAATGGCGGTGATGATGTGTGTTGTAACCTGGATTTTAACGCCATGTCGACTTGTAGTGAGTTTTAGATTTTCTGTCTTTTGTGAAGGAAATATCGTGAAGAATGTTTTGAAAATATTGTATATCTTTGGTGACGTTCAGTAAGTACCATCATGTTTTTATCACAGTCGTTGCAGATTCGCCTTACAGAACGTCTTTCCAACATAATTTATAGATTTCTAGGCCTTTAACTTATTGAAATAGACTTTCAGTATCACTGATCATCAGATTATGATAATTTTCATAATTGTAACTTGTAAGAAATCTTCTCTGTTCTACATTAAATTCGAACTCGAGATTTTTCCTCTTGGAGACGTTACAGAATAGGCGAACGGTGTGTGGTGTGTACGTGTTTTTTGAGGTCGGTTCTGAGATATGCCGGGAGCAGACTTAGTTGTCTGCAGATCACAGTAGACGCTACGTAGAGCCAACAGGGCTGGCGATATTACTTCAGTCGGACGGACCAGTGAGTGAGGTTTAATTTTGGAGAGATGTTGATAGAGTTTCCTGGAAGCTTTCCTCTCGAGTCGTGTTTCCAATGGTTTCACTCATCGCAGAGACCGTGCTAAGGTTTTCTCTTCTATCGAAGAACTACACTTGATTGATGGCTCAAGATTCGAGGGGTGGGGCAGACTGAAGTAATAGTAGAACGTGAAGGAGAGACAGAGAAATGGAGAACAGAAAATGATTGGTTTTCGTATTTATCTGCTACGTTTCGAGAGCTGTCATCCTTGGCTACATAATCACAGAATGTTTACAGTCTTTGTCGTGGGGAGATTGGACGAGATTTTGGTCCCTAACACAAATAACTTTGTAATTCACCTGTTTTTTTTCCCTTGGAGATAAACTTAAACTGTAGATGGGACGATTCTATTAAAATAAATCTTAACACTTTAAAGTATAGTGGTACCTACATGTACCACCTGCTTTAAAAGTCAGTAACTCTTCATTTTGTATTATGGGTTCCGTGTGATTCTTACGGTTAACAGCTTCAACTATTTTGTCTTTGTAATGGTGAAGTGTAGTGTTTTCTTCGCGGTACGAACCGAATTCTTTAAATATTGTTTAGACGAACTCCGGCTTTAAAACCTTAAAAAAAACAGTGCGGAAATCTTCAACTACAGGTCGTCTATACATTCCGTGTTAAAACAGTTGTTTTTTTTTAAAAAAAAAGATGGCTGTGTTCTGAAATGTTGCATCATGTAGTCTGGTAGATACTGACCGGCGTTAGATCAGAGCCTACTGTCACCATCGTCAGGGCGACGAGCAACATGTAGCATACCAGAAGACAGTCGGTTTTATCTCGTGGGAACCTTAAAATCTCACCAAAATGTATCTAGACGTATTTTCAAACAATATTTGTGTATTCAAACCCGTTTATTTTTAAAAATGTGTTCACTTGGAACATATGACAGCTGTTAACTGCATCGAATATATAATTGTGTTTTCATAACGTCGTGCCAGGTTCGTGGAATGTATCGTACGTTACGTCACTTGGCCTCGTTATCTTTCAAACGACATCCATTGACAGAAACATATAACCTTATGGCTTTTGGTAGTTAAAGACTGTAATTATTTACGCTTAGTGATATTGCAGCTAATGTCGACTGATTTCATGTATGGGTTTTAGCGTCATTTTCATGGTAACACTACTTAGAGGTGCCTGCGTTCACATACAAACCGATAATGCGTGTAACATTGTCACTGGCCGCATTCAGAGGATCATTGCGTCGATTCGCAGAGACGTGTTTCTAATTGATATTTTGATTATCTTAAATAATTGAAAATATTTCTTGGCATTCTGTCTGTGGCCCTGAACGCGTAATTGTGATGAACGAGACTTTATTGGTTTCCCACACAGGCTCACAGCTCAAAAGGCCACCATCGACAATTCTATTGTAAGCTTTATCGTTCTATTTACACAATAGACAGACGGGTCATTTTAGAAGATGTTGTGACTAAGCTCAAAACAATTTCACCTTTTAGCTTCGCCCCATTTCCATCTGCCGCTGTTCACATGTGATAACTCGTGTATTTTGTAAATTTTCTTATAAACTGTTCGCTCTGATTATCAATTAATTTAATCCAACGGTCCACACGTTTCTGATCTCATAAGGAAAGGATTTTTCGTTTGGTCCTATACCATCCTGCTTCTTGCAATGGTTGATGGTAATTTTAAATGCATTTCTGTGTCCTCCGTTGTCATGGATACTTAGACGTTGTACTTCGTAACCAAATACGTCATATAAAATGGTCGCTCTGATCAGTCATCGGGAGTGATACATCTTCAGATCTCCCACTCATCCGTAAGCATTTCTCTGGTTTATGGAATTATTGCCATATTGAACTGTTATTTTTTTTAATATATTTAACTACTTTTTACACCCCCTGTCCATAAATGTCAGATGAAAGAACGCTAATGTTCTCTGGTGCATTCTGTGTATGTTCACGGCGATGATTCGCTACTCAAAAGATGTTAAGAAACATCCTGAAACAAACGAGGATGGATTCATGTTGTTAAAATCTCCATCGTTTAATGATCTTACCAATGTCACTTTTTAAGGAAAAGTTTAAGTATCTTCATTGTCATATTTTCGTCTCGTATTTTTCTTTCGTAGTAGACAGAACCATGTATCAGTATACAGGGTGTTTGGGAAGTAAGTAGGCATTGAGAAATGGTTATAACCTCTATATTTCCAATGTATATCGATTATTTAATGCCTACTTACTTCTCACCCACCCTGTAGTACTCCGGTCACCTTTATCTTATTGAATTATTTATGTAGTTTTCATATATTGAGGACTGTATTGAAATGTATTCCTAAACCACATACATATAGGCAATAGATTATTTACTTTTAAAACATATTAATATTTCCCTGGTCATTAGTAAGGAAACAGACAAGTTTAAAGTAAAAAGTCGTAATTGTGAGTGTGTGTACTTCAATAGTATCATTCTGTTACTTGATATTCGTTGCTAATGGATAAATAATGCCAGTAACATGTCTGATGGTCTCTGAGTGCGCACATTCTAACCCGTGGGGTGTTGAACGATGGAAAATCAATTTTCAGTGTGTCGCAGGGCACTAAAGTTTTACCTTCCTAAGCAGAAGCCAGCAATGGAGTACCGCGTGAAGGTGGAGTGAAGTTTATGTTTTTTTATTCGGGGTTTCTTTCTCACGTGTTTCGGGCGTGTAGCCGGAAGAAGAAGAAGAATAAGAAGAATAGAAATAAGAGAAGAACTTAGCAATTCCTCGGCTGTACACAATACACATAGCTTGTCAATATTTCTAGTCGGCCGCGCACACTTTGCTGTGCGGTCTGCCTAGATCTCCATCCATCTTATTCGCCTACAGCCTCAATTTTACCGCTAGAGTGGCATAAGGGGCAGAGGGAATGAAAACCACATTTCCTGCCAGCTTTTATTTTCTACACGATTGTCGTATTCCGGCTGAATGATTTTCTGATGTTTTAAAGACGCCATATTGGACTTTTCGCGTTCAGGACGTCGCCAGCCAGAGGTAGTTTCTTGACCGACTGAGACTTCGGGTTCTCACGTCGGCGAGTATGAACATGGCTCTCACTTACTCATCGTCCTGATGATGGAGGCAGTAAGGACCTGTGAATCGTCGGTAATCTCCTATCAGACTGACATAACGCAACAGCGTAGACGAGAGCCATATTTATGTTGACCAATGTTTTTCGTGGTTTGTGTGCAGCTTCCGTAAGGTAAATTGTGAGATGATTCTAAAAATTCATCGTTTTTTCATTTATTACAATCCTCTCATTCACGATGACCGATCTGTAAAATAAATATAATTGAAGCCTGTGTTGACTGTAATGCGTACAAGACTTTTTGTAGTCGTTAAACCTTGAATGGAAAAAGCTACTTGGAAGACCTAGAATAGATGGTAGAATGTTATTGAAACTGATCTTAAGACTGTGAGTGGATTGTTCTGGCTTAGGGTAGAGTTGAGTGTCAGACTCGTCTGCCCTGTGTTAAACCTTCGAGTCTGTGAAATTAAGGAAATTGACCAGCTTAATGACTGTTAAGTTTCTGAAGAAAAATATTATGAAAAATAAAGAAAAGCGATTTATGTAGAGTATAGTTAAAATAGTGTTATCGGATAAACGTGTTTAAGCGTTTTCGTGTGCGTACTTACAGAGCGATAATCTTAATCAACACGAATGAAATTTTTTTAAGACCTAATTAAATTCTATTCGGTAATTAAAAACAGAACACTGTAAGAATATATCAGAAATGTAAAATAGCGTTTACATGTGTCCGGTTGTTTTCTTGTCGATGAAATTCTTGATATCTTTTTTGCTATATTGTGATTGATTCTTGTATGTTCTAAGCCCTTCATTAAGACTCACGTTCACGGATTGTGTTATTGGTTTAACCAGAGACGTGTTACATGGCCGGAGGCATTTGGAACTCGCTAGCTGAATATTAGCCACGGTATATTCCGGTTAATGCATTGTATGGAGACCATAAAGAACAATGTCCAATTGGATACCAGTCTCATTATGCATATGCATGCAATAGACGTCATATATTACATTAGTTAGAACGACGTCTGGCTGTGGATATGTAAAAACATTCAAAATAATTTCTCAAAAGTAAGGACTTATTTTTAAATCTAAAACTTCTTGACGATGGTGAAGAGTCAATGGTCCGGAGATAGGGATTAGCTCTATCTAGTGGGCCCAACTGTGTAGGAACCTGAAGACGGAGATAGAGTCCCATCTCCGAAACGTCGTTTTACGTTTTATATTTACTAGACGATGGATAATATCCAAGGAAAAAGTCCGGAGATAGGGATTAGCTCTATGTAGTGGGCCCAACTTTGTAGGAACCTGAAGACGGAGATAGAGTCCCATCTCCGAAACGTCGTTTTACGTTTATATTTACTAGACGATGGATAATATCCAAGGAAAAAGTCCGGAGATAGGGATTAGCTCTATCTAGTGGGCCCAACTGTGTAGGAACCTGAAGACGGAGATAAAGTCCCATCTCCGAAACGTCGTTTTACGTTTATATTTACTAGACGATGGATAATATCCAAGGAAAAAGTCCGGAGATAGGGATTAGCTCTATCTAGTGGGCCCAACTGTGTAGGAACCTGAAGACGGAGATAGAGTCCCATCTCCGAAACGTCGTTTTACGTTTTATATTTACTAGACGATGGATAATATCCAAAATTTTATCTCCGAAACGTCGTTTTACGTTTTATATTTACTAGACGATGGATAATATCCAAAATTTTATCTCCGAAACGTCGTTTTACGTTTTATATTTACTAGACGATGGATAATATCCAAATTTTATTCAAAGGACTTATTTTACCTAATGAGATAATATAGCGTGTAAGCGAATTGAATTCTATAATAATTATTATTTATATTTTCTGTTGTACGGCTCTGAAGTAAACTTATCTTTGTTCGGAGTCGTAGTATCGATTTATAAGTGCTAGTTTTTCTGTCTTGTCGATCTGTTTACTTCTCTCCTGTTTTATTTTCAGACATCATTATAACAAATTGACAGATTTGGGTGACGGGGGGCCTTTGAAAAATGTGGGACATCAATTAGAAGAAAAAAAAACAACAGCATGACAAAGAATTGGAAACTGAACATTTGTTAACCTAACAAGCCGTTATTATTACGCATTCTAAAAATTCGTTACATCGAAGTAGCGCGTTTTAAATATATGTATAATAATATATATATATTTCGCCTTATAAAATTGTAGTCCGTCAAACTTTATTTAACCTACATTGAATCAGTCCGATTCGTAAATTTTATATTTTAATTACACTTTTCTAGTTTACCACACCTTCTGGACATAAAAATTGGGTGACTGAGGGTTTTTTTTTTTAAATTGTCATTGGAGTGTCTCATCATTATCACTGCTTAAAAGACCATGAAATTAAACCAGGTGCAAATGAGTATTGGTTATTATCATTTATTTGTATCGTCATTTTCAGTGATGCGAAAATTTGTTTTAAAGTAAATTTAAATTGCTTTTAATTATTTGTTTCACTTCCTGTACATATGTAAACAACTTCTTAAGTAGAATTACGTTGTCGTAAGCTATTGACTTAGCTGAGAAGGAAGCTGAATCCAATTTAGATTTGATATAAGCTGTCATGCTTCAACAAAATGTGCTTGATTGCTTCTAGTTAATTGCATTCCAAATGACGTAATGATTTTTCTTATCAGAGCTAATTTTAATACTCGGTGCCTTTAGCACCTCATCGGAAATCAGATACGTGTCATAGAAATTTTTACACATCGCCACATCACGGAAGTCTTAATTGAACTGACGTAATCCGAGGTGAATGTTAGGGGTGTTACACCCCTGCACCGATGGTAATTTCTGCATCTTATCCCATTCTTGCACTAACGTTCTACCAACGGAATCCTGGTCTCGTAATTGATAAAATATTTTAATGGAATAAAAAGTTGCTGAGCTTTTTATTACCCTGTTTTCAACTCTTCTGTGACTCGGGGCACATCATTGAATTCTTGAACTGTAGGATACGTGGCTGAACGTGCCAGGACATGCGCTGGTTTTGCCCGTGTTATCAGTGCCCAGGCTTTGTATCCATTTAAAAAATTGCGGGTAAGACCAAGTGTGACCAAGCGCCTGACCCATGAGACTGACCCGCCATGCCGATAAATCATCTAACTTTTCTGCCCCTTCCATCCTGGTTTTTTTACACACATTGTTTCTTTTTATAACAGAGAATCTCTCTTTTTTTCCCTTCTCTTTCTTTGGGCTCCCCACATGAAATCCCTTAGCCTCAGGACGATGAATTTCAGTGACTCGCTGTAAGAGAGGAGTACAATTTGTTGTCTCCCATCAGGTATATCAGGTTAATTAGATTGCAGAGTAAATCGATCGAAGTGATGGACTAATCTATTAATTACCGCTCCATGAATCTATCTTTTCCTATTCATTCTGTGTTGGTCCAAAATGTGATCCTTCGTATTTTCTTTGTCCTTGGTTTTTGTATTATAGTTAATACAATGAACGAACAGTGTCTTAATTTTTTTTTTTTACTGGGGATGAAGTAAATTTGCATTTTTGTAACAGATTTGAAGACTTAAATTCTTCCTAATTATAGATCCGTGCCCAAGCATTCATCTCAATTCCTTGGAAGCCATGTTTAATAAAATAGAAAAATCTTTTTTTTAAAAAAAACACCCTTCCCATCGCCCAAGTGCTACATTTAAGGTAAAGAATCGATCATTGCTGAGCGTTTAGCTTCCCCTCGTCATCACCCCCCCCAGCTCTTATTTCACAATTTTCGTGTCGATCACCGAATTTGTCATTATTCGCCCTCATTTCGCCCCTTCGTATCCTGCCAATTGGCATTCGCTGATGCCTAATCTTAGACTTTATGGCTGTATTACATTGAAAATCAAATAAATTAACATTTTAATTCAAACTGCATGAATTTAAACACTTCCTTCGAAACTTATGCATATCGTTTGTTTTTTTTATCCATGATTTTTAATTAACGTAGATAAGATGATAAAGTTGCGTCATATTGTGATAAATATATATTTGTTTAAATCTTGTCAGTCTCATCACAATAAAATCCTATTAAATATTAAAATATTACTATAATTAACATTTAAATATTTTAAAATATATTAAATGATGTTCTCTATCGAAATGTTCGATTTACATTAGATCATCACTTTTTTTAGACTGACAAGATTTAGACAAAAAGTAGATAAGTTTCCTGCAGTGTAAATCGGACTCTTCTTTCAAATTATCTTCTTCACAATTTCCTTGGTGAGAAACTTGACAGTAGGCAGTCCGCAGAATCCAAGTTCTCTCCTCATTTCACATCCTCCTCAATTTCTTTCACTCTGCTTCATCCCCTCGTCCTTTAATGTCCCATACTTCTTGCCTTCCTCCTTCACAAAATTGGATTCGATTTGAAAGGGCGGAACCGAGAACCTACTGCCCTTAAATAGCATTTACAAAATAAAGAGCCCTAGTTTAGTGTCTTTTATGCAGCGAATTCCCTCTGAGTAGCCGTCTCTTGACTTAACCGCCTCTTAACTCCGAAAAGATAAGTGTTTTTAAAAGTAAGGTTTTGCCGCCTTGCCCTGTATCAATTTGTATGTAAATCGTGGCTTTATGAAGTGTCTGTGGTGATTTACGAAACGACGTGCTCTGTAATCATTCTCGGTTATGGGTAGGAGTACAAATATTTTGTCTCAGATTCCGACATTTATAGTATCGTCCTTGGTCTGCATCCTTAAATATCCTTTCTCTCACTGATTTTCTTGGTATCCATAAATTTATTTAATTAATCTCTCACAAAAAATTCCAATGTGTCTGAAGGAACATCGTCCATTACATTCCATTTCTGGTCAAGGTTTAACCTCTCACTTGTTTCTTTTCCCTGAAATTTAGGCTATATTCAAGATTGAATCTGTGTGTCTGCGTGTTTCATTCAAAATTAAATTCGAAGACATCTCGCAGAGTCAGGTCCTATATTGTTCCGGGAATCCTCTGTACTTGTGTGGAATCGGTACTGAAAGCATTGATACGCTTGGCGTCTCCTCTTCGGAATGCCGGCTCGGCGTCGCGACGCTCGGCGTATTTTTGCGTTTTATCGCTTGTCGTCCCAAGGCTAATTTTTCTTTTGTATACAATCGTTTTCAGGCATCTTTGCGACAGACCTCGGACGCTTGGCGTCGTATTAGCGACGTACGGTCTTATACCACTCCAAAACTATGTTTGCATATATACGTATATATATTCATTTGTTTTTCCTTACATGGTACATGCACACATTTAACATTGAACTGAAATTACTACTTGGTAACAAAATAGGTCTAGCGGTTAGAACGCTGGCCTTGTAATCCTGGGGTCTCGGGTTCGATTCCCGGCGGTGCCCGAATTTATAACTTGTGTTGGGCAAGGCCGTGGTCTAGGCAACACGGAGTTTTCCTCCGTGGCATCCCAACAATTACTCCATTCACACACAGAAGAAGGCAATGGCAAACCACTTCTGGATCATCTGCCAAGAACGTATATGAACAGGTCCCAGTCCGAGAAAAGGATGGAAGGATCCTGTTCATATGGACCTGTCGTCAGACAGAACACTAAATAAAATAAAATAGACAAAATAGGTAGTATTTGTGGTTTTCTGGCCTGTGACTGCTTGTAGTCATATGAGTTGCAGCCGACGTTTCGAAAGAACGGTACGACTCGATCCCAATGTTCTGAATTGTGGCGCCGTGTGTTGTAAGAAACTTTTCTATGGAACATATCAACTCTACTTACGAAGAATATACCACATTGGAGCCCATACTTTACCTCTGTATAGTTCTCAGTCGCTTCGAATTGAAATCTATCTAATGGAACTCATCCAAGTGTTACTACAATTTTGTTTAAATGCTCCTCAGTCAGAAACATTTTCTTCTGCGCTGTGGATTATCTCAACAGGACTTATCGTACCTCATGGCGTAGGTCTCAAAAATACAACGTGGAAGAGATTATCCAGACAGAAAAAATGTATTCGTTTCTATGCATCGTTGCGTAAATCCTTTTTTTTAAAAAAAATTCCAACTCAGTGTTCCTTTTTCCACCCAGTCTTACGTTGTGATTGCCTTTTTGTCCAGAGGCGAGTGTGTTACAATTCACAATTTTTCAACGTGTAAATAGTTTATAATCCTTAAAAAACACATTGTAACTAGTTCTAGAAATCATTTTCTGCAAACAATTATAGCGAAACGTCTTATAATTTGTATTTTTAATTTATGGAGTAATGAATTTTTGGGGTGTAAGATTTTCTGAGTGACGTTTCAGAATCGGGGAATAATCTGTATATATTTTTTTATTTACCATGTTTTATTTTCTGAAATTTGAGAGCACCTTTTAAAGTCCATTGTCTCAGTTTCTTCACCAATAAATTGCTCTTAATTTTGTGTTTATTTTCGTTTTGAAATATTCATAGTACAAACAGCAATTAAGTGGCGTTAACCAGTCGATCTTTATAATGGTGAATTTTTGTGTTTTCTTTGCGGTACGGACTGAATTCTTAAATATTCTTTGGAGATTCGGCTTCAAAGGGATAAGGTCACAGAGTACAAAGATCACTTTTGATACAAGTACATTTATTCAATGCTCAAATTTGAGAAAATGTTAACTGATAATTTTTCTTTGCTATTAAAGGAGAATTCTGGGACTCTGCTCCATGGCGTTAGATCTCTGTTATTTTCTGTTGCGAGGTGAGAATGTCTTTGCTCGTGGCATGAGGCAGCATTATGGTAAGTTGGGGCTTCAGCGATATCATAATTCAAATTCAAAAGCTGTTTTGATAGTGACACTTTGAAGTTGGTGGAGCACAGTTTCACACCTTGAATGAAGTGATGGATGTGTAATGCATCTGTTATAGCTTTTTTGTTCGCAAGGGATTAAAAGTCCTATAGACGGAAAGAACCTCAGGCGATGTATCCCTACTTCCTACATGTTTCCTCGTTTCATCTTTCGTATCTGTCCGTATGGAATCAGCAAATATCAAGCAGACGAAACATGACGTACGGTTGATGGTAGGCTTACGTTAAACCTCGCCTTCCTCCTAGTTCTTACTTAAAATCTTTTCCCCGTTTCTGCGTCGTCTTAATGCCGGGTAGGGGTTAAGCCGTCTTCCCCTGCCTGTGTTGTATTTTATCTTCAAAAATACTGAACTTGAGTGGAACTTAAGCTTACATCTGTAAATAACTTTTTTTTATATACTAAAAGGAAATAAAATATATAATAATTTTCACATGCCATTACGTCTCTACAAATGTCAAGAATGTGTTTGCGTGGAATTAGCAAGTGGAATGATGAAAGGGAATTAAGAAATAAATATCGCAGAAATGAAACTGAAAGTTGTGAGTTTAATTCTAGACATTGTGTTAATTGTGGTAAGATACTTAAACTTTAAAAGTTGAATGGTAAATATATATACACCACCCCCTTTTAACATACATTAACTCTGTATTTTGCCCACATAATATATTTATGGGTTTTCATTTGATTCTCAGAGTAAACAGCAATTATTTCCTTAAACAGCGTTAAGCAATTCCGTTCTCGTAATGGTGAATTGTTGTGTTTTCTTTGCGGTAGGAAGTGAGTTATCAAATAATTTATTATCCATTCGAGATTTGGCTTCAGAAGGTCCAATATGTTTGGTCGCAATTAGAACTAGACTTGTTGAATAAATAAAATATTGCTGTCTGATATGGATCTGTGACTTCATAAAACTGTAGTCATGATAATGACTGTTGACGTATAAACTTCCACCCTTACTAAAGTTACTTTTATAGTTGGGTGTAAGGATTTTGTTAATATTTCTAGACCAAACAAAAGAACGAAGTTCTTTTAAGGAGTTCTGTGACTACACACGTATGTTTCGAACATTCTTTGTTTCCATAGATTTCTGTCTTGTGGGTTGTTGCGCTGTGGAGACTGGTCGATGTTTACCAACGTTTCAGAGGTCATACTGCCTCCATCATCAGGGCGATGAAGATTTCTGTCTTCTGGGTTATTGCGCTGTGGAGACTGGTCGATGTTTACCAACGTTTCAGAGGTCATACTGCCTCCATCATCAGGGCGATGAGTATGAAGATTTCTGTCTTCTGGGTTGTTGCACTGTGTAGTCTGGTCGATGTTAACCAACGTTTCGGAGGTCATACTGCCTCCATCATCAGGGCGATGAAGATTTCTGTCTTCTGGGTTGTTGCGCTGTGTAGTCTGGTCGATGTTTACCAACGTTTCAGAGGTCATACTGCCTCCATCATCAGGGCGATGAAGATTTCTGTCTTCTGGGTTATTGCGCTGTGGAGACTGGTCGATGTTTACCAACGTTTCGGAGGTCATACTGCCTCCGTCATCAGGGTGATGAAGATTTCTGTCTTCTGGGTTGTTGCGCTGTGTAGTCTGGTCGATGTTTACCAACGTTTCAGAGGTCATACTGCCTCCATCATCAGGGCGATGAATATTCAATATTGATGTCGGAGGCAGTATGACCTCCGAAACGTTGGTAAACATCGACCAGTCTACACAGCGCAACAACCCAGAGGACAGAAATCTTCTTACTCACCGCTGTGATAACCTCAAGTCTTACATTCTTTGTTTCTATGGCAACTCTGTCGAGTTGGTCTTTTACAGACTAACACTTTGTGCTGGAAGGGTCACAGATAAAGCGTTGCCCTAGGGATAGGTTAATTTACAGAGGGTTGGAGTACAGGATGCTATAGTAAGGGTAACGATAATTAGAAAACCTAAGAAGAAGGAAGTTGCGAAGGGACAAGAAAGAAACCCACAAAGAGACAGACAAAAAGCCAAGTTGATACTTCACTGGCTTAGCATGTATGATGAATGGGGATGTAAGTAATTAGAGTAAAACTTACATCATACATCCTTCTTATAATGGGGGGGGGGGATAACGTGCTGATGGGGGTTGATGTTTCGGAAAAACAACAGTATTCAGTGAAAGGTGTTAAAGGAGTGGTATATGTACTCCATCGAGGCAGAGGGGTGTACGTGTAATTTATCATGGCAACTTTTTCTTTTTGTGTATGCGATGACAAAACGTTGAAGGACGAGAGCTGCTAATTTAGCCTATCAGCCCACTCTGGCGTTATTAAAATGAACTAACTCTTGTCGTTTGAAGTGCTTGTTGCTGTAATAGGCCTGATATGGATATTTTGGTAATTAGATCTCGCCACGAGAGCGATCTGTAATACGGAAGGGGATCTTGTGTGATGAAGAGTAAGGTCTTCGATCTACTACCGAGTCGAACGTGGTAAGATACGTCTAATACCGTTCACAAAAGATGGATTCTCGTGGTTATTAAGTTTGTTTCGTAGATGTCGCTGTGAAATTCGGGCGAAATAGAAAAAAAAAGTAGATTTATGTATTAGAATATTTTTATCATTTTTTAAAGTTAATTTTATGAAATTAAAATAAGAAATTAACTAAATACCACTTCAGAAGTAGATAACGTGTGTTAAACACTGCTAAGAGTTAAATAAACCACTGTAGACAATCTCAAATCAGTTTCGTTCGCCCTGATCCTTCAAAGTATATCCAGTTTTATTTGAATCATATATGGTGTCCGGTGGGGGCGTCGTCACGAGACGCTCGGCGTCGATTCGATAATGTCGTTTCTTAGTGCATTCCAAGACTCAGGTATCTTTTGTCAGTAGGCGTCTTCATTATCGGCGTCGGTTTTGTCGGAATCGAGTCTTGTGGTGTTTTCTTGTCTCATCTGCGCAGGAGAAGGCGTCGTTTGACGGCGTCTTGACGCATGTCGTCGGACTCTGCTTGTCAGTGCGTGTGTAGCATGTATGTAAGTCTTTCTTTCAGTGAAGTATCGTTTAATATTTTAGAAGAATAATTTCGAGTATTATTTATATCGATTTCTCGTTTTAATTCGATGGAGATTGTCACCGAATGTGGAGCGGATAACAAGATCGACTAGAAGAAACAGAGACGAAGATGAATGACAAAGTGAAAGGAAGTTGTTCGCTGCGGGTTGCCTATGGAGACTGGAGCTGCTTGTTTGCAGCTCTGCTGTTTATAATTGAGACAAATTTAAGGCCATCAGTAGCAATTACGTAAGAGAAATTGTATCTGTCTGGTGGCTTACCTTGTGGTTACGTAAGACTGAGAGGCTGAGACAAATTACCTCAGCGAGGTAACACGGTCATCCTCAGAGATCTGATGCAACTGCATATCTTAACTTCTGGACCCATTATCGCCACGAACATGGGTGTTTTCCACACTCTAGCCTCCATGTCTGTCTTTTTTGGGTTTTTTACTACCGGGGGGGAGCATCAGTGCAACAGTGAGGTACGTGATATGAACGGAAGGGCACTTTTGAAATTGCACTCCAATAAGTACATTTTTCCAATCGTGTTGTTATTGTAGCAATGGGGTGAGACTGTGTGGGTGGCAGATAGACCCTTTTTCCATCCCTCAGGGGATACACGTGTGAATGTGGAGCAGCGGTGGAAATAAACTGACTGGGTGAAACCAAAGGACCCGGAGAGAAATGTGTCCCAGTGTCATTTTGTCCAACGCAAATCCAACTTGTGCTGCCTGGGACTGGGTGTGAACCAGGGCCTTTGCAGTGAAAACCGCCTGACACGGCAATCCGAAGTTCTTTAATGAGTGGAGTGGTTATAAACTGTATCGTCTATTTCAGTGGTTTTTCAACCTGAGGTACGCGTACCGCCGGGGGTACGCGAAGATATCTTAGGGGGTACGTAAAATTTAAAAAATATTATTTTATGATAAACACTGAATAATGAGTAATGTAATTTATTTAATTTATTTTAGATATAGATTATATACTACGTATAACTTGAATTATACACGAACAACTTGGGGGTACAAAGTTGACGTTTTTTTTTCCTGTCTGACGACAGGTCCATATGAACAGGATCCTTCCATCCTTTTCTCGGACTGGGACCTGTTCATATACGTTCTTCGCAGATAATCCAGAAGTGGTTTGCCATTGCCTTCTTCTGTGTGTGAATGGAGTAATTGTTGGGATGCCACGGAGGAAAACTCCGTATTGCCTAGACCACGGCCTTGCCAAACACAAGTTATAAATTCGGGCACCGCCGGGAATCGAACCGAGACCCCAGGATCTTTTTGATTCTTCCTTCTGTCTTCATTATTTCGTTCCCTGTCTTTCTTTCTTTCCAGAATACTAACCAGTGACATTTTTATACCACTATCACCCCCTCTCCCAAAACCTCGTAACTAGGTTTTCAAAAATCAGGAAATGAACCTTCAGATACCACGAAAGATTCAAAATTTCTGCTCCGTGGAGTTAAGATTCATTTCGTTAATAAATGGGCCAAATTAAATTAATGTTTCGCGTCACGGCTTGCAAGTAAATAATAAGTGAAATTGCATTTCCCGCTTTCATGTGATATTAAATTTTATTTTGTTTGATTGAGTGAATATTGCTGAAGTGGGCTTCAAAGATGTGTTTCACTTTAATTAAATGTGAGATCTGCATTCGAATCGATCATGGAAGGTGATTTCTTTACCGACTAATATAAATCTCAGATAATTAATATCACGAAATATGTCGTATTTCCATGTATTATTATAGATGTCAGGATTGAACAAATCTATGGATATTTCCCATCTTTTTTTTTTGTCGTAAATGCTGAAAAAATTGAAATCTGTGCTCGGTTTCGGTGCCACTAGCTGCACTCTGAATTCTGCTGAAAGCTGTTAGGTCTTCGAGGATGCATGCATTTCGCGAAATCGATGTATGATAAGCCGCTATTGTGTTACGTGTAGAGAGAATACGTGTTTAGGTTCCATCACCGATCTGCGTCACTCTGCCAATTAGGTTAATGGCCAGTCACTCATTCAGCCAGCTGGACAGTCGGTTGGCTGGGACGCGAACATTGGCTTCAAAACGCACAAGGACCTGACAGGTTACCTTACTTTCCTGATTCCACGTCTGATACAGATAAATGGTGTGAATAGTTACCATAGTTATAAACACGCTGTTGAACTAGTTTGTGTAATTTAAGCCAGGTGTTAAGTAAATATGTGCGTCACGCAGTTTTTACTGTAAACAGCGATTATTTCCTTAAACAGCGTTAACCACTTCATCTTTGTAATGGTGAAATGTTGTGTTTTCTCTGCGGTACGGACCGAATTCTTAAGTATTTCTTAGACTAGTGGGTTTTAATATCAACATTAGAGATTATAAGGTAGTATATTTGCGTCATATTGTGAATTAGGTTAATATTTTAATATTTTCCGTCAAATCACAATTTTAATAAGATAATAAAATATAAAATATTTAAAATATCATTTTAATTTCACGTTCCGCATCGAATGGTCGATTTAGAAATTGGAACGTCTCTTACGACATGTTTCGGTTATAAACTGCATAACTTTGTAAATGATTGTAATTTGAGTTTTAAATTTACCAATCTAATTTATACCTGAGGACGGTTAAATATAACCGAAACATGTCGTAAGAGACGTTCCAATTTGTAAATCGATCATTCGATGCGGGACGTGAAATGAAAATGATATTTTAAATATTTTATATTTTATTATCTTATTAAAAATTGTGATTTGACGGAAAATATTAAAATATTAGAGATTATGTACGAATGCAGTAAAACCATGCTTACCTTCCCTTCACTTCTCATCTTTTTTGTCTAGCATTATCAGAAGGACGAACGGGCACTGCCTGGGGACCTTTATAGCCTTAAATTTATTTTCCCTCCCCACTCTCTCTTCGCTCTCAGAACGTAAAGTAATGTATCAGTCAACACACTACAAAGTAGTGGTTAAAGAGTAACTTTGAAAATGTTTTGCTTGTTAATATAATATGAAACTTAAAACATGCCTCGATTATGAGTTGGGTAGACATCGTGAAGTTCTTATTACTCAGTCTTGGGAAGTTTATTAATGTACATACCACTTAATTGATCAGTTATTCTGAGTCAGTGTACTTTGTCAGTAAGTCTATAATTGGCCACAGTGCCTGCCTGATGTAGTTGAACATCGCTCATGGAGCACTTTTTCAAATTTGTGCGTTTTGCTATGAAGTCCCTGCGACGGGCCGATCCCCAATGGAAGGTGCTCTGTTAAATGCCTAAAAAAGTTTCTTAGATTCGAAAGTTACTTTTTATAATTGGCAAGGCCCAGCTTATAGTATGTAGAATTTTAAGAATATAAATTTGAAAATTGTTTACTGAGAAATATTATATGTTTTATTCATTTCTGTTTCTATGGTAATACAACTGAAATTTATTAACATACTGATAACTATAAACATAATTACCAAGCTTTAATTCGTGTTAATGTTAATCTCAGGCCCATTTATCGGCTGTCTGGGAATACCGATAAAATTTACATTATTATAATCAGCTTTCGTTAAGTACGGAGCTGCCGTAGTGCAGTGACTGGCTACAGGCCGCGTGACCAGGGTTAAATTCCTCGACACGTAAGAACATTTGTCTTCGTCGCCAAGTCCACACTGTTTCCTGAACCACGTGTCCTGTTTCGTCTGTCGCAAAGGACCGTAAAATGAACTTGCACGATCCTACACAGTGCTAAGGTTGGGAATTGCTGGAGCTGTACCACCAGCACCCTACACTCTTTCGAAGCATTGTGCTCAATTTAATATTGTGTTTCTAAAACTCGTTTAATCCACGTGAAGTATACTTTTTTCTAGAATGCAATAACTGGTCAGTGTATTTATTTGGTATTCAGCTTGTTAACATATTCTACAAGTTACAAGGCGAATATGAAGTACTTTAAAACAAATTCCGTGTCTTTACGAGAACTCATCATGGGCTTGCGTGCACGTGTCAGTCCAATCGATACAACTTGAGAACCGCTAGGAGAATTTAGATGAAATTTGGTGTGGAGGTACATGAAATCGTCATAATTAATCCTCTCTCTTTATACCCCCTTATTCACCGCGAATTGTTCTTCTAAATATGCTTGTGTTGGTATTAGCCAATGCTGACGTATATTACCACAAGCTTTGCTAGGGGCAAGTGGTCCAGTGGTCGAAGGATCAGAACGGAGCAGATATTTTCTACCAGACTAGTACGTAAACTTTCTTCGTCTGTGATGTGTCGCCTCTCATTTGGCAGCCGAGATAACCTGGCCGCGCGGTAATTACTCAAACGCATGTACAGTCTTCTCTGTCGTAGTTAACATTTGGAATCAGGGACGTATGTGTCTTTTGATAGTCTAATAGTCTGCAAATATTTTATTCGGGCTTTGACACGTGAAAGGGCGAGGCGGTGACTGTATTTGCGAGAGATATCAAATGTGTGCGAGGTGCTTAGTTGAGTTACGCCCTGAGTGCTCGCTAATACACTAACGCCAGCTGTAGTTAGCGACAAGAAGCCTAACTAGATTTTCAATCTGTGTTGATAATGAGATTAAGAACCCAGCGCCACTGCAAATGAGTGGGAGGTGTCGACTCGTCGACTGACCGCAGCTGATGTTGGTGTCAGCGGGGTCGAGCTGCTAACTTGCCCGTGCTCCGAAATGGTACACACGGACTTGTGTAAATATTGACATTTCGGGGGTCTGTGTCCGTCATGCGGGAAGGACCCTGGACGAATAATGAGTGTTGAAACCACTCTGCATACGTTACGTTACAGCAATCCGAGAAATTGAAACTTTTTGTTCTTTCCGTGTTTCCGGGAATAGCCTCGCCCATTAGTTTCCTGATTCAGGAGGTCTAACGTTGTATCTCGTCCTGCGCCGACGATAATTCAGAATCTGCGTGAGATTTGACACTGCGCAGTGCAGTCTTGTAGAATTTAACCGACGTTTCAGAGGTCCGTACTGACTCCATCGTTGGAGTGATACACAGCAGGATTTAATTTTAAATCTTCCTTAACCTCATATGAGCAGGAGTATCACAGTCCCTGACTACGGATTGGACGACCGGGGATCGATCCCCGACGGGGGGGGGGGGGGGCAGAGGATTTTTCCTCTAGCCTCTGCGTCCAGACAGGTTCGAGGGCCCACCCAGCCTCCCGCCCAGTGGGCACTGGCGTCCTTTCCCGGGGTAAAACGCGACCGGGGCGTGACACTGACCACTCACCCCATCTAGTGTCGAGGTTAAGAATGAGTAGGAGCTATAACTCCTCTCCCCCCAAGCGCCTACATGGCGTATAGTAGGACAGCTTTAATTTAGATTTTAATCCACTTTATAATGTGTACTCCTCAGATGATATCATCATTATTATCAAATTCTACCACAAAATTGACGACAAGTTAATAATGAAAGTGGTCAGTGGTACAAAATAGACTGGGACAAACGAAAGTAGTGAAATTATTATGAGAAATTACGATTAAAACGAAGACAAAATATCAGACTGAGAAATTAAGGAGTGGAAGTTTTGACCGAAGATTATCGTGAGAAGGAGAAGAAGAAGAAGAAGAAGAACATGTAGTAGAATGAAGATGAATGGAATTGAAGGAGACAGAGATCGGATGCCACGAACAAAACAAAAAAAAGAGAGATGTTATTATGAACTGCTCTGAATTCAGTGTTCTGTAAGCAGCGGGGCTCTGTCATATAACGCGAAGCTCTGAGCTGTAAAATCTCCGGAAACTAGCCAGATATCTCCACTTACCCACTGACCTTATCTTGTGCATCAGCACATTACGATGTCCTTGCCTGTCCGTCGTGCCCCCTTTATGAAGTTCAGTGCAGTTCAACGACGTGACACGTACGCTGAAGTTGTTTTTCATTGTGAGCGCGTCTCCAGACTTGCATACACACGTCGAGGCGCCTACATGGATGTCCGTTGGCGTCGTGACGCGGCGCTTAGAAATTGTTTGTATTCCATCTGTGACTGCAACAAGGGAACAACATCATTTGATGATATTTCAGGTTATCTTATATAAGTTTACCGACGTTTCGGAGATGTTACTGACTCTGTCAGGGTGACGAGTCTTCCTGGTGATGGAAGCAGTAAAAATCTGCGAAACGTCGGTCAATTTCTGCCAGATTGCGCTACGCAAAATTACAGAATACAGTCAACTTTGTCTCACGTAATGTATCAGCTATTTCTGTGACTACGTCGCTGGGAGACATTTATCTCTGCTCCGCCTGTACAGATGAGTTACGTCAGAAAGTTTATTATCCGAATTTCGAAACTTATGCCATGGTTGGTATTGTTATGTATATTATATTTTTATCCGGAATCCAGGACAGAATTAAATCATGACAATGTTTTAAATTACATTAAAACTTAGAGTAAAATAGTTAATTTCGGTGAAGCACGAAGTCTTAGATATTATCTTATATATTTTATCTTTCAAATTTCTGTCCAGAGAGACTATTAACACGCACATATTTAAGAAACAATTAACATAAGGAAGAATAATAAAGAGAATGAACTAGGAAGTGATGCATGAATAGAATGGGAGACAGAAGAAGAGACGGCGAAGAGATAAAGGAACGCAAAGTCGACCGTCAGAATCTTAGTGTTTGATGCCATGCGCATAAATCGATACTCGAAACCTGTTGGATACTTAAGTCTTACGTGTTTCGACTGCGGTATAAACGCCTGTTTGAATTGACCTCTCAAAGCCACATGGTAAATATATGCACCACTAGTTTTAACGCTCACTGTCACCTTGGATAGTGAGATCGTGGGTTTGAATCCCGCTCAAGGCATTAATGTTTATCCTCGTAATTCTGCGTTGTGTAAGTAGAGACCTTGGAACGTGCTGATCACCAGTCAAAGGATTTCTGCCAGATATGTAAAATGATTAATTATTTCAAAAGTATTTCTGGATTGGAAAGGTCACAAGTCCTAATCCGTAAGAGATGATAATTATGATGATAAAATTCATGGAAATTTTTATAACTAATGCGACTTTTGGGTTATACAGATGGGTTATGTTCCATTTAGATGATTTTTTTCTTTACTTTTTACACTTGAAACAGCGTATCAGTCAATTAATTTGAGAGGAATCTCATAAGGACCATTTTCTGCTCGTGTGGTGAGAGACTTTGTAATATTCCTGTAGTTCCAGAAATAGTTTTCTGGGTCACGCCGGCTCCGAAGGAAAACGAATCAGACGCAAATTCAAACAAAATACCAAACAGTGTTAAAAAAAACTCGAAATATCCCGCGCACGGTTTAACGATGCATGGCGTCGTCATGGAAACGTGTTTATATATATATATATATATTTTTGTTGTTTTTTGCAGAAATTAGTGGGTTGAATTCGGAGTTGGGCAGGAATTTTCGACGAGTGGTTTTTCTGCCCCCCTTTTCAGAGGGTACAGAAGGAGTGTGGGTTTTGGGATTTTGTTAGCGCGACACAAAAGTTTTGGAGTTCAAAGCGAGAGAAAAGATCGACGTAGAGCTTTGTAATGGGTAATTAACTACCTAGGCTTTTATCCTGGACTGGCAGTCAAGTTGGGTCTGGGGTCGTACTGTTTTATAAAGGGTTGAAGTGGGGGTGGGTTCTGTTAATATTCACGTACCTGTGAGGGTTATGTGACTTCATTGTTCTCATGCAGGCAACTTCACCTCCCTTGGACCCATAACACTTTTTTTTATAACGATCAAACGTTACTGAATACGACAGGAAAATTTCATGTCAACAAAATTAAAACTGTCATTGTTATAAACTTCTGTAAAGCTGCGAGGAAACTGTGATAATACTTCCCCTCGTCGCCATGGCGGTGTGTGTTGCAGGAGAGCCTAATGTAAGTCAGTATTCAATAGAAATCTCGTTACATTTCCACATAGACGCGTCTCTAATTTGGAGAGTGAAGGAAAATGTTGCTGACTAATTGCGTTTCCTGAAGTAATCCAGATGACACGCCTCTGCCACGGACGTTGATTGACGTCCTAAGTCTCTTTGAGACATGTAATTAAGCTGCCCCAAACACTCGGTAGTAGGTTGAGCTTAGTTATCTCAGGTAAATGAAGAATCTTAGTGCTTATGTCCTGAATTCATTGTCTGGAAAGCGTCGTTGAAATAATAACTCCTCGTGTCCAGCTGTACAGAATTACTTTTGTAAACTTTACATTAAATAAATATTAAATTGAAGATATCCGTCTTCTGGGTTGTTGCGCTGCGTAGTCTGGTCGATGCTAACCAACGTTTCGGAGATCATACTGCCTCCGTCATCATCATCGCCCTGATGACGGAGGCAGTATGACCTCTGAAACGTTGGTTAACATCAACCAGACTACACAGCACAACAACCCAGAAGACGGAAATCTTCATACTCAACGCTGTGAGAACCTCAAGTCTTACAAATATTAAATTAACGAAGAAATAGAACAAAATTAAATTCCGATAATTCCTACAGACATTCTTGTAAGGATCTTAAGGTCTTGTCATTTCATGTGTGATTTCGCGGTTTCACGAAGGCGAGTTTGATGGCAGATTACTTCTTGGTTGTTGCACTGTGTCTGGTAGACTCTTACCAATGTTTCAGAGATTCTTTGCTACCTCCATCAGCAGAATTCTGATGGTGGTGGCAGTGAGAACCTCTGAAACGACGATAAACTTCTACCAGACTACACAGTGCAACAAACAGGAAGGTATTCTTCCTAATTATCATTTTGTGTCTGAAAACTTTAAGATTAAACTTTACTAAAACTATAATTTTACCTGTTTTTTTTTTTTGCGTAAAACTAAGGCGTCGAGGAAGAACACAGGTACAGTGTGTTACATAACAGAGTGCTGAAGTTGCTGGGTCTATGAATGAGGACGTCATAAAACGCTGCAGAAAATGGTGTTTTGAGGTTGTTTTTGCTTTCTAGGACTCATGTTAGTCTAGCCCGTATCCTAGAGAGTTTCTGCTGGGCCAGAATTGTTGTATGGGTTTGCAGATGTGCATAAACAATTCATTCATAAAGGATGAAGTGAGGAGACCATTTTGGACTTTTATAAGCTTTGAAAGGAGTATTATATTAAAAATGCATCTTAGGGAAATAAGATATAAGAATGTGACGGGGGGGGGGAATTGTATAACTAGATTATCGACCTTTAAATATTTCAAACTGGACTCTGCTGTGTGGAGTTGGTATTGATAATAGATGACAATAATATTGTATATATTTGCTCAATTGAATAAAAATTTACTTGGATATTATCCATCGTCTAGTAAATATAAAACCTAAAACGACGTTTCGGAGATGGGACTCTATCTCCGTCTTCAGGTTCCTACACAGATGGGCCTACTAGATAGAGCTAATCCCTGAAGACGGAGATAGAGTCCCATCTCCGAAACGTCGTTTTACGTTTTATATTTACTAGACGATGGATAATATCCAAGTAAATGTTTATTCAATTGTGTACAGATAATTCATAATGCGGGGAGTTTGCCTACCACGTCCCTTCTACATCTCGCTGCTACAATGCCGGTTTAAATTAGTGTTGATGTTACAAAGACTATCAAATTACACAAAATATTTTCTGACGATCAGCCGATGACGGACATAACCCCTAATTATATGCACGGAGACCGTTCCCGAAACTCGATTGATCGAGAGAAAGTCATTGCTTTTGGTGACCTTGAAAACTTCAAATCACACACCAAGTTAACATCCGTCGGTGATTATATTCCGGGTGTGTTTTCGGACAACGTAACATTCCACGTGGCCCCTTTTTTCCTTCTCAAGGTTTCGCGGGAAAAACGGAACGTCCTGATGAAATTCTTCGTATGAACTTTTCCTCGTAATGATCAATAGTATTAGTACCACGCCCATATAACACATCGTACAAGTCAGATAAAGGCATAAAAGTAAATTATTTTTATTACCATTATGTTTTCTTTTACTTCCATCCGTCACTCCTCTTCCTCTTCTTTTCCTTTCTTTCCGAACGTTTTATCCCCCGATCCGCCGCCTTCCCCTCTGCCAAAAAGCTGATTGCAGCCAGTTTCCTCGCTAGACATATTTATTGTTTCCGAAATCATTTCATCTTCCTTGGCTACTCCCCTCGTCGCCTCGCTCGCCCTCGTGCTGTTATTATTGGATGACTTGCTCTCCTCGGTTTATAAACATTTGTCGCAGTAATAACACTGGAGAGGTATCTGCCCTGATGAAGTCAACACGGTACAGTCGGCTGCAGAATGCACTTCCTCCTTCTGTCAAACGGACACGGCTAAGAGATATTTCGAATATCAAGTTCGCTGTCTCATGGGTTGTTACGGCGTTGTCGTCTGGTAGAAGTCTACCGACGTTTCAGAGGTCCTTGCTGAATCCCATCATCATGATTAAGGTTCGCCTGTATTCAGATAAAACGCGGTTTAAGGAACCCCAAAAATGTTTGGAAACTAATTCGAAAATGGGTGCTCTAACTCGGGTCTATTATGGCACGATTTAAAATGAATGAGTCACGTGGTCGGGGGGAAGATCATAGCAGCCCACCTCTGTTAATTCAAGACGAAACGTCGAGACACATTTTATTTCCTATATTTTCCTACATTTCTTTTCAAATGTGAATTTAAAAATGGCTGCCTTATTGGATTTTACTCCGTAATCGGATTGGTGATGAAGGCAGTAAGCAAGTCTGAAACGTCGGACAGTTTCTGCCAGACTACAACGGCCCAATGTCCCATGTACACTCGGTGCCGTGAGAACCTGAAATCTCGCCAAGTTTCAATTTCTTTTAAACTCGTTTCCATTTGATTTAATTGAAATATGAAAACAGCAGTGCTCAATCGTCCACTTGACATTCGCTTCAGACGTGAATTTTTTTGAAATTGAAATGTTTGGGTCCTGAACGTCGTGTGAAATTCCAGGAGTGGGTACGGTCAAATATACCGGAGGGCGGTGATTTTATAATTCCGGCTGTAAACTATTATTTCCGTACGATCTGCCTTACACAGACTTTAACCACCGACTGTCGGCCCAGAAATGAGCAAACTGGGTAACTCCGAAAGGTTTTCTTAAGAAAATAATATCTCATACTCTCATTATTTACTAATTACATTGCTTAAGCAGCCAAATAATTATCTCAGGATTGAGAAAAGTAGCAGTGGAACTTCTTCAGGATGTCGTTCATATTGTGGCAGGTACAAATATTTCTCGTAACTTCTCTTTAAAGGGTTCTATGACGCAAAACGTCGTCATTAAACATAAACTAGCTCAAATGTCACATTCTCTGTGATCATTGTTTTAATAGGGTTCAAAACGACTGTAGTGATTATCTTTCCCTTTAAAGTCACTAGAGATGTGGTATTGTCATGACGTCACTTTGGAATTGCCTGCCTTTTTTTTTCCCATTTTGATGTCCGAGCAGTGGATCATTCATTTATTTCGGTTCCATTACTTCTCGGCTTTAGTTAACGTGACACGGTGGGTTGAAATGATGTCAAGACACGCAAGTCTGAAACGTCCCTTTTTTTTTATTCACGATAAAACAGTTTATTATAAGAAGTATAAGGAGTAAAGTGATATTGTTTCGACGACTTTTTAAACGTTTCCGTCCCCAGTTTATAAAAGACTTGTTTTTGAAACAAAACCCTTTTATTTTATGTGAGAATGTACACAGGAATGTAGAATATATTGAGCCAAGAGCACGAAACAGCTTATAAAACAAGTGAGTCAGTTCTAAAAACATAGAGCCGATAAATTCAATAAATTCAATTTAATTCAATTAATTTATTTACGTGTTTGCCAACAGTAAGAAGCCAATAACAGGCAAACACTGATAAATATACAATAATAATGCAAAATAGTACACAAACAGATTAACTAAACTTATACATGTACAGTTTTAAATATAACAGCCAAGTACAGGCAAACCCAAAATAGAAACAATATTAACACAAAGCAAAATAAATGAAGAAATATAAATAAAAACAAATAATCCACCTAGGGAACACTAATATAATTGTAAAACGTTAAACAAATATAAAAAAACAGATAACGAAGCTAGATCATCTATCAAGACAACCTATCTAGATCTTTTCCCTTATTGAGAACGTGCCCCTCAAGGGAGACAAAGTTTATGCTAAATACGTCCAAAGATTTGCAGTGATGACGCACCTCGCTGAAGGACTATGTCTTAGTGCACTGCTCACATTAAAGGCGTGCATTTAGTACACATTTAACACAACAGAGGAGCTTGTGGTCTGATAATGACGCTCTATACACCGTCTAAAAATTATACCAAGTAAAATACTTACACATGTGAAATGGGGATAAAATTATTCCGTGGAATTAAAAAGACTTTTAATGATCAATACGACTGTCACTGAGTCGTAGTGACCTGTGACCATTCCGCCCTACACGATGCTCATTTAACTAAGTTTATTTCTTTCAAGTCAGATGTAAAGATAAATTTATAGATGATTTAAATAAAACGAAAAAAAGATGAAGTGAAATAAAGAAATATGGAAGTGTATAAAGTTGTTACATCTTTAATAAACACTTCAGAGTGACAACATGAACCAGTACATTCGAGCCTAGAAGTAAATGAATTTAAATCAATCCAGGAAAATTAATAAATAAAAAGTTATAGAATTAATTCAATCAGTAAAATCGAGTAATAAATAAATAAGTTAATTAAACAATCGGTTAAACAATAAATAAACAACGAGTAAATCCATAATTAGTATATCACAGTGAATACATTTACTGGTTAAACTATTGGTGAATAATTTGACAGAACATTAATAACATAAATGTACGAATAAATAAATAAATAAAACAGACAGGTAATATATCAGTTAAAGAATACGAGAATTGTCAGTGAATCAATAAAACAAGTATTCAGCTAGTTACAGTCAGACAATAGATCAAACAAACAAACAAACAAACAAGAAATCGGGGAAGCAATATTGACAAAATGGCGTCTTCTTATTTCGTTTGATATGCCCACCCAAAAACATACGGGCGAACTGCCCAAATATTCTATTGGTCTCTCACCATTAATGATAAACCCTTCTGCTAACTCCACTGTGTAAATATATAATGCTAAATAAGCTTTCGGTAAATGTGCTCAGTCACTCTCTTGGCTTAGTTCCGGTGACATTTGGAAAATTAATTAAAGAAGAAAGCTAATTACTTTAGAAGGTTACTTGTTACGATATCCGTTTTCAATTTCCCCCCCCCCCCTCATCATTTTTCCGCGAACCAAATGAATGTCTCATCGCGAGAGTACGAACGCGTTGTGCTAGGTTGTTCCCCTATTGATGATAATTTCACCACTGAAAATGGTTAATAATTTTTTAATCTCGCTGCATTACAGCGAGATTAAAAATCCATTCGATTCGTAATTGAAGGTTGTTCTTATGCACATGAATATTCTGATAAAAAATGTTGAGGTTGTTTCAAGATGTAGTTAACCCTTTGAAGCCGAAGATCGTCTGAATATTATTTATGAATTCAGTCCGTACCGCGAAGAAAACACTACACCTCACCATTACGAAAATCAGCTGGTTAACCCTTTGAAGCCGAAGCTCGTCTTCATAATATTTACGAATCCAGACCGTACCGCGAAGAAAACACTTCACTTAACCATTAGAAGTCGAATCAGGCGGTACCACATAAGATTTAACAAAAGAACATCCCGGTCAAAGCCTTAAATGTGCAACTGTTCCCAACGTATCTTTTTGTTTTAAAAGTAGAGGGGCAGGCAGTGATATTTGAATAGGGGGTTGTGTGATACAAGGATAATATCTTCAGCACTTCAGTGGTTAGTAAATAGTGAGAAGGTTTTATATCTGAGAGGGGAGAATTATGGGTAACATTCTTCCGCGTATCTAAGTGTCTAATTGAAACATACAACGGGGAACAATAAGAAGACATGATAATTAAGGAAAAAAGATGCTTTGACATCTGTAACTGTGTTCAGAGTACGTCCGTTTCGCGTTTTGTAATAAGGGAAACTGACTTAAAGCGTGATACACCTCGAAGTGAAATAAATGCCGAGGTACTGTCCCCTGGAGCATTTTAAAACCTTCTCCTTGACGCGCGTTGTGATGATAATTATAAAACAGTAAGCACCTCTGAAACGTCGGTCAGTTTCTGTCAGGCTACAAGACGCAGAATCCTTGAAAACGTTTGTCTCCATCAGAACCTGAAGTCTCACTTTGTGAACGCTTAAAGTTTGTCTCTGAAATATGTTTCTTTTTCTTTCCAACTTCCTTCTTAGAACTCTCTTTCTTCTCTCTTTTTTGTCATCCCTTCTTCTTTAGCACAATTCTTTTTGTTATATTTTATCCATCTTTTCTGTATCCATTGAGCTATATTTTCTTTCTTTAGATAGTGTAATTGCGTCATATTGTGAATATTATATCAATTATTTATTTTAATCCGTCTGATCACAATATAATTTTTTATTTAAAATTTCTTATAATTAAGATAATAAAATATCATTCATGTTCCATATCGATTGATAGATTTACATTTCGGAACATTTACACAACATGTTTCGGTTTTTATAAAACCATCATCAGGTGTAAAATATATCTAAGAACTTAAAACTCAATTATGATTTCTGTAGTTTTTGGTGATGTTTCATTACGTTTGTTTTTCCATTTTTGGGCGAAGGTGTTGTTTTTTCTTAAATGTTATTAGATGTACATATCGGCCAAAGATGTAGGAGTGAGTGTCCCGATATGTCCAGAAGTACTACTGTCTTCGAATAGGTGTGGGTCAATATTGAATGATATTTTATTATCTTAATTATAAGAAATTTTAAATAAAAAATTATATTGTGATCAGACGGATTAAAATAAATAATTGATATTTTCTTACTTTCCTTTTTTAATATTTATTATTCATCCTCCCATTCTCTTCTCCCTTTTCCTCGTCTTCTCTCTGTCATCCTCAGTTCCTTCCTTTCCTTGGTGCCAAGAGCAGACCCAGAACGGTCCCAGAGACCAGCAGGAACTTCGAGATCGAGCGATCGAATCGCTGGCTCGCCCTTGGAAGCGACTCTGTTTGTGCGTTGAATGCAAGCTAATTAAACGGTTTCCGAACACAAGGCCCCTGATTTCATCGTCGCCTGGCAACTGTGGGCTTCGAAACGTTTCTAGCCATGTATCTGCTCCGAGTTATGTGTTACCTCGAAAATACTGCGTACGAAAAATGAAGGAAACTTCCTTAGGCCACCGCGAATACAAGGAACTCACTTGCCAGACCTTAATTGTTATCTCCTCCTCTTTTTCCCTGGTTCCTTTTCCTCTGATCCATCTTTATTATTTTTTTTTTTTACTTTCTCCAACTTTTACATCCTTACATTGGGGGTGAAGATTCTTTTGACGTCATAATTAATTGGAGAAACTCGGAACATCATGGCATGGATGAAGGGGACTTCCCCTCCGCCCGCAACTCCTTCCATCTCGCTGAAAAGTTTTCAACTTTGGAAAACAACCGCAAGGATTACTTCGAAGTATAGTCACTGTACAAAGTCCTGCAGAGGGAAAATCCAGAACTTTTATTTTATTTTTCAAATATTATGTAAATATGCTGAGAAACCGCGCGTGCAGGTAGATACCATTGTTTTAACTTCGGTTCTAATTATATTTACCCTTAATAGCAAGTCTGTAGGTTGTCTAATTAATTTAATTAGCTTTCCGATCTATTTTTACGTCGTAAATAGTAAATCCACAATCAAAGTTTTGTTATTAACGAAATTGTAATATGAATTTATAGGGTAGTTAATTACATTTTAAACAAACTTTTAATTATTTTAGTCATTAATAGGACTTCATGTTACAAAATATTATTCGGTTTCGAATGATAATATTAAGATAGATCCTATGATAGTATTAATATAGACCGAGGAAACAGTATTTGAGTGTAAACTGGATTCACTGTCTCACGTTTCTGCCCTGTGGTGACTTTTTTGAGCACTGCAATGAACCATCGATTTCTGTTACATTTTAAACATTTTTTTTTCAGAGCAGAACTAAATTTTAGATGGCTGTTTGGCACCAATGGCAAAGTTACAGTGTGTTCTTACCTTGACACATTTCAGCTCTATATATTTAAGATACAAGTAATTATGGTGTACTTTGACAAAAGAACTTTTCATAGGAAAAATACGTAAATGTTTACAGTGATTTAAAGGGCTTATAAGAAACACGAAACGAAGTATCAGTCTTATTTTATACTTATGGTTTCACGAATGTTTTAATATTAATTTTTTTTAAGATAACGTTTCTTGAGATGGTCCCTTCTTTGATACGTGCACATTTCAAGAATTATTAACTAACGAAATCCTTTTTTTTTCTGAAGACATTATCCTCTCAGCTTGTCAAATTCCCGTTATTTTTGTAAACAGAAGGTTAATTATCGTAATCACAAGAACCCCCCCCCCTCCCCCCCTTGAAACCAGATTCACTGATCTTTCTCTGGCCCCTTGCCTGTTTGTCCCATGTGCTCTTATGTCTCAGAAGAATGCTTTTTTAATATTTGTGTTTACACAAATTTGTGAAAATGTAAGACTAGAAACTGTTTTAATGGTAGAGACGACAGTAGTCAATATGACTTCAATTCTAAGGATTTTAAGACAAATAGTAACTTCCGCGAAATCCGCACATTTTTTTCTTTTGAAATCTGTTTTCTTACGTCAAACGCGATACCCAAGGTTGTTATTACGTAGTGACTTACTTTCTCGTTTCACTTACGTAATTTCTCCAGAATTAATTTCTACAAACGTTCCCAATTTGGTATATATACACGCGAACCAATGTTTCTCTTTCAATTCTGTAGGTTTGTCTTCTAAATTTCCCTCCACAAACAATTCGCTTGTTTTCTGTAATCTGGCCTTTGCTCTGTTTCTTTTATTTCCGTCTGCTTTGTTGCCACTTCGTTGCTACGTTCCTTCTCCGGCTTCAGTTTGCTTTATCGACATTGCTACAAAGATAAAAGATAAAGGAAATTGTAAATGAAAAGAGTTGGAAATGTTTCCTCACAAGTTTTACAGTTGGATACAGTCTGGTGGAGTTAAAAATTCTCAGACTAACACGGGCTGAGGAAATGGAATGAAATGGTATGTTTATGTCCCATGAGTATAAGAATTTCAGAGTTTCTTACATTAACATTTGTAGTTGGAATGTGGCCCCACTTAATGCAAACATCTGAAACAACGACGCAAATTGTAGCAGTGATGTTATGAAAACAAGTTACTGAATGATCGTTCTATTCTTTAAATATCAATATCATAGATTTCTTTGTCGTGCATTCCGAAATAGGGTTTACCTTTTAAACCTGAAGCTTATCTAAATGATATTAAAAAAATTTGGTCCGTACCGCAAAGAAAACAACTTTTTACATTACGAATATTAGCTGGTCAGTGCTTTTTTCAGGAAATAGTCGCGATGTAGACAAAACACAAAGTTGTCGAATGTTAAATAGGTGGTACATATACTTACCACAAGGCTTTAAGTGGTTCATGCGCAAAGCAGTCAAGACTATATACCATGTATCTAGTCAGTCAGTCAGTTTAGATCAGCGGTATTCAACCTTTTTTGTTCGCGTACCCCCAGATATAATTTCTTTTCAACTCTGTACCCCCAAAGTTGTTGGTGTATAATTCAAGTTATACATAGTATATAATCTATATCTAAAATATATTAAATAAATTACATTACTGATTATTCAGTGTTTATCATAAAATAATATTTTTTTTAAATTTCACGTACCCCCTAAGATGTCTTCGCGTACCCCCAGATATAATTTCTCTTTAACTTTGTACCCCCAAAGTTGTTGGTGTATAATTCAAGTTATACATAGTATATAATCTATATCTAAAATATATTAAATAAATTACATTACTGATTATTCAGTGTTTATCATAAAATAATATTTTTTTTAAATTTCACGTACCCCCTAAGATGTCTTCGCGTACCCCCAGATATAATTTCTCTTCAACTTTGTACCCCCAAAGTTGTTGGTGTATAATTCAAGTTATACATAGTATATAATCTATATCTAAAATATATTAAATAAATTACATTACTGATTATTCAGTGTTTATCATAAAATAATATTTTTTTTAAATTTCACGTACCCCCTAAGATGTCTTCGCGTACCCCCAGATATAATTTCTCTTCAACTTTGTACCCCCAAAGTTGTTGGTGTATAATTCAAGTTATACATAGTATATAATCTATATCTAAAATATATTAAATAAATTACATTACTGATTATTCAGTGTTTATCATAAAATAATATTTTTTTTAAATTTCACGTACCCCCTAAGATGTCTTCGCGTACCCCCAGATATAATTTCTCTTCAACTTTGTACCCCCAAAGTTGTTGGTGTATAATACAAGTTATACATAATATATAATCTACATCTAAAATAAATTAAATAAATTACATTACTGATTATTCAGTGTTTATCATAAAATAATATATTTTTTTAAATTTCACGTACCCCCGGGGGTACGCGTACCCCAGGTTGAATACCACTGGTTTAGATTAATGTAAGTAGTATAATTTCTTTAAATCGTAATAAATATCTCATAACTTCCAGCGTTTGTCCAACAAGTCAGTTTAACTACAAGTGATTTATTGAGTTTTATTTGTGAAGACTATTAAGAAGTTGCCAGTTATCTGTTAGTGTAATTAGTGTATCAAACTACACATACGTCTTATTTCATGCTCCTTATTATGGTTAATGTCTATTGAATAGACTATTATGCCATGAATTCTACACCATCTTTAATTAATTTTTGTTTTGCCATAATTCACCTCATTTCTTGGTTTAAAAGTCATCGATTATCTTCTTTATTTCGACATAAGCAGCGCAAAACGATGTTCAACTTCTGTTCGCATTATATAGAAGCTTTATGAGTCGAAAACTACCATCGGCAATGTTTAGCGACCGTCACGTGACGTTTTCACGCGAGTGACTTGTCATGTCCTGCGATATTTTATGGGATACGTTGCTAATAAAAATGTTCAGATTCATGATCTTCTTATAATGTCGACAAGTTAATGCTTTAAAATATGTATTAAAATAAGTTCATTTCTGTTTTGAAGTCTTCCCCTTTCAGAATCATCGTTAAGACATGTATCTCGCATATTATACGTTTAAACACCAGCGAAAGACAAATTAAAATTATTTTTTGTATAGCCTACTTTTCAAATAAATGTCCCAATTTCATTTAAACAAAACTAAGTTAACCTGTATAAAATGTTACTAATACCAATGCTCCAAAGGAATGTTTACATTTCCCTCACCGTAATGACAAAATTATTTCAAGCTCGGCAGTTTGAAGTGCCCTCTGTGATCAGGTCAATTGAAATTGTCATTTGCGAGATCTAATTTAGTGCGTATTAAGTCTTACCTCAGAATTTAAAATAACTATGAGTACTGATAAATATGTTTATTACTGAAGTAACGTTTAACTACATCAAATTATTTATTACAGCGCAGTGGATTAAGCTCTGAACTTTATCTTAAATTTTGTGCTAATTTACTTTCGAGTTATTCGTCTTAAGATTATACTTTATACCTTACAAAAAGCCCCATGTCTGAAAGAATTTCTTTTTCTGGTTCTGACGCTGTGTAGTTTTTCAAGTAGGTACCAACATTTCGAATAAACAAGATTCATCCTTCTTCAGGACCTTATACTAACATTTGTTACCATATTCAGTGTTGTTCATGTCGGAGAACAGGAGGGCGACTTTCTATGCGCGGAAATGGCCTTGTAGAAATTCATAGTTAGACACTCCGCCTACGCAAATGTTACTGACCTCGGACGAACGACGTCATTGGAGCCATTCACAAAGGTCGAAGGTCATATTGACCAAACAGCCTCACATAATTTTAGATCTGGTTTATTCCGATTGACTGAGGAAACCCGTGACAGGTTCGTTTGTATTTGGAAAGATTTTTTTGCCTGAGGGAATTATTCTTGTCGGGGGGGGGGGGGGGGGGGGGTTAGCTGTTTCACTGATTTTTACATGTTACATTATTTTAGAAGACTATTTTAGATCGATGTTTTGTGAAATTGATAGTGTATTATCATAATTCTCTGCACAAAAAAGTATAACTTTTCGTCTCTGTGTACAGTCACGTCCAACAAAATTAAAATACTGTCAAATTTGTGGGAAGGAAACTTAACTTTAGATCTGAATTTTGTAACCTGAGTACTTCTTAATATTAAAACGCCTTACCGTATATCAGGAAATGGCAGACAATGCATTCATAAAGTTAGTTTAATCCGAAACTATTAGTTGCAGGAAGTGGAGGGCCTTTTCTCCTTCCTCTCCTTTTACCGTCCTTCAAAGACTTTTTCTCCTCCTTTTCTGAGGCTTTCCGCCTCTCTTCTTGTAGAAATAAGAAGGGAGACTGATTGGAAGCGACTTACCCCCCCCCGCCCAAACCCCCTTCGCTTCTCTACACTGCCGTGCAATGGTGACGGTATTGCGTTATTAAATTTTCATATTCAATCTTGACTTGCCATTACCCCTGGAGACTATGCTACAACCAACGCAACGGCCCACGGAAGCTAGAGAGGTGGTAAGGGGCACGTAAAATCCTCCACCGCCGTTTTCTCCCTTCTGCCCCCCCCCCTCCCCCCCCCCCTCCCGTGTCGACTTCCATTCTACGAAATTGCTTCAGAAATTTTCAACGGGCTCCTTACCCAACTCCTCCCCAATCCCTTCACCCCTAATTACATTGTATGTATCGTTACTAACGGTGCTGTCTGATGTTGACTGACTCTGACGTTTAGCTCCAGAGTGTAAGGAAAACTTTATTTTTAGAAGGTCGGGTGGGGAGGGACGTTGTCGGGTCTCGTCTCTTACTAGTGTTTCAACAGGAAGTATTAATATTCAAATGAGTTGCGACACTCGGCAAATGTAATAGCTTTCGGCCCTGGAACCATTGGATTTCTGTACCCCTGCAAATAACGAAAAATGTGATTCAAGGTCACGTTAAAGGTCATCGAATTTAAACAGTAAATACGCTTCAAAATAAGTCAAAATTTCAGATTAAGGCCATTCTTCTATTTAATGATTTATCATCATTCCGTGATATTTTATTGTAACTTTCATTGTCATTGAAAGATGAATAATGGAATACCAGGGAGGCTGCTCTGAAATACCTTAATTGCGGGCCTCAGATCTGCATCTTTTATCTCTGGCTACAAGGGGAACCAGTTTGGTTGTCCTTTGTTTTCTACCTTAGTTTTTATTAGCATTTTTATTATTGTGCCCCGTTGATGAAATTTGAGGAGAATACTAGAAGCTCCTTTGTTATCGTTTGTTGATCTTTCAGTCCGAAGATGAGTCATCACCCTGATGATAGAGGCAGCAAGGACCTCTGAAACGTTGGTAACTGCATTTGGAGTGGAAATGATATCACTGTTGTTTTTATGTTACAGTCAAATGGAGAAACTGCGTCCATTTTTTAAAGACATCTGGTCTTGGTTTGTGCTTCAGGTGCTGAGCGATCTTCTCTGTCGGGAATCAATTCCTACCGAACCGGATCTGACACCGAGGAAGCCACGACGACTGACAACCCCACAACCCCGTTCCCCACTCCACCCCCTACGTGCGCCTCTCCGACCATGTACCACCATCCTCTCAGCAACAACCCTCTGCAGCACAGCCCAAACTTGTCTTCATCGGGCTGTGACCCCGGAGGTCATCGCCAGGCCTCACCTTACCCTCTGGAGTCGACAAACCTGTCGGGAAATTCGACCCCTGTCAACTCCACGAGCCCTCGCTTTCCGACGCACATGCCTTCGTCCTCGTCTGCGTCACGACATCACCACGGCGGTCACCACCATCATCACTACCCCGCCAAGAAATCATCGCTGAGCCGTAGCGACGGAAGTGTAGGCTCCAAGCAGTCAGCGAGTCAGCAGTACGGTCAGACATGCGGTTCTGGTACTCTCGGTAGCCGAGGGAGAGTTTCAGCCGGTAGCCGTAGGATTGCAGTCCAGCAACAGGGCGGAGCGACAATGACGTCATCATCTTCCACTTCCTCGGCGTCTTCAGGTACAGACAACAATTCTGACATGACCTACCCTGGCGTAGAGATGTTGAGCGCTGGCAAAGATGGAAGAAGGATTCATCTAGAAGACGGTGAGTTACGGATTGAAAGTCATTAATAATGTAATGTGTCTCAGATCCGTTCTGGTTCATGAAAACCATTAGTTATAGTGTATGTTGTGTTCATAATCGTATGTGGTAACCCGCTCACAAAGACATTATAACGAATTTATTTAAGTAATTTCACAATTAGTTTAAAAATTGCTCTCGATGTTTATTAGTCATTTGGACATGAACCTCATGTAAATAATATTTACACATTCAGCCCGTACCGCA
This sequence comes from Zootermopsis nevadensis, assembly GCF_977971745.1. Lineage (NCBI taxonomy): Eukaryota > Metazoa > Arthropoda > Insecta > Blattodea > Termopsidae > Zootermopsis > Zootermopsis nevadensis. Next base: position 2,137,125 of record NW_028259148.1, on the reverse strand, counting down.
AAGAAAACACAACACTTCACCGTTACAAAGGTCAATCTCGTAACTGTTCAGGGATATTATCGCTGTTTACTCTTGAGAATTTTACGGAATACATAAAAAAAAATGCACGGTGTCTACGAAATGCAGTCATTTAAACGTTTAGTGGTATATTCCCGCCCTCATCATCTAATAAATTTCCCATGTATTTTTTTTTTCAATTTTTAAGTATTTATCCATCTCATTAACGTGGTCAACACAGACGAGAGGCTGAAATGCCCCGTTCATTATCAGTCATAGTTTTGGATCAGAATTTATCATGTGCACGTGATAACAGTGCTTTATTATATACGCCAAATGACTCACATCGCAAATATATTTTTCAAAAGCAGGATTTTTATTCTATCGAATGCAATTCGAATTTGTTTCTGTCCGTCTCAACTCTCATTTTTGGCCATGCCAGGAGACTTCGATTCTGAACGTGCTTTGAATCCGTGCGAAATTTTACAAAAAAAAAAACAACTTGAAATCTGGACGCTAGAAATAGGGCAGGTAACTAACTACCTGTGATGTTGCTGGCTGTTTCTATTCTCACGGTAAACAGACTGAGAGTGTTATTTATCCCTTGTGTATCTGTCGGTAGAATCAATTTGGCCTCTTAATCCACCCTTCTACCAGTACTACCCTTAATTGTAATTCTGTACGCATGACGTCCCATCAATCAATATCTTGAGGAAAGTTTTAGAGAGGGTAGAGTGATGGCGAAGAGTATAAAATCCCGTGTTTCATTTGATCGCCTGTGACATACCGGGGGCGGCCGATTGGCTGCGGGGATCCTAATGTGTTTTATGGGATGCAACAAGATTGATTGGTATGGGCAGAATCCGTGATTGGAGTTAGAAATTGTTATTTACGAACACACACTCACACACTCACTCCCCTCCTCCCGCCGGAAATAACTTTACTCCCATATCCGGTCTTGGTTTCCGTGTGATTTGAAAATGTCATTTTGAAACTTGAAGCCCTCCAGTCGTCATTATGATCCGACGTTTCCGTATTTCATATTAGAAGCATTTTAACGCGTCCTTTAACATTAAATTTGAGACGTACAACACAATACGTATTAATCGATGATAAATTTTAATATTTAAAGTAAAATTTGTGTCGTTCGTGTGAAGCTTGGGTTTGTACGTTACAGGTAGAACACAAATTGGAGGTGTTTGAGGACAAGGTCCTTAGGAGAATATTTTTACCAAAGAGAGGGTTCACGATCTGTACTCTTTATTAGATATTTGGATGTTTAGTCAAGGTGGATGGGGTAGGAGATGCATGTAGCGCGCATAGGGACGTGAGAAATGCTTACAAAATTTTGTTATAAAGCCAGAAGGGAGGAGACCACTCGGAAGACGTAGGCGAAGATGGGAGGATAATATTAAAATAAATGTTAGGGAAATGTAGTCGGAGGATTTGAATTGAATTCATATTGCTCAGGGTAGTGACGGTTTCTTACCAATAAGCTAAAAGAACTTTGGATTCTGCGTAATGTAGGGAATTTCTTGACTAGATTGTTAGGTCCCCGTGAAGAACTGTGGTACATGAATTTTGAAATTTTTGGTAATGAAAATTTGAAAATTAAAATTTGATGATATGGAATCCTTGCGTTGTCATAATATCTGGAAGGATTATGTTGGCCAATGAAAAGAAGCATGGTTTGCTAATAACTAAATATTCACGCTGCGAAACGTCGATTGTGTCACACATGTGATGATTGACTCTGTCCAATCAGCACCGACTAGTCACTTTAGCCTTTTACCTGTAGCTGAATATATTTTTACAGAGAGGAAAATAAATTTGGAGCGTAATGGCGCTGTGGACATTTTGTACCTCCAGTCCACGGAACTGGACGATATGTCGAGTGTCTTATGAAGACTGTTTTGTTATTATTCTACTTTATGTACTGTTTTTAGCACTTTTATTGTACCGTATGGAGGTTTTGTTTAATTTTTAAAGAGCAACGACGCTGTAAAAAGCTTTTTCCCTATGTTGGCGTCCGTATCATTTATTTATTTCCTTTCGAATTCCTTCTTGTCACCTGAGTGAGGTCGCGTGTACGGGAGTGGTTTCTCGTTGTTGCTGAGGTTGGTTTTAGATACAAATTAAATTTAACCTCTTCCCCGGGAAAACGCGTCTCTCACCTGCTTCGAAGGTTACGTTTTATTTTCTAACGAGATCGCTGTAATTTCCAAACCAATAGCTCGGAAAATTAGCCAGGAGAACTTGAACTTCAAATATTATTGATGTTGTTTTTGTTTTTGTTGTCATCCATGTGTCATCACGTAAATTTCCTGTGATTCTTCAGGACCAAAGAGACATACACTGCCAGGAGCGTGGACAAAATTGCATAATTAAGGGCCCCTTAACAAGCTAGGGAGTAATTAAAATGCGTATAAAAATTTAGTAGCAGTATCCCGAAGAGGCGATCCTGTGACGTAAATGGGAGGATAATATTAAAATTGATCAAAATTAATTTTAATATAAGTCTGTAGATTCTATTTAATTGTCTTAGGATAATCCTGTCAGCACAATAATGAACCTAGGTTGTTTTTTTCCCTAACTGAGCGACTGCTAGCTTCTCAAAGGGATGATACTTCGTAGTGTGAGTTTGGATATTATACGTTAAGGCCGTAAGATAATTCAGCTTTGAAGACGGTAATATTAAGTTGAATAATAGCAGTGACGCATATGATTAGTTGCACAGACGTGTTTGTTTGTTAGATGCGTCGATAATTGCAGTTAGAATCCTACGACAATCGAGAATTTTTTTCTCGAGTTATGAAGTTATGAAATTACATTGAAGTTATGTATTACATGATATGAACTGGGGCAAAGGTGACCTTCGGAAAGCTTTTAGAGCGTACATGGGATTCATTGTTCCAATTTTTAATTAATATCACGTTCATTAAGAAAATATCAGCTATGGTACCTATAATCGATACCCAATTATCGAATGAAGTTTTTTTTTTGTGTACTTCATTGTTAGTTTTAATTTATTGTGTGTGCTAGTTATTAATTATTAAGCAATTTGAGCTAACACACAAATTTAAAGTGTGTTTCATGAAATAAACACCCCTCCCCCTTTCAGGAAAACAACTCTCAAATACCTACCCATTTACTATTGATGATTTTATTATCAGCTGTTGACATAAGCTTTCATCAGGTGATAGTGGACGAAATGCTGTGAAACAAAATTTGGTTCCTTTGCAAAGTGTTTATCAGTGTTTGAGACTACTTCATTCTGGAACACCCTGTCATTTATATATTAACTACGTATCGTTATGACATTGAACTAACGAATCGATTTACCAATAAATTAACGGACACATATGAAAACATGCGCTAATTCTGTCGTTATTTGAGTTCGCTCTACCTTTACTGCATTTTCCAATTTATTATTCAGTGAAATTATTTTGCTACATTTCAGAATGTGTGAAGCATAAATGTGCACGATTTATAGGTTGTGTTCATCTGTAGTGAGTCTGTTTACAGTATCCTCAACCAAGAAAAATGACGTGAATTTTTAGGCCTTGAACTTTTAAATTCAACTACGAAACCACAAGGCGAGAATACAATTAAAAGAGTAGAGGAGATATTGTAAATAGCAAATGGCTTTCTAGATACTTTTGTTAGTATCTGCCATACTATGGGTGATTTAGACCAGTGGTATTCAACCTTTTGTTGTTCGCGTACCCCCAGATATAATTTCTTTTCAACTTTGTACCCCCAAAGCTGTTGATCTATAATTCAAGTTATACGTAGTATATAATCTACATCTAAAATAAATTAAATAAATTACATTACTGATTATTCAGTTTTTATTATAAAATAATTTTTTTTTTAAATTTCACGTGCCCCCTAAGATGTCTTCGCATACCCCCAGATATAATTTCTCTTCAACTTTGTACCCCCAAAATTGTTGGTGTATAATTCAAGTTATACGTAGTATATAATCTACATCTAAAATAAATTAAATAAATTACATTACTGATTATTCAGTGTTTATCATAAAATTTTTTTTTTTTAAATTTCACGTACCCCCTAAGATGTCTTCGCGTACCCCCAGATATAATTTCTCTTCAACTTTGTACCCCCAAAATTGTTGGTGTATAATTCAAGTTATACGTAGTATATAATCTACATCTAAAATCAATTAAATAAATTACATTACTGGTTATTCAGTGTTTATCATAAAATAATTTTTTTTTAAATTTCACGTACCCCCTAAGATGTCTTCGCGTACCCCCAGATATAATTTCTCTTCAACTTTGTACCCCCAAAATTGTTGGTGTATAATTCAAGTTATACGTAGTATATAATCTACATCTAAAATCAATTAAATAAATTACATTACTGATTATTCAGTGTTTATCATAAAATAATGTGTTTTTTTTAAATTTCACGTACCCCCTGAGATGTCTTCGCGTACCCCCGGTTGAAGACCACTGATTTAGACAGTAAGGTCCTTTGAAACGTTGGTCATTATCTACCAGACTACACAGCGTAACATCCCAGATACATTTTTCGAAGAAGATACACGCGTATTTTGATGTCTATATATCATTGTGCGTGCGCATTTACGTATGTACGAATTTATCTTACTAATTTACCGACAGCAAGTTTTAATACAATTTCCTCAGCCTTACCTTAACAATTAGGCTCGTCGTTCTGTCCGGCTTCGTCGTGAAAGTCCCCCTCTGCTGCGTTGAGTGACGGACAAGTCTAGTTGCTACGCGAAACGAGCTGAGTAAAGTCTTTAGGTCACCTGCCCCGAGAAACGTCTTCCTCTCTTTAGCTGCCCAGTCACGTCCACCCATTGCGGGTTACATTTTGCCTTCTACCTGCCAGCCATCTGGAGACGCCAAGACTTTCCTGACGTCGTCGTCTGGATCATAGGAACACTCGGCCGACGCTCGCCACGTCGGACCTGTCCCCCAAGGAAGGATTCTAATGATATTTTACATTAACCATTTAAAGCCAGATGGTAACTGTTCATACCACCTGTTTTTATAATCAGTAACTCGTATGGGTTTAGTATGTTTCTCAATGCGAACAGAAGATTATTTCACTACGACATTAACAAAATTATCTTTGTTATGAAGAAATGTCGTGTTTTCGTTTAGGTACGGACTATATTTTTTTTAATATTTTGAGACGAGCTTCTCGGAACGCTAAGGTTCACAAGACTGTCCACTTATTAATATATAATTATTATTATTCCATCTGTTCACCATTTTACAGAGTATTTACTTCTGTATACCCGAGACAAACCTTGCCCCTGAGGCAAATAGTGCAGTAGCTATTTCCGAAATACATTTTGTTTTTAATTTCTATGACATGTATTATATAGTTTTGTTGTGAGGGATGACTACATATATTATGACAGCCTCTTTGTAATGATGTATGAAGATCCTAAAATGACGGTTTTCTGAAGTTCCCTGATTCTGAGTTCGCCCTGGATGTTGGCCAATTATTATTGTTATTATTATATTTAAAATTAGTTTCGTGTTTAATGCAGGTAAATAATATCACTCTAAAATGTCATAGGGTTCAGATATTTGGAAGCAACTTTAACAAAAATTCATTTACGAGGGAAGTAATGAGTAGATCGAATTTGGAGTGGAGTTGATAATATGTTGTCTTTCAAATTATTTACTTAATTTCGGAGTATTTTTTTCGATTAGATTTGTGTGAAACTTTTGAATAAACTATATAAAGTTAGTCTCAGGAATTATAAATGTACTTTGTTAATACGGTTTCTAAAACTATTTGTTATCTGTGTATGAATATTATGTCATTAGGTTTGGTTTTGATGTTATTTACTGTGTACGGATTTGTTTTATCAATTGTCGCTACGCAACAAGTCTGTTCCAGTCGAAAATGATGAATATTCCTATAAAATTTATTTTATATATTACGTCCTACGAAATTGTATGATTTCTTCGAGTTTCTAAATTGCTTCTCTGTATTGGCGTATTTCATTTTTTTCATTTTTTTTTTGAATGTATACAGATATAAGTTAATAATGAACAGAAAAATTAGAGAAAGTATAACATATTTCGTAAGTATGAAATGGAAGTCTCATAACTTCAGCGTCTTTTATACGTATCAGAATCCAATTCTGAGCATTATTACCGTCGTATTTCGAATTTAATCTGATTGATGCAGAGTTTTATTATATGTTCTCTCCAGTGAGTTTGTGCGTCTGTTCTCGAATCGATACGACTTTTCAGTTTTGTTTCATCGAGTGTGAGTTTAATTCAAATGTGAGGGGCATTTCATAGTCAACAGTAAAACCAGGTGATTACGTTTTCAGTATAAGAGAGTCAGAACATGGGCTACTGGATCATTATTTTTTATTTTTTTATTTTCAGCAAAGATATTGGAAAACAAATATTTCGTGTTTTGTAACAATATATTCCAACTGACCAACTTCATGCTCAGAGCAGCTTAAAAATTGTGCGTGTCATAGGCCAGGCGACACGCCCACATCATCCCATATAATTCTCTTAAGACCCATTTTAATATTATCTGTTCATCTATATCTATGTCTTTCAAGAGGTCGTTTTCCTTCAGCGCTTTCCGGCCAATGTATTGTATTTGGAGATAATATTAAAAGAGATCTCAAAGAAATAGATGTGAGGTTGTGATTTGGATTCAAGTGTCTCTGAAATGACCATAGGCGAGTTGTTAACACGGTAATGAACAATCAGGTTACATAAAAGACAGGGATTTTTTTTGACTATCTGAGCGACTATCAGCGTTTCAAGAAGGGCTGTACTCCATGGAAGTACTTAAAATTATTGTGAAAATTGTCGGTTTCTATCTTGAAACTTTATTAATAAAATGTTTCGTTAAACATTTATTTTATTACGTTTTCAAGCTTTGTGTGTCTTCCACAAAACTATTATTTAATACTGAATTACCTGTATTACCGTCTTCAGACTTACGTCGTCCGTAGCATGAAAATTTCACGGGGATAAATAGTTCGGTCGCCCTAAGCCGAAACCTCGAATTATTCCAAGTTTTGTTTCTCGTAATCTCAGCCGTTGTGAGTGCATTTGACAGAATCCGCCACGGCGACAGCGCCGGTAATAAGTTTCAAGTAAAACATTTGGGGGTAGTTTAGCGAGACATTAGTTATCTAACTCGTCGTGTGGCGGCGTTACTTGCACGTTCAGTAATATTGTAAGTTCGGTAATTGAATTAGCTTATACACCGTCTCCCCACTCCTCGTTTCCCATCTCTGCCTTAACACCAATAGCAACATTGCTCTTGGATTAAGTAATTAAGTATAAAATAGGATTAAGTCTAATCTTGTTGTTCTGAGTTGGTTTCGATGAAACTTTCCTTGAGTTGACACATTGTGGGTGTAAACAAGATTCGTTGCTCAGACTGTTGAGTTCGGTTTGGGGAGATATTGGAACATTAAGAGAACGCCTCCCCCCCCTAACAACATCTGCTCCTCAGCGCAATCAGCCTAAACCGACAAAGGATACTTGAATCTATGTAATAGCATGTCACACTTGTAATGAACACTTAGGCGTATCTTAAGTAACTAGGTGACGTACCTGTCTCTTCGCGTGGATTCGTCGTAGGATGTGGTCCATACATGCTTCGTTAACAGAATTTATTTCATCTTCAATTCATTAAACTTGTATGATTTGAGGTTTTCACAGCGATGAGTATGAAGATTTCTGTCTTCTGGGTTGTTGCGCTGTGTAGTCTGGTCGATGTTTGCCAAAGGTTTCAGAGGTCATACTGCCTCCGTCATCAGAGTATGAAGATTTCTGTCTTCTGGGTTGTTGCGCTGTGTAGTCTGGTCGATGTTTACCAACGTTTCGGAGGTCATACTGCCTCCATCATCAGGGCGATGAAGATTTCTGTCTTCTGGGTTGTTGCGCTGTGTAGTCTGGTCGATGTTAACCAACGTTTCAGAGGTCATACTGCCTCCGTCATCAGGGCGATGAAGATTTCCGTCTTCTGGGTTGTTGCGCTGTGTAGTCTGGTCGATGTTAACCAACGTTTCAAAGGTCATCGCCCTGATGACGGAGGCAGTATGACCTCTGAAACGTTGGTTAACATCGACCAGTCTCCACAGCGCAACAACCCAGAAGACAGAAACCTTCATCGCCCTTATGACGGAGGCAGTATGACCTCCGAAATGTTAGTTAACATCGACCAGACTACACAGCGCAACAACCCAGAAGACAGAAATCTTCATACTCTGATGACGGAGGCAGTATGACCTCCGAAACGTTGGTTAACATCGACCAGACTACATAGAGCAACAACCCAGAAGACAGAAATCTTCATCACCCTGATGACAGAGGCAGTATGACCTCCAAAACGTTGGTAAACATCGACCAGACTACACAGCGCAACAACCCAGAAGACAGAAATCTTCATCGCCCTGATGATGGAGGCAGTATGACCTCCGAAACGTTGGTAAACATCGACCAGACTACACAGCGCAATAACCCAGAAGACAGAAATCTTCATACTCATCGCCCTGATGACGGAGGCAGTATGACCTTTGAAACGTTGGCTAACATCGACCAGACTACACAGCGCAACAACCCAGAAGACAGAAATCTTCATACTCATCGCCCTGATGACGGAGGCAGTATGACCTCCGAAACGTTGGTAAACATCGACCAGACTACACAGCGCAACAACCCAGAAGACAGAAATCTTCATTTTAAACTTATTTTAATAAAGACTTACAATTAATATGTAACATTAAATTTATGGACGATTCATAATGTAGGAAATAACATTTCACTACCGTCTTTGGAGTTTATTGATTTGGCAGTTTCTTAAAATTTAAAGTGTGTCATTGTTTTTTTTAATCGCTCTAAACATCGAATTTATTTGGTATCAGTGTAGATTATGTTTCATACCTCGTCCAGATTTTAAATGTAGTGTCTTAAAATTTATGACGAAATACTCGATATTGTAGAAGATCGCATTAAATATTAATTTGCCAGGCTTCAGGTTTTAAAAGTGGTTCCCCCTCCTCACAGGTCTCACATGGCCCAATTTCTGGGTTGGTAAGTATGAACGACGACTTGTTGATGTAATGCTATGTGAGATTAATTTTCTTTGTCGCAGAATGATTGTTATTTATCTGGAATTTGCCTGCATTGGTAGAAATTTTAGAGAATTTAGCTGGATATATTAAACACAAGAAAAGGTACACTCTAGTCTAGATCCGATTTCACCTCTTTGCTGATTAAAGGTACAGAAATATTGCATCATTCTGTTACATTTAGGAAGCCTGCTAGTGTTTGGTTGCGTCTGATTTTAACGTAGAATAGATGACGTTTTGGACTGGTTGAGGAAATTTTTTTAATCCATCTTAGTGCAGCTTTGTTCTATTGCTTATGTTCTTATTCAAAATACTTCCTATTTTAGCGGACTGCAGAACATTTCTTGAAGAATGTTACAAGAAGTGTAGTTTAATTTATATGAACATTCCTTAGTTTTAATTATAGATAACCTAGAATTAGTGTTATGTTAAGAATGCCTGAAACAATCCTTAGTTCACTTTGATAAATTACTTAATATGTCCACATATATATTTATTATTCAAGTCATATACACAAACTTTTAAATTATTGATGTTAAAATTTAAAATTTAAAATTGATATTCTGCGCCATTCATCGTTATCTCGATGTTACAATGTTGCGCTTTAATACTTCTACATCGAGATAACGATGAATGGCGCAGAATATCAATTTTAAATTTTAAATTTTAACATCAATAATTTAAAAGTTTGTGTATATGACTTGAATAATAAATATATATGTGAATTTTAAACACAAACATGACGCATCAAAACTATAATACTTAATATGTGTATAAATATTTTAATATTTCGATAATTTTTACCCGGAAAACTTAAATTTCGTGGTAGGATTTTAAAGTCGATATCAAGTGTGGCACTTGTACGTAAAGCCGCAGACGAGATAGAAATCTCGATTTTTTTCTTATGCGTCAGAGCAGTGAAAATAAATTAGCTTTTAGCGGATAATAACGAATTAACAGAGATAATTTCGTTGGCGTGGTTAAAAGTTGTCTTGGGCCGGATGTGGTCACCGGATCAAAAGTTTTATCACGAAGATTTTAGGAATTCGTTGAAGAGACGCCTTATACTAAGCTTAGAGCTCGATTCTTAATTTACGTTCCACTTGTAATCATGCATTTTGTGTATATATATATATATTTTTTTTTTCGAAAACGGCGAGATTAGAAATATATCCATAGGAATGTCCACAATGAATTTTAGCACTCAGAAGTTGATGAAACGTGAATTAACCATGTGGAGTAATTATTTTGATGTCATTTGAAGTAGATTAAGCCAGTGCCATTTTTTAATCACATATATTCTAGTAGCTTTTTCAGTATTCATTCACACGCGATTAATTTAACACGTTTCAAGTTGTACAAAATTAAGCAACACTTTGTTTTAATAAATGATGTAAACTTAAAGGAACAAAAATAACATTTTTTGATGACAGAAGAACTCGAAACCAATTCGAACCTTTAACTGCGAATGGAATATATTTTCCTTCGTCCTGTTGAATCGTTAAGTCAGTTCAAAATTCCAAAATATTTTGTTTTGTCCTGCAGACTTAGCTGACGATTCTCCGCCCGAACCTGCACCTCCGGAGGTACCCCCGAGGGGGCCGTCTCTTCATCACCCCCTACAGGGGCACGCGACCCTAAGGGGCAGATCAGGGGGCTCAGTCAACTACAGCCTGAGCTCTGGCCCTGGGGATGCTGACAACTTGGAAGATCCGGATTATGGCCGACCGGCAGGTACTACCGGAGCCAACAGTTGCGTGTTCCTGTCTCAAGGTAGGAGAAATTCGCCGCTGTTCTCCAAATCGCCCTACTGTCCAGTAAGTCCCTTTGTCATAAAATCCCCCAAAACCCAACATTCATAGCAAATATTTACACTTTAAGGTACATAACTTTTATAGATGATTTATTCGGAATACCTAAGTAACACATCCTAAATACGAGTTACTTAGTAAGTTGATTAGAATTATATCGAATCGGTGTATTGTTCACGGTGTCATCCGCTTCTATGCCTCAATATTTACGTGTTTTGAAACCGATCTGTGATTATTTGCTGTTATTACGACTTTTAAAGTTTAAAAGTCGTGTTTAAAATTTAAACAGATCCCGAGACGAAGTCGATATTTTTGTTTAATTTCGATATTTACCCATCATATTGGTTAATCGCATATTGAAAAGCGTTAATCGATTATTTGATGAATTGCTGTATTTCTAGGCCACTCTCCTTTTACGTAACGTAGTTATACTTGACGTAAAATATCTGCGAGCCTGAGCTACATCACAGCAAGAGGGAAAAAGAGTGCATGGAAGGGACAAAGGGAACCAAGACGCCTCATGCACTGTCGCCCTTCTGGTAGTCTGGCTGGTATAGGGTGTCCCAAAATGATGTATTCACGTTATAATACTGAATATTAAACTTGTCTGTATGAATCTTTTTGGGATATTTTGTATTTGTCGACGAAGCTCGAAGATATCTTGCGACACGTATACGTTTCTACAGTTAGTATTTGTTTGTGATCAGTGGCGTGGCAGGAGTTTGGTCGTTTGACGCGTGTTTTAACCCCATTTTCAGCTGTTATTTTCAAGGCCTTCTGTTACTGTTGTGTTATTTGCATTCTGATCTTCAGTTTTTGCGTTATGCTTTTATTCAGTATTAAACAAGGAAGAATTAATGGGAATTACACCGTATTTTTTTTTGTATATTACACGAGTTTAATCACTGATTTTACCCTGACGTGTACGTCAATAAATTGCCGAGACTGGGCTGGGTAGAACAGATGATAAGACACGGGGGGGGGGGGGGGGGGGGAAGCATAATCTGGCCATGCTCGAGCTCACGACGAATTTTATAATTCTGAGTCCGCGACGGTTTTCCAATATTAAATTGTGTCCTCGGACGTTTTATGCTGAATCTTGAACACTATCGGTGACGTTTGGCGTCTTAGTGTTGATTTCTTCATAATTTTTGTATAGCGTCCAGACGCTGCTGTTACCTTAATCTTGAATGCTGCGTCGGCGTCTCGACGCTAAGAGTCGCCATGATCGACTTCCTTCTGCCAGTCGACGCCCTGTCGTTTTAAGTTTTTTCCAGAAGCCTGTCGCTTATTCGCCGTTTCAGAACCATGTTTCGTCGTCAATTTCCTAATCCTTTGTCGTGGTTTGTCTCGAAGTTCACCCACACCCGTCAAATACAATCTTATCTGTAAGATACTTGGCAATATTACGTTCTTCTGTCATATGAATCGTGTCTGCCGTAAGGTTCAGAACCACGCCTCTAATAACTGCACAGTCGCCATTAAAAGTTGTTAGTGGAATAAAGAATTACAGTCGTGAGTGTCGATAATGGAGCAGGTTTTATTATACTTTATATTGCAAGTCCGTTCTGCAGTGTTATTAACCCCTCTTCGTTCGTTAATTGAACTTCGGAAGGTTAGAGGAGGGGAAGAGAAGGGCAGAATTTAGTTGTTAAGAGTCTGAGATAAACCAGACTTCTTTCCTTCTCCCCTTTGCTTGAGACTGTTAATCTAATCCAAAGTTCATCCAGTTTACTATTATAGGAATTGGGGGGATGGAACAGGACTCTACTATATCTACATAGGTCTCTCGAAAGTCGAAATACGTCATTGGACACAGCGAAACTTCTTTCATTAACGCGCTAAGCACAATCTTAAGCAAAATTAGCTGCTTTGCCACGTGTTAGTGTCAGATTTTGGATGTTAAAGTTTCATGAGTGTAGTCTGGTAGATTCTGACTGACGTTTCAGACGACCTTACTGTTTTTATCGTCAGGGTGATTGTGAAAGCAGTAGCGACAGAAGTCTGTGTTTCGTGGGATGACGTTGAATTATCTGAGGAGGTCTACAAGCAGACACCAAAATCATGCAGTGTACTTCTTATTCTTCATAATTACAAGTTTAAAATCGTTAAATGTTTAGAACAGTGGTATTCAACCTGGGGTACGCGAAGACATCTTAGGGGGCACGTGAAATTTTTTAAAAAATATATATATTTTATGATAAACAATGAATGATCAGTTTGGTAATTTATTTAATTTATTTTAGATGTAGATTATATACTATGTATAACTTAAATTATACACCAACAACTTTGGGGGTACAAAGTTGAAGAGAAATTATATCTGGGGGTACGCGAAGACATCTTAGGGGGTACGTGAAATTTTAAAAAAGAAATTATGATAAACACTGAATAATCAGTAATGTAATTTATTTAATTTATTTTAGATGTAGATTATATACTATGTATAACTTAAATTATACACCAACAACTTTGGGGGTACAAAGTTGAAGAGAAATTATATCTGGGGGTACGCGAAGACATCTTAGGGGGTACGTGAAATTTTAAAAAAGAAATTATGATAAACACTGAATAATCAGTAATGTAATTTATTTAATATATTTTAGATGTAGATTATATACTATGTATAACTTGAATTGTACACCAACAACTTTGGGGGTACAAAGTTGAAGAGAAATTATATCTGGGGGTACGCGAAGACATCTTAGGGGGTACGTGAAATTTTAAAAAAGAAATTATGATAAACACTGAATAATCAGTGATGTAATTTATTTAATTTATTTTAGATGTAGATTATATACTACGTATAACTTGAATTATACACCAACAACTTTGGGGGTACAAAGTTAAAGATAAATTATATCTGGGGGTACGCGAACGAAAAAGGTTGAATACCACTGGTCTAGAATGCTTCATGTGGCGTTTACCCGAGCGACATTCCAAGTTCCTGCAGTCGGTCGTATTTTTCCTCCGTTCGGAATACCTCCTTACTTTCTGTGCAGAGGGGGATGGCACCCCTGCTGGAGGGCAAAAGCCTCTTAACCAACACATGAGCCGGTTTATTGTTCTCTATTAACTTATTAACTCGTGGGTTATTGGTCCGAAGACGGACTGACCGGGGCTGGCGAGAGAGAGTTATAACACGGAGCCGTCACTTTAATCTTTATGACTTTGGGCGGAGAGACAATATACGCGGTTCTTCCTAGCAACACGAATTTCAACTCTGCAGCAATAACAGAGCTCTTGGCAACCAAAGATGTGGGTTTCGCTGTTGCCTGCCGTCTTCCTGCGTGGTCTTCCTTCATTTCAAAAACTGAGATGCCTGTCCATTTCGGTCTTCTGGGTTGTTGTTACGCTGCGTCGATTGGTAGGTATATGCAGGCGTTTCGGAGGGAAAATGTGCCTCTGTCTTCAGGACTAAATTTGGTAGTGGATAGTTTTCTGACCATTTCCGATACGTTGGCATCTGCCTTCGAGTCTTGAGGCCTCAGAATCTGGAGGACAACATCGACGTCCTAAACCTTCGTGAAAACTCAAGCCTCACATAAATATTTTTTGGTTCACTGTATCTATGGTACATGTTATGTGCACGAAAATCTCATTTTATCCTTTGGTTTGTAGTGTATTGGAAGGTGATATTTTACTTCGAGATAAATTTATAAATGTGACGTTTGATGACGCCTTGCCGTTGGACGCTAGCGTTTCGGAGAAATATAACGTGCCCTTCTTCAGGGCTGGTTTTGTGAGTTTCCCACTGTTGTAGTTGTTCTGGGTCGTGATAATATGTAGACTCGTAAATTTAAACTTCTTTATTATGTTCAGAAGCTTACTTTCCTGCTTTAAGTTAATTTGAGAGGCTTTATAATTTGCATTGTGGTAATTTTTATCCTGTTAGGTTTCCTTTGCCGTGTGTTAACACACCGAGGCGTGATTTCTTCGACAGGCGACGTACAATGATGACATTACTCCTAATAGAACATGGTCAGTCCCTTTTTCATTCTATTTCCTCAAGAGTAGATTACGAAGGTTTCCTCATTCAAATTCGAAATCCGCTTAAGGCATTAAGCATGCCTGGAATGAGAGTTCTCGGTATTGTTCAAACATCGCTTTCATGTCAGAAACGTTTAGAGATATTAGTAGAGATTTCAGCTTTGAACCATCTTTCCAGAACCTAATAAATTGGTTTCAGCGAAATACTTACTCCGTACCTGTGCTCCCTTGCTTTAAGCACGTGACGCCATTATATTTATAAATGCAAATCCTTTTATGTGAAGTACGAATAATAAAAAGTAACCCAAAGAGATTTATAGCATAACTAAAAAGAGATGTTGGCAGCACTGAAAAAAATATGGCGAATGTAAACAGTTGGCCTGTTTTTTTTTTTTTTCCTTTTCTGAAACATACTTCCTTTTTTCCTTAATCGTGTTGGCTGAAGTATTAGAAAAGAAACATAATTCGACGTAAGCCGCATTTGAAGCGACCTGTCTACTTTATTCTTCACAAAGAACACTTTCTCTGCCTGCTATCTGACTGACAACTTTCTTTTGAATAAACAGAGATCACGTGCCAGAAGATGGAACCTGAACATCGTAACATCGGGAATACATTTTTTCTGTTCATTACCACTTCAAGAAATATACGTAAAATATTGTGAGAAGAACTCGCGACTTCTGATAACCTTGGAATTATTGAAGTTACTGAGTAAGACTTTACATTCACCATAAATTAACCATTCGAAGCCGAAGCTATGTAAATAATATTTAAGAATTCAGTCCGTACCGCAAAGAAAACACGACATTTCACCATTACACAGATCAACTGGTTAACGCTGATTAAGAAAATAATCGCTGTTTACAGTGAGAATCTTTACGAAACACATAAATACAAAATGTACAGTTACTGATTAAATCAGGTGATTCATTTATCTCCCAAATTCGATTCGCTTCTGAACATAATTTTTGGTACTGCAGATTACAATCGTGAGGTTCTGAGGACATAACACTTCACAACTCCCTGTATCTTTCTGCTGTCAGCGACTTACGATCAGGCACAGATTACACCCACGTGACATATTAATTCCTACATTAAATACTTAAATACTTTATTTACGTTTTCAAATGATGTCCTTACATCGGTGAAGTTTTGTTAGTTTTAATATTTATCCGTACTAAAACGACGTAAACCAGCCACAGACAGACAGTCAATATTACTTGCAGCATATAGCGGTTATTTGAACATAACTTCCATTATAAACTAATTGGATTGACAGTTTTAATTTAATGTGGTTTTCGAATGAAACACATTAAATTTTATGTCGGATTAAAAAGCTGCTTTTTAACAATAATTTTTAGCTCAAATGGGGAAATCTTCATTCATTTTACGGAAAATGAATGTTTCCTCGAAACGTCGATTTTTACCGATAGGTCCGCAGAGCGTTACAAATCCGGCAAATTGCAATTTTGCCCGCCGTGAGAACATAAAATCTCAATTCTGTGTAATATTTTCTATATGTAACACGGAGTTTTCCTCCGTGGCATCCCAACAATTACTCCATTCACACACAGAAGAAGGCAATGGCAAACCACTTCTGGATCATCTCCCAAGAACGTATATGAACAGGTCCCAGTCCGAGAAAAGGATGGAAGGATCCTGTTCATATGGACCTGGCGTCAGACAGAACACTAAATAATAAATAATTCCATCACTTTTGAGATGTGAACTGTAAATGTTTAGTCATGAAACATTTATTTCAGATGACTGCTTCAAACGTGTGGGATAAAGAATATAACTTTACGTATTTCTCTCACCCGAAAAATGATTACGAGCAAATTGATGTTACCAACATGATTACGAATTTTCGAAACGTCGGCAGAGCTTCGTAATAGAATTGTTACAAACCACCTGTTCCAAGGACAGTAGCCATTGTCTGTCATAATTGGCGATGGGAAAAATATTGAAACCAATTTCTGACGGTGGCGACTCTGATAGCATAAACTTCAAACGAAGATAGAGTGGCCCCTACGGTGAAGTCTGGCGGAGTATGCGTATGGTGGGAGGGGAGGGGGTGGAGGTATGAGTCAGGCGATCTGTTTTGTTTATGTGTTTGGTCGAAATTCGGCTTCAGTCGCCGGGAAGATGTTTTGTCATTTAATTAATTTATAAAGAATTTTTTATAAATTAGGTGCGATCTGAAATAAACGTTCTTGCTGTTCAGCACAAAAGAAGGTTTATTCCCGTAAAATTCGACGGGTCATAAACCTGGCTATTATTCTCACATTAATTTAATATTGTAAGCGTGCTCACGAAATTCAATCAAAGAAATTAAAAACCGAACAAAGCCTTTAAGGATGCTGAAGCCCTTAACAAGAATCTCGCCCTTTGAATATACCTTTAATCTCTTATGCTTATTGTGTTGTCTGTCTGTCTCTTTTATTACCCCTGCTATGTTATTGTATTGTAGAATTCTGAATCCCGGGCTGATTAAAACACAAATGGCTTAGTGACGTCATTAGTTTTCATCATAAAATCTATTGTCCGCTCCGGTCCATTGCCTCGTCTTATTGAAGTAGATTAGATTAAGAGCTGGGCTACTTGAGGAGTTGGGGGAGGAAGGGGGGGGCACGTGATTGCAGATGGATAGGGGAACGGTGGAAATGGACCGACTTTAGTGTGCGCAAACTCCTGAAACTTTGGAATTCTTTAAAAATAACGTTTCTTGATCACGTGAGCGAATTGATAGCTAAAATCATGATCGTGAGATATAAAATAACGGTAAGAGATGATTACATTTAATGTATTTGTAATTAATAGGAATTTTTTTGTCTAATTCATGAACGTTTTTTAGTGTTGGCATAATGTTTAATGTAAAGTTGTGTTGTGTCTAAAGGAAAGAACATTTCCATTGGAACGTGTTCTAGGGTGTTTTCTACAGTTTTTATTATTATTTAGTGTTCTGTCTGACGACAGGTCCATATGAACAGGATCCTTCCATCCTTTTCTCGGACTGGGACCTGTTCATATACGTTCTTGGCAGATGATCCAGAAGTGGTTTGCCATTGCCTTCTTCTGTGTGTGAATGGAGTAATTGTTGGGATGCCACGGAGGAAAACTCCGTGTTGCCTAGACCACGGCCTTGCCCAACACAAGTTATAAATTCGGGCACCGCCGGGAATCGAACCCGAGACCCCAGGATTACAAGGCCAGCGTTCTAACCGCTAGACCACCGTGGCGGGATTTTCTACAGTATAGGAACATTTTGAACACCCGTTACTTGATGCTGTGATTTCGGTCCACGAAATAAAACGTGTCCGGGTGACATCTTACACGAATTTATGGGTTTTAGTCGAACATGAATTCTGCCCATCTGAGTAATTCTTATCCCATTGACAGAGACTCGTTTTGTGTTAGAAGGAACGCATATATACACATCACGAAGCCTTAAACGTACGTACGTACGATTCATTTAACTTTGGAATGAAATCACAAACATTCCCAAGTGGCTACTCAACTACTCTTTCTTTTGATCGCAAATTCCTTGTTCAGCTCCATTTACTAATTTGGTGGAATGCACTCAGAATTATTTCTCATTCAACCGCGCCGAAGTTCGGTATCTGTGGTCTGGGAGATGTGGAATGTTTTGAAACTTCTCTCTCACGCTGCGAACTCCGCATAGTTTATTAAATTATTTAATAGCAGGTTACAACACAAATGGAATGGTACTTAACATGTACACATCTCGTATTCGAGACCGGGGTTCGATTTTAACGTAGCGTGTATGTACTTTCATCTGTAAATATTTTGTTGCATTTGAGACGGGTTCGCAGTTTCGAACAACAGCTTTTATTTATGTTGGTAAGATCTAGTTTGTGAGATTTCAGGCTTCATGGAGGTGCGTCCAAGGATGGCTGTCTTCTGGTTTGTTATGGTGATTCTGATAGAAATTTACTGACGTTTCAGTGCTTGCTGCCTCTATCATTGCGACGATGAGGCAGCGAGCACCTCTGAAACGTCGGTAAACTAACACAGACTCGGTATAAGAACCCAGAAGACAGCCATCTTCATGTCGTAATTAAATTTAATAAGGAAAAACTGACTTATGGTAGCATTTCTCGTTGTGTCTGTCAACCATATCTTGGAAGAGTAGAGACTAAAGTGGAAATAAGAATTCAATGGTTGTAATTTCAATGTAGTTTAGACATTTAAAACTCGTGTACCGCGTGTGGTCTTCTCTGAAGATGTCCCAGCTTCGATAAATTTCAGGGTTCAAACTCGTGCCGTTGATTTATATTTGAAAGTGGTAATACGTTTAGTTGAAATTAACATTTGTACTTGCGTGTACTCGTGGAACGATTAATACGTATTAAACTTAAGCTAGAAATTGGTAAATTAAGCGGTTATGTGTTCCCTCACGCATGTGTTGGACCTCGAAGCAGTTCGGTTCTTACTTTAAACTGAGTTTAAAATGACTGACGTAATCAATCAACTGCTGACCAGATATTACGTAGTCGTCTTACGCGGTTAGCGATGTCTTGTAAACAAAGTAACGAACCTTAGGGTTCCACAAAAAAATTTGTGATTAGCTGAGTGGCTGTCGACTCCTCAAGACGGACTCTGATACTCGGAGTTCCTTACCTAATTAGGAGGATGAGATTTTATAATAATACTCTGTCATAAAAGTTCCCTTCAGTGCTTGTTATTCTGTGAAACGACGTACGCTGAACAAAACTGAGACATGGGATGTGTGACTCCAACACGGCCGTCAGAGACGTTCAGTCGCTGGCTGTTTGGTGCCTTATATGACACGTAATGTTACTATAGGCGTTGTTGTAACATGTGACGTTTACAAACAGAACCCGGATGGGAGAACATCGTCATCATCGGGACACAAACCGCAGCTGCAACCCTAGGATACGTGCAACCGCACCGCGGTTAAGGGGAACGCCCTGTGTGGAAGTGATTAGCAAACCGGGATCCGCCGACACGGGGCCCGCGAGTTGAATCGATTTATACGCCCTGATGATGGATACAACAAGCACCTCTGAAACTTCGGCAAATATTTTGATTATTTGACGCCGTGAGAACCTGAAATCGTATTTTGAAAAGAATGCGTTTGGAATATACGCGTATTTTAATTTTGAGAGCACGTTTCCATTAAATTTATTGATATTAATTCCTGGACTATAGGCGGTGACCTGTTTTGAAATGTTTTACAGGTATTATAAGAGAGGATTACATAGTATTGTATCTTATGAACCCCTTCTCGAAAGCGTACAAAGGCCATTTTAATTTTTGTTATGGAACGCTTTCATTAACGGGGTGTTTACAGTGTCTGAGCATTTTATTTCATTATGAGATGTGATAGGCTCACACCCTTAAGCTAATCTTCACTCTGAATAATTGCGAATGAGACAAACGTAGAATAATACGAGTAAAAGATCAGGCGGGGATCTGCCTAATACGATATAATTTACTCTTTGCTTAGAACAAAAATATGATTTTAATTTGTATCGTAGTTTTTATCTCATTTTTTAAAACACAGAATTGGCCATACGCCTAGAGCTTGTGTTCTTCAGATTTTTAGATAAGCTCCCAAAACACCTGATTCCAAATAATGTTCCTATAGTTTTCATCGAATTTTTGCCGAATTGGACGAAATTTTCCATTGGTCCATGTGTCATTATATATACAATTAACAGAGACTGGGGTGGGGGGGGGGGGGGTTGGTCTTGATCTGAAGATTCCCATGCATTGCCCGCTCGTCCGTTTCGTAAAGGTAAGGCATTCAGAAGTGGAACAAGGACATAAGTTTAGTAGGGCCGTAGTGAATTACCTTGTTAAAACAAATTTCTAAATATTTTGGTTAATTTTTACCCCAACGAAAATAAAATACGTCTCCATCACAGTTTGTTAATGCCATTTCATGAAATAATCGCTATTTAGTCTAAGAATCATACAAGGAAGCTTACAAATGTGCTGCTTGGACAAGACGCAGAGTTAATTATGTTAAAACAGTCGGTGATTAGGACACCCTAAATGTTGTAAGCTTTTCACAGCTATAGATTAATACGTGGATAGTGTTACGGGATTTTTGCCTTGTAGTCTGGTGAATATTGGCCGACGTTGCATAGGTATTTACTGCCTCCATCATCAGGGCGAGTAAGTAAAAAAATTAAGGTTGTCACTGCGGCTAGTATATCGTCTGTTTTTGTGTGTGGGGGGGGAGGAATTTGCGTCTTGTCTTGTGAGAACCTGACAACGCACCCAGCGTCCATTTACCTCCAGATGTCTGTAGTTAGATTCGCTCACGCCGTGTACAGATAGGGACTGTACTCTTAAGACGGGCAGTGGGTAGAAGAAGGCTCTTTGGTTAATTATGCATAGATACCTGTGTAAGTTTGCCCTCTACACACTTCCGTACTTGTCGGACCATCCTCGCTGCTTTGGCCGAAGCGTGTGGCTTCACTTGCAACATCAATAATGCAGTGATGAGGGGCTGAAAGCATAAGGAAAAAAAAGCTTTAAGCTCCAAGGAGGAAAAAAAGTCGTAGAGGAGTAAGGGTGGAGGGGAGAGAAACAAGTTTGATGGAATTTCTCTGTGTCTGCAACGTAACTTTCCCCATCGGTGGTAATGCACACCGCAAGACATGCTTCCCACGCAGTTCTTGCCGATTAGGGGCACGTAAACAGTTCAAAATAAAATCTAATTTATTTTCTACAGTGTAGCCCCCGCCCCAAAAATCCCCCCCCTGTCTCTCCCTTAAAACGCTATACTTTTTTTTTGTAAAATGTTAAAAAAATCTGAAATTCTAATTTATTTTCTACAGTGCAACCCCCCCCCAAAGTACCCCCCCTCTCTCTCTTCAAACGCTATACCGTTTTTTTTGTAAAAAGTAAAAAAAAGTGTGAAATTTTCTGATTTTTAACCGCGTTTTTTTTACAGGACGCACAATTTTTTGGGGGGCACTCAGACATTTTGATTTCGTCTTCGATTTATTCCCATGGAATGGATTTGTCTGCGAGTTTGTGCTCTACGGTGAGATAATGTGACTTTTAACCCAACGAGTACATTTTAAAAATTATCCGTATCAGAGCTCCTACTCATTTTGTTTCACCAAGACAAAAATATAAGAGTATTTAGCTTCCGAATTGTCTTTTCTCTTCAAGCTGCACTGACAAAATATTCGATTTTCTTATTTCTCGTGTATTCTGCATGCCCTTCCTATAACTCTTTTTTTGATTTTATATTCCTAATAATAATAATATGTGCAATGCAAAAATACTGTTTCTCGTTGTTTAATTTTGCCCAGCTCCCTATTCTCTTAATTTATTACAAATCATAATATTCTGAACACCCTGTATTAATACCCTTAATCTGTGCTAATCTCTTTATGTGACAAGTCAGTTCAGAAATATACAAACCGGGAGATTTCTGGCATGAATGTAAGGGTATCTGGAATGGAACAGCACGTGAGTTGATGGAACGATATGAAAATCTGAGCTAGTGTATCTGTGCGTGATAATCTTTAACTTTCCTAGTCATTGCGTCATCCGTCAAAGTTCATTTCCCGACTCTCCATTTGACAAATGCATTCAAACATGCAATCTCTACGCAGAGACAGTAGCTTCGTTATGGCACCCCTGGTGTTTGACTGGAAATCTTGTTCCGTTGTTCCTAACTACGTTAATTAACCTGTTATTGTTTACGTTCTTTGCTTTTAATAAAGAAGCTATTGTGGTTGGGATTTACGATTGTGGTCACTAATTTATGTGCTTCAACTGTTTCTCATATGGCGTGATTTTAATTTTATTCCCCTGTTGTTGTGTGGTGAATGGCGGTGGTTTGTGAAGTGAGGTTATGTACGTACATACTCAGCCAGCCGTATTGTTGCGGAACTTATACATGTCTCAGTGTGTTATTATACGTGCATTTAGAATTCCTATTACTTGTCTTGCGTTGCGTTTTCTGTTACAGTAAATAATTGAATATTCTATATTTGATTTTATCGAATGAAATGTGGTAGAAAACACTTTTGGATTATTTGATTTCCTTGTTTCTCGTAAAAGGGTTTTCGTATTTTTCAACCATTCACTATATAAGTGCAACCAATCTCCGCAGATTAGGGCCCTTTTATCAAATTCTGCTTCTATAAATTAGATATGTAATACGTTTATAGTTTAGATGCGTCATGTTTGTGTTTTCAATTCATACATATATTTATTCTTCAAGTCTATACACAAACTATATGTTGTAATATATAGCGCAAATTGTAACATCGAGGAAACGATGAATAGCGCGAAATATTTATATCAATTTTAATTTTTAACATCAATATTAATATAGTTTGTGTATAGACTTGAAGAATAAATATATGTATGAATGTAATACGTCTTTCGTATGTCGAACGTGTCAGCCTCTCAACTCATGAGTTTGATCATCCGTTACGTTGGCATTGCCGATTTTAGTAAATTTATAACTACACAGTTCGAGTAGTCTTCAGTTGCATGGGCTCTACACCAAATTTTATGAAAATTCGTTCAGCTGTTCTCGAGTTATATGCATAATAAACTTTAGAGGCGCTCTGTAAGGAAAGTGCATATATTTCCAAAGAAGGAATAACAAATATTTGTTGCTCCAAATACAGACACTTACTCCGTGAATGCAAATTGTCTTTGTTTACAAATTCCTATCACAGCATTTCCATGCACCAGTATAATGACAAGGCTTCCAACTCGCCGGATATTTCACAAGGGCTGTGTTTTTGTAACGTGATGTTACAACATCTGAAACGTTGGTTGCGTAGTGCGGGTATCTGCCGGCAGATTGCACGTGGTGCTCTACATTTCAGACAAATCGAATTGTGTTGCCATCACGACACGGCGCCATCATGGTTACAACCAGAGCGCCTCGTGTGGCTGAATATGGTAACTATTCGACGCTCGTTTGTTCAACTCGTAGGATGTATTGACCGGTTCCCACGTACACACCACCGTCAACTGTTTCCCTTTTTTGTTGTTGTGTGTTCTCTGGTCCTGCTCCATTTTCTGAGTTTCTACTCTGTAATGCTCTCGGCAATGAACGTAATTCTTTCCTGTATTATTATCTACTTCCTATTTCCGGCATTATCTTTATGTTCATATCTCCATACACTTATTCGAGGCTCTGTAAATTTTTTTTTTTTTTTGAATTAGCTTGGGTTTTTTTGTAGTGGTCTTTCATTGGACGTACTTGCAAAAGTATAATAAGATTTGGTTGCAAAATTCGTGGAAAGATGTCGTTACTCTACATGTCTGCGTCTGTGTCTCTTGGGATACATTTTCATCCAATGCCTCATACACGTTCATTATGCGTTTCACTTTCAGACTTTTTAGTAATGGACGACATTCTATAAAATAAACCAATCATTGGTAGAAAGAGGCTGATTCTCTCATGGCTTGATTTGTCACAGACGTCTATTCGTTCTTGGTATTGTAAATACTTTGCAACATCCTTGTACTTATTTATGGTAAATTTAACTACGAGCAAACAGTTTGACTTGTATAGCGTAAACTTATATGACAAATAATGAATTTGAAAGATTTGGAAGGAAACGGTCGTTGACTAATTTAAGTTACTGTAGTGGAATTTGCTTTGAAGATGTGAAGAAAACTGTTCTCCTTGACGAGATTTAAACCTGGGACCTCTCGAATACAAATAAGCGTCTTTCTTTAATGTGGGAAGTAAATTAACTCATAAGAGGTCAGTGGTGTAGCACGAAGTTAAACACGGTCCAGCGACGTCATGAAATAGCTGAATCTAATTCACGTCACAATAAATTCAATTGCAAGTTGTTACAAGGGCTCGTTGTATAAGACTAATAGATCAAATACCAAATAAGATTTAAAAATAATACACCGAGTCATTTGAATTATTAATTAATCCCTGTTTGCATGCCTGATAATATTCTATGCGTTTACGTAAATTTAGCACGTTTTTCCATGTAAGTAGGGGCTGACAATTTGTACATGAATGACCTGTCAGTTTGTTTTACAGAATCCTATTTTTCATATTCTGAAGGTCCAGGGTTCAAGGTATCACGACAGCTTTTTCATGAATCATTCCACGGTGTATAATGTGAGCCAAATATCGCTGCCAAGTAAAACATAAATAAATAAATATATTGTAGAATTTGATCTGAGGGGAAAAATGGCACATCTGCCTCTCAGCTTTTATCCACGTGTGTTGCATTGCGCACTTTATCATAAGTCTTGTGATAGTGGACGAATAAATAGCTGGCAACGCTGGGATGAATACCAGCGTTCAGCATACTTCAGTATCGAGCCAGGAATGCCTGCCGGGAGCCGCTAAATGCCATCGGGGTAACCGATATCAAAATCTGGCCCACGAATCCTCCAGCGTTCAAGTATAACCTAAAGGTTTGTTGCGTTATGATCTTAAGGTGTTCTGTGTCGTACGAGGTTCGTTCGCTTTCAATTAAATATTTCTCTCAAGTTTGTCATTCACAGTCGTCATGTTTACTGTTCCTAGTAGAAGCAGCAGCTCTCTTCGACCGTAATTAGCAGCTTTGATGGCGATGCAAAGCCGCTTTTTGTTATGAATTTTACTCTTCAGTGACGTTTTGCTTGAAAAATGTTTTCGTATGTTTAACGCTTTGAAGCAGAAGGAGTCAGGAGAGAGAGAGGGGGGGGGGTAAAAAGGATAAAATATTAGAAGGAAAGGAAAATATAAAAATCTGGGAGAAGTGAGAGAGACTATTTCTGGGGGAGAAATAGCATCCTGTTGTTATAAGGGTCCCAGGCAATACCAACTCGTCCTTCTGATAAAGATAAATACAAATTAAGTAATAAAAGCTTAAGATGGGACGTCGTAATTTTTTCTGATGAATTTTAAAGTGATTATTTCAGAAATTAAGTAATATTTTGATTAATCGAGAGGGCTGCGTGAGAAGCTTGTAGTAGCAACTTGGAACTTGGGAACCATCTAACCATTTACTTAATGTAAACCTGTGTCGAGAGGCCGGTCACATTGACTACTAGCCAGCAGCCTAGCAAACAACAGAATGTAGTATCTCCCTAGATTTTCCTTTACTTGAATGCCGTAGACTTTATTGATAATTTCAGTACACTATTTTTGGTACAATAATTTCCATTTTATGTCATTGATAGGTTTACATACTTTGACTAAAATTTATGAGAAAAGAACAGGTTCTATTCAATACACTTAATTTATAATCTGCGGGAATACAAAGTTGACGCCCATGGGGTGAAGAATAAAGACGTAAATATATAAGTAGATAAAATACGAAGCTTTTGTACATAATATTTAAGAATCCAGTCCGTACCGCAAAGGAAACGCCACACTTCACCGTTACAAAGATTAAATGGTTAACGCTGTTTAAGGAAATGAACTCTGTTTACAGCAAGTACCATTCGAAATATGTAAATAATCTCTGTGAAAAAAGTAGTTATTGAATACTAATAGTGAAAGAGGTCCATATAATTACCAATGTCATTTCAAGGATTACTCAGTCTGATTTTCTGGCTTTCAACAAGACTGACTTTGATTGAAGTTTGAGATTTTACTGCTGTAAAATTGTCGATATGTTGGTATTCTAGGTTGTAATACAATGTGGACTTGTAGGTAGATATCAACGTTTCGCAGGAATATACTGTTTCCATCTTCAGGACTGGCACTTCAGCCCGACATCTGGAAATCAAATTTTATTCCATTATCAGACAGAGGCCGACAATTTTAATCAAAGTAAATTACACCCTTTTTTTAATGTCGTGCGTTGAGAAAGTATGGTACTTCTCGGACGGCTTATAATATGGATTGCTACTCCGGTTACACGTGTAGTACAGAAGGGCCTAATAAAATGTTATCAGACATGGCTATCAGTGTAAACGCGGGCAGTAGACATACGATGTTTTATAGCGCTGAACGCTGTGACCACCAACTGTTGACCTTACATGCAACAAAAATGTGGGTGTTCTAGAGGGTTGACACTCATAACAACTGTACTAATGGAAAAAAAAAATTCTCGAATCTTTAGTGCTTCTAAGAGGTCAAAAATGTCATAAAAATTAGTACAAAAGGCAAACTTCTCCTTGTGGTTGAGCAACACGCCATCAAGAGTTTTCGGAGAGTTTTATCAAAACGTTCCTTGCGAAGCCGACAAAATTCACGCTTCTGGGCTATAACCCAAGACAGATGAGACGTCTTTCGGAGACGTTAGTATCTTCTTACAAGTCCACATGGCGTTACAATCCACATTGACATCTTCACTGCTTCAAAAACGTGAATTCTGAAGCATTAAAATGTCCATTTCGTAATAATATTTTGGGTTTTTAAACTATCTATCTATTATTAACATTTTCATCCCTGAAGATGGAGGCAGTATGTCTTTCGGAGACGTTTGTATCTTCTTACAAGTCCACATGGCGTTACAATCCACATTGACATCTTCACTGCTTCAAAAACGTGAATTCCGAAGCATTAAAATGTCCATTTCGTAATAATATTTTGGGTTTTTAAACTATCTATCTATTATTAACATTTTCATCCCTGAATATGGAGGCAGTATGTCTTTCGGAGACGTTAATATCTTCTTACAAGTCCACATGGCGTTACAATCCACATTGACATCTTACAAAAACGTGAATTCTGAAGCATTAAAATGTCCATTTCGTAATAATATTTTGAGTTTTTAAACACGTAAAGACAAAATTTAATTTGTAATTTGTAGGCGTATGTACAATTTGGCGCCATGAATCAGGTAATGAAACGTAACCACCATTCATTGAATGAACTAGACTTCTCTCAGTAGTATTAATTATGCTAATGATAATAAAGTGGAGTCAAGATTGGCGTAAACTGTATCAATAACTTGGTTAAGATTATTACTGGGGGACACGTAAACCAGCAACAGACAGGTGACTGAACAATATTGGGCTTTATTGAATTTGTATGTCAGAGGTGAAAGTTAAACTGGGTTTATGGGACTGAAAAGTGAAATTTATTACAGGGTATTAAAATAACAGTTATTAACTTACGTTTTATAGACCCTGATTTGTTCCACGTTTTGATGGAATGAAACTGTTATACATTACTTTTC
Source organism: Zootermopsis nevadensis (assembly GCF_977971745.1). NCBI lineage: Eukaryota > Metazoa > Arthropoda > Insecta > Blattodea > Termopsidae > Zootermopsis > Zootermopsis nevadensis. The sequence goes on along the minus strand of NW_028259148.1, from coordinate 2,109,082 downwards.
AAATTTGATATGCGTAGATCGGAGTCAGGATAGCCAACTGCACGCGATCACACAACTAGGGGTTTTCTTTAGTGCATGAAAGCGTCACTACAAAAATGGGGTACAGAATGAACTTCCCTTCCTCTATTTTTACTCCCTTGTGTGTTTGCACATTTGATCTTTGATGGCATGTCGTCTACTCTTAGTTCTAATACAATAACAGGAAATGTGTGGACTTTTATTTGTAATTATTAACATACATTTATACAATATTTTTATTTTCCGTCTATACACAAACTTAAAATAATGTTGTTTAAAATTATTTAAAATTATAACATTCTCAGTAGACACTGCATCTTGTTACATTTTTTGTTATCGACGACATGTTTCAATGTGTATTACATCATCATCAGGTCTATCAATTTTAATATATTTTAAAAACTGTAGTACATTTTGCGTTGCGTTTATTGATTTATTTTAATTTGTTTAATTTTAAGTTTTTTGTCTCTTCCTTTTGATTTGGAGGTTGTACTTGCATAATTTTAAACAACATTATTTTAAGTTTGTGTATAGACGGAAAATAAAAATATTGTATCAATAAAACACAAACATGACGCAATTAAGATATAAATTAAATAACATACATTTGTTTCATAATCAGTTACCATGTTCACAAGAGTCGTCTACCGGTCCCTGTCCTAAACTAAATGAATCCACACGCCCGTTTTTCGAAGATCTATTTTAGTGCTCTCACATCTATACCGAGGTCTTCCAAGTATCCTCTTTCCTTCTGATATTCTGATATTTTATCATGTTTCCAATTCGTATTTTAGCCCAACCTATCTCATCATCCAAATAGCATGTTGTGTCGTTGGCATTATCCACTCTTTCAGGGGTGTTGAAAACTCGATCACTCGAAAGTTTGATCGTGGCTTTGAATCCAGTTAGAGGATTTCAGTCCAACTTTGCTTCTGTTGTTATTCGGAGTTTTAGCGACGTGCAGACTCGTGGATAGATGCTAACGTCAAGGTGAAACATACCATCTTCAGGGCTGTATTAACGATGCTAGGAAGTGGAGGGTGTTATGCAGGGTTGTAGGGAAGAAAGGCTGTGAGGGAGTGAGTGGTCTTTAAATATCGTTTTGTGACAACTGATAAGTTTTGGAGCGTGTATTCATTTCTATTGCCCGTAATTTGTCTGCTTTATCTCGATTTTTAAATTAATCCTTGATAACAGTGAAGTGATGATGTCATAATTTACGGAGTTATATTTAATGGAGTGTGTTACGAAATTTGAGAGGTCTGACACGAACTTTGATAAACTGTGACTTTTTTTTTGGAATAGCCTATGGTTTAGCGACAAATAAAAGACTGATTCGCGTGTATCCAAATTTAAATCATCCGTTTATCTGTTTATGCAGCTCCTGTCATGCATTTGCTTGTGTAAATGAGAGCTAACAGTGACTGATGACCAAGGTGTGATATTTGTAGAATCCCACGTGTCTTCAGTGGACCGCGTACACGTGTATTAAATAAAATTAGCTCCTCTTGTATTCACCCTCTGTATCCCTTTGCGTCGCCAGCTAATGAGCTATATACAGCGCCAAATACATGTACTTTTTAGACTTGTTACAGCGAAATTTGTGAAGATGGACATTTAATCGGAAATCGATAAATCAGTGTTCTGTGTTACAACAAAGACTGGCACAACGCAGGCATCGTGTTAGTTAAACATTGCATTCTAAATGGTGGCCCGCTGGCCACCTATGGCCCGAGGAGACTTCTTAAGACGCCCGTGAAATTTGTTAATGTGTTACTAGTTGCTACGAAAACTCTCCCAGTCTCTTTCATTTGAAGAATTTGAAGAAACTAATATTTATCTCAAAGATCATTCATTGTCAAGACTTTTCCCATCGTCTGTTCTTTAAAACCACGACGTTTCGGAGGCTGGTTCTGTCTCCGTCTTCAGGTGAGAGGTACCTAGACTGTTGGGTCCCTTAGATAAAGCTAGTCTCTGACACTGGACAATTTAAATCGTGCAATTATTTCAACTTATCCACCCAAGTACAGGTTCTGTCAGCTGATTATAATACTTAAATGATAAAATGAAATTATAAGAGCGCTCATACAGCTCTGTAAGCGACCAGTAATGAAACCGCAAAATATTAATATCCCTGCTAAAAAATTGACATAAAATCCCTGCAGCCTCCGAAACGTCGTGGTTTTAAAGAACAGACGATGGAAAAGAGTCCTGACAATGAATGATTTTAAGTGTAAATTACCGTCGTCAAAACCCTTTAGAATTGAATATTTATCTTGCCTGATGCTTTATTTTCAAGTGCCACGCATTCTACAGATTTTGAAACTCTGCAATAAGACGCAAGTTTTCCTTATAAAAATTATTTTGTCAGGTACAAGCTGTCGCTGGAGCAAATTTATAATAAAATTTTACTCTATACTAAATTGTGCGCATTTCATTTCGATTTATATTTGAGCACACATTATAATAATTTTTTAATTTCTGAACAAGGTTTGTTTAAAATGACAAAATTTGGTTATTAACTTAAAAATAAGTGCCAGTGGAGATTTCTTGGCTCACCTGTCAAACTATTCTTGGTCTGTGGGAATAATAAAGGTGGATGCCACTGATTTGAATTGATTTATCTTGATGGGTTGAGGGTCCACCGTCTAATTTGCTATGACCTCTGCCTTTATATAAAGCAATTAAAAGAGGATTCAAATAAGACGATCCCTTTTTGCAGAAGGAAAGAGAGAATTACAAGTTTGCTACGTTTTGAGTTCATTCTATTGAGCGTCACTGTCATATACTTTCATGCTAAAAACATGGTTCACAGGCGAACCATTATTACACATTATTTATTATTTAGTGTTCTGTCTGACGACAGGTCCATATGAACAGGATCCTTCCATCCTTTTCTCGGACTGGGACCTGTTCATATACGTTCTTGGCAGATGATCCAGAAGTGGTTTGCCATTGCCTTCTTCTGTGTGTGAATGGAGTAATTGTTGGGATGCCACGGAGGAAAACTCCGTGTTGCCTAGACCACGGCCTCGCCCAACACAAGTTATAAATTCGGGCACCGCCGGGAATCGAACCCGAGACCCCAGGATTACAATGCCAGAGTTACCAATCGGCGTTAAAGGGTTAGCAAATGCACTGTGAATTATATCGCTAAGATATTTGGTTTCTTTGAATAGCTGTATTAAACACAAACAAAAGACTGTAGATCGATAGAGACAAATTGTATGTACTTTTCCCACCCTCCAAACCCTTCGTCCCTTTCAACGGATACGTGTTAAAATGTTACCACTTTACCCCATTCGGACTAGCAGTAGTTGCTGAACATTGTTCCACCAGCAGGGTGCTTTTTCTGGCAGGGGTCGAATGCTATTCCTCGTTGTGTCCGAGGGGTGTGACTATACAGCGTGTTCAAATATCGACATGTCCTGTAACTAGAGCAGAGAAAGTGTAGGGGAGACAAAACACACTGTATTATGAAACTGACATTTCGTTCTGAAGGAGAGTTCTATGACGAATTGTAACTTTAAACCACTGCGTATTTGCCATATACAGAAAACCGTGTATTATCTTAAGGCCCATAAATGACCACCTTAGATCCTGGGGCAAGTTTAATACGTTCAGTTGACACTACTTACTGACTGTCACGTGTTTAAAGTGCCTGTGATGACGAAATATACAACAAACCATGGCCATCGGAAATTTTCGTACGTAAGGCGGTTGATATAAGCAACAAACATCAGAGATATTCATAAGATAGTATAATTGCGTCATATTGTGAATCAAATATTAAATTAATTATTCGGTTTTATCCGTCTAATCACAATTATATTTAAAATTTACAAATAAGATAATTAAAATATCATTTTATGTTCCACATCGAATAATCGATTTACATTTGGAACATTTTTTTACAACATGTTTCGGTTTCATCGAACCATCTTCAGGTGTAAAATTATATATATAATTAATTTTACACCTGTAAATTTGTAAATTTTAAATATAATTGTGATTAGACGGACAAAACCGAATAATTAATTTAACAAACTGTATGTTGGTACATACAAGTTAACGTTGATGACACTAGTTATTATACCAAAAACTAAGGAACAAACACACTGTCTTCATCTTCAGCGTTTAATATGGATATACATTTTCCGAAATGTTGGTATGTTACAACCCATAATAGCAACATCGTTATTTTATTAGAACTTCACTTCTCGCTAATGTGTTTTGCAGTTGTAAAATCTACTTAAGTCTTCGTACACTGACTTTACAAAAAAAAATTCTGCAGTAAAACTTACTTCAAGCTCTGTCCCTTAACCATCTCTTGGTTTTTAGAGATGAAATAATTGTTATGCATCAGTTACTTTGCGTTGTTCCAGTTGTCTGTTAAACCGTTTTTGTAACTGAATGTCGCTTATTCAAAAGTAATAAATTAACATGAGAGTGTATTATAAACACATTAATATGCATGTCGTGATCAGGAATTGATCACGATTTACATGACAGTAAGCATGGAATATGGATCAATAACTGCATTAACTCCCGTCACAGCATCCAGTTGCAACAGCCAGCTCATTCATGACAGTCCTGTCTTCGTTCAGCTACTAGTCCGTAGCTCCACGGAAGCTGTTTCGCCCGCGGGGACTTCGAGGCCGGATCATCATGTCACTTTCCGATTATTTATTAAACATGGGTTTCATATCCGTAGTGCAGTTTAGGGTTTCGAAGTTGCTTTGGGACAGGACAAACACGAACGTGGGTGTCAGTTTCTAAATGCAAATGAAAGGTTAATTCAAATGCATCGGAGTTTTCCTATGATATGTTGGGTTAGACTAGGTATTACAAAGTTCTTTGTAAATTATTAGTTGGTTTTGTGATGAATCATAACTAATATAGCATTTTTTGTGTGTTTGTCATCAGTCTTTTGACTGCTTTGATGTGGTCCTCCCATTTTCGCCTATCTTGCGCCAATTTCTTTATTTCGACATATTTTCTACAGCCCACATTCTCAAAAATCTGCATCACATATTCCAATCTTTGTCACCCCCTACAATTTTTCCCTTCAACTGTTCCTTCCATTAACAAATTAACCAATCCTGGGTGCCTCAGAATGTGTCTTCTTCTCGTAAGATTTTTCCATAGACTTAATCCTCCGCGTATCCTGTCTAAGACCAGCTCATTTCGCACTTTATCAGTCAACTTAATTTTCAACATTTCAAAATCTTCTATCCTTCTTTCTGGCTTCCCCACTGACCATGGTATAAACATTAATTATAAGTGTCATTATCAAATTCAAACAAAAATTTTTATCTGAAGATGACTGTCTTCTGGGATGTCTCTCCGTGTAGTCTGGTAGAAATTGACCAATGTATCATTGAAGTAAGTAGTTTAATTATTTGAGAAACAAACTTTATTTTCTGTTCTGTAAATGCATTAGGAGATAGGAAAAATTCTTGAATCGAATTTCAGTTGCGAATGTAGGAAGCAAAACTTGACGAGTTCTCTGCTGTTACATGTAATAATGAAGAATGTTTCGTCTCCGTGAATACTTTTATGTTTGTTGATTGTGCTTGGTTTGCGTTTATATGGACAGATTGGTATCATTTTTTTCACTTCAACGTTTTGGAAACACGTTAAGTCATGCACTCTGAACTTCTGAGCAGTAAAGTAAATTGTTTGGTATCTCCGTAACATAAACTAAGGTACTTAAATACAAAAAAATAAAGTCGCAACCAGTACTACGTAAAACAAGAGAGGAGATAGACTAACTTTTTGTTTACATTTGCTGTAGTCATGGCAACTGAACGAGATAATTTGACGGTAAAATCGCTTGATGTTGGACACGTAATGTGGTTATAAATGTGAAAAGTTTATAACGAGAGAGTTTTTTCCCAGATAAATAATCAGTCAAGTGGATAAAATCATGGAGAATATTGCTTGTTGAGAAGTTGATAGTCGTTGAGCTGGTTAGAAATTCTCATTCTTTTGTGGATCCCAAGCAGTGTCCATGGGAACCTGAAATTGGACCTTTATGCGAGCCAGTTGAATCCTGTGCCCTGCATGAAACAATGTTTAACATTCATTGTTTTACCAGGTACAATGAATAAATGTATAATTACAGAGTAATTAAGAATAAACAGTTATACGATTAATCTTAATTTAACAAAACTTAATAAGAAGTGTTTTTAATAATTCGGTGAAGTTTAATTTCGATTTTGCTGTTGAGAAATTTATTTTGTCTTCTGTCCGATCATGTACCCACATTTATTTTTCTCAGCAAGAAGTATATAAAACAGCCAAAACTTTTTATCTCCTAATTTTGAACCTTTTTGAATATAGTTTTTGTACGTAAGGTGTATTAAATTAGGTATACAAACTTCGATTCATTATCACTGCTTAACCCTTTGAAGCCGAAGATCGTCTGAATATTATTTATGAATTCAGTCCGTACCGCGAAGAAAACACTACACCTCACCATTACGAAAATCAGCTGGTTAACCCTTTGAAGCCGAAGCTCGTCTTCATAATATTTACGAATCCAGACCGTACCGCGAAGAAAACACTTCACTTAACCATTAGAAGTCGAATCAGGCGGTACCACATAAGATTTAACAAAAGAACATCCCGGTCGAAGCCTTAATAATAGACTTTGAGATCCTCCACTCTTGTGGATGACGTAATTTGCTTTAATGGACGAAGTATTGTGGAAATGTATCTTGAGAAATTGTGCGTGACGATTTGGACTGGGGCCTTTGGCCTCGGTTAGGGCCCAGTGGCGGGCTGTTTTGAACGCAGTAATGAAACTTCTGATTTTATATAAATCGCAGAATTTTATGAACAACTGAGCGACAGTGAGGTTCCGAAGGACTCTGATATATGACGCGTTAACTGTCTGTACTCTTTCAGTCACAGACAAATAGAAAGACTGAGAATCAGCGGTAATGGATCGAAGCGAAAGAGTCGACCAGCAACGTCGATTCTGATGAAGAACGTGTTATGTACCACACACGCATTCCCGTTATTATTTCATTAAATTTTGTTTGCCGTTGTACAAATTTGAGTTAAAATGGCCGATGTATACAGAGATAATTAACTTGATTGCTGTGTTTAATCTAATATCAACCAATATGGCTACTTCTCTGTGTAAACATTCCTCATAATCAGAGGCTGTGTAGCTGGAAACTGCACAATAATTGACTTGCCATGAAAAATTACTGGAACCGCGATTTTGATATAAAATGAGGGACAATTCAACGTCACTTTCCTGTCTTCATGCGTCATACACCGATATTTAATTATTCTGTCTCGTTTAATACGTAATTAATTCTCTTTAATGTTCCGTTAACTGGCTGATATGTGTAGGCACATGCTTGATTTTATAAATCATGGAGCCATCTATTTTTCATGCTGTAAGTTCGTTTTATAAGTTGAGTTTTTACGGTCGTAAGGATTAAATTTTTAATTTTCATTCCACTTCGTTAAGTGATTAACATTTAATTCGTAGTTCTGCTTATAATAAGATTACAAAAAAGTGTCAAAATATACCAATCTACATTCAGGATAATGTTCTGTTATTTTGTTGTTGGTCTATTTCGAAATAAATTAATGTAGGCCTAAGAACACCACAGGATAAGAGTCTTCCGAAAACAGGTGAGGGGGTTGAAGGGAGTTGTATAAAGGTGAAAATACTTTTGTCCAGATATTATTATGATGATGAATTTGACGAGGAGATGGGAAAGTAATGTAGAGCGCGAGGGGACATTAAATGCTTAAAACATTTTTTTGGAAACCTGGAATGGAACAGGACACTCTCAAAACCTAGGTCTAGAAGAAATGATAATGGATCTTGAGGACATACGATGTAATTGTGTAGATTGTGAACGCGGTGATGAACTTCGGGGTCCTTTCAAAGGCGGGGAATTGACTGCCTGTGCCTTCCGGTAGCTTCTAAAGCGCTCTGTTAGTTAGTTAAAGGATCTTACTGGATGTCTGTGTCCATAAGCTGAATAAATTTGTCTGCGAAGTGTGTTATTTTCCTGAACAGAGTGTACTTCACACTGGCCTCGGCGTGGAATAGCAACACGGGCTTATGATATGGTAGGCCAATGTCCTGGTTCATTATTTCTCTGAAACATTTAGTATTCATTTTCCCGGCGCCTCTGATACCGCTCGCCGGTCGAAAGTTAAGGACAGGGGTAATGTCAACTTTGTGGCGCAAAGCCTTTTGCCATTAGTTCGATTTTTGAGCCCAGGGGAAGGGGGGGAGGTGTTTGCGGTCGTATGAGAAATGTTGCTGGCTACCAGCAAGGAAAGACGAGTGTCCATATGTAAAGCGCGGAATTATGGGTTAGCGGTAATAATATAAGAGCTGGACTAGAAGCAAAATATCGATGTTGTTTCTGTACACCAATGCAAAAGTGGAACAAGGATCGATTACCTGTCTCGTCTTAAAATTTTCGTCATTGCAGAAACGACATTCGCGTGTGTTGGTAAAGTTAAAAATTGTCTTTATATCTCAGGATCGAAAATTAATTATGATTAGTGTATCGTGTTCCTCATTTATTGTACATGAAAATGATGAAACAATGTCAAAATTGAAAAATTTTTAGCGTGTGTTAATTTTAAATGGGGATTTTCGTTAAATCTTAAGTTTAAAATGCATTAGAATAATTTACATACGAAAACGTTTTTTTTTAAAAAAAATGTTAATTTTAGAATTAAATGCAGTTGTGTCGAATGAAAGGACGTTGTTGCGCGGAATTGGTTAATCAAGATTTGGTTTGTCACAGCTGCTTGTTACGTCATAATTAACTTCTCCGGTTTCAAAATTGTCGGGATATCGAAGAAGTTTATTTGTGGTGGGGAGTGACATAAAATTTTGTCAGACGTAATAAGCACTCCTGCTGCATATTTGGGCTATAAAGCCAACATCAAATTCTGACTACGATTTTTTTTTTTATAATTTTGGTAAATGTTCTCATTTCTTCGAGGTAAGTTTTCGAGTGTTTCCTTAAAAATGACAGTGACGATTTATTCTCTTTACGATTCGCTGAAGGCATTAGTTATTTTACAACGCTGTTTTGGGCAACGTAACTTCTGCAATCCGTCTGTTGTACTTTAAACCGCTTTATTTCTCACTGGTAGAGTAGATTGAGAGACGATTGTTTTTGTCGATTGGCTTATAGTCTCATGCATTAGGGTCATTCAGTAAATTCAGTGGTCTCCTCCCACAAAGCACAAATTACACACGCTGACCACGATAATCAGTCCTCGTGGGGCATTTCTTGGGGCTTGGCCCTTTCTTGTGAGGCTACTACTTTGCCCGGTCTCCACCGTTCGATCGAGAAGTTGCCATTATTTAGATTTCAGTGATGATGATGATTGCGTCGTGTAGACTCGTTGGTAGAGACATCTACCGATGATCCACAAGAACATTATAATCGATAATTAATTTAATTTTAATAAACAGGTAGCTGCTTTAACATATTCGGAAGGATACTTATTTGAGAGAGAAAAACACGCGTGTTTTAGAATCGTTAAAACGTGTCGTAGTACTTATTATCGTGCGTAACATATATTTAAGTAAGAATCTTGGCATAAGACTGAATTATACACAGTTTAGTCCAGTGAAAGAAGGTAAATTAACACGTGCGATATTTTTTCAAAGGGGCTTTGTATGAATTTTCTCAGAATTAATCTGTGACAAGCTCCACTTGGCATTAACCACCAGGACGGATTCTCAGAATTGCTAGAGGGGTAGGACTAGAAAATATAGAGGGGAGGTGGTGGTGGGGGGGAGGGGAGGTGTTAGAATAATGGGAGTAAAATTAATCTTGGAGCATACAACGCTGAACTGGCAGTCACCTTGGCACATAAGTTGTTGAACTTTGGCTGTGCCTAATTTCGTGATACTGTATACATACACCCGTTCAAAGCCAAAGTAAACTGAAGTGGCACTTGAGCTCCGGGTACTCCCAAGTTTGAATACACAATAGAAAATTATACACCCCTTTGTAAATATACACAAGACAGTCTCTGTAAGGAACGTGTAGATTGTAGCATTCCATGATTGAAGCTCGGTGGAGTCTGAAGATGGATGTCTTCTGGGTTGTAGCGTAGTGTAGTCTGGTAGAAGTTTACCGACGTTTCAGAGGTCCTTGCTGCATCTCATCATCAGGCCGAAGTGTCACTCTGATGATGGATGCAGCGTTTCTAAAACGTTGCCAAACGTGCACTGCACTACGCGGTTCAACAACGCAGAAGACTGTAATCTCGCCGCCATGAGAACCTTAAAATCTCACCTAACTTTTGGCTTAAACAAGCAACTGATTAGCTTGTGGTTGACAAATTCTTCATATTTAAAATTATTTTTGTAACTTAATTTCTTTAGATCGTTAAACTTTCTCATTTGCCATATTTCCTTTGATATTTTCTTTTTGAAATTGTTATTTATAGTCTTTTACCTTTTCTTCTGTGCATACTTTTCTCTGCGTCAGGTTTTTTTACCCAAATTTTAGACGCACAAAGGCTGTGAAGTGTTTTCACAACTGATCAGCGTGTGTCCTCAGACTCCGTAGAAAGTATTGTCGCGTTCCACAGTGCTTTGTGCCACTCTTGCGCGGGAAGGGAAATGACCGTGTTCAATGTTCATTATTCTTGTAATAACATTAGGCGACTGTACCTGCGGAAGATAGCAGAGAGAGAGCCGTGGGAAGTCGGTGAATTCTCCAGTTTTTGGAATCGTGTGCAGATTTTTTGCTGTTCTGTCTGCAGTGTAACTGTGTGTTTAATAAACGTTACTGGTATTTAAACTGTGTAGGGGATGAATAGAAACGGTATTGGAGCAAGGGGTTAGGGGGTGTACAGGCGAACGGGAACGAGTTGTGGAGGGGGCACTTCGTGGGTTTGAATATTCATGAAGTTCTTGAAGGTACGCTCTGGACAAAATTGGGTGTGGAAACGTGTATCAAAATGGGGGCTAAGTTTTGTGAAAGGGTAAGTAAATAATGGTATGAACTGTAATATTTTAAACGTGTAAAACGATGTACAACCGTTTAAAATACATTTTGGATAGTCTTTATAATTATTTTTTTCCAAAAATTCAGTCGAATTAAGTGTGTAAATTGTAAAAAAAAAAGTATGTATAATTCTTTTATTCATAAATTACATTATTTTAATGCATTTGTTATCTGTGTAAAATTACACTTGAAGATGACAATTTTTGAACAGTAGTAGGTAAAGATATTTTTTGCTAAAATTCGCTTTCCTGGCGCGTAAAGGACCTATGACACTCTGCCTCAATGTTCATTTTAATGCAACGCGTTCAACATTTAAATAAATTCACGAAATGTATTAGCATCTTTTGCATATACATACACATGAATTAATTGATTTTATAAGTTCTACAGTCGATATTTTGCTGAATGTACTAAAGAGACGGTGGGTGTGGGGAAATACAGAAAAATGTGCGGATGAATTATGGATGTGTGAGAAAACTGGCAGAAATATTCCTAGCGACGTTCTGCCGTGCAGTTTTACCTCTCATCGACCACAGTGAATTAGTACGGATTAATAAGGAGAGTAACATTAATTATCAGACCGCATAAGAAATATAGTTTATTATAAAGTTATGTATATTACACAAAATAATGGCTAAAAAATTTTTATGTCACACTGAAAACTGGTATTTAAATTTATTATTTCACATATTTTACATTATTTTTATGTGATATTTTAAAATGATTTTACTATTACTACTACTACTAATAATAATACATATAATTCTACAGCTAATAATTCACTTCCTACTCGCTAAGTCACTGACCAGTCTACGTAGTTCTAAGACGTTGTATCAAAATAATTTTCACGGGGTTTTGGACAATCTGAGGGTGAGCGATGAATTAACCGGGGGATGAAAAGTGGAAGGGCGCAAGAGGGAGAGAAATGTAACAACAAGGGTGGTGGCAGAAAGGGTTGAAATTCTCTGGGGGTTGAGGAAGCAAAGTACTGAGGGGTAAAGGGAATGGGCTACTGCGACATGAAATATGGGCTTAGAACTGGCAGTATTTGGGGAGGGGGGTTGAAGGGGGTATTGTCGAATATGAGGGCTTAAAAATATGTAGGAGTAGAGGAAGGCGAAGAACAAGGGGTTCAGTCTGTTACCACCGTGAGCATACAACCACGCAGGGCCACGTTCTACCCCCCAGACACGTTTAAAATTGCATGCGTTGTGTAATTATTTATAAGGTTCTTTTGTCCCCCCCCCCACTTTTTCCAGTGGGGAAGAAAACTTCTCTTTTTTTTTTTCAACATAACATTGAAGCTCGCACTTTAAAATTGAGTCTCGCACTCTTCGAGATGATTAACATCAATTTGGTGTACCGCTGTACATAGACGTAAAAGTTAATTAAATTTCACGAATCGGAATTTTCATGTCATAAAAACGCTATTAACTTAGTGTATTAGTTCTAATTTTTGTGGGGGGGTTTTAAACTTTTACTCCGAGACCAGCCATGTGCCGGTTAAGAAATGAAACCCTTAATTTAAGGGCCGAGGACCTGATATTGCTCTGCTTTGTGAGGACTGTCGCACACCTCGTGGGGCGATTACAGATGAGTTTGGAGCGGATTGATGATTTCTTGCAAAGACGAAAGATCTTGGACGGGGGCCAGCTTCTTTGTCATGTGGTCCACCACTAATGTCATATACATCACCGGGATTAAACCCGTGTCTCCCCCGTGAGATGTCAGTCTATGTCTATGACACGGTCTTGGATTTTAATTATGATCTCAGATATTTTTTTTTAATTTTATGACACTTCATCAACTGCTGGCGTTACGTAACATCGAACTCTAAGCTACTGCGTGAACTGCACGATAATGAGTTATGCGTTGCGTGACTTTTAAGACATCTCACTCTTATTTGCCTTAGTCATCCATCAGTACATGTGATTAGAATTAATTACTATGATGTAGACGTCTGTCAATTGAGTGTTGAATTTTTCTGGTACGGGAGTCAATAGATAATTTTTAGTGTCGTACTCCTCTGTCAACCGCTAGATGAGTGATGCTGTTGTATTACACTTCTTGAAGTCCTTATTACATCTTTCTCCCGGATAATGTTCTCAGAATCTCATTTTACTCTTTAAACATGCGGGTAATGAAGTAGGTTACTGCTTTGCCCCTCAGCGCTGGTATCGAAGCGAATTTAAAATCGATAGACAGATATTACCGTTTTATCTGCATTGAGAATCGTACAGTGTGTACATAAATTTTATTCCTGTACGGTAACGCCTTATCAAGATTTTGATTCTATTAACGTGGTACAAACATCTTCTAACAAATGTTATTATTCGCAGTGGCACAAGTTCTTCGCTCGTTGCTATCATACTAACGTGTTTTTTCCAACACAGCTGCGTCCTCCATTACGTGAAATGAAGAAGAAATGGGTTCTTATCGTTTGAAGATCCCACAGCAGTTCAACGAAGTTTCATTGCTAAATAAAGAGAAACAAACACGATTTCCTCGAAACGAATAGGATTAGCAAATACAGTCCACAGACCAGGAGAAAATCCCTGCTATGAATTCGATATACGCGCATGCGCAAGATTTCGCGGTGAGTGACGACCCATCCTAAAAGCATTCGTTCCACAACCACTGAACGAACAACAGACGACAGGCTTTCACGTGTTCTAATGGGTTCAGCTTTAAGATTACCTCAGAGCGATTTAATCTAGAATATTGTCGCAACACCCACAGGACACATTAGAAGTGCGCTCACTACAAGCTACTCTTAACTGCTTGATGTTTTCAATGTGAGTAGTAGCGTAAAACTCTGACGTATTGCACTTCCCACCAATAGCAGCTCTCTATTCCAATAGGCTGTAAACATTCCCCCCGCAGGGCTTTTCTCGTGATCTGTGGACAGTACTCAGGACTTTAGATTGTCTGTAACAATTCGTAGGCCCGTAATTCATAATTTTGTACAGAGACGTAAAACGAGAGAATCATTGAAGTAATGTGATCTACAGAATGCATTTGTGTGTTGCGTACAATTATCGCTGTAGACAGAGATTTTTTTTTCTGTGAACAGCGTAGTCCAGCTGATATTTGTAATGGTGGAATCTGGTGTTTTCTTTGCGGTACGGACTGGATTCTCAGATATTTAGGAATTGTTACGTGTTACATTAAAACCTCACTTTGAGCTGTACTTTAAAGCTAGCGGCCTAGCTAATATTGTGCGTGTTGAGTAGGATTTTAGGTTTTTACGTGCGTATTAAATTACTCCGTGATCTAATTATTTGTTTTAGTCAAGATTAACGTTGACGAAGCGGAAAAATGTTATCACTGTTTCAAAGAGCCTTATCTTTGAACCAAGTAACGTTATCTGATATGTTTCTCACTTACTGGACCAGCTGAAGAAGTTTTAAAAAGATGAGGTTTTCGATTTCAACTTCACTTTCATCAGTCTGCTTCTCTGAGGAGCAGTTTGTTTACACAGTTTGATGAGAATTTATCCAAAGTCCCTTTTCGTTTTCCCCTCACTATTTTCTTCTTATCTTCTTTGCACGATCTCTTTCCTTTTTTAACGACCTCTGTGCTCCATAATCTTGTTTCTCTGTGTTGATACTGCACTGCGGAGTTGAAATTCAGGTGACGTATAATTAAAGTCCTCCCTCGCCTTCCTCCCACCCCCACCCCCTCACCCCCCGTCGTAGGAGTCCTACGTCCACATCCTTACGAGGACTTAAGACGTACCCATGCAGTAATCAGACTTACTGTGTCTCATTTTGGGTGTGCGGATATATAGGATGGTAAGAAAGTCAGGACACATCTCGAAAGAACTTTATTAATTGTTATGTTTGCCTTTGGAGATATCTCTGGTATCACATACAGACAATGCTTAAGACCTGAGTTAAAGAGACCACGTGGAAAAACTAAGCATAGATTGAACAAAAATATTAACACGGATTTTGAAAATTTATTTGTAAATCTTGAGCTGGTTGAATCCAGGTCAGGTTAGGGTTCAGTGACAGGAATTTTTTTTATAAAAGTATATACAATTTGGACTTCATAAAGGGCGAGAAATTACTTTACCAGAAACAAGGGGGGTACAAGAATTGCTATAAAGCATACTTTGGCCCTGAGGCGTGACGTCAGAAAAGCCTCGTGTAGCGTGTTGGGCCCACTCTTCCTGCCTCGTTATAGTGTTGTCAACAAACTTCAAATTAAGAGTGTACTGGGCTGCAGAGAGGGCTTAAAGCCATACGTTCAAACACTGTATCGATAATTTTACAAATTTCGTTTTGTTTCCTAGCAACAAGGGTAGGGAACTCCCCCATCATATCTCCCCCTGCTGAATACTTCCATTATTTACACGCCAATTATAATTGTTATTGTCTACATGTGAATGCATTTGGCTGTATGCATTTAAAAGCGTTGAATTCAAAGTGTCTACCCCCCCCCCTCTTCTGCTGTATGGACTTGCGTTTAATTTTAGCTCATTTCGAGCTTCCACTGGTATCATTACTTTCCTGTAAAACAGAGAAAATTCATTTTAAAATTCTACAAAATTTTCCATATTTAATAAACTGTATTTTTTCCTTGTTTAACATCGGAAAAACAAATGTTTGATAATTACGTCATTACAAGAGATGCTACTTCTATGAGATATATTTAATATTATCTTACCATCTACGACCCAGGTCTTCTAAATGAGCTCCCACATGCTGGTGTTCCGATCAAGGGTTTGTGTAAGCCCACATTTCTGATGTCCACTGTGCGTTCTACGTGCTCTGTCATCTCATCCTCTTACCTGTTAATGGCAGTGGATGACTTAAAACTGTTAATTTAATTTTCTCTAACCTCCTGTTGATTCGTCTAGATCAGAATACTCCCCTCAGTACACTTTTCTCGGTTACCCCCAATCCGTGTTTTTGATTAACGTAACAACATTTTACCTCTGTGATTATTTACTGTCGAATGAGAAATATAATCACAGGGACGAACTTTAAGCTGAGACATGTAGAATGAAGCTGTCGTTGTATGCATTGAGTTAGTAGTTTTTAAACTTTCCGATACCTTGAGCCCCCCTCCCCAAAATCACCTCATACATTACGATTAAATAGAAGGGAAAAAAACGCTGACTAAATTATAGGTAGATCTTATAGTTTCATTGTCATGTTTTTATTCCAGTGTAAAATTTTAAGTGTGGTAAAGAAAAGCCTAAGATTTGCAAAAATTAATATAAAAAATAAAATCTACTTCCCTTCCAGCCTCCTCAGGAACAATTTTAGTAATCGTGGGTGTCCGCGGACCCCCAGTTGAGAAACACTGCATTAAGGATCCACACCATCCGCTACGCTGGGAGATTTTCGTGGTATAGTTGGTTTTATTTTTTTATATTTCAACAAATTCCCTCAACATTTGAGTGCAGAGTACAGGCTCTATCATATATACAGGATCATTTAGTGGACTCTTGTGGCACATTATCTTGAAGCGAGGATGAGCGTTAGGATATGAAACTGCGTTGTTTCAGGTACAGAAGTTAGTTAGAATTAAGTACGATCGTGAATGGAGAATGAAAATAGAAAACATTTAATGAGGTACCCAGCTCTTTGAATTTTTATTTTCCAGATTGTGGTCTTACATCGTGCAGCTTGAGCTAAGACGCTACGTACCAGTTAAGATATCTTGTGTTATATGCGTTATTTACTTAGCCGACAGGTCGTAAAAATGGCAGTGAGGTTAGTAATCGAGGTTTCGGGCTCGTAAATTGAATTAAACTCCTTATTCACTCTCGTTGTGGAAGAGTATGCAATATGCCATAACCTCCACGCCCCCTGTAGATTAATACATCAACATCATCGTAACTTTCAGCATCACTCTCTTCCTTATCACCTGCTTCTGCACCCCCATTCATCATAGCCTCCCTTAATAATAAAAAAATATATATAAAAAAGTGCGTTACTGGTTTGTTCGTCTGCTCATTTCTCTCGCATCTTAGAAGGCTTTGTTTGAGTAAAGCGGGATTGCATACAACGAAGGATACTTGGCTTCTGTGCTGAAATCTTTAGCCCTAAAGAGGGAAACAGTTTTGTAATTTAAGTTGACTATTGTCTGGGACGTTGCGCCCTGCATTCTGGTAGAAAATGACCGACGTTTCATAGATGCGTACTGCCCGAATTATTAGGGCGAATGAGCTCGCCAGGGAAATGCATGAAACACTTTTACCAGACGAGTAGACAGAATAACTATTTGCGAGAAAATAATATTACGCAGATTAACTGTAATTGTTAAGAGATTGTAGTTTTTTTGGACAAAATGCTGTATTCAGGTAAACGTGTTTGTAAAATTGAGAATTTCTCAGGAATATTGTTGTAAACAAGTCTGGTACGAGGCATGCAATGAATAATTGTGTAGAACTGGATCCACCGATTATGGCCGCTGACCTTGTAGGGAGTGCCCAGTATGCGGACCACTCAATGAAGGATGGAAGGAGTTTTCGTCGGTCAGTACAGTCTGTGTCAGTGCAGCAGTTTAGAAGCCTGATAATTGTTGTCTTGTGACTGTGCTGTGTTGACAACATGCCACCTGTTAGTTGCAATCTCCTTTCTGGTCATTGATAACGTCTCGTATCACAACACTCAGACAGACAAACCACCGACGTCTTAATGGAGATAAAATTGTCTAATACTCTCTGCAGTGTTAATTTTCTCATGTGTAGTGAAATCGAACTTCCTGTGTTACATACCGTGGTTATATTTTATTTGAAGTGTACTGTACGCGGCCTCCTGCCATCCGTTCTGGTAAGTGACTCGCTCCGAGGTTCAAATTCACAAAGTTCAGCGGCCAAAACCGCTGGAACGCAGTATACTATAGAACTACAAAGCAAAATAAAGATTAAATATGAACTGCTTTATACTTAATTTACACAGCTGTATTCGAAAGAAGGTTTCGTATACGTTTATAAGCACGTAGAAAGCTACATTTTAGATTAATTAATTAATTAATTGAAGGATAAGCCTAACACTGTAGAGGAGCTCATAAAAGAAACTTGTATAATGCAGTCTTTGTTAAGTTTAATAACATTATTTTAAACTGGAAAGGAATAAAACATTTTTAAAGTATCCCGACAACTTTTATGTGTGTTTTGTTATAGAGATTGAGCTCTGTGTGATATAGCTGGATAAAAGTCAAAGCTTTGAACCTTTACCTGAGTGTTGTACCGTTTCTAGTATTATAGTCTGAGTGGTTAATACATCCATTCGTCGGTTCCATCGTAAGCTCGTCCAGTTAATTTTAATCGCCTAACTTATTTTAGTAAAATTAATTTTAAATTCTAACTTATTTTGCATGAGAATGTAAGCTAGGATCACATAGGGGCACGTGAGAATGAGATACATGAAAGATGTTTTGATGTGTGTGAGGGGCAGAAATTGGAAGGTGGATAGATCTGAATTTTAGTCATGTAGCACGTATGGTTAGGACGTTGCTGGCCTAGGAGTTACAGTCATATTAGAGGCCTCATATAAGGCACAGGGTTCAGTGGCGTTATGTTGACGGAAGAACGCAGGGTAGAGAGCATCAGTCACAAGCAATGATTACACCGTCTATCCGCAGAAATGACAGGGTTACCACAATTACCATGATAGTGACCACCTGCCAATTTCTCACAGTGACTTGGTACTTTGTGCCCCCCACCCCCCAATCCGCTTCATACACTGCGTAAATGAAGTGCCTTGTACTCCAGCTTTCGTGTTCTTCCCCTAATTCATTATATGATTGTATTTATGTGTATGTCCGTGTTTATTTGACGATGGATAATTTTGAGAATAAGAGTTGTTTTGGAGGGGGGTAATAAGCTTTGATCCACAAGCTTCCTGCTTAGCGGAAAGGGATAAAGTAGCTTATGTGAAGGTAAACTTCCGCTGACAGGAACATGCCAAATGCCAGATTTGCGTTGTATTACGTGACAGAATTTCGTAATGTTTATATGACACAGCCTCTCCAGGTTCATGCCAGGCATTACCTTCTGACAGTTAAAAATAACGTCGTTAAATAACCTATGAATCGGTGAGATGTGAGATTCTCTCACAGCTACGAGGATGAAGATATTGAACCGTGTACTCACCGTCCTGTTGATGGAGGCAGCAAGGACCTCCGAAACGTCGATCAGTGATTACGTGGTTTGGTTTGGAAAGTACACTATTGTAGTTCTGTGTTAAACAGGGCATTTATAACCGAACGTTCTGAAATACTCTCTCGACGTTTCTGGTACTGCAGATCCTCTCCCCAAAATACAATCATTAATTTTGATTGAATAGAATCTACTGAACTCGCGGACACCTTAGGCACATCTTGGCAACCCCCAGCGGTCCGCGGACCCCCCGGTTGAGAAACACTGTCCAAGTGTGCTTGAACAAGTCGAAATTAATAAAGTTAAATGTTACGAGTATGTAATTGTGACAAGAGGACGACTCAAGAAGGACTTGTATGTGCGACACTAACAGTAGTTTCACGTTAGTAAGAGTTTCGAAACTAGTACATTGCAGTTAGCGTTAGTTATCGAACAAAACACTGTAATAGAACATAATGGTCTCATGTGAAATTACAGAGGGTGGACAACTTTTGCATACACTCCAAGTGTATGCAGCTATTTCGTGTTTCTGTACTTAGTACAGTGCCACTGTGAACTGTGAGGATAATCAAGAAAAGTTATTACCTCTCACAATAGTTATACTTTCTGTTATTAACATATATTATGCATTTACTGCTGTCTCTCTCCCATAGGGAGTGTCCAGATATCGGACATCGCACGTCCATTAATTATACTCGTATACAGTAGGGCAGTTGAGAATAACAGCAAAATGATGAGCTTCATAATTTAAACGCATCACCATAAGGTCTTAATGATCATTAGATAATGGGAAATTGAGTGGAACATGTAGCACGCATAGCAGAGGTGAAAAATACGAAGGTTTCGGTCTGAAAACGCCAAGTGTAAAGACTGCTTCGGGAGAACCAGGCTACATAGCTTTGAAATGGGTCCTAGCTCTTTGTGGCCTAGTCGTAAATATCTGTCCCACCAACTGGACAATCTGTAAGTCTGCACTTCTTATGTTTCACGTGATTGTCAGTGTAAACAAAGATTATGTCTTTAAACAGCGTTAACAAACATTTTTGTAATGGTGAAGTTATATTTCCTTTGCGTTAAGGTCTAAGTTTTTAAATAATAACAGTGACCTCAGTGGTAGAGCAAGGTGCCACCGCGGCTATAAGAACGACTTAGTGTTAGGTTAGGTTACATTAGGATTCGTTGGGTTACTTTAGGTTAGGTTAGTTCAGCTTGTGTTAGGGTTGGGTTAGGTTAGGTTGGGTTAGGTTAGGTTTGGTTAGGTAAGGTTACGTTAGGTTAGGTTAGTTCAGCTTATGTTAGGGTTGGGTTAGGTTAGGTTGAGTTAGGTTAGGTTGAGTTAGGTTATGTTGAGTTAGGTTAGGTTAGTTTTGGTTAGGTAAGGTTACGTTAGGTTGGGTTACATTACGTTACATGAGGTTTGGTTAAGTTAGGTATTTTGACCATTATTGACGTTTCGGCACTCGTCATTGTGAAAGTTTGTCAGTACGCTCAGCACCGGTATCCCAGTGTTGCAAGGTTCCCACTGCTCGTATCTAGTATTTGCGTCGTGACGCTTTGCTTCGAATTGTCCGATGTTCTTTCCGAGGCGTCTATTGGATCCGTGTACATTTTTAAGTCGGCGTCGCTTTAACGTCGTGTCCAGCAACACCCTGAGCCTCAGCTGCTCCGCTGTTATTTCGAACTGCCAACCTCTGCAACCTGTGGCAGCCATCATTGAACGAGTCGACGCGACGCGACGCGACGCTTGGCCGAACTCTTGTTGCCTAGCAACAAACGCACGCCCGAGCAGTCGGCCTGACTCGCTACTGAGCTCGAAAACAATTGATGATCGCCATACTCGTCGTCATTTTTTTTTTTTTTTTGTCATTCGCTCGATAGTGATCATCCGGACGTAAAGATGTCACTGTTGAATCCATCACTGGGCATGGACACGGAGGTTTCCGGTCGCTCTTGAAACAGTGACGGCTGGACGAGTTGCTTTACATTGACTGTTGTGTGTTGTTACTGAATATGTGCGATGTAATAATTATTCCGTCAGCACGTTAACACGCACGTCTTTGTAAAAACTAATTATAGACTCGTCTGATCTATAATTATTTCATCACGCACAGTTTAAGAACAAGTTACATTTTTTACATTCCGTACCTGTACGTTTTAAAAACCAGTAGTGAATGGGAAGATAATATTAAAATGGATATTATCAGGTGGCGGGATTATGTGAACATGACAATGAAATCTGGGGTTCCATAAAAAACGAGGAATTTCTCGAGCAAATGAGCGAATACCAAAGTATTATTGTGAGCCTGAGAAAATCATTGAGTATTATAGACCTTTCATTCATACTACTAACCTAACCTAACCTAACCTAACCTAACCTAAAAGAAAGGTAGACATTTCTAACTGGGCTGTACTCCTCGTTGGACTCGGCTAGATTATCTGAGGGACATCTGCAGTCTGCCATCTCCTCACTGCCGAGTTAAGATTTATTAAGTAATTTATTTTCACATTTCTTCGGGGAATGTCTCATGAAGTCCACCAGGCATTTAATTTTCTTCGTATTATACGACTTTCTCGTAATTACGAGCGAGGAAGGTGAATTTATGTTAACAATAAACTGCACTTTTTTATCGATTCATTACATCTTTTTTTATAACCTGCTTCTTTATGACAAATTATACACGGCGAAGTGCAGCGATGAAACGGAAAATTGTGAAGTTTAATTGTGTTCTGAATAGACAAAGGAGCAATTTCTGACCAGAGTAAAATATATTTTCATTTCTGTTGAAATAATTGAAGTAAACTTAAAATATAACTAAAAGCAATGTGACGTAATACAAGAGCGATATTATTATTTCTGATAACATTATTCTAATATTACTTAAAATTATATTAATAATGTAGTTTTCTAGTTTAAAAATCTGAATCAATATTTCTGTTCTTTAATGAAGACTATTTACTCACAAAAGCGTATTGTACGTCCAAATTTAAATACTGTAGGTGCATGTTTATTAGCGAACATAAATACTCAGAACCCAAAATTTTCTAAGCTTCTCAACATGTGTACATTTATCATGACTCCTACTCCAGATAAAATTTAAGGACGACTCTTTCAATATATTCTTTTCGCCACGTATATTTCAGACTCATAACAATATTAAATTTTCTATATAAACAAATTCCGTCAGATGGTGATCTTCCTGATGTCGGAGAAAGCAATGACTTCTGAAACGTCGGTAAACTTTACAGGAGTACACGGTTCTACAACCCGGAAGATGGTATTTTTCATATTCGCAGCTGTGAGAACCTGAAATCTTACAAGAAAATTCCTACTGACGTGGTCTCTTGAAGAATTTGCATTTGTCCGCTTCGGGTCACACAGTTCCCTTGGCATTTTGCTTTCAGATCCTTGTAGTTTGTGTTCGCCTGCGAAGATTCCACCCTTAACATCCATCGTGGTCGCATCATCTGTGTACTGATTTAATTATTTTTAAAACAGGAAAAAGTTATGTTCTGTGAGGTCCTAACAAGTTTATATATTACGCAAACCCATCAAAAATCGAAATCCACGTGTTGACCAGTTAAATTCAAGTGGTAAGTATGGATACCACCCGTTTTAAAAGTCAGTAACTCTGAATTTTGACCACAGTATATATTAATGTGTTTTTTTTAAACTCTCGGCGTAAACACCGATTATTTCTCTAACCAGCATTAAATATTTGATTTTTGTAATGGTAAAGTGTTGTGTTTTCTTCGCGGTACGGACTGAATTCTTATTACTATGAAGACGATCGTATTTCTTAAAGGCTCTCTCAGCGTCTTGTATGATTTCTAACTGGACCTATAGATTATTCATACATAGCTTAGTAAGTTTTAAAACTGCGTTCAGAATTCTCTCGTACTAGTCAGTACAATCGTGTTAGCAATGGAAGGCGTTCCAGGACTAACCAGAACTCCTCCGGGTGGGAGAAGATCTACCCGGAGCTTGGAAATTGCATTCCACGAAGACAGTTGTCTTCTTATTGCCCTTTGTCACTTGTTGAAGCTAAGACAAACGTCTCACGATAGACTGTGTTCGTTGTTTTGTAAATAAACTGTAGTAAAGGAGCTTAGTTCAAACCGTTTGCTTTTGGAAATTCTTGAATCACATTTTTTTTATATATAATTTTTCATCGCTGTTTAACCTTCGTCATAAGAAAGACCATCCGATCCTCTGCATGTATGTTATCCAATATGTGAAACAGATTGAGTAGTTGTAGGCGCTAAGCCTTTAAAATATGCCG
Organism: Zootermopsis nevadensis; assembly: GCF_977971745.1. Classification (NCBI taxonomy): domain Eukaryota; kingdom Metazoa; phylum Arthropoda; class Insecta; order Blattodea; family Termopsidae; genus Zootermopsis; species Zootermopsis nevadensis. The sequence goes on along the minus strand of NW_028259148.1, from coordinate 2,085,641 downwards.
CCATGGAATCGCTAGGGTTGCTATTATCATTTTTTACAAAACATATATTTATATAAAACACGCAAATAATTAAATGTTTTATTTTTTTATTATATTGAAAACACTGACTTGTTAATTGGTAACATAATTAACTTTTAATCCTTTTATATAGCGCAATTTTTCCACAGTATAAATGACGCAGTTAATATTGGAACACTTTCTTCGTTAGGGTTGGATTGGAACTGATAGTGAATTGTCTTGTGAGTATTCCAACTTCTCACTGAAGACTGGTAGAAGCCGGTCTGCTTGGTTTTAATGCCGGGGCTGAGGGGCTGTGATTCTCATGATGGCTGGGTGTACTCCCTCTTAAGAGGGCTGTAATTACCAGCCCTTCATTTCCCCTAGCATTCTGCCCTTTATTACAGGGCGTCGTGTCTGAGTACGGAGACCAGAACTCTCCAGGTAACATTTCAAGCGGACAGGATGGGTAAATGTCATTACCATGATGAGGGTTCGGATGTAATTGGATGTTTCATATAGCATTATAAAAATTGTGATTTATTACATTTATCAAAAGAAATTTGAAAATTAAAGTGAAACTGCCGTTTTGAAGACGTGCGTCTTCTGGGAGGGCGCGTCGTGCCTCCCTCCGTCATAAGGACGTTTTCTAACACGGCCATACTCGCCGCCTTGGAAACCTGAAATTTCAACTGAACATTTATATAAAAAAAATGATATTTGTATGTTTTCATATTTAGCTCTCAGCTTCTAAGCCGAGTGGTTAGCACCCCGCATGAAAATCGCAATCCAGAGATAGCCTGTCATGATGTTCTTCGCGATTTTCCTCAGTACCACCAGACACGTGCCGGCATAGTACCTTGAATTATGCTAAGAATGCAAAATTATTGTATCTTGTGAGGTTAAATAATCTAGTATATGAACAGCTTCGTCTAATAAAGAGTAGATAAATACATTTTGAGAAACTTATATAAAGTTTCATTACTGTTGTTAGCCAGACGTACGAGGAAGTAATTTTATTGTCTGTAATTCACACCGCAAGGCTGAGGACCACTTAATAGCGTTACCATGCCAACGGCTACAATTTAAGCATAACACTGGCTTCCAGTCACGTAAATATTATCTCGTGAGGTCGAAAATGCCTTAACATCATTTTAACATCTGGTGTAATTAATAAAGGATTTGCGGAACTCTAGAACATTGACAGCAAAAGTGGAACAAGGAACGCTTAATAAATTGTGTTTTAATGTATTATGTGGGGATACATCATATAAATGCCCCGGGAGGCAAAGACGGAGATGAGTGGGGGGGGGGGGTTAATATAAACGGGGGTAGAAGGAAATGTTTTTGATGATGATAATGATGACTGTTTCCTCACTTCAATGATGATTAAAGTGCGATTACATAGTTCAGAATTAAATTATGTTTCCTAAACTGTTGTTTGTATAAATAGCTCTTATTCCATTAGCGTATCATCTACGTATTTAACGCAGACTATTTCTGCATGGCGGCACGTTAAAATCTAGTTTAGTGAAGTTGTTTGTTACGCGTATGAATGCATTCGGGAACAGGTAATATTATTATTCATTGTTCGCGCTGTTTCCATTCGTATGTGGTGTAACATGCATCGTAGTTTATATCAGGTCTTCCGGGTTGTGACGCCGTATACTGTACGTCCTTGCTAATGGTTATGACGAACGTTGGCAACCATCCACAAGACAAGATAGTTCATAAGTTTTCCATCATTTATAATGCCCGAAGGTTCATTAACACTTTCACCGAATGAATCAATAATTCATATCCTGAGCCACATGAATCCAATCCCCACACCCATAATATTTATTTAAGATTTATTTTAATATTATCTTTCCCTGTACTCCGTGGTGTTCCGTTCAAAATTTTGTATAAATCTCTTGTCTCTCATTTGCTTTCTTCCTGCTCTGTCCTTACGTTTCGTGTTAATTTTATCATTTGTCATTTTTAGATGCGTGCTATATGCCCCACTCATCTCATCGTCGTTGTATTATCTTAATATAAACTGGTGAAAATTTTACCTACAAATTTGGATATCACTGAGCATATTTCTTCAGCCTTCGTGTTTTATCAGAACGTTAGTTAAATATCACCCTGTGATTATTGAACATTTTTCATCCTCCTCGTATTTGAAGTTTCTTTATTTTGGTGTGGAGAGGTAGGTCCTTGTAACTGCTTAAAAGTCAAATGACTTTTCCACTACTTTTAACAACATATAAGAACGGAGGAGAAAATTCTGAATAAAAACAAACGAAAGGCAAGTTCTTCCTGTGTTTTTTCCTCGGAATTTCCTTCTTATTCTTCTTTCATTCTACTTCCTTCCTCTGTGGACATGTGGAGTGTTCTTACTCAACCCAGACTTGTTTCATCGATTCAGCTTCTGATAACGCTGAGTAGGACTTCCCTTCTTTTTATTTAATTTTTTTTTTTTTTTTGCCTTAATTTGGTCGACATACTGCTCGAAATTGTGTGTGTTGAATCCAATAATTCCAGGCACGGAAACTGATAATATTATCACAATCCAGATCGCATTAATACGACGTAATGTTTTCTTTGTAAACTAACGTGGTTATCAACAAAATACACGTCAGTTTAATCGTATTAAACGAATGTTGGAAGCACTTTTCATGTGCTGTGTTTATTTCCCAGGTAATTCTCTCTCCTCTGATGTACAAAAATTAAAAAAAAAAAAAAATTACCCTCGTTGTGGAAAACAGAAATTATGTTTATTTCTCAAGTACAGTTTGTAGCAGTGTAAGGGATTTCATTGGTCCATGAGCTGCAGTGACTTTACTAACACGATTTATCGTGCAAAGTTTTCTGTTCGTCTGTAAATTACATCCAGTTAAATGTAAATTTATATCTATTACAACGCGGTATATACACCTTTTTTTTTTTTTTTTTTTACAAATTTTCAGATATCCAATTCTTTCCATGAGAAATTTAATTTTAATCGTCACTTTTAAGAAATCTCTCGTACTAATCATTAAATTAATGGAGTCTACGTGGTCTTTCTTAACAATTAATAAGCAGGCCACGCTATGAGTCTGATGAAACATGTAGCATGATCATGGAAATGTATTATCCACTAATTGTCGAAAATCTCCGAAGGTATTTTGTGTACTGTCAATTACCCCAGTGATGACGTATTTGTGGTAGAACATTCTTCAAACCTGCCATATTCTCTAACACATTATTAGTAATGTGGTAAGACTATATAGAACTATGGCCTCAGAGAGTCCCTTTGTCCATCCCCCACTCAATACACGAGTGCATATGGAGCAGGGGTGGAATGATATTGACAGGGGAAAGCCGAAACACTCTGGTAAAAGATGTCTCAGTGCCATTTTGTCCACGACGGATCCACGAATGGTCTGACCTGGACTCGCTTCCGGGTCTCCGCTGTGATAAGTCGGTTGCTAGACGCCCGGCGTCCTCTAATGCAGCCTGGGATTTTGTGTAACCCAGCAACACACTTCAGTTCTAAAACTCTGTGATTCTTTTCTGTGTCATGTTCGCAACCCATAAGCTTGTGTCGCCAGTGGAAGTTAATTGTAAATAGAACAATAAACCAGCTTTTGCTGAACCCCCTTGTATCCCTAACAGCATTGTCAAAGTTTCGTTCTGCTTCGCCGAAATTATTCCACTTGAATAATTGAAAAATAACACCGGAGTAAAACCGGATTAAATACTCTTTGGTCATTTTCTGCTAATCTCTGGATGGGAATTCATCCTTCTTCATCCTGTGTGTACGCAATTATATGTTGGCTGTGTGCATTAAGAAACGCGAATGCTACGTTTCTCTACCCGCTGTATTCTTAATATAGACTGTATTTACATCATAAAATTACTTATTTATTGTGATAGTCTTATGCACGTATTTTCCCGGCAAAAAAAAAGAGAGAAAAATATTTTTCTCGTACAGCCGGTCGCCAAACAGTGGAATGGATGCACGTTAAATCGCGTTATGCATCATTGTAAACCAGAAGGTAGCCTAGCAACCAGACAAGGTATTGAAAAACGGAAAAAAAAAACAACAGAAGAAACAAATGAATTTTATGAGTTAACATTAAACATTGTCGAATCTAATTCCACACGCGGTACCTGAAAGCACGTTGTCATGTGTACGCATTTCTTATCATATCAGGACAGGATTTATTTAGGGTTAGACGAATGGGTGGTCAATCATGGACGAGGAATGAGGCCCACAACTCCATATAAACCCCTCCACCTCTTATCATCGAAGTTTCAGCTCTGAAGATGGAGGCAGAATGTTACTCCGAAACGTTGGCATCCACCGACGAGTCTACACGTCGCTATAATCCGAAAGAACGTCTTAAACCTATTCATCGAACTGTCGTTTCATGTCTTGTGTGACTTCATCCCATCTTGCTGACCTTGTATTATCTAAGCAATATGAAGACTACAAAATGCATGTTTCCATTTTTAATTTCTATTTTTAATTATTCATGAATGTACGTACGTAGGTCTCCACATAGAACATTAAGATGGCTGATATTCAAAAGAATTTGTGGATACGGAATTGTCCGCGTATAAGCGGAGACGCGTCTCTTAAACAAACGTTGTTATCAAGGTTATTAAAACTGCTGAAATACTAGAACACGCAAACCTATGGCGCCTGACTGAAAGCGTAGACCTACATGTAACCCGAATGAATTACAATTCGTCCTTTATAGAGCTTTTTTAAGTAGGACTTAAGCTTATGTTTTTAACAAGTTCAACAGAATAAATATCTTTCTTGAAGTATGGCGCAGAACAATATAACTTTCTCAGTTTATTCTCTGTGTTTCGAATTGTATTGAGAATCCGTTGTAAGATTTATTATGTTTTAATTTTAGTTAGCAATGACCAGATATAATGAAAAAATTAACTTTCTGTTAGAAAATTTATTTATATTTATGAAAATTCAAATGCAATAATTACAATTCTTTTCCTATAGAAATTTACCGAACAATAAGCTTTCACATAACCCTTTAGCTATCTAAAACCTCAGTGAAAATTACTCCAATGAACGATAATTCCTCTATTATAATAATTAAATATGTGTGACATGATTATTTAACAGTGAAAATACTTTTATGGAGAATCATCTCACACTGTCTAACGTATGACAGGTTATTTAATGACGGATTATTAATTGTATCATTTATTTCGCGTTAAATGATAAAGAGTGATTCTGTGTGGTTAAATTAAAAACCTGGGCAATAAAGTTTACTCATTTCTGAAGTCACTATCCCATTTTTTTCGGCCCGAATTCGTCAGGAAAACCTCGAAAATCTCGGCCATTTGAATCGGTATCAAGTCGAAGATCCAAATTGGTACCTGCTCAATACAGATTAGAAGTGTTTTTTATTCAGCGAAATTGTCGTTTGAAGATGGGAGTGTTATGGAATGTCTGGTTTATACTGACCGGCGTTTCAGAGGTCCCCGGACTTCACCGCGTAAAATACCATAAGACCTCAGATCTGACCTAGTTGGTCTCTAGCTGTTTGCAGTGACGTGTAACAGTTATGAAGGGTTTTCTCGCTGTTTGTACAGACTCCGGAAGACTTTTTGGTGTAAAAGACACGGGTGTGAAGATTAGGGGGAACAGACTCTTGGTATAAATTGCTATCGACCTGAGTTTGTATCCCCTGTTCGTTCTCTGTAGCACGGATTTTCGATGCACGAGATAAAAGCTGAGAGTAGTCTTTGTGTGTTGGACTCCAGCGCACGGAAACGAGGCTACGCATTGCAGAAGCCTCAATCTGCCGCAATCGATATCAATATAACCGAAAAGGTCGACTCTTCCATCAACGGTCGCTTGATAAGAATTGTTCAGGTCTTTCATGTACTCGCCCACCAAGGGATTGCTTGCTACCCGGGTTCTTTAAACTTTAAGTAACCTTTTGTGGTGGTAGTAATAGTTCCGAGGTTATGTAAAGTAACATATATAGGACGAAAAATTACTTGAAGATGATATTGCAACTACTCCCGAAACGTCGTACATCTTGAACACGTCTCTGATAATTACAGTGTATTATCGATGGTGTAAGACTACGCACTACGTTATAATGGGGAATAAATAATGTCACTGATCACACAAACGCGGAAATAAGACTCCATCTGACGTCGTGTACGATTATCAGATAAGCCTTAGGAAGTGCGTAGCGTTAAATATTGTACTGGTATAAAACTGTTGTGATTTCAGGAATTTGAAGTCTGTTCGTATTTGTTGTTTAGATGTTAAAAATACATGACAGTTTTAATCCTGCTGAAGTATTAATCTGATAAATACGGAACGTCATAAATTTCGTATCAGGAAGGGATATTTGTTTATGTAAGGCAAATTTTCTCAGCTTTATTTTTAATAATTTTAAATAACAGACTTGTGGATTAATCATATGTATGTTAAAATCTTCCAGACATATGTTATGTTTTAGTCATGGTTTAATACCATTGTCTGAATTATCATGAATAAAAGTAGAATAATATATGAAGATATGACGTAATCATTGACAATAATTGAAAAAAAAATTATACAAAACTTTAAAGTATGTTTAAACATATAATTTACGGTACGTAATAACAACATTCTGTGCACTTAAAATTGAAACATGTCCGTGGTCGGTTTAATTTGAAATATATATTGTTCAGTATTGTTTTAGCAACTGACATGTTTTCGATGTTGACAAGCCATAAGTCATTAATTTAATTTGTCAACAGATGGCAGGAATGTTTATCACGTTTTCTAATTAAAGAGCATTTCTATTTTGTTTAACGACAAATTACTTCCACAGCATAAAATCCATTAATAGTTGATTTATACAGTGAAACCTAAAATATAGCTGTATCGTGTTATAAGATGATCAAATCAAAGAGAATCAGATTTCGAAGCATGCTGCATACATAGAAGGGCTGAGATATTCGTGAAATATTTCTAAAAACAATTTTCGTCGGACGCAAAGAAAAGTGGCCTTTGAAATATTGAAATCATTCTTAAAAACAGTTTTTTTTTATTTTGGACTGGGTTTATTTGGCTCAGAGAACATTGGCTGTCAGTAATAGAAGTTAAGGTTTCCTTAAATCGCAGGAAAATTGACTAGCTCAGTGATTGGTAGACCCCACACACATCTGTCACTGAAAATGTCAAGAAGTTAGATACGTTAATACAGTTCCCGAATTATTAATATACTTCATGTTGATTCTGGAAGAAACCCATGTCATGCGAAAATCAAAATGCCATGTAATCGCGTTCCTCATAAATTTAATAAACGTTGTTATCTCTGACTGTCCCAACAGTAACTTCCGGTCTCATGCACGCATGTAAATGTGCATGTGAGGTGTTGGTTATTGTTGTAAATCTTGATCAAGATTTAAATGTGTGACCCCGTGATTGTATTATGAAACTTTCAAGTTCCTGGGTCTCTTTTGTTTTGAACCACACAGCCATTTTGATAAGCTACTTGTGCTCTATTGCGCCACGGTGGTCTAGCGGTTAGAACGCTGGCCTTGTAATCCTGGGGTCTCGGGTTCGATTCTCGGCGGTGCCCGAATTTATAACTTGTGTTGGGTAAGGCCGTGGTCTAGGCAACACGGAGTTTTCCTCCGTGGCATCCCAACAATTACTCCATTCACACACTGAAGAAGGCAATGGCAAACCACTTCTGGATCATCTGCCAAGAACGTATATGAACAGGTCCCAGTCCGAGAAAAGGATGGAAGGATCCTGTTCATATGGACCTGTCGTCAGACAGAACACTAAATAATAATAAGATGAGGTGGTCTAGCGGTTAGAACGCTGGCCTTGTAATCCTGGGGTCTCGGGTTCGATTCCCGGCGGTGCCCGAATTTATAACTTGTGTTGGGCAAGGCCGTGGTCTAGGCAACACGGAGTTTTCCTCCGTGGCATCCCAACAATTACTCCATTCACACACTGAAGAAGGCAATGGCAAACCACTTCTGGATCATCTGCCAAGAACGTATATGAACAGGTCCCAGTCCGAGAAAAGGATGGAAGGATCCTGTTCATATGGACCTGTCGTCAGACAGAACACTAAATAAATAAACTTGCGCTCAGTGATTACAAAACAAATTTTGTCTGTTGTTTTAAAATTTCATTTATTGAACTTTATAGCTGAAGCTTGCTTAATAATATTTAAGAATTCAGTCCGTACCGCAAAGCAAACAGTCACTTTATACGTCCTGTTAGGGATTTTCATGCCACTGGGATCTCAGAAAATATTTATGTGACGTGAATTTGTCAAACCTTGATTTGAAATTTTTCCAAATAAGTTCACTGACTCTCTCTTTAGACTGCAGACTCCGCCAGACCCCACCATAGCCTCGGTTGCATTTCGTGCTACCAGAGTCGCCGCTTTCAGAACATAATATCAGTTTTAACAGCATTGCAAGAACGGCGTACGTGTATTGTGAAGCATGACGAGCATTGGCTATTTTATTACGAGTAGATTCCAATGATGAATAACTGACAGATTTTATAATAAACTAGAATTAGTTCGTTGATTGATGTCATTAAAAAATGTGTTTTATGCCAAATTTTAATGTAGATACAGAAATTGTTTAGAATGACCCTTTCCCTTACAGCAACTATTCAATACAAATTGAGTTACCAGCTCACACATACCCATGTATATGCTTTGATAACGAATTCGGTCCATAGTTGCATCTGACATGAATGGGATTGTCCATTACCACATAGAAATTTTTATGAAGCTATGGTAATTCTGCGCACATCAATCACTGCATAAGCAAGGCGAACTCTGTACCTCGACTTTCCGTCTTCCAATCTTCCTACAGAGATCGACAGAATACTCACCTGCTTCAGCCTGACTTAGATCAGACCTCTGATTCAGCATTCAGTGGCAACATTCTGGTCACATAACCACACCCCGCGTTGTCATGCAAATATTTCTTATTCTGTCTACCTTTACGTGGTCTTAATGTCGTAGTTCTTTTCTGGGTTTGCCATGTCGTGTTGTAAGTCACGTGACATGCCAAATGAGAATTTTCGTGTTTCCTGGACGTTTCGGTATATCACGGTAACGGTTTTAGCATAATTACAGCAATTTTGCGACAAATTGGTGGACTTATTTTTGTAATATAGCAGAAATTATTCAGGCAAGTAAGTAAAAATTAAATTCGTAGATCTGCTATTGAATACTGAGTATGTACTTGTTAGTAAACAAATTATGTTAGAAAATTTAATAGTTTTTTTTGTGTTAGAAGGAAATAAGTAACAGGCCTAGACATATTTACGAGAATTATTAATCCTGTTTAATTTTTTTAACGTTATGTTTCTTGTCGTTGAATCAATCGTCAAGACCATATGCCATTGATTATTCGAAACGAATTAATAAAGAGCATTGACGATGTTGAATGTGTCAGTTTGAAATAGATATTATAAATTATAATTATTTGTATGGGTCGCAGGAGAAATTGATTGGGGACATGTACCAGACGTGGAAAATCATATACGTATTATGAATATGTATTAACAAAGTATGGGAAAGCATTACTCAGCGAATAAATACATCTGCCTTTAAATAAGCTCACCATTGACTGATTTTATAACCTGTATGGCTCCGAAATAAGCCTCAATTACACAAAATGCCTCAAATCAATAGTTTTACAACTTTTTATCAATGTAGTTGTAAAATGGAGCGGGTTCGTTAATAGAAGACTTTTGAACTCGGGTTTAAAATTACTTATACGTCACGACCAACTTTTATATGAATTTAAACTCACTCTGTTCGTGCCATGTCCGTTCTGAAATTAGATTCAGTACGAAATTCGTAGAGTTCCTGACGAAACGCAAGAAGGCCTGGGTTCGATCCCCATTGGAAGTACTTTTTCTCTTCGATATTAATTCTGGAGTATACGGGGATCCTACAATTTTTTTACATACCGGATTCTGGGGGATCATTCGTCGAGTGCTATGCTATCGGAGCGCGAAGTTTATTACTGTCAACGGACGCTGAAGTTAATTCATGGATATTTCCGTACGTGCCCTTCATACGCCTTCATGATGTGGCTGTCAGACACAAGGAAACCCTAGGCTAGAATAAATAAATCTTGTAATTGCATATTCTTTCGTCTTTGTTGGGTGGTTTTTTTTCCAATCGTTTCGTCACGATGTTTTTTCTGTAGCCAGCAACAATTTGTTGAAAGATCACCAGGACTTTTTTGAAATCATAAGTAGGTTAGTTACTGACCTAAATGATTTGTTTGCTGTGGGTGATAAACGAGATGACTTGGAGAAGAAATTTGTCTGCAAGTCCCAGTTTTTACATGAAACGATGTACGTTTCGCTTAATTGAAGGTGTAAGAATTAATATAAAAATTCCCTTCAAATTTACATATTTATTCAGGAACTCATTGTTTCCAAAGTGAAGTAATTTGTTCTAAATTCATGTCATGTTACACGATGCTGGAAATTAAATTCGTAAACCGTCTTCGAACCTGTCTTAAGTAAGTAATCTTAAGTGTGTACTGTGTTTTTAAAATTGCAAACTTTGTCTATACGATACCTAACTACGTAGAGTAATATTCACAAGCTTGTAGTCAGTCACTTCGTCAAGAAATTTCCTTTGTTTTTGTGGTGCACATAATATCATAATCGATTTGAAACAGCTGAACACTGAACCTCTAATTCGAATCAATACAAGCTAAAAATTGCTTTTCAGCGAACAAGTTTAAGAACGATATTCAAACAGGTGAATATTTTAGTAGCTTGTAATAAATTAAGTTTTGTAATAATGTCAAACTACACGCTTCATAAGTAATGTACGTAACTTCTAAGAATACTGGTCTAAAATAGTTCCGAGTTCTTTGCGTGGGCTTGGTTCGTCTGTCGTGTTTCTAGAAAGCTATTATTCATGATCACAAAGTTCGTAAATTCACAAATTCCTTCGCCTTTGCAGTAACCCCCAACGAAGCTTTGAAACTTCAATTAAACCGGTCATCTGAGTTCAGTTGTACTAAGAACGTAATGTCTGTAAAGTTCTGTTCTTACGTTTCTAGAAATTTCCCAGTGACGCATTAACACGAAATTATTTTCGTCTGTTTTATGACGTGGCTGGTTTATGGAATCGATGCGAGTTTAAAATGATCAATAATCAGCTGTTCTGTAACAGCCTTTAAAATTACATTTTTAGTTTTATGTACAAATCATGAGAAATATAAAGTTTATAAATACTTATGTCGAATATTATTCTAATAACGACTAATAACTAAGTATTTTACATATGACGCATTATTTAAACTCTTTAAAAATTTAAAACTTGGAATGTTTCGGAATTAATACATGTGTCATATAAGGTGTAAGTACTGAAAGCATCTTACACGTATTTATTTTTTCAAATACGCTAGCCACATTTAAGAATTTTGTAAATTATTTAGTTTATTCAGAACGTTTTTGTTGTTGGTTACTTAAAAACCTTGTAACGTGTATCAATGTATGTATGTTTTTTTTAATAATATTTTTTCTGCGTTAGTACCTTCAACAAATGACAATCTTATACTCAAAATATTTTTAAAAAATCGGTTCTATACAACACACAATTTAAAATGGTTATACTGGACCAGTGGGTTTCTGTAAAATGTATTTATTTTTAAAGTACATTTCAGTGTATGCCACGTAGTGTTTAAACTTGGTTGCCTATAGTAAAGTTCATTTATCGCCTGGAAACGGCGAACTTCACTGTTTGTGACATATTTGGTGTAAGATGTTGCTACGCGATCGAGTGAAGGAGAAACTTGGTGGATAATTCTGAAGCTCCGGCGAATAGGGACGTATTACGTTACGCCATTACACAAACTTTTGTAATTAGACATTCAATATCCTTCACCTAGAACACGTGACATTTTCCTCTCACTCTCTAATGTTCATACGTTACTGTGTCATTATAATAAAAAGACAAAAGTTTCCTGTAAAATTTTGCTGTTTTATAATTTGACGACAGCAAAATGCTACAAATGTAGGTTTAATGAGGTTACCTGTACAAGATCTTAAAACACCGCATGGCCGTACTCAAGTCAAATAAACTGTGAAAACTCAGTCTAGTGGGCTTGACGATCTTGGTTCGATTTCCGACAGAGACTCGCTAAGTCCAAACCGGCTCTGGACCCCGCCTGGTCTCCTCTTCGATGTTCTCTGCCCGGTGTTCAGTAGCCGGGACCCGAGGCTGACTACCCATGTTAAGAATGAATGGATCTATATCTCAGCATCTCCATACGTCTTTGTAAAATAGCACGGGGATAAATTTACCGTCACTGCAAACAGTTAATATTCTTATGCAAGACCGAGAAGCTTAGCTCAGCGGTAATGTGTAATGTGGCGTGTCTCTATCGCGGTAATTACTGCTGTGTCTTCCAGTTAAAATTTCCGTGCAGGACGGACGCGTGCAAGTGGCTCACGCAATTTGTTCCGATGCGTAACTTCGCGTTTTCGGAGACCCCCAGAATTCGAAGTTACACGCTGAAACCCAGGCTCGAATTTCTACTAAAATTTCAAAGATAAAACCAAAATAAACAATACAATTTTCTCTGACCTCTCTTTTACATCGGACCCTTGAGTACTGATCTCGTAAAATGTTGTAACCCCCCCCCCCCCCACTCCGGCAGCCTAAAGTATTTCCTCGCACTGAAATAACACAGCTGTATACGACACTGGACAGATAATTCTTTTTTAAATATACGTGGGCAGGCAGACAGAAAGGTATAAGGTGTATGTACATTATACTCATATTTTATGTATGTGATTTTCAATAGGGTATCGTGTTTCAAACTTGTATGACGCACGATAATTGACGCATGTGTTCCAATCAATATTGTTTCACAATAACTTTTAATGAACAGGTTTTGAATTACATTTGAAAAGTATAATTTTACATATCTACCGAGCAGGGAAATTTCGAAGTTTATATTTAGGTCTGCCCTTTATGAATGAACCGGGAACACGATTTCTCCCCTGCACGAATCACCTGTAATTCTCAAAGAAGCCCATTCATTTTCTCAGGATTGTACTCAATTACAACTTACTTACCACAGAACTCTAGTACGGCGACTTTACTACGCTGGATTAATCGTATTTATAAATAATGACAGTAGTTGATGCGACTTTAAAAACTATATCACCTGCAACGTTTCGTAACTCACATGACGTCTAACATATGACGTACATATAAAAACCGATATAACCTTTTGTTTCATAAGTTTAGAAATTACTTCTGAATACTCTAGTTTTGAACTCACATCCAATATAATTTTAAAATAACTTTTAAATGACGTCTGAAGAATGACGTTGAAGAATGACGTTTGAATTTTAAAACGGCTCGCATCGGTTTTGTTCTCAACCCTTTTGAAGCCGAAGCTCGTCTGAATAATATTTAAAGAATTCAGTCCGTACCGCGTAGAAAACACAACTCTTCACCATTACAAAGATCAACTGGTTAACGCTGTTTAAGGAAATAATCGATGTTTACAATGAAAATCATACGAAACTCAAAAAATACTATATGAAAGAGTTGTTTATTGTAGAAGCAGTTGGTCCATATAGTTACCATTGGCCTTTAAAGGGTTAAAACAGTCCCTTGTCTTGTTATGCATACCGTAAGCTCATTTTAGGTTATTTCTAAAGGTGCCGGAAATTTCTGTAATGGGTGTGACTGACTACATAAACGAGAATATCGTGAAGTTTTAATTACCACGTTTCAGTATCGATATATTAAAAGTCTTCACGAATACATTAATGTTTTAATAATTTTTTTTAAAAGGCAAGGAGAATCACAGAATCATTGGTAAAACATTTGAACTGCGTTATGGGAACATTTGGTTAAAATCTTGGATGGAAATCGCCTATTCCGATTGTTTTGAAGCTTATTTCACTTTTCTTAGCCATGTTTCTTATCTGCATTTCACATTTCTTGTTTTTTTGCAACACGTGAACTCTGTTACCGAAATAACTTTCTTGCGGGTACACGTGTATGCGAGCATTACAAGTGGGCATGTGACGTAATGATTGTTCTTTTTCTGCAGGAAATGCGCATGTCATCAGAGTCCGGCTTGTGGTATTTTAAACGTTCAGTACGTCACAGGTATATGCCACCCGCATGGCGTTTGTACGACTATGGCCATGTTTGTTGGGATGTGAGGGGTTGGTTGGGGGGGGGGTTCCCGCGAGGGGAAAATCGATGTTGAAGCCCCTGCTTCCTACACGCCAGCCCCCTTGGTGGGTTGGAAAACCCGCTCGATTCTCATGCTGTGCGTTCTGTCTACCTGCCACAGGGAAAGGGGTAGCACTGAACACAAACGCGACAAATTCTGTTAATCTCACCGTCATTGACTACCCCACCCTGCGTCGATACAAAATATCAGAGCTTTCTCCCATCCCCTTAAAACTGATTTATTAACAACCCCTTAAAGCCTAGTGGTAATTATATGTACCGCATGTTTTAACAGTAAAAATTCCGCGTTTTCCGTTTGTGTGTTTCGTATGATTACCTCTGTAAACAGCGATTAATTCCTTAAACAGCGTTAACCGCTTGATCTTTGTAATGGTGAAGTGTTATGTTTTCTTTGCGGTACGGACTGAATACGTAATATTTAGACGAGCTTCGGCTTCAAAAGTCTAAGCAATTTAATTAAATTTTAATGTCAGCCTATTTGATAACTCCACCCCTGATTTTCAGGATATTTGGGAATGATCCAAAATGGACTGCAGAGACGCAGTGTGATGCTCAGTTTGATCAACTCGGAACAAGTAGAGTAGGGAGGCGGGGATCGAACCCGCTACATCCACTTATCAAGCTATGAAGCTGCTCGGAATTAATGTAATGATGTGTTTTCTTTTCTGGCAGAACATACTGGTGTTACTGTGAGAAGGGGGTATGAGAAAATGTAATTATCGAAATATGAATTTTACTAGCGTAGTATGGCCCGTCTGTGTTGACGGGAATTTACCTTTTACGTGTTAAACGGTAAATACAGTTTCTTAGGACGTAATCTGTGCGAATCTTGTTGAAAGTGCAACGTATATGAGAGTGAAAATTTGAAAACGTCTTCAGAGGAACTGAAACCAAAATTTTTGTTGTTGCTAAATTAACCAAGAAAGAACCAACCTCCGTCAAAACGTAGACTCCGCCAGACTTAACCATATCATCGTTTGTGTTTCTTTGCTATCACAGTCTTGACCGTCAAGACCTGATTTAAATTCTTTCCTTCATCTCTCGATTTGCTTAGTAGTACAGTCAGGCTTGACAGACATTGCCTGTGGTGGATGGAACTGGTTCGGGATCGTGACCAATTATAGGACTTCTTAACCGGATTTCTACTTTTTATGATTTATACAATATCGTTCTTAATATCTGAAATTATATAGCTTATGTTAAGTGAATATTCGATGACGAATTTAAATAAAATTGAAAGAATTGTCTTAATTTAAGGTACTGTCTAGGCATTTGTCTGGAGTGACTGGGGTAAATCACGAAAATCCTCAGTAAGGACCTGCCGATTACGAAGCAGGAGTGCCAACTATTATTCTATAACGTTCCGCGGTTTCTGCTGTATTTAACAAATGAACGTAAAACGTCACATCATGAATTCTGTGACCCCCTCCTCCTACTTTGCCCTGTCTCAAAAACAATGATTTAAAAAATGTAGAGTAGGGTTGATGTGCACCTAACCACATTAAGCAGTTTCCTTCCTACGCTAATTAATTTACCCACTGTTGCAAAAACACCGGAAGTGGTCCGAAACTACAAAAGCATTTCGGAAGAGGAGTGGTTGCCATGTGATGCTAACAGGAGACTGAAAATTGAGTTTAGTGACACACTAAAGCAATTATTACACAGCAAAAGCTCACCTTTGACGTAAAACTACTTTTAGTTGTTGAAAAGGTTCGACCCCCTGTTAAGTGACATCATTTCTTGATGCCTGAAATTAATGGAAGTCTAGTCGAAACAGATGATCATTGAGGTTGGAGGCTGTAAACACCTCTGAATTGCCTGTCATTTGCGAGATTTCCGAGCCAAACATCACACAAGACATTCGTCTTATGAAATCTCACCCAGTAGAAGTAAACTCGTTCATTAATAGAGGTTTCTGTTGCGATAAATTAAAAAAAACTTCAGACCTTCTACGCAGGTCGGGCACTAGCTGAGGGAAACAGATACAATTTCATTTTAAACGTAACAAGTGACTGGAAGGTGATGCGATTACAAAATTATAGTGGTTTGTGAATATGTCTGTGTGATATACATTATTTGCTGTCGAAAAAGATATTTGGGGTCACTAAATAACATTTTTAAGAGCAAGAGTTTTGAAAGCAGTAGTTCGCTGGCCAAAGAACTTTCCATAGTTTGCGTAACCAGATGATTCATCACCGTGTTTGCAGAAACCCGCCACTAGAACCGGTAATGATCAGTTAGATTCTATACTCACTCTGACACACAAATTATAAATGATCCCTTTTCTGTTCTACCTCAGTCAATTTTGTTTTCTTTTCTTCAGATTTTCTTAATAAATATGTATATGAATTTCTTGTCTCTCCCACGCGTGCTATGTATCTCACAAATTTAATTTTTCTTGTTTTCTTATATGATGAAAAGTATAAATAATGAAGCTCCTCATTATGTAGTTTTCTCCAGCGTCATAAAAAAATTTCCAAATATTCTCTTAAGAATTTCGTTGAATAAATACGAAAGAAGGAATTAAAGTGTTAAATTACTCCATGCCCACAAATGGTACCCGGACGAGTTATCTAATAGCCTGAGACTAGATTAACCAAGGACTTTATAGAGTAAGCACAGCACATTCCCTATATAAGCATCACCTTCAGTGAGATTTAAGTCAGAAGCCGATTATGTGATTTGAATCTGGGCGCTAAATCACCCTGAGATCAACAAACGTCCATCCGAAGTTGAAGTCTGCGGAGTGGACAAACCTTTGTGGGATTTGAAACCTCAGGATTGAAGTGTGCTCAGTAAAGCTACTTTTCTCACCTGAGTTATAGTACCAGTCGGCTTAGGAAGATATATCGTGTGACAGAGACGAGAAAATATATGTTCTTACTGCCAGAACTTCAAGGTGAAAGAATTTGAATCGATACATCAAAATGGTACATTATTCTCTGTGCATAAAAGGTATGTCTACCTGCCTGACAAGATCAGGTGTTAAATTCTGGTGAATTAATACGTCCACCATACGTTTGTACTATTGAAATATTAAGGTCTCTTGATACTTCCTATCTATTAGACCCAATTATTTTTCATAGAATCTTTTTTGTAAAATTCTATGTTGTTTCCTTGCAGCGAATGGTTGATTTCTACAATTATACGGCTTCAATGACCACTTACTTAATTTTCCAGAAGGAGTCTAAGATTCTAAATTAATCTGTGTAATTTTTGATATCGTTAACCGCGGTGTAAGGAAATATAAAAATAATGTTTTTTAGGACATTTTCACGGTCGTCTAGCGGTTAGAACGCTGGCCTTGTAATCCTGGGGTCTCGGGTTCGATTCCCGGCGGTGCCCGAATTTATAACTTGTGTTGGGCAAGGCCGTGGTCTAGGCAACACGGAGTTTTCCTCCGTGGCATCCCAACAATTACTCCATTCACACACAGAAGAAGGCAATGGCAAACCACTTCTGGATGATCTGCCAAGAACGTATATGAACAGGTCCCAGTCCGAGAAAAGGATGGAAGGATCCTGTTCATATGGACCTGTCCTCAGACAGAACACTAAATAATAATAATAGGACATTTTATGTCAACTCGTGGTCCACGCAGATTATGCCTAAGAGTTTCACGAGTTAAGTAGAACCTACTATTTATCTTTTAATATTTTACTGCAACATTAAAGTAAAAAAAAAACGTGACGAAAAAGCCACATCGTCTACCTGTATTTTAGTTAACAAATATTATATTTAATTAAAATAAACGTTGAAGAACGCTGGTCTACGAAATCCCTTTGCATGAACTGAGTACCGCCTTAATGAGTTTTTGTATATACAAGAAGCATTTCCATTTCAATGGCGAATAATAGCACGGCTTCTTTCGTCCGAAAATAAATTACAATGTATTCCACGTAATTCGGTAACTGAAAGGAAGTCAACGTAAACACACAGCGCGTGTTTTGTTCATTCCATTACCATTTCCCTCGACTGCCCTTACTTGTTAGGCTACTGGCATTACGTACGCTGTTTGTCTGCTATCGATTCAATTCGATACTCTCCAATATGTTTTTATGTCTTTTCCAGATGGAGCGCTTTTCCAAGTTTGTTTTCGCGTTCCCGCGTCTCTTCAGGTCGTCTCTTTTTAATATGATCTACTTTGTTTTTCCACTGTTTTCCTTGTCCCCTTCTCTGAGTTGTTTGTCTTGTTAGTTGCTGCCGGTGAACTGAATAATCGGGACTCGACTTTCTTTTTCTTTTCTTTTTTTTTACGTCTAAGCCCATTCGAAATTTCATACTTTTCAGGAAACGTCAGTTATTTTTCTGAACATTGAAGCGTTTATGTTTCTCGTCAAATACATTTACAGCAACGTACCAAAGACCCCCTTTAACACAGCTCAGACAATGTATCACTAGAATCTCATAATTCACCTTCATCCGCTTGGCCTAACTCGAAGATCACAGTTTGTCCACCCCTTCGGATGACTTTATATGGTGGCGGCCGTAGATCGGTGTTGGTAAAATTCGAAATAGTTTACTTTCTGGACAGAAGATGCAGTATACTTATATAGGAGTTTTGTAATAATGTCGAAGAATTTATTTCGATGTTTTTGGATTTTGAGAACACGAAATAGAATTTAATACCGTTTAATAGATCACCCTCGGCTCTAACAAAAATTTTACGTTTTTTTTCTACATTTTAACTTTTATTTTTTATTTAGTGTTCTGTCAGACGACAGGTCCATATGAACAGGATCCTTCCATCCTTTTCTCGGACTGGGACCTGTTCATATACGTTCTTGGCAGATGATCCAGAAGTGGTTTGCCATTGCCTTCTTCTGTGTGTGAATGGAGTAATTGTTGGGATGCCACGGAGGAAAACTCCGTGTTGCCTAGACCACGGCCTTGCCCAACACAAGTTATAAATTCGGGCACCGCCGGGAATCGAACCCGAGACCCCCAGGATTACAAGGCCAGCGTTCTAACCGCTAGACCACCTCATCTTATTATTATTTAGTGTTCTGTCTGACGACAGGTCCATATGAACAGGATCCTTCCATCCTTTTCTCGGACTGGGACCTGTTCATGTACGTTCTTGGCAGATGATCCAGAAGTGGTTTGCCATTGCCTTCTTCTGTGTGTGAATGGAGTAATTGTTGGGATGCCACGGAGGAAAACTCCGTGTTGCCTAGACCACGGCCTTGCCCAACACAAGTTATAAATTCGGGAAGCCACTTAGTTTTCAGTTCGCCCGTTCTCTATATATGATATTTCACCGAGTGACTAGATCATTCATTTAAACTGTGACTTATTTACTGTTGCATAGAAGAATATATAAACTAAAAACATATAAATATAAACTGTCACTGTTCAAACTTGGAACTGAGATAAAAATAGCGAAATCTGGTATCAAATTCCGTAATGGATGAGGCAAATACGAATCTGCAGAAATTTTGCTCCACTATATTTAGGGAAATGAACATGGTTTTCCAAGATCACTGTCTTGCGGGATATTGCGCTGTGTAGTCTGGGAGGTATTAAATAAATTTTGTATGAGCTTATTTATCTTTATCGTAATTGACAATAATCTCAAAAACCGGTCATATAATTTCAAGAACTTTGTTACATAATAACGCATTATATCTTGATTTAATTGTTTTGTATAATCCCCAGCTGGGCCATTACGTCTTCTTCTGTGTGATAACCAAATCTCTGCAGAATAACCTAATTTCGAACTGTCCAAAATTTCCTTCTGAGTTAAAAACCTGATTGCAGAACGTGTGATGTACATTAACACCTAAATGAGCTAATCAGGAACACGAGTTGCCTACCTTCTGCCGTAAACTGCTCTCTGCAGTGTTCTTTGAAGGCGTCACATCACTCTTTGTCCTCTCTGTCCGTTGTTTGTCTTCTTTTCCTCCATTCTCTCGTTTAACTTTGTCTTTCTCTCGCAACCAGTGGATGAGAGAACAGGTCAAGTGTGAGTCTGATCTTTCGCCAGCTTAAACTGCGCGGTTTCCAATGATTCGTGCTGTGCAGACTGAAATGTTGGTTCCACCGGCAATCTAGCAGTGTCCAAACAGTCTTATATCGCTTGGGACGCTGGCCAATTATGTGAGAAGCCATTTTAGTTTCGTAAGTAGGAACGCTGGCCTTGTAATCCTGGGGTCTCAGGTTCTTTTCCCGGCGGTGCCCGAATTTATAACTTGTGTTGGGCAAGGCCGTGGTCTAGGCAACACGGAGTTTTCCTCCGTGGCATCCCAACAATTACTTCAGTCACACACAGAAGAAGGCAATGGCAAACCACTTCTGGATCATCTGCCAAGAACGTATATGAACAGGTCCCAGTCCGAGAAAAGGATGGAAGGATCCTGTTCATATGGACCTGTCGTCAGACAGAACACTAAATAAATAAATAAATAAAATAGGATCTGAGGTCTTCCCCACGCCTGAATTCCACATACACACCCTGAGAACACAAAGAAACATGTAAGTCTGGTGATAATTATCGTTAGATTTTGACAAAAAAAAATTTGAATTAGTCAAGAAATTTTAGCAAAACTCTCCAATACTAAATTTCATGGAAATCTATTCAGCCATTCTCAAGTTACGTGCTCATAGACAAGTGGACGGACGGACAGACAGACATTTTCATTTGGCATTTCACACAGAAGCGAACGGGCCTAAGACTTTAACCTTTTTGATTCGTAACCCAAGGACAGTGCTATGTTTATCTTACCGTGTACTTTTAAATTTTTCAGAATTATTTTCGCTAATTCATTTGACATTGAATTCAAAATAGAAACTTATATCATATTGCACATTACATATATTGTAATAGTTGTCACATTTTTAAGATTTTCCGTCAAATCACAATTTTAATAAGATAATAAAATATAAAATATTTAAAATATCATTTCACGTTCCGCATCGAATGATCGATTTTTACAAATTGGAACGTCGATCATTCGATGCGGAACGTGAAATGATATTTTAAATATTTTATTATCTTATTAAAATTGTGATTTGACGGAAAATATTAAAAAAAATATTAACCTAATTCACAATATGACGCAAATATACTACCTTACCACATTTTTAAGGTCTTGGGTTTTTAGTCGTCTCGCTACGCGGGTTTAATATTTCCACAAATACCGCGGGGTGGTGGGAGGTGTCGTGTGTCAGTCTGTGTGCGCGTTGCCTAGCCGATCGGCGCTCTGCTACCAAAGTGTAGTGTGAGTTCTACAGTCATGGCGGACGCACGGAAAGTTCCAGCAGCTGCGAGCAATTGAACCCCTAACAGATACTAAGGCATCACATGTCTGTGTCTCTGGTCAAATGCAACAGTAAAGTGGATTCGTACAAGCCGAGGCCACTGCCTGTAGTTAACGCGTATCGCATAAGATAGTGTCGTTGTGTATGAAGTGCGTATTTCAGAACTGTCTGCTTTTAATGTTGCCGGGTTACGTTTTGCTGAAGAAATATTAATTAAAAACGATAATTTCAGCAGAGTATAGACGTCATAGGATTGTCATACTTTCCGAAATGTAGTTTTTATTAAACGAATTGGGTCATTTGCACATATTGAAGTGTGTTTCGTAAGACGTTTATCGCCCCTGTGACTGTGTATGTGTGAGAGGCGTGGAACTATTCATAAGTTTAGAATTGTGTTAAAAACTGCAATTAGAGTAATAAATAACATTCGAGCCATATTTTAAAGTTTCATCTTCAAAGCTGAAAACATTCGACAAGCAAGAAATGAATAGAATGGGTAAGTACATACTTGAAGTGAATTTTTACCCCTCTCTCTGCGTCATTTGAGTTGTCCTTTTTATACACTGTTCTTCACAGTGTTTTGTTTAATCCATTGGGCAGAATAGGAACCATTACATCAACGTTTTCCGTTCACCCTTTACAGAGTTAGTAAATCTCATTTTTTCCAAATTTGAAATTGTCTGCAGCATTAAAGTGTGCCTTAATTAGTCTGAAATGGACGAGGGACCGTAGTTCCTTTGATGGTGGCTTCACAATTCAGTGACCTCGATAAATGCTTCTGGACAGACGGGACACCAAACACGATTACACGGTAGAACAGTCTCTGGATCGGAGCTATGTAATGACGTATGATTCCTCCCGAGCAGCACCCAGCTAATTCACTTGATGACAGTCTGAGAGAGGGGGGAGGGTAATGTTATCGATACTGATTTTAGAGGGGAGTGTCTCGGGAAGAGAATGGAACGAGTTTTCTAGGTGATTTTCGTGTTGGAACACCGTCTCACGCGCATACAATTTTAACTGTTTTGTACACTGTTGTGAAACGTAAATTTGTTGTTTCGACTGATAACCAGTTGTCATCAGGTCTTTAAATTATACTTAAGTTACTCCGCGTTTTTGACGCCAAATAATTTATTTTACAATTTAAAAAAATAAGTCAGTATATATATATATACATTATTTCGTTTTGTTCACGATGATTTGTTCCGTGCTAATGGTATATTTTTGTCTTTCCGTTGTCGCACGCACACACAAACACACACACACACATATACATATATATATATATATATATGGTGTAGGCAACACGGAGTTTTCCTCCGTGGCATCCCAACAATTACTCCATTCACACACAGAAGAAGGCAATGGCAAACCACTTCTGGATCATCTGCCAAGAACGTATATGAACAGGTCCCAGTCCGAGAAAAGGATGGAAGGATCCTGTTCATATGGACCTGTCCTCAGACAGAACACTAAATAAATAATAATAATATATAAGGTTTTGGTAAAACAATTGATATTCCATGAAAACGTTCTGTAACTTGGGTATAATTTATAGACTTGAAGATGACTGGGTGTCAGAAGAAACATGTAGTCGAACAAAAAGTTGATATTTCACAGTGGTAAGAAAACGTGTGATGTATAGAGGATAGAATGTGAAGACTGAAGGAGAAAACTAAAAATGGAAGAAAGAGAAGAGTCATTAAAGGAGAAGTTCGTCTTAGACAAAATAAAGAAAATCGTGTCAGAAATTGGGGAGTAAGAACGTGGGTACAAGGAGATAAAAAAGTAATTTCTGACGAAAGAGGAGGTCCACTCTAGAACAATGTCAATATATATATGTTTTATTGCGAAATTCGAGTGGCGGTATCAACGTTAAATAATTTAGCATCGGTTAAAATATTCAAGATAAGAAGATTCCGATATTACACTGGATAACGGGGCAAATTATACGCGTTGCCACGAGACACTTTAGTCTGTTGTAGACTCTACTTAGGCCAAAATTAGTCAAATCGGTTTAATATGGGGACGTTCTTATATCCCGTGAAAAGAACTAATTGTCTCTGTGGAGCAGAGTCGCTAAGATAGTCTATTAATTATTTTCCTTTCCTTGGAGCGAGAAAGTTCATTACCGTGTTCACAAAATTCCGCCACCGGTTCCTTTCACCCGTCTTCCCCTAAGATTCATTTTACTATTATCCTCCCATCTACGCCTAGGTCGTCCGAGTGGTTTTCCCCCAGGATTTCCCATACAAATTGTGTACACATTTCTCATCTCGTTTGTGCGTGCTGTATGTCTCGGATAATCTTAATAATATCTGAAGATATCCCATACACGATATCTTTATAGGTCCCGTTTATGTTCGTGAGTAAATTATTTCAGCGTGTCAAATGCGGCCGATGGTGTACAGTCACAATGGAATGATACTATTGAATTTATTTTATACTTTTTTTACGTGAGAAAGAGTATTATTCTCCTTTTTGAACATTTGAAATGTATTCAACACCTCAGTCATGCAAGAGATGCAAATTATGAAGTTAAGAGTGACGATGCATATCAGAGCGTCATTATAAAAGTGGAACAACTCACAATTATTTACCCTACGCGTTATTTTTGCTGAAATGTTTTCAGTAACTTCACCTTTTTTTCCCACACGAAAAGATAAACCTGTATTTATCTATATAACTTTGGGGTAATAATTGTATTTTAATTTAATCTGTTACGAACTCTGTTTGTGTGATGTTTGCATACAGCCTTGTCTCCTAGTTTGGTACATTATGGTGAAGTTATATAATGAGATTTCAGGTTACAACAGCGGTCTATTCTGGTATGAAAATGGTTGTCATCTGGGTTGTTTCAGAAGGATCCTGTTGTCTCTGAAACGTCGGTAAGCTTTACCGGTTTACATAGCACAGCAACCCAGAATAAAACCATCATAATGCTGCCGTGAGAAACCAAAAACTTATCATGTGGGATGTTGGGACGTTTCAGACGTTTACTGCCTCCATCATCAGGGCTATTAATTTTCTCTGCGTGAACATGAAACATCGACCAAAGCTGACTTAGATACTATTTATTATTTTTTATTTAGTGTTCTGTCTGACGACAGGTCCATATGAACAGGATCCTTCCATCCTTTTCTCGGACTGGGACCTGTTCATATACGTTCTTGGCAGATGATCCAGAAGTGGTTTGCCATTGCCTTCTTCTGTGTGTGAATGGAGTAATTGTTGGGATGCCACGGAGGAAAACTCCGTGTTGCCTAGACCACGGCCTTGCCCAACACAAGTTATAAATTCGGGCACCGCCGGGAATCTTACCCGAGACCCCAGGATTACAAGGCCAGCGTTCTAACCGCTAGACCACCTCATCTTATTATTATTTAGTGTTCTGTCTGACGACAGGTCCATATGAACAGGATCCTTCCATCCTTTTCTCGGACTGGGACCTGTTCATATACGTTCTTGGCAGATGATCCAGAAGTGGTTTGCCATTGCCTTCTTCTGTGTGTGAATGGAGTAATTGTTGGGATGCCACGGAGGAAAACTCCGTGTTGCCTAGACCACGGCCTTGCCCAACACAAGTTATAAATTCGGGCACCGCCGACTTCGATACTAACAAATGAAATCTCAGCAGTGAACCAATCCTGAGAGACATTCTAGCCTCTTATCATTCTGGTACAAGAGGCGATGTTCAGCTAACAGAGTTTGAGGTGGTGCAAAGGTTATTCGAATTAGGGTAATGGATACATGAATACAGTGCAATGTTTAAAGAAGTGAAGTGGGTTGTTGATGGAACATAATGGAAGGAGTGACGGTGGTCTCCTTGGGGGTGGGGTATGGGGGAGAACTCAGCGCGGTGATATTAGCTGGTACAACAGCCAGTGAGCAGCACAATGCAGCAACTTTTATTAAACGTGGATGCTAGTAATCCTGGGGGTTCCCCGTTGTTGCATGTAGCAGCCTGTTAGTATTTCCACGTTTTTAATTTATATTTTATGACAGTTGGGAATTTTTTTTTATGTGTGGCCCGTAGGATGGTTTGACTTCTTTATCTAAGGTTTAGCGAGAAGGAAAAATATTTTCCCGCCTTGTTTTTGCCTCTGACATTTGTTGAAGTTCATAGACCAGCAGGTTAACACAGTGGTTGTAGTTTCTTCGTATTTCTTTTTTTCAGATTAAGAGTAAAATGTTTCATTGCAGATTAAGAGCGCGCACTTACCAACACAACATCCGAAACCTTAATCATTTTAATCTGGAAGTTAATCTAAATTATTTGAGGGGCAGTGGTAATGAAGCATTTCATTGTTTCTTTTTTCTCAACAGGACTTGGATCTAACATGTGTTTACCTGCATGGACCATCATGTTATCCACATTTAAATACATTTTAATTAGCGTAATAATTTCATTGAAATATAGAATTTATCTATAACATTAGTATAATTAGTATAATAGTATTACGGATTTTCTTAAAGTGTCTAAATAATTGATATCATTGCCCATCGTAAGACCTTTCCTCTCCAGTATCTTAAAAAAGCAGAATATCTGATCAATACAATATAAGAAAAGTTATAAAATGCTATTATTCTATAATATTTGCCTGTAATGACGTATTGTTTTCAACATATCGACCATTAAATAATCGATAACTGTAGCTCACTCCTATCGATTATACCGCATTAAAGCATCATGAATGCAAACGAACCAAGTTATGTTGATTAAGCTGTGACGTTTCGCACGTTAAATCTGTGTTGCTCTGATATCTGTTCAGCCACTGTATACATTGCGTCGTGTACTGATCTCATACCTTAATGTATGAGTGGTATAAGTTTAGGCTGTCAAGTGTGTTCGCATTGAGTGAGGGTTGATATTCCAGCGACCGTGAAGAAGCCGAAGTTTGTCTTCTGGGTAGTAACGCCGCGTGAACTTCAACCCTGAAGATAGAGACGGTATGCTTCTCCGAAACATTGGTATCCCAGGTCAACATGGCGTTACCGCCCACGTGACTAACAGGCAATTATGTCATATTTGGGAGGATTTTGCATCGTGATGTGTTATATATGTCAGGGTTGGAATTCTTTGTTCATCTTAGAAAAGTCGTATATGTTTTGACATTTTATTACAATTCGCCAAATCTTAAATTACAGTAGTATCACCAAAGGAAGTACAGTCTTTTGATTTGATAATGAGGAGCTTCATAATTCACCTTGAAGATGACGCACGCGAGCCGAAACATGCAGCCACACAGGCCAGATAAAGTAATTCACTTTTGTTTCGATGGAATGTAATATTAGTATCTAGTGTTAATAATACAAAACTATTATGTTACAATAAGAAATAATAATTTGTTTGCTAATTTAAATACTATAAGGGTTATCAATGAGGAGTAGATGGGCGAGGCTTGTAGCACGCATGGAAAATATGAAAAATATCAGAAGGAAAGAGTCTGATTCTAATACCTAGTCGTAGGTGGAAAGTTGATACAATATATCATTGCAATTGGTAAAGGATATTAACCCTTTAAGACCCAGTGGTAACTATATGTACCACCTGCTTCACACAGTTATTAACTCTGCGTGTTGTATGTATGGTTTTCAGATTGTTCTCTGTGTAAACAGCGATTATTTCCTTAAACAGCGTCAACCAGTTGTCTTTTGTAATGGTGAAGTGTAGTGTTTTCTTCGCGGTACGGACTCACTGTTTAAACATTATGTACGCAATGCGTGTCTCATTATAAACAGCGATTATTTCCTTAAACAGCGTCAACGAGTTGTCTTTTGTAATGGTGAAGTGTCGTGTTTTCTTCGCGGTACGGACTGATTTATTAAATAATATTTAGACTAACGTCGTCTTTAAGGGGTTAATGACCAGTTAATGTGTCTGTGTAAAAAATTCCTGTTTGAGGAGGACACTCGAATATGAATTATGTTGTGAGTGAGCCCTTTGTTTCAATCTTGCCCTCAATCGTATCCCTTCCCTGTGAAGCTCTAGTAACGAGATGAAACTCCCCAGCAGTACAGTCAAATCTAAAAGTAGGAAGGTACATTGTGATTTGCTAGTCCTGTATGAGAGTAAAATTGCTTGATAAATATGACAAACGTTCGTTTCATAAGCTTGAGGTTAGAATTTGTCTTAGGGCATCTTATCACCAAGTCCCGTGAAATCTAACACCGGAATGTTTGTGCAGAATTGTAAATATAAGAGGAATGTGAATAGTATTATAATGCTTTGTGTTGAATTCAGTCGTTGTAAGGTTAAAAACACAGCACAAATGAAATATCAAAATAAGCCACTGTTTCTGTTGAGCGATTTTCCGCTAATTTAAATCGAGTAGCCTAAGGTAAATTGTGTTATAATATTCGTATAAAACATTAATTCATATAATTTAGTGAAAACATGACGAAATAATTGCAATAAAATCTGGAGAACGAATAAACCTAATTAATTATTTAATATTAACAGCTTAAGGTAGTGCGTCATGGTTATATTAAATCATATAGCTCAGTGGTATTCAACCTTTTTTGTTCGCGTACCCCCAGATATAATTTCTCTTCAACATTGTACCCCCAAAGGTGTTGATGTATAATTCAAGTTATAAGTAGTATATAATCTACATCTAAAATAAATTAAATAAATTACATTACTGATTATTCAGTGTTTATCATAAAATAATATTTTTTTTAAAATTTCACGTACCCCCTAAGATGTCTTCGCGTACCCCCAGATATAATTTCTCTTCAACTTTGTACCCCCAAAGTTGTTGGTGTATAATTCAAGTTATACATAGTATATGATCTACATCTAAAATAAATTAAATAAATTACATTACCGATTATTCAGTGTTTATCATAAAATAATATTTTTTTTAAAAGTTCACTTACCCCCTAAGATATCTTCGCGTACCCCAGGGGGGGGAATTTATTCTGCTGTGCAGTGACATCTGACTGAAAAATTATCAACCTGACGTTAAAGCAGTAAATCCTATATGCATCTCATCTCCCACATGCATGCTATATGTCCCGCCTAATTCATCTTCTTTGGTTTGAGTGGTTTGTCATTGGATAAGCTACCAAATATTTTGAATGTACACAAAATTTCTGTCACAGCCAACCAACGTACGCTGGCTGACGTAAACCAATGTTGACTTAAGTATGGAACGAGTGGTTTTTGCTTGTATTCGGGAAGTCCCTAGTTCGAATCTCTTGGCTGAGATTTATTGTGGTTTTCCTCAGTTTCTACAAGCAAATGCCATGGTAGTAACTTAAATGATGCCTTTCCGATTCATTGTTTTTTAATCACCCTGTCATTAAGCTCTATACAGTTTGAACTACTGACATTGTCGTTAAATAAATCACAAATAAATAAATTTGTATATTAACGTCCTCGAATGTAAAGTTTTTGTGATGTGATCTGATAATTGACTGTGTTCCTGGTATATATTGATACGCGTATCTATATGTGAATTATGCATGATATGGAACAATGAATAATGAAGAAATTGTTGGCAGATGAACATGCCGCAGAATTACAGAATAAATTCATTAATGACTTCATTATAATTTGTTAACTGAACGGGTGTGCGTTGGTGAGCGCGTCCCATTAAATAAAACGAGTCTCGTGTGTGGACTGGATATGGCCTTTTACCGTTTGGAAGTTCGTCTGCAAGGTCTCGAGAGATTGATCTTCAAAAATCGTTTTTGACACTCAAGCCTAAATCGCGACCTTAAAACAATTTGTAATACTTTTTGGAATTGGCTGCAGCGTTTCGGAGGTAGTTTCTGCTTCCTTGTTCAGGTGACAAGAGGACAGATTCCTAATCTTTGTGCCCTAGCTCGGTTAAGGGGCTCAAGTGTTTAGGCTTTTGTCCTCGTGTCACCTGAACAAGGAAACAAAACCTACTTCCGAAACGTTGCGAGTTTTAATACACGTGGACGACGGATGACGTAAAGAAAGTGATTCGAACAAATTATTTCAGCTTTTGAATGACCTTGGACAACCCTATCGGCCGCTATAGTCAGCTAAAATAAACCCCAGGTCGAAGTATGAAAATATATCAGCATTTTTTCTTTATGTTTTTGTCGTTAAGAGGTTAATAAAACGTTCAAGATTTCCATTCGGTCCGTGGCCCTTCTGGATGTGACCTTAATCTTGTTTGTCTGTTTCGTTAGCCCTTTTAAGAAAAGTGAGAAGGAGTGTTGTATCTTAAAATAGTCCGGGATTACTTAATTTATTCCGATTACCTCTTATAATCATCGCACTATATAAAATCCCATTTTAGAAGATGGCTGTCTTCTGGGTTTTAGCGTTTTGTAGTCTGGTGGGATTTAACGTTTCGTACGTCCCTCCTGTCTCCATCATCAGGGCGATGAGTGAATCACCCTCTAAAACGTTGATATACAAGGCGCTCAAAAGACAGCCATCTTTATACCCAACGCCGTGATAACCTCAAATGATACGATGTCCAATTTGATTAAAAAAAATCATCTGGCAGACGGCAAAGTTTCATTAAGAGCATGACGTTAAATGAGACACCCTGTAAATCTCATTCGAAATTCCTTCGAACTTCAACAGCTAAGAGTTTTTTCATGATTAAGGAAACAACCGAAATACTGTATGTGTGGGTAATTTGTGGGCTCCATCAATACCTATGGTTCACCATTTTTATAAATAAATCTTACTGGAATGTTAAAAAGACAAAGGTAAAGAAATCCCTGTTTATCTAAACAGCTTCAGATGTGCCCAACCTGTTCAGAACCGAATTTTCGTACGTCGTTTGTCACCGAAATGTTTCCTACCAGGAGGGAGATAGGATAAATTGATTACTGGGTTCCTGACCTTTCATGCTATCTTTTAGCACAGAAAACGGGAAGGAACAACATATTTTATGTGTAATCCACATACACTGTGCATCACTCACCGGTAATCCACGCACGAGTTATGGTTCTAACTTTAAATCGGGAGATACCGTGAAGATTAATCAACTCGTTCGTTAAAAGGAGTGTGTTTATAAATAAGTTTTCGTAGTAGGGCTACTCTGTCTTTTGCAAATTGGAGCGACTTTCAGTGGTTGTCAACTCGCGGGCCGCAAACAGTGTCAGAATATTAACAGTGCTGTTAGATTAAGTCTAGTATGCAGATTTGTTCACAAATTAATAATATTCTTTAACAATATCAGTCACCAGTAAGATATTTGTCACTGATTTTGCTTGTTAAACCTTTTAGAATCATGCTATTCTTATATCCGGTAAATGCTATTAATAATACAAGGTTGTACTGTGTTACAAAAATACACGCGGGCCGCAGGTTGAGAAACCCTGAGAAATATTTACTGTTGTGGTTTCTTGTCTGATACAGGATCAAGCTTGTTTTACTACAAATTACGTTTTTCGTTTACTGTGTGCAAAATTACCATGCGCAACAGATAGAAATCATTGGTAACTATGTGTACCACCTGTTATGACATTCCATAAAACTGTAGTCTTACTGCAGAGTGAAAAACAGAGCTTCGTCTGATTTTCAGAATAAACAGCGTTAACCAATGGACTGCTGTGTTGTTTTCTTTGCGGTAAGAACTCAACTTTTAAATGTTATTTAGATAAGCTTCGGTTTCAAAGGATTAATCAAGGAAGAAATATATTTCATTACCAGACACGAAACAAGGAATCTGCTACATAATTTAGAATGTATTATGTTGCTTATTAGTCGTCGGCTATTCTATTCCAGCGTCGTATTCCACCTCGCCCCCCCCCCCCCCCCTAAATAGAAGACTCTTCCCCTTTTTTTTACGAAATCCAGACATACGAAGAAAGAATACAGGCTTGTTACCATGGAGTGTTATATTAAGTTTAAGAAACGAAAAATAATAGCTAAAGGATTCCGAAGAGAATTTGTTAATCCATTAGAAATTTGTGCTAAAATCTCAAGAATTATTTTCTCTAAATTTCTTACGAAAAGTTTAATTGGATAATTAAACTAACACATCGTTACGCTATGAAGTTTAAGAGTATTTGAGAGACAACAGGTAAATATTAACAAAGGTTTGGTTGAAATTATAATTTAAAACAACGAGTTTAATAATTTGTACTTTTCGTTAAAAATTATTACGATTACCAAATCATTTAGAATCGGATTATCTGGACATGTATCTCGTATGTGAGAGAGGCGAGAATTTCACACGGAGTAGTAGTGGAAAACATGAAAGGAAGATAAATTTTCGTGCTGTATTACGTGGTTGTTGGATTGCTCTTTAAATGGTACCACTCTGTAGAATCTGCTTCAATGTCCACTCATGGAAACTGCCCGATTGGATCAGTGTACTGAAGAATTAGCGTCAGTATCCTACACGGAGTAAGAATGGAAAGATCGCTTTCAGTAGAACAGAAGTTCGCATTTCCTATGCGTCTAGTTGTGGGAACACGGAGAGACCGGAAGAGAATCAAAGTGCTTTTCTGTTCTACCAAATGCGGAGGTTGCAGTAGACAGATGTACCGATGTATCTGCCTTTATTGCGAGCTATATTTCACGTTCATGTGATATCTATTTTTACGTTGTAACCTTATCTAAGATGGTTCATTACGAATAACAGCGTCACCGTAATATTTTTAACACGTTCGATGTGAGATTTTAAAATTAAAGAAAAATACCACAACAGTGATACTTCCATAAATTTTCGGAATTAAATTTTGCTTGGAAACGGGACACCCAAGGTAAAAATATTATTACTCTTATAAACGAGCTATCGAATTCTTTCCGCTCTGAGTTAACGTGACCAAAAGACGTCAACGACCTAGTTTTATCGAGAACAGGTGAGCCTCGTTTCGTCATTAGGGCTCCTGGAAGCCAGTCTGACCGTACCACACATTTTTTATACAGCGTGTTCCATTTCAAACGCAATTCTAACCGCTACACATGATCCCCCTCACGCACAAAACGTCGAAACCAATGGCAGTATCGTTTTATGACAGCCGTGTCCCGTTCTTCAATCCGGACCCACTGTTTGAAATTGGTAAGGCCATAATTTCAGCTGTTCAGTCGCCCGATGAGTATTTGTCACGGGCGAACACTTTCTCTATCTGGAATTGATGTATTTTTATCTTATACTGTACTTCCTTGTCAGGATACGCGTTGGTACACGCTTCAGGAGACGTTCAGACGATTTAACGTCATGTATCAGGAGATGCGTACAGTTTCCAAAAGAACACGTGCATTCGTTCCCACAATCTTCAGACGAAGTTCCTTGTACCAAGGAATAGCAAAGACAGGGCTTAATTCCATGTGGCGTCTCTGTGTATTGTCATCAGTTAAGTGAGCTGAAGATTGACTCGAGACACATCGAATATCTGACGTGTATGGCGCAATAATCTATTGCCAGACGCTGTTATGTGGATGTCTCCTCGGGGACCCCTAGAGGGGCGGTACTGTGCCCTGGGGAGAATGCCCCTTCCCCCTAGGGCCTGTCTAAACAATGGTCAACTAGATTACTGCATCTCGACCGAGTTAGTGCGTAGTTCAAAACACGTTGAAACCGGCCCAGTGCAACGCATCTACGCCGTCTCGCACACTGAAGGATTGTGTAAATATTGGTCCACGTCAGACGTGGATAGCAAACCATGTCTTGTTGCATACTTAATTTTGTCTTTTCAAAGGAAACTTATAAATACAGGGTGTCCAAAAATACGTATGCACATTATAATGTTATAATATTGAATATTAAACCTTGTGTGTACACATTCTTCTAGATTAATCCAAATATTGCAGAATATTTCTCAGTTAATTAGGGATAAGAAGCCGTGATATAAATATCCTTACATTTTATAAATCCTCATGTAAAAAATTATCTTATACAATTGGTGCCTGCTTGGTAACCATTTTCGTACAAATTACATCTCTTACTCTAATGGAAGTAATCTATAGACGTAATTGCGAATCGTAAATGTTAAACATTTCTTGCGACCCGGAGCGCAGATTTGCTGAAAAAGCAAATCTGTAATGGTGTCTTAATGTTATTCTAGCCCTAGAAGCCCTCCCTAGACGTGAAATGTGTTTTCGATCTCGTTGTACCCTCACCCTTCTTAAATGTCTCATTCTGTTTGATTTATTTTGTTTAACGACGAGCCATGTCGCCTGTGATAGATTGCAGTGTTATCATTAATTGAAGAAGTAGGATCTGGGGGAGGGAGTAGTGCGCTGTGCAAATAGACAGTGGGACACGGGTAGATTCTAGGAACGCATTGAAGAAGTCGTCTTGTAAAACTCCGGCCTTAGGGGTTGAACCGCGTCCGATGTTGAAAATTTTCAAAGTTTTCCGTTGACACTATAGTTGCTATCTTCAGGACGAATGTTTAAAAAATTATGAAAATTATCAAAGAAAGTGAGAGAACATCAACGTTTTATTTTCTAGAAGCTGTTCCTTGAGTTCACTTTGATCGCTCAGCCCTGGTAGGCTCTGCGTTTATTAACTTCATTTTACGAAGGTATTCACTACGGTGGTCTAGCGGTCAGAACGCTGGCCTTGTAATCCTGGGGTCTCGGGTTCGAATCCCGGCGGTGCCCGAATTTATAACTTGTGTTGGGCAAGGCCGTGGTCTAGGCAACACGGAGTTTTCCTCCGTGGCATCCCAACAATTACTCCATTCACACACAGAAGAAGGCAATGGCAAACCACTTCTGGATCATCTGCCAAGAACGTATATGAACAGGTCCCAGTCCGAGAAAAGGATGGAAGGATCCTGTTCATATGGACCTGTCCTCAGACAGAACACTAAATAATAATAAGATGAGGTGGTCTAGCGGTTAGAACGCTGGCCTTGTAATCCTGGGGTCTCGGGTTCGATTCCCGGCGGTGCCCGAATTTATAACTTGTGTTGGGCAAGGCCGTGGTCTAGGCAACACGGAGTTTTCCTCCGTGGCATCCCAACAATTACTCCATTCACACACAGAAGAAGGCAATGGCAAACCACTTCTGGATCATCTGCCAAGAACGTATATGAACAGGTCCCAGTCTGAGAAAAGGATGGAAGGATCCTGTTCATATGGACCTGTCCTCAGACAGAACACTAAATAAATAATAATAATAATAATAATAATTTACTACAGTGCCCCACGCTTCAGGGGATGGGTGGACGGTATTTGAACCAGCGTCCACTTGCTTCAGTAGACGCATTGGTATTCGATGCATTGTAACACAGAAACGCAGTACGATATAAAACAAACGGTAAATCCATTGTGTGGACACGTACCGCAAATACAATTCTGTGACAAATAACGCTAAAAAATGAACTAATTTTCAAGTGGTTCCCGCTCAGGGTAAGGTAGTTGCTTTGTGCACTTGTCAGAACTCTCAGCGTGTTCACATACGCTGTTCAAAACTGATTTGCATGTTCAATATGAAGCGTGCGTGAAACCGATCACAATGTGTAGGGACGGTGGTCTGGGGTGGTTCCGTGTGGGTTGGGGGTGTTGTCAGGTTCGTTGAATATTTTGAATGGAGATGTGTCTGCTCGCGACACAGGGGAGTCGCCTTTAAAGAAAAATGTCTGGTGGTAATAAATCTGTGTACCATTATATAAGATGTCCCATAAGACACATTTACAATGCAGTTGCATTTTAGTGACTCCGTACAGTACAGTCCAGTTTTATGGAACATAAATTTTGCATAATTATAATCAGGCAGATGAATCCAGTCCAGACGTACAAAGATTGTATTTAGAAAAGAAAAATAGTTTATGAAGGTGAGATATATTGTAGGTCCTCGAGGCGATAAATATGAAGATGAATGTATTCTGACATGTTTCAGCGTGTAGTCTCATAGAAATTGAGGGACCTGATGATGATGCAGTCACCACTTCTGAAACGTCTCTCACTTTCTACCAAACTACGCCACTCAACATCTCAGAAGACATATCAAAGTTCAGAATAGATATAACTTCGGTAATGATATGGGTTGTATTTTTTGAAAAAGTTCCGACGTTTCGGCAAACTGTTACCGCCTTAACCATCTGGGGACGCAGGCACAGGTACATAGAGATAATTTTATCCTCCGTAGCGAATCAAATCTGTGTTCTAGAATAAATACAAGAGCAAATTACAAGACACTTACTCCCACTGCAGGAACCAATGATCGTTCAGTTGACAGAAGATTGCCATATTACGAGGACCAGTGAAGTCCACTTTCCGACATTGTTTTTGATGAATGTCTGGTTTTATATTTTCCTCCCAGCCACACTGTTCCAACAGTGGCTTCTTTATTTCGTGTTTCAGACAAAAATTCTGTATCTGTCCCACTCAGGTCTCTTTCGCGTTCTACGCAAATGTAATAAGTTTAAACAAATTGCATTACTTTTCCGGTTGGTCTCGTTCCTGATCACGTATGAAGAACGTGCATTTGTAACTAAATTGCTGTTAAAAACAATTACAGTCTACTCCAATTGCAACGCCATCTGTGTCAGATCGTCTTCTGTTCCAACACGCTGATTGTGCTGCACGGTTGGCCTGACAATTCAGCTGTTCGATCATTGAATAAGGCCTGCCAACTGTTGATTTTTAACTCTTTGCGGAAGCTTACGGAACCAATCTGATTTAGACATAAAACGTCATTCAAAAACTAGCGGAGATATTAATCAGCGTGGTAAATATTATTACCATTGCATCGTCTCTGTAATTATCTCCACATTGTCTGTTCAATCCCAGTGGAACAACAAATCATTCTGATCAACTTTATGAACAAGTACCGCCTGCAAATACGTATTCAGGCTACCTGTTTTACAAGCGTGCCGGAGAATTTGCCGAACAGCACGGCGCTACAAAGGGGGGATTCTTGACTGACTGGGCGACTGTTAGCTTTCTAAGATGGAATCTGCTTAATTTACTTCGTTAACGGCTAATTGGTAAGCAAGACTTGGGGGTTCCGGGTTAAAATCTCGAACCGGAGTCCGGCTACCATGCCTGGGGTTTTCCATGGTTTTCCTCAACCACTCCAGGCAAATGCCAGGATAGTAGATTTCTGTCTACTGGGTTGTTGCGCTGTGTGGTCTGGTCGATGTTAACCAACGTTTCGGAGGTCATACTGCCTCCGTCATCAGGGCGATGAAGATTTATGTCTTCTGGGTTGTTGCGCTGTGTAGTCTGGTCGATGTTTATCAACGTTTCGGAGGTCAAACTGCCTCCGTCATCAGGGCGATGAAGATTTCCGTCTTCTGGGTTGTTGCGCTGTGTAGTCTGGTCGATGTTTACCAACGTTTCGGAGGTCATACTGCCTCCGTCATCAGGGCGATGAAGATTTCCGTCTTCTGGGTTGTTGCGCTGTGTAGTCTGTTAGATGTTTACCAACGTTTCGGAGGTCACACTGCCTCCGTCATCAGGGCGATGAAGATTTCTGTCTTCTGGGTTGTTGCGCTGTGTAGTCTGGTCGATGTTTACCAACGTTTCGGAGGTCATACTGCCTCCGTCATCAGGGCGAAGATGACGGAGGCAGTATGACCTCTGAAACGTTGGTAAACATCGACCAGACTGTACAACGCAATAACCCAGAAGACGGAAATCTTCATACTCACCGCTGTGAAAACCTCAAATCTTACACGCCAGGATAGTACCTTAAATTAGGCCAGGACCGCTTCCTTCCACGTCCTCTCTAATTCACTGTTCAATGTCATCCTCTGATTCGACGTTATAATCTAAGCTGCTGGAAAAAGTATCGTTAAATAAAGTATAAATAAATAAAAAGAAATTTTTGTTTATGTAGATTGTGTACTGTTCCGCTGATTTAGATTCTATGATCCTCTGTGCGTTAATTAAAATAAGCGCGTTTCAAGTGACGGTTCATATATCAACACTGTGTTGCCATTTTGCTTATGAAACGTTCAAAACTCATCCATGTATTTAATATTAGAATACATTGTTCCCACCTTGAATGAAAATCCTTTTATAACAGCTGTAAAATTAACAGTGTTTATTATATAGGCATAATAAATAAGTTTTGTTTAAAAATGTCTGTGTTTGCCCAAATTTGTACGCCGATGAATGAAAATTCTGACGTCACAATTATCATTGTACCGCATACAAGCGGAAGTGATTAAGATGGGGTGGGAATGTAACTTGCAGGGGGCGGTTAGAAAACTGTACAGGTGACTCTCTTAACACCTAGGGGTTGCGTTCCTACGAATCGTCTTGTATAAGGTAAATTCGTAAAACGGGAAATAATTCTGTTCTAGAGACTTCTTGGTAAACTTTGGCTTATCCTAGCGGATAATATTAAAATGGATTTTAAATGTGGGTTTCATCAGTCAGGTTCATGATACGGCTTTTTGAACACGGTAATGAACCTACAAGTTCTGTGATTCGTTTGTTTTGCCATGCGCCATGTTTCTGTTCGATCACCGTGAAAATTTGATTTTACTTTTTTCCTCTATGGACATGATAAAGTTGGCTCAAACCGGGCCCTCGGACAAGTACCAGGAAACCACTGCCGTATTCTTTTGGCGTTTGCTTGTTCGCCCTTCTGTATTGATCAAATCTGTGTTCTGCTCTCTGCCTCTCTCTCTCTCCTCGTTCCTCCTGATGCGAACTTTGCAGCTTAATCGTTCATACGTAGAAGCAACCTGGACGTTGTCATAGCAACGCTCCTTGACTCATCTTCTGTGTATGTGCCTTAGCCGAGCTTTCCTTTTCGATTTATTTTCAAAATTACGTATTCTGCTCGAGTGAGGTTATTATTCAGAAATAATAACATACGATTTTTTTTAAAAAAAAAAAAATTGTGTGCGTGGTTACTTATGTAAGCGTTTGTCTGTCCTCAGGTAAAAATATTAGAACTTGTAGAGTAGAAATTTTTTTTTAAATATCGTGGTTACTTGTGCAGTTAAAGAAAGAATTTGGTCACCCTTGTAAGCCGGCTGGTTGATTCAGCCACGTGTATGTGTAATAACGATAGCCCATAAATAATACGTTCTGAAATCGTTCAATGTTTCAATTGAAATCCAGGTTATTACACAAGCTATTACGTAGTAAGCCTAAATTATTTTCGTACGTCAATATGAAGGTGGATTGAAGCGTCCTGAAACTTAATTAGATACCAGTTAGCTTTAGTACGTCGGTTAGTCATAAAACGCTTTGCCGTCTTTGTTGACTTAACCGTGTAAGAAGCAAGGTTCAATTAAATTACCTGCTTGATGGCTTAGTTCATGAAATAGTCGCTATGAACAACAGTGGCGTGATTGAGTTGCTTGTGGACACTTAAGGCCCCCATCTTGTCTGTGTTATAACAACAAGATGGTGGCTCTAATTTGTACCCGGGGCGTGCGGAATGCCGCAATATTGGGACTGCGTTGGAGAGAGAGGAAGGAGGGGAAGGGGAGGTCATTATTACGTAATGTTGGAGCTACTACATTAAGAGCTCTGATGATCGTGAACTAGATGGTTGTTACGGAAGCGGAACACAGGCAGCGCCTCCAGCGGCAGAGACTGTTACTAACAGAGCAAGCAAGCTTGTTAGCTGTCTTCCACCACAGAACTGTTTTAACCGTTATAATTTCTGTTGTCTTTTAGAAAAATATACGCGGTGTATGAGAGAACCTAATCTGTTGCTTTTTGAATGTCGAATAAGTTTGAGTAATGAAATTTTTATGGATATGAATGCTACAAATAAGTACAGTAAACGTCCGTAGATAATTTGCATGTTTTGGATTGGGGATGTGTGCACTGTGTAATGTGTGCAGCAGAATCTGAGTTCTTCCTGCGTGCCCCACCTCTCTTATATACATCCGGACTTGATCGTCTTTTGGTGGAGTACAAATTAACTTCGTCATAAACGCCTATGAAACTCCCCCCCTCCTCGTTCTGTTTCGTGCCTTAGGTCTAAATATTTTTTCCAGCATCCTGTTCTGAGACACATTATCATTTTTCTTCTCTTAGGCAAAGGAACTGTGTGTCACACACGTCTAAAATTGAAGGTTTATAATCATAGTTTTGTGTCGTCATACTTCAAATGTTTCGCTAAGAAAGGGAATGAAAGAATACCCTTAATTCACTTGTGTCAAAGCTTTCGTCAGATTGCACCTGTCTGTAATTTAATCTTCAAAATTACATTTTTCTCTTGTTACTGTCAGTTTCAAAAATGTTTGTACTTTGCCCCACTTTTGAATGTATCGTTTTTACTTTTAAAGTTGATTTATTACATAATCTGTATGTGTTGAGTGAGATACGCCATAGTTTGACTTAATCTTCAACCATATCATTTTTTTTTCTCATATTTTCGTTTACAATTTTTATCCGAAGCTCATCTCGATAATATTTAATCATTCAGTCCGTACCGCGAAGAAAACACAACTCTTAACCGTTACGGAGATCGAATGGTTAACGCTCGTTAGGGAAATAATGGGTGTTTAATCTGATATTCATACGAAACACATTTTGTAGTCAAAACGCAGAATTACCGAATGTTCGAGCTTGTGGTTTATAAACAGTTCATCCTCGCCTTTGGTAGTTTCAGATTATTTTTAATCTGCGTAAGGCATTGCAGGTTTCAGTTCAAGACGTCGAAAACGAAGACCCTGCCAGTGGTCTATCTGCTACTAAATAAGATGAATATTCTGTTCATTATTCTTCTGTGGCTTAAGACTTTCAGCAATTGGCTGTCATTAGGTTAAAATTTCTCGCAGTGCAGACTTTGTGTGTACGTAATCCGAGCAGATCGTAAAACGCAGATCGAAGATTTACCGCCCACTTCGTGTCATCTGCTTCACAAGAATTCACCGAGACACAATTTCTCCGAGCACAGCTGAAAATAAGATTTGCCTTCCTAAGAAGAGACAGAAATGGAGGACTGGGTCAGATAAGGGTAACAGAAGGAGGGTGAGAGAATTTGAGGCAGAGAGGGTGGGAAATCTGTGCGGGGGTTGGAGGAGACAAAGTGGGATGAGGCTGTGTGTAACAGTAATTTGCCACAAGGGTCCACTTCATGACCGGATCTCGAATTAAATGAAGCACTTGCCTGTTCAGAAGTTAGTGTCCCGTGGAGTTATTATACACGATACATGAACATGGCGGCTGAGCGCAGGGCTACCTACAGCTCATGTATGAAAGCATCGTACAACGTACGACACAAAATCTCGCCCTGCAGTTCGTAATAAAGTGTCCGAGGGAAAACGTGCATCGCTCATTCACAGAAGTCTCTTCCTCAGGACCCCAGATTATTTATACATATTTAAAGCTTTAAAATTCAGTGGTAACTATATATACCAAGTGCTCTGACTTACACCAACTGTGCATTTAGACCAACACAGTGTATTTATATTTTTCATATGATTCTCAGAATAAACAGCGATTATGTTGTTAAAAGGCATTCGTCGTTTAGGTAAGCTCCGATTTTAAATAATTAATGTTACAGCTGAAGTCTCGAGTCTTTGTCGCTTAAAAAAATTGTAAATTTTTTCGTAGAAAGTATTCTGATGATGTATCATTATGAGAAAGAACTCATTATAAAACTTGTATTCATATTGTGAAGTAAAATGTAAAACAGAAACGAAAATTAGCACACAAAAAAAATACTTTGTGACTGTGCCTATGAAGTCCTTATTATGTTCAGAAAATCTACAACAAACAACGTACGAGGTACAAGATGAAATTAAGAGACTAATTTATTCTATAAATTTTGTTTTATTTCGGATCAAAAACATTTATTTTTAACCCGCCTTTAAAAATATAAAAGATCGAGATGTAAAAAAAAATCATATCATTTATGGATATTAAACCTTGTCTCGTCTTTTCGGGAGAACGTAAATCAGCGGTATTATAAAACAAAATGTTTGGGGGGGGGGGGGGGGGAAAGTGTGAACTCAGTCGCGTAGCTTCATGGCTAGTTGATGGCTGTCTTCTGAGTTGTAGCGACGTGTAGTCTGGTAGAAGTTTAGCGACGTTTCAGAGGTCCTTGCCGCTTCCATCATCAGGTCGAACCATCGTCCTGATATTGGTTTAGTTAAAGTCATTGAACTTCTCGCCCTGCAGACCGACTGCCCTTCCTTCAAAATTATAAATTGAAGGTACCGACGAGATTGCTTATCTGAACGTATATCAGGTCATTACATCGGGCCCTTCCGTCGTATTCAGCCACTTTCACGAGATGATTAATGGTGAAGGATGTGGAAGCCATGACCCGTACACATTTGTCGTACTTATTTTCCTGTCATAAGCTTCATTTGATGGCATTTGTTATAACAGCGTTGTCCAGCTGGCGGCCCGTGGGTCACGTCCGGCTCGAGGTAACTTCCAATCCGGCCTTCAGAGTTATCTGTTAATTTGTTACAAGATCATTTTCCGAATGAACAGGAAAGTGGTTATCTTGTATGTTGCTTTACGAACAGCGGCCACACATGGCGTCTACTTCAAAACCCTGTTTTAAAATGTAAGTTTTTTTTCAGGTAAAAACTATGAGACACCAGCTATTGGCAGGAAGAAATTTAAATATGTGTTGCCTTGTATTATACCTGCTTAAATCCTTTATGTATATTTACAACTTCTTCCAGAGAGGTTCGGTGTATTTCTGACGCAGATTTTTATTGGTGTAGTATCCGGTTTGAATCTAGGTTTGCTTACAGGCTTTCTGAGTAAAACATTTAGTAATGTTTCTTCGTAAGATAGTGTAGTTGCGTCATATTGTGATTTATTAAATTAAAATTAAATTATTTGGTTATTCCGTCAAATCACAATGTATTTAAAATAAGATAATTAAAATAATTAAAATATCATTCTGTGTTCCATATCGAATAATCGATTTACAATTGGAACAGTTACAACATGTTTCGGTTTTATTAAACCATCATCAGGTGTAAAATTATATTAAATTTAAAACTCAATTACAATTTTTTACAATTTTTCGTAGTGTAGTTTTTTGGAGGTCGTGTCCAGATATTTTTATATAATGGATCAACTTTATTGTTTGAAGTGATGCTTTTGATGTTTACATCGGTCTGTGAAGTAAATTATTCAAAGAAACATTAATGAATATGGATTAATATAGAAAACAATTAAATAAATAATATTATAAGGAAAGTAAAATAAACATACCAGAGATGAAATAGCAGACAACACAATTGTGTCTGGAGGTGATCCAGAAGTATTACCGTATCCGATCAAGGTTTATTACTGAATGCGGTTGCTAGTGGGGAGTAGGTGAAAGGTGGTTGTCAGAGTTGGGGTCAAGGAACTGAAGGGCATTAAAAATGGGGTTATTAAGGTAAATGTTATTGTCGTTAAGGCAGATGTTTTGTTTATAAGTTTGTTGTATGTGATATTTTTCTATTGTATCTCTATGTCATTTATTTTGTACTATTTTTAGAATGCCCATTGTTTCTGTTATTGTATTGTATGCGTGTCCTGTATTCAGAATATGTTTTGCGTATGCAGAATTATATTTGTTGTGTTTTATAGCGTGCGATATGTTCTTTATATCTGTGTGTGAAAGTGCGGCCAGTTTGACCTATATATGTTAATGGGCAATCTTATTTTAATTATCTTATTTTAAATACATTGTGATTTGACGGAATAACCAAATAATTTAATTTAGTAATGTTTCTTCGTCAATCTAAGCTCATGCTGGGATATTACCAGTGTAAGCCTGTATGCATTTCATTGAAGCCTATTTTAATATTATCTTGTAATTTACACCTAGGTCTTCGAAGTGGGCTGTTTACTTCAGATTACAGAGATTTGTGTGTTTATCAGCCGTCCTATTTCTGCTACATTCCCCACCCATCTTGACCTCTTTAACTTGCTTATCACAAATTCTTCCCTGCTCCATCCTGTCGACTACGTATCTTTTCGTGGGTTTTCGTTTGTAGGAATTTTTTCGGACGACAGAGTAGCATTTAATCTCTGAGGTCACTGTTCATTATCGACGGAGCTATGTAGATGGTAAATCTAACTAATTAACACCCCAGAGACTTAATTAAGCTGCATACCTCAACTTGACCTCCTATGGCGTAATATTTCATGCTGGTATTGTAATTCTCCTGAAGCATTTAAAACACCATTCAAGATAGTGGTAATGCAGGATTTATCCTAATTTTCCACAGGTATCTTGACTGAGATTTATCGAGGTTTTTGCAACGCACATTCATTGATAATACCTTGAATTATGCCAGGTCCACCTCCTTCCATTATCTTATGTGATGTATAAGTCATAATCTAATCCTGCGTTGTATTGTGTTGGCTGCTAAGAGCGTCGTTAAATAAACCATAGTTAAATGTCCATAGATCTATGAAATGACGTCATGCATGTATCATAGAAACCTGTCCAGCATTCAGGGCCCTCTGATTTGAAAATACTTAAACGAAAAGCCATATTAGTTCATAGGAACTTGTTCGTGGTAATATTAAGTTTCTCAATCTTAGAAATGTCTTTATTCGGTTTTTACACTTTTTGGGTAGCTCTGTCGGTGATTTCTGTCCGCCTCCATGTTTCTTCCTCTGGTCAAAACAAACACGATGGTGCAATTAGATTCAACCCCCCCCCCCCCCCAGTTATGTAACTTTCGTTGTGTGTGCAGAAGAGGACACAAGTAAACTTAATTTGGTCAGAAGGTGGTTTATCGCAGGGTGCCCTGCTATCAGTCGCATGTAATGAATGTTTACGTGTTGGAGTTACGCTTGTAGCAGGGTGCCAACGTAAGAAGTTCTGATTAGTTACTTCTAGGGAGACATCTGATGTTGGGTTAAGTTAGGTTAGGTTAGGTTAGGTTGGCTTAAGTTAGGTTAGGTTAGGTTGTGTTGGGTTAGGTTGAGTTAAGTTAGGTTAGGTTAGGTTAGGTTAGGTTAGACCGTGTATATTGTACGGTATCCACTTTCCGCCCAAGACGCC
This sequence comes from Zootermopsis nevadensis, assembly GCF_977971745.1. Taxonomy (NCBI): domain Eukaryota; kingdom Metazoa; phylum Arthropoda; class Insecta; order Blattodea; family Termopsidae; genus Zootermopsis; species Zootermopsis nevadensis. The sequence goes on along the minus strand of NW_028259148.1, from coordinate 2,041,294 downwards.
ACGACGAATATAGTCCCTCTGATCGGCGTCGACTCTCTGGCATCGCGCCCACCGTAATTCAACGGGTTTGACGCCATTTTTGGCGTCGCGACGCCTGGCGTTGATTTCACAAAATCGCTCTCAAAGTGTTCTCAACTGTTTGAGACGTTCACGTGTGATACAATGATGGCTTCGCGGCTAGTAGCGTCGCGACGCTCGGCGTCGGTTTTCTACTTCAATATCTGCTGTACGTTAGGCGTATTTCGAAGGCAACGCCATGATCAGCGTCGCAACGTTAAGTTAGTTTCGGTTAGGTTAGGTTCGGTTAAGTTAGGTTAGGTTAGGTTGGTTTAAGTTAGGTTAGGTTGGGTTAGGTTGGGTTAAGTTAGGTTAGGTTAGACCGTGTATATTGTACGGTATCCACTTTCCGCCCAAGACGCCACAACGAATTTAGTCCCTCTGATCGGCGCCGACTCTCTGGCATCGCACCCACCGTAATTCAACGGGTTTGACGCCATTTTTGGCGTCGCGACGCTCGGCGTCGGTTTTCTAATTTAGTCCTCGCTGTCATCGGGTCACATCTGATGAACATTTGTCGTTATTTGAAAGCGTCGCGATGGTTGGCGTCGCGACGCCTGGCGTCGATTTCACAAAATCGCTCTCAAAGTGTTCCCAACTGTTTGAGACGTTCACGTGTGATACAATGATGGCTTCGCGGCTAGTAGCGTCGCGACGCTCGGCGTCGGTTTTCTACTTCAATATGGGCGTTACGTTAGGTGTATTTCGGAGGCAACGCCATGATCAGCGCCGCAACGTTAAGTTAGGTTGGGTAAGTTAGGTTAGGTTAGGTTAGGTTGGGTTAAGTTAGGTTAGGTTGGGTAAGTTAGGTTAGGTTAGGTTGGGTTGGGTTAGGTTAGGTTAGGTTAGGTTGGGTTAGGTTAGGTTAGACCGTGTATATTGTACGGTATCCACTTTCCGCCCAAGACGCCACAACGAATTTAGTCCCTCTGATCGGCGCCGACTCTCTGGCATCGCACCCACCGTAATTCAACGGGTTTGACGCCATTTTTGGCGTCGCGACGCTCGGCGTCGGTTTTCTAATTTAGTCCTCGCTGTCATCGGGTCACATCTGATGAACATTTGGCGTTATTTGAAAGCGTCGCGATGGTTGGCGTCGCGACGCCTGGCGTCGATTTCAAAAAATCGCTCTCAAAGTGTTCCCAACTGTTTGAGACGGACACGTGTGATACAATGATGGCTTCGCGGCTAGTAGCGTCGCGACGCTCGGCGTCGGTTTTCTACTTCAATATGTGCGGTACGTTAGGTGTATTTCGAAGGCAACGCCATGATCAGCGTCGCAACGTTAAGTTAGGTTGGGTAAGTTAGGTTAGGTTAGGTTGGGTTAAGTTAGGTTAGGTTAGGTTAGGTTGGGTTAGGTTAGGTTAGGTTAGGTTGGGTTAAGTTAGGTTAGGTTGGGTAAGTTAGGTTAGGTTAGGTTAGGTTGGGTTAGGTTAGGTTGGGTTGGGTTAGGTTAGGTTAGGTTAGACCGTGTATATTGTACGGTATCCACTTTCCGCCCAAGACGCCACAACGAATTTAGTCCCTCTGATCGGCGCCGAATCTCTGGCATCGCACTCACCGTAATTCAACGGGTTTGACGCCATTTTTGGCGTCGCGACGCTCGGCGTCGGTTTTCTAATTTAGTCCTCGCTGTCATCAGGTCACATCAGATGAACATTTGGCGTTATTAGAAGGCGTCTTGATGGTTGGCGTCGATTTCACAAAATCGCTCTCAAAGTGTGCCCAACTGTTTTAGACGTTCACGTGTGATACAATGATGGCTTCGCGGCTAGTAGCGTCGCGACGCTCGGCGTCGGTTTTCTACTTCAATATGTGCGGTACGTTAGGTGTATTTCGAAGGCAACGCCATGATCAGCGTCGCAACGTTAAGTTAGGTTGGGTAAGTTAGGTTAGGTTAGGTTAGGTTGGGTTAAGTTAGGTTAGGTTGGGTTAGGTTAGGTTAGGATAGGTTAGGTTAGGTTAGGTTGGGTTAGGTTAGGTTAGGTTAGGTTGGGTTAGGTTAGGTTAGGTTAGGTTAGGTTGGGTTAGGTTAGGTTAGGTTAGGTTGGGTTAGGTTAGGTTAGGTTAGACCGTGTATATTGTACGGTATCCACTTTCCGCCCAAGACGCCACAACGAATTTAGTCCCTCTGATCGGCGCCGAATCTCTGGCATCGCACCCACCGTAATTCAACGGGTTTGACGCCATTTTTGGCGTCGCGACGCCTGGCGTCGGTTTTCTAATTTAGTCCTCGCTGTCATCGGGTCACATCTGATGAACATTTGGCGTTATTTGAAAGCGTCGCGATGGTTGGCGTCGCGACGCCTGGCGTCGATTTCAAAAAATCGCTCTCAAAGTGTTCCCAACTGTTTGAGACGGACACGTGTGATACAATGATGGCTTCGCGGCTAGTAGCGTCGCGACGCTCGGCGTCGGTTTTCTACTTCAATATGTGCGGTACGTTAGGTGTATTTCGAAGGCAACGCCATGATCAGCGTCGCAACGTTAAGTTAGGTTGGGTAAGTTAGGTTAGGTTAGGTTGGGTTAAGTTAGGTTGGGTTAGGTTAGGTTAGGTTGGGTTAGGTTAGGTTAGGTTAGGTTAGGTTGGGTTAAGTTAGGTTAGGTTGGGTAAGTTAGGTTAGGTTAGGTTGGGTTAGGTTAGGTTGGGTTGGGTTAGGTTAGGTTAGGTTAGACCGTGTATATTGTACGGTATCCACTTTCCGCCCAAGACGCCACAACGAATTTAGTCCCTGTGATCGGCGCCGAATCTCTGGCATCGCACCCACCGTAATTCAACGGGTTTGACGCCATTTTGGCGTCGCGACGCTCGGCGTCGGTTTTCTAATTTAGTCCTCGCTGTCATCAGGTCACATCAGATGAACATTTGGCGTTATTAGAAGGCGTCTTGATGGTTGGCGTCGCGACGCCTGGCGTCGATTTCACAAAATCGCTCTCAAAGTGTTCCCAACTGTTTGAGACGTTCACGTGTGATACAATGATGGCTTCGCGGCTAGTAGCGTCGCGACGCTCGGCGTCGGTTTTCTACTTCAATATGTGCGGTACGTTAGGTGTATTTCGAAGGCAACGCCATGATCAGCGTCGCAACGTTAAGTTAGCTTGGGTAAGTTAGGTTAGGTTAGGTTAGGTTGGGTTAAGTTAGGTTAGGTTGGGTTAGATTAGGTTAGGTTAGGTTAGGTTGGGTTAGGTTAGGTTAGGTTAGGTTGGGTTAGGTTAGGTTAGGTTAGGTTAGGTTGGGTTAGGTTAGGTTAGGTTGGGTTAGGTTAGGTTAGGTTAGACCGTGTATATTGTACGGTATCCACTTTCCGCCCAAGACGCCACAACGAATTTAGTCCCTCTGATCGGCGCCGACTCTCTGGCATCGCACCCACCGTAATTCAACGGGTCTGACGCCATTTTTGGCGTCGCGACGCCTGGCGTCGATTTCACAAAATCGCTCTCAAAGTGTTCCCAACTGTTTGAGACGGACACGTGTGATACAATGATGGCTTCGCGGCTAGTAGCGTCGCGACGCTCGGCGTCGGTTTTCTACTTCAATATGTGCGGTACGTTAGGTGTATTTCGAAGGCAACGCCATGATCAGCGTCGCAACGTTAAGTTAGGTTGGGTAAGTTAGGTTAGGTTAGGTTGGGTTAAGTTAGGTTAGGTTAGGTTAGGTTAGGTTGGGTTAGGTTAGGTTAGGTTAGGTTAGGTTAGGTTGGGTTAAGTTAGGTTAGGTTGGGTAAGTTAGGTTAGGTTAGGTTAGGTTAGGTTGGGTTAGGTTAGGTTGGGTTGGGTTAGGTTAGGTTAGGTTAGACCGTGTATATTGTACGGTATCCACTTTCCGCCCAAGACGCCACAACGAATTTAGTCCCTCTGATCGGCGCCGAATCTCTGGCATCGCACCCACCGTAATTCAACGGGTTTGACGCCATTTTTGGCGTCGCGACGCTCGGCGTCGGTTTTCTAATTTAGTCCTCGCTGTCATCAGGTCACATCAGATGAACATTTGGCGTTATTAGAAGGCGTCTTGATGGTTGGCGTCGATTTCACAAAATCGCTCTCAAAGTGTTCCCAACTGTTTTAGACGTTCACGTGTGATACAATGATGGCTTCGCGGCTAGTAGCGTCGCGACGCTCGGCGTCGGTTTTCTACTTCAATATGTGCGGTACGTTAGGTGTATTTCGAAGGCAACGCCATGATCAGCGTCGCAACGTTAAGTTAGGTTGGGTAAGTTAGGTTAGGTTAGGTTGGGTTAAGTTAGGTTAGGTTGGGTTAGGTTAGGTTAGGTTAGGTTAGGTTAGGTTAGGTTAGGTTAGGTTAAGTTAGGTTGGGTTAGGTTAGGTTAGGTTAGGTTAGGTTAGGTTGGGTTAGGTTAGGTTAGGTTAGACCGTGTGTATTGTACGGTATCCACTTTCCGCCCAAGACGCCACAACGAATTTAGTCCCTCTGATCGGCGCCGACTCTCTGGCTTCGCACCCACCGTAATTCAACGGGTTTGACGCCATTTTGGCGTCGCGACGCTCGGCGTCGGTTTTCTAATTTAGTCCTCGCTGTCATCGGGTCACATCTGATGAACATTTGGCGTTATTTGAAAGCGTCGCGATGGTTGGCGTCGCGACGCCTGGCGTCGATTTCAAAAAAATCGCTCTCAAAGTGTTCCCAACTGTTTGAGACGGACACGTGTGATACAATGATGGCTTCGCGGCTAGTAGCGTCGCGACGCTCGGCGTCGGTTTTCTACTTCAATATGTGCGGTACGTTAGGTGTATTTCGAAGGCAACGCCATGATCAGCGTCGCAACGTTAAGTTAGGTTGGGTAAGTTAGGTTAGGTTAGGTTGGGTTAAGTTAGGTTAGGTTGGGTTAGGTTAGGTTAGGTTGGGTTAGGTTAGGTTAGGTTAGGTTGGGTTAAGTTAGGTTAGGTTGGGTAAGTTAGGTTAGGTTAGGTTAGGTTAGGTTAGGTTGGGTTGGGTTAGGTTAGGTTAGGTTAGACCGTGTATATTGTACGGTATCCACTTTCCGCCCAAGACGCCACAACGAATTTAGTCCCTGTGATCGGCGCCGAATCTCTGGCATCGCACCCACCGTAATTCAACGGGTTTGACGCCATTTTTGGCGTCGCGACGCTCGGCGTCGGTTTTCTAATTTAGTCCTCGCTGTCATCAGGTCACATCAGATGAACATTTGGCGTTATTAGAAGGCGTCTTGATGGTTGGCGTCGCGACGCCTGGCGTCGATTTCACAAAATCGCTCTCAAAGTGTTCCCAACTGTTTGAGACGTTCACGTGTGATACAATGATGGCTTCGCGGCTAGTAGCGTCGCGACGCTCGGCGTCGGTTTTCTACTTCAATATGTGCGGTGCGGTACGTTAGGTGTATTTCGAAGGCAACGCCATGATCAGCGTCGCAACGTTAAGTTAGGTTGGGTAAGTTAGGTTAGGTTAGGTTTGGTTGGGTTAAGTTAGGTTAGGTTGGGTTAGGTTAGGTTAGGTTAGGTTAGGTTGGGTTAGGTTAGGTTAGGTTGGGTTAGGTTAGGTTAGGTTAGGTTGGGTTAGGTTAGGTTAGGTTGGGTTAGGTTAGGTTAGGTTAGACCGTGTATATTGTACGGTATCCACTTTCCGCCCAAGACGCCACAACGAATTTAGTCCCTCTGATCGGCGCCGACTCTCTGGCATCGCACCCACCGTAATTCAACGGGTCTGACGCCATTTTTGGCGTCGCGACGCCTGGCGTCGATTTCACAAAATCGCTCTCAAAGTGTTCCCAACTGTTTGAGACGGACACGTGTGATACAATGATGGCTTCGCGGCTAGTAGCGTCGCGACGCTCGGCGTCGGTTTTCTACTTCAATATGTGCGGTACGTTAGGTGTATTTCGAAGGCAACGCCATGATCAGCGTCGCAAGGTTAAGTTAGGTTGGGTAAGTTAGGTTAGGTTAGGTTGGGTTAAGTTAGGTTAGGTTGGGTAAGTTAGGTTAGGTTAGGTTAGGTTAGGTTAGGTTGGGTTAGGTTAGGTTAGGTTGGGTTAGGTTAGGTTAGGTTAGACCGTGTATATTGTACGGTATCCACTTTCCGCCCAAGACGCCACAACGAATTTAGTCCCTCTGATCGGCGCCGACTCTCTGGCATCGCACCCACCGTAATTCAACGGGTTTGACGCCATTTTTGGCGTCGCGACGCTCGGCGTCGGTTTTCTAATTTAGTCCTCGCTGTCATCGGGTCACATCTGATGAACATTTGGCGTTATTTGAAAGCGTCGCGATGGTTGGCGTCGCGACGCCTGGCGTCGATTTCACAAAATCGCTCTCAAAGTGTTCCCAACTGTTTGAGACGTTCACGTGTGATACAATGATGGCTTCGCGGCTAGTAGCGTCGCGACGCTCGGCGTCGGTTTTCTACTTCAATATGTGCGGTACGTTAGGTGTATTTCGAAGGCAACGCCATGATCAGCGTCGCAACGTTAAGTTAGGTTGGGTAAGTTAGGTTAGGTTAGGTTGGGTTAAGTTAGGTTAGGTTGGGTAAGTTAGGTTAGGTTTGGTTAGGTTAGGTTAGGTTGGGTTAGGTTAGGTTAGGTTAGGTTAGGTTAGGTTGGGTTAGGTTAGGTTAGACCGTGTATATTGTACGGTATCCACTTTCCGCCCAAGACGCCACAACGAATTTAGTCCCTCTGATCGGCGCCGACTCTCTGGCATCGCACCCACCGTAATTCAACGGGTTTGACGCCATTTTTGGCGTCGCGACGCTCGGCGTCGGTTTTCTAATTTAGTCCTCGCTGTCATCGGGTCACATCTGATGAACATTTGTCGTTATTTGAAAGCGTCGCGATGGTTGGCGTCGCGACGGTTGGCGTCGCGACGCCTGGCGTCGATTTCACAAAATCGCTCTCAAAGTGTTCCCAACTGTTTGAGACGTTCACGTGTGATACAATGATGTCTTCGCGGCTAGTAGCGTCGCGACGCTCGGCGTCGGTTTTCTAGTTCAATATCTGCGGTACGTTAGGCGTATTTCGAAGGCAACGCCATGATCAGCGTCGCAACGTTAAGTTAGGTTGGGTAAGTTAGGTTAGGTTAGGTTAGGTTGGGTTAAGTTAGGTTAGGTTGGGTTAAGTTAGGTTAGGTTAGGTTAGGTTAGGTTAGGTTGGGTTAGGTTAGGTTAGGTTAGGTTAGGTTGGGTTACATTCTCGCCATGTGAGTTGGGTCGTCTCAGCGGAAGGTAAATTACTGGAAGGAATGTATCAGTCAGGAAATGTCTGTGTCTACTGAGGTTCTCAAGGAGATGAATGTAGCAATGTTCTTTGGTTGTGACTGAGTGTGGACTCCTAAGTAGAAGACAGCGCTTCGAGGACGCACGCTGAAACTTTCTTATAAAAAAAATTGTAATATCTTATTCTGGTGTTTCATCTCATGAACGAAGACCGAGTTTTGGATAGGCAATATTAAAGATGGGCAGGTCAGCTTTAATTTTTTATGAATTGGTGGTTTAATATAAATCAGAGAGCTTAGATTAAAACAGAAGGGTCGGTTTCGAAATGGGCGTCGAAGCGTGTTATACTGAAAGTGAATTATATTTTTTTTTTCCAGTGTCAAGTTTGATGAATACACTTCAATACCCGCTAAATTAATAGAAAATGATTCGTTATAATAAATCAAGAGTGAGTTGTATTTTTAATTTCACGATGTTACTGGGCTGATTATTCTAATTTGATGTACTTCATCAGAATTATCCATTTTGGAACTTATTCATGTAGAAACATGCCCATACTTTAATTATAAAAGTACGTACTCATGTAAAGGATCACATTGGTCATTGTCAGTCAAAAATGTGCTGAATTATAATATATCAGCGTCTGAATGGGATATAAGTATTAATAAATATTGTGACTAACACAATGTGTTTTTACGTTGCCCTGTGAAAATTCAAATTGGGCAAGTGATTTTAACATGTCAGCAGCAGAAATTATGTGAGTGCGTTCCCGCGTATTGCAATTTGTGGTATTTATTTTTTTTTTGTATAAAATGATTCAAACGCCAGCGATATTCTTCATTTGTATATTTGCACACACATTGGACGAGAAATATATTTGTGGTCAAACAGATTCCTACCTTACCGGTTGTGTCAGTCTTTGTAAGTTACCGCATTTAGTTCGCGTAAGTTGAAACATGAGGACTTACATTTTAAAACGTAACCCAAACACGATCACATGTTACGGTACAGACATTGAATCAGAACCAGGTCCGCCCACGTGCAATATACTGTCATAACACTCGAGTGAAGGTCATTTTGGTTGCTAGGCCGCTGTCTACTCCGGTTGTGTAGTTTGGAACATGTTGAATTTACGAGATGGACGTGTCGTTAATTCTCAAACAGAATTCCGCACTCAAATCGTTTGCTGCTGTTCATGAAGCATTTGACAGTTCGTGTCCTGACAATGAAGTTCCGAGTAAGTAAGTGTTCGTGAAATTGACTTTGAATTAGGATGATATTAAATACTTCATGGTTAAGTGTTTTGAGGCTGAAGTGGTTTGGGATTGATGTTTGGGTTTTGAATCCCTGAAGATGAAGACGGTATTTTTATTCGAAACGTTGGTCACAGCCCAGAATAAAACAATCTTGAATGAGACGTTCTTAATTAAAACTAGTGAACATTATATTACGATTTCAGTGTGCAGTTGAATTTCATGTGGCGATGTAAATACTGAATGGATAATTTATAAAATAGAATATTGTATTCCTATAACCGGGTAGTGTTCTGATATTCATTTTTTATTGGTTTCCTGTACAAAGAGTGTTGGCGTTTTGTGTTTCCTTTCGCTGTTCATCTGTTCGTGATGAGTTCTTTTTGCCATGGTACGTTGCACGAGGTAATTAATGATCGACGATGATGTTCTGTGTGACTAAGGCACACCCACATGGAGCATCGTTTTTATTATGGTTAGAACGTCTGATAATGAGGAGTTGGTGGTTTATACAGGGCATCTACTGTTAGGATAATAAATATAGGAAGATGTGGTGATGGACTAGGCGTACGTCTAGGGTGTGGTATCTGAATTTTGATGAGAAACGTAAAAAGAAAACTCTTACTTGCAAGGCCGAGAAAGGATAACATTAAGAGGGATGTTGGAGGAAATTGGTGTTGTAAGTTCTGGTTTTGTAACAGAAATTTGAGGGAAGTATGTCGTGATTATCTTAAACAGTACTGAAATAGAGATTTTTTTTTTAATTTCCAGAATATCTTATGTCGGGGAGTCCTCGGACGTACCCCACTGCGAGCTCCTGCAGGCCGCCCAAATCACCCGCCGCGGTTCAGGTGTCAGCAGGGGGAACCGGTTCTGGCAGCAAGGACTTCCTGCAACCCGGGGACACCGCCGGCCTAGCTCCAGCGTCGAAGACGAACACCATCAGTAGTCAACACCGGTGAGTTCTCACAGTATCACGTAACATGTCATCATCATCTCCCAATTTAATAGCCGCTGGACTCTACTGGGACTGCGGAGTTTTTGAGAATCTACAATTAATAAAATTAAGTTCTGACGTTGGCGACTATGGTAGCAAGAAATCGTGTTTGTGGTGGGGTTTGGCGGAGTCTGCTGTTGGCATGGTCGGTTTAGTGTCGATGCATTTGGCACAAATTTGGCTCCATTCACAGTGAAAATGCTTAAACATTTAATTCTCTTCATACCAAGAACTCGTATAAGTAATGACTTAATGTCCATACGCTACTGTAAAAATTATTTTTGGCTATTACTTTAGATTTTACTTTAATCTTTGTTGGTGTTATCGTGGTTTTATATAAGGTGTTCGGTATTTTAGTATCTCAGAAACACGGCTGATAAATTCGAGGACGGCGAAAATTAGTTTTGCGTATGGTGGAGTACAATAAAGACAGGAGAAAGGAGAACTTTATATTGGAACAGAGAAAAGTGGACTGGGGTAATGCAAATAAGTACGCGCCAGATCAGATCATTGTGGGGGGTGTGGAGACCCCGGGAGGCGGGGGGGAGGGGGGTAATTGAGTTTGGGGTGCGGACAAACTTGAAGACACGTGTTTCCCGCTGCACTCTAATCGGGTCATATCGGCAGCCCAATCCTAAACGTTCATGAGGGCCTTTGCCGTGAGACTGTGTTCAGTATCGGATTCAGACAAGTCTCTTACAAATAAGAATATTTATTAGAACTGCATACAGTTACTCATTTATTACTTAAGGTTTTATTATTTTATTTTTGAGTTTTGATACCACTGTTTCGGAGAAGCATACTGTTTCCATCTTCAGAGCTCAAGTGTCGAAAGTGTTAAGTCGTGCGATCTGAGTCTGAGGAAGGGTCCCACGTCTTTAATCTCCACTTTCCCGCTTTCTTATGTCCTTGTTACTCTTACAGTTCCCACCTTCTCTGCCAAATTCTTCTTTAACTGTGGTCTGTGACCCCAGGCTACACAGAGCAACACATTTTGCGGGATCCTTATGATAACGAGTGCGAAAATTGAAATGTAAAGACACTGAATTATCACACATTGAAAACGGACGAGTAATCGGAGTAAAGCTCCATGCATTCTTAACTTCGACGATGGTTCTTGAATAAACACAAAAACATTGGTTACACTCCCACGTGAAACTATGATCTCGTATCGTACAACATTTTAGTTTCACTCAGTATTCTTTTGGAAAAACCCATTCGCTATCAGCCGTTCATGGCAGCGTCCAGTCGCAAGAATTTTAGTACGAAAATAAATGCACGCTTGATGGAAAGCGAGTTTCACGGCCCCCCACTTTACAACTCAAATAGCCTACAGACCGCGTTGCTTCCTTGAACTGGGGGTTATGGAAACATATTCGGTTTCCATGTTCAATTTGTAGATTACTCTCAGAATAGAAACAAGCCTTCGTATTGACACATCGACGTATTTGCGGGGGGAAAAAAGTACTTTTCGTTTCCTGGTTAAAATTGATCGTGGGGTAATTTAATTATTATTGTAGGATTTTAGGTTGAGTCCGAAAATTTCTGCCTCCTGGGTTGTAGCGCCGTGTAGTCTGGTAGAAGTTATCAACGTTTTTCACACATCGCCCTGATAATGGCAGCATCAAGGACTTCTGAAACGTTGGTAAACTTCTACCAGACTACACGACGTTACAACCCAGAAGGCGGCCATCTTTTAATTATGATTGGATTCTGGGGAGAATATTTGAACCAAAGGGGAAGGAAGATAGAGGAAGAAATCTGCTTAATGAGGGGGTTCATAATTTATACACTTGACCTTGGAGGGTCAGGTCAAAGACGATGCGATGGTCGGGTCACGTGATACGTAGAACGGAGATGATGAGGAATTCATAAGAAATTTTAGTCAGGGATCAGTCATCTTGAGAGACCTAAGCGTACACGAAAAGTTTGCATTGAAATTGATTTAGAATAAATTATGTAGAATTATTTGGTGTTCGGGGATAAATGTATCACAGTGGCTGCGAGTCTAAGCCATGTTTTCTGGTCTCTTGCACGTATGGTTGTAGGTTCAAATCCCGTTAGAAGCATGGGTGTTCGTCCTCTTCTGTCTGTGTAGGTAGAGATCTCGGAAAAGGCCGTTCCCCTCATAAACTGATATTGAATTGGTTGAAAATTGGAATTGTTTTGAATTAAGCTTCCAAAAGAAATGAATTCTCACTTCCCTACGTGAAATGAACAGTGTTGGAAACGCTGTAAAAGTAAAATTAAAATATATTGATGTTTAAAATACACACTCATTATTTAAATGCGTTGTGTGATCTACCCATTGGTATTTATAGTTATGCTGTACAACTTAATCCATTACCGACAATTTTAATTTATCATAAAAACGTAGATTTGATGAGAGGCAAGCCTTTATTGAAACCCACAATCCCTTGAATTACTATCATGTGGCTACCAACAATTTTCTCGGCTAGAGAACACGTTCTGTAAATATGAACGAGGTCTGTCAGAATAATATTTAAAGAATTCAGTCCGTACCGAAAAGAAAACACAGTTCTTCACCATTGCAAGGATCAACTGGTTAACGCTGTTTATTCTGAGAGTCATGTGAAGCATGTAAGTACAGTCTGTGCACAAAGGACATAGTTATTGGTTGTTAAATAAAGTTGGCGGTATTTCTTTCTTTGACTGAAGTTTTTAATTTTCTTGGCTTCTAATTTTTCGCGAATACCCGCGAATATTACAACGAACTTGCTAACAATTTAAGCTGTTTGTTTCAGTCGCTTTTTAACCCAAAACGTGAAGTTCCGTGTTGTAATAAAGCCATACCCTGGATGGCCTCGTTGAAAGTAACTTTGACTATAACACTGAATGTGCGTGCGTGTGTTTGTACCGTGAGATTACGAGTTCGTATCGGCTGCAGGCAGCTCATGAAGATGCCAACGTGAGCCGGGTAAATGGGGGAAAATGTACCTGCTTTCCTTCTTACTGTGCGCACGTAAGAGTGTAGTTCAGTTTCGCCCCCAACTACGAAGTCGTCCTGAGAAGCAAAGCCTCCAATTCTTGTTTCAAAACGAGAACAGTTGTTTAGCTGAAGCATAACACACGGGGACTTTCTTTAACTTCATTCCGTAACTTTGCAAAATTAACTTCTTATCATAATCACGTCTGCGGTCCACACACTTCAGCCAACGTTTTGCTAGTTTCATGAAACTGTCACGGTAAGACTACGTGTATTCCTGAAGTAACTGCGTCTTCACCGATTTATAATAATGCACAAGAATTTTTAGCCTTCGTGTTCATGCCGACGGGCGTCCATTTGCGTCCAATTTAACTTATCAGCGTTCGGGGATCCCCTAACGCAGTGGTATTCAACCTGGGGTACGCAAAGACTTCTTAGGGGGTACGTGAAATTTAAAAAAAAATATATATTATTTTATGATAAACACTGAATAATCAGTAATGTAATTTTTTAATTTTTTTTAGATGTAGATTATATACTACGTATAACTTGAATTATACACCAACAACTTTGGGGGTACAAAGTTGAAGAGAAATTATATCTGGGGGTACGTGAAATTTTAAAAAAAATATTATTTTATGATAAACACTGAATAATCAGTAAAGTAATTTATTTAATTTATTTTAGATGTAGATTATATACTATGTATAACTTGAATTATACACCAATAACTTTGGGGGTACAAAGTTGAAGAGAAATTATGTCTGGGGGTACGCGAACAAAAAAGGTTGAATACCACTGCCCTAACGCATCACGCAGTTAACTATCGATACCTCGAGATCATCAGTTATCGAATGCATTCTCTTACGTGAAGTGAATGTCGTGTTTTTTGTTGCCTGCCGAGAATCTCGACAGTTTTTCGTGATCGTCTGTGCAATAAAAATTCCGAGTCACTGCACTGGCACCGTCTGTTTACTGGGTCATTTGCATGGCTGTAATTCAGAAGACGGTAGTTGGTGGCAGAACTACGAAGCTTCACACAAAAGTGTTGGAAAGTCTAATTGAATAAGTACAGCTTAGTTCACACCGTTGCATAAGTTTGCTTCTTAAAAAAAATGAAGACATTAGTTTTCAGCAGGAAGTAACGCTTCTGGGCGGAAATTTGCATGGTGCTGAGATTTTACGCGTTCCTAATATACAGAGTTTAAACAAAGGAGAAACTGGAGATCGGATGCTGCTGTGTGGTGATGTGGTACAGAGAACAGTTTTGTTTCCTGAAGTAGAAACGGATGCAAGAAACTTCCTCGCGCAGAGACAGTGCTGCCACCTGCATACTGGGAATATTACTTCCTTTCCGCGTGACCTCTCATAATTTCCTTTACATAACAGCCTGTCGTGGAGTGTGTTATCTTTTAATTAAAATTAATAATACGACGTGCCATATTAAAATTAATAAAACTACCTTTTTGCTGAAATAACGTTATTTACATGAACTTTAAAAATAAATATAAATTTATTACTTGTAACTCGAAATTGTTTAATAATTATCTCATAAACATATTAATAGTACGAGCTTAGTAAAAATTACATAATAATTTTTAATGACTTAACTACATGAAACATTGCGTTTCTGAAACATCAGATGGTCGTCAAGAATTGTCCTAGATTCCATCCAACCAAAGGGGTTTATACCGTGCCTCAGGCTGTCTTGATCCTCCACGTTCTCTGACTAAACTTTTGAATTTTCTCTTATCCCACACGCGTACTACATTTTTCGCCCATCTTCCTTATATTACGACCTTGATGAAGTTCTCAGTGCAAGGATCGCACATAAATAAATTAATATCATAGTAAAGTTAATATTATAATCATGAGCACATTTAATCCTTCATAAAAGCTCTGAGCAAAGATCTATTCTTGAAACAAGGTAGCATTCAGATATAAAATCCTTTGATTGGCCCGTGCAATTCAAAATTCGACTCGAGAAATACAATAGCCCAACATTTATTTTTATTCCGACGAAGATTTAATCAATTCATATCCACGTATCTTCTGTAAGATAAGTTTCAGTATTTCCTCACCATTACCGCCTATTTAATTCCTTGATATCAAATTTAATGAAAATCCGTTCGTGCCCGCACGGTTATATACGAATTGTTGGACAGATAGTCACTACAAGTTTTCTTTGTATGGAGACAAGATAATAAGAGAAAGACCTATTTTCTAAGAAAGGCTTCTGTGTTCTTAACACTCGCATTCCCACGTTAAATTGTATTTACGAGAATCTCTGTTTTCCTCTTTTATACAGAAACCAACGCTCCCAGCCATCGATATTCTAACACCAAATAATTAACAATTTTTCATTTTAACGCCTTCGCGAAATGTACATATGCCGCTGTAGCATATAGCGTAATACTCGGTGCGTGCCTGCCCCCATCTCACCTGAAATGTACGCGTCCCTTCCTGCGATGTCTACTTGCCGTTACCATGGTGATAAGCTTACTCATTTTACCTCTCTACAAACACCGCTTCCTGAGTCAGAACAAGAATGGTACATGTCAACAGTTCATGAAACTTCGCGGATAGATCGAATGCCCTTACGGAATATTTTCCATGCTCTGTGACCCGTAAATTTAAAGACCGGATATTGTTTTATTAGAATAGGTTATCAAAGTCTCTTTCCTCTGTCGTCATTCAAATAACCAAAGAGGGGTGACGTCACAGAAGGCTGGAGGAAATTACAGAATGAGGAGGATAATAATTTTTAACCTTTCTTCAAATATTATTGGGACCATTTCAAGTAAAAATGCCACTCGAATGACTTTGGCGTCGATGAAAGGATAATATTAAAATTGATCTTTGGGGAAAATGTTAAGAGGTGTGAATTGGACCCGGTTTTTTGTGGGGGCGGGGGTGGTGTAAACTTCTATCAGACTACACGGCCCAACATCCCAGAAGACGATAATCTTGAAAATGTTTCGTATGTAAAGTCGGTTCTGAACAGGACTAACCTAACCTCCCATATACGAAGCAGGAGATTTGTAGAAAATGGTTTGAGGGGGTTGAGGCTTTGTTGCCTTGTAGCTATTTACCTGCGTTTTGGAGAAACGTATTGCTTCCATCTTCAGGGTGAAGTCTTCATAAGACTACAAGGCGTTGTTCTTGGAACTTTTGAAGATACGTTCAAATGTGAAGTCAGTTTGTCATCGTGTGGATGACAGTTGTAAATCTGAAACGAGAATATGTAGTTCTACTGTTAATAAAGTACAATCATTTTTATTTAGTTATATATATATATATATATAATCATCCAGTTAATGAATCGACCAGCTGCTAATCCTATTACAATATTCATAGATAATTCAATTTTCTTGCGCAATATGATAAAATTAATTTGGGAAGAAATATATTTTAATGACAATAGTAATTAGTACGGTAACAAAAAATGAAAACACTGCCATTTGTATAGCTTTTGTACAATGCTGTTTTTATAATCAAGAAAATAAGCCTTTCGTTGCGTTATGTTTGGCGCACTGAGGTGAGTCACACGCATGCGCAGAGTGTCATGTCTAATGGCGTCAACATCATAAAACCACCTCGCTGTTTTCAGCTGTCGTCATTGTCGTATGAAAACTGTCAGAACTTTGGAATTACGAATTTCGAGTATTGAGCTATGGCATATCGTCCTTACTAAATTTCATAAATTCTCTTCCAGGCATTACGTGGTTATTAATTGTGACAGTTATCGATTGCGTTAGTGTATGTTAGGTTATGTTTGACTTTGCTTGGTTAAGTTACGTTATTTCATGTTAGGCTACTAGTGCGCATGAGCAGAGGATTACACGTAATGGCCTCATCATTTAAACTACAGATTAGGGAACATTTTTAAAATCCATTCGTAAGTTTAAATTCATGGAAGGGTGGTAAATGTAATATTTCTTTACGCTGATACAAACGATATTATGATGGGATGTGGATTCGGGGTCTAATTCTTTTTTTAGGGTTTATGTTAAGAGGGAAATTCAGTAAGACATTCGGGAAATAAGAGAATGGAGTGTTGATATTTTATGTATTTTTGTGAGTGGGTAATATTACGTTTAGTCTCCGTGGCTGTTAGGTAGGAGGCGTTATTTAAATGTGAATGTGAGTTCAAGCGAGGCGTGTACATGGCCTTGCACTCCTTTCTTTAGGGCTGAAAACCATTTTCACAACACGTGTTTAATATAATGGAACCACCTTTCTCGCTGCCAAAATGTAGATTTTCCGGCGAGGATTGAAGAAGCCACAAGATGCAAGAACGATGTCACGGGGAGGAAACGGGAGACACAGAAATATATATATATATATATATATAAATCTGTTCCAGTGAAAGCAGACGGTGTTCGTGAAGACTATAATGTATGAATAAAAACTCCAGACGTAGGATGATGAAAAATGGTTTCTTATGACACGTGGTCTTTGTGGAATCTTTGACTTAAACCTCCTTAGGGTGGAAAAGTGTATTGAATGCACTGAATGGACTTTGAAGTCAACCGAAACTCGATTAAAAATAGAGTGTTTGGGTGGCAGGGGGTCGGGGGAGGGGGTGAAGGGAAAGAGAGGGAAAGTGGAGGGGGAGTAGGAAAAAAGGTTAGTGGTGAAGATATGAGATTGCCTGTGTTGAGAGGCTGTGTTAGTACTGTGAGCACAACATTGGACTATGGCGCGCATGAAGGTTTATGTCTAACGTTGGAACGTACTTTACCTAGTTACAAAAGGTTTATTGAAAATTTCGGAGACAACAGACGTTTTACCACTGTGTGAGGAGGGCCCAAATCTTTTGATACAGCTCGTTATGTAATCCGCAATTTGTAGGATGCTGAAACATTTGTGTTTACCTCCCAACCCTACAATTTCTCTTTATTTGTTAGTTTTTATATTATATATTTCCTTATCTTTATATGTATTCGAAGTGGACATTTCTACTCTACGATGTTGTAGCTGCATATTTCATCCGTCTAGGTTTTTTGAATGCGTGTTTAAGCCACGAGACTTGAAGTTGGTTGTCTTCCGGATTGTAGCGCCGTGTAGTCTGGTAGATGTTTACCGATGTTTCAGAGGGCGAATCACTTATCGCCCTGATGATGGAGACATCAGTTTTTGTAATCACTGCCGTGAGAACCTCAGATCCTACACGAAACTCATTGTCGTGTAAATTAAGTTTTTGTTATTATTATTATTATAAATTTTATAATTTTATATATATATTAATTAGTTATCACAGATATGTAGTTCTATTAAGTAAGTGTCGTTGATTTTAGATAAAATCTTCAAATTGTAGAAATATCACGGAAAAATTTATTATTTAAACCTGGAATTACCGTGATTGTAACGTGTGATAAATGACAGTGCTAGCAGGTCTTATCTCAAAGCGGGGTGTATAAGAGACTATTGTGTGTGTCTCGTCTTCTATTTTATAAGCTGGGGCAACGGATTAGTTACCTTATCCTAGAAAGGCCGAGAAGGGTGTCTCTGATCAACTAGAAGCTTATCTCCCTCGCTGTCAACATCAATCAGGTTCAGTGCCACGAAATCACGCGCACTTGTTAATTACGCAAAACGTAGAGTGCGTTGGTGTCAGTGTACATACTTAATGAACGTAAATTCATTATGAAGTATGATTCTTATCTAGTTTTCTATGACAGTACTTAAAGTGACAATTAAGTTATATTACCGTATTTTAAGATCCCGACACCTCGTAACATCGACAGATCAGTCCATCCCTCATTCTCACACGTTATTTCCTTAAGAATTATTTTCTATTGTCTGCCCCTGCATGCATAGGCCAAATATCCGACCACACTTTTGCATGCATTTCTTATATCTGACATGCTTAATAAATTCCCCTGCTTGACTAATCTTACTTTTAATCATCTTACTAACAATACATGCTGACAGTTGCTAATCGAGAAGCTGCTAGTCAGTTCACCCTCTGTAAGTCCTAACATTACGTATTTTTCTCTGAGTCGTCTTAATAAATTTTTTTCCCTTGATGTGCGAGATCTCGTTTGACACACATGCGAGATGTTTCGGCCCACTTTTCGTTCTTAAAATGGCAGCTCACATGATCGATTACACAACTGAACAGTTCAAAGTCGAAGTCTTCGAGGACAAATATTAATGACGGTAATGAATAGACGTATGGACGTAGGACTCTTCCTATTTTAATAATAGACTAATCTCTTTGTAAGACGTTTGTCAGTTATTCTCTCTGCTTAAAGCTCTTGGTAGTTTATATTTAAGTACCTAATCTACAGGTAGGTTAGCATGCATGCACCTTACATGAAAGAAATATATATTAAACATCACCCACAAGAAACATTCGTATGTCTCTCTGTACTGATGCACCTTCAGGCAATATTATGACGACTTTAGATGTTCATATTTAATAGTAATTAATTTTCTGTTGAGCAATTTAAAGATAAAGTTGTAGTGTTTCTAGTTTAAGAATCACCCTATGACGACGTATGGGGTAATGGAGGTGTAGCTCAGCTGTTTCTTGACCTGGGTACCAGGTAGAGGGGTCGAGAAAAAGTCTCACTGTATCGAAGGTCGCTACGCCGAAGACATTTTTATTGTATTTTTGTCATATACGTGTATATATTTATATTATATTCAACAAGCAGTTTCTGAGCATTTCTTGTGAAAGAATTATGTGACATGAAATTATGTTTTTATAGGAGTTCAGTACCGGCTTGTTCTCAATTAACCCTTTCCATGACAAATATTTGAAAGGGATATTTTGTTTTCTGGTTTCCCTGGTGACAGTGTTTGTATGGTTGAAAAATCGCAGGTGTTTAATTTATAATTCCTAAGCACAAAAGCGTTGTTTAACTGCCACTGGTATACAGACTATGTTCAAAGCAGAAAGGCTGCGTGTTACTGAAGGATGTGTTTTGTTTTAGTATCAGAACGCGTTAAAACAATATCGTTTCCAGAGTTAACCTTTGAATGCAATGTGGTTCGGCTCAACATGTTGGCTTGCAGTACACTGGGGGTAGGGCAAATGAAACAATCGATCAATCGATCGGGTCATGAGCAAGGGAACTGTGTAATAGATTTCCTGGAACTCGTCTTTCCTGAAAGTGTGAAAACGTAGCGCGCATTTCCCGGTCATGAATTTGTCTACGCTCAGTTCATCAGCCGTCATAAAGGTTCAGTGACGTAACCGGGATTTGTTCTCGTTGTGTTTATGCCGAGTGACGGTGTTTCATCTAGTCATTTTATCTTTTTCCTTCCTTCCTTCCTTCCTTCCTTCCTTTCTTTCTTCCTTTCTTCCTTCCTTCCTTCCTTTCTTCCTTCCTTCCTTCCTTCCTTCCTTCCTTCCTTCCTTCTTTCCTTCCTTCCTTTCTTCCTTCCTTCCTTCCTTTCTTTCTTCCTTCCTTCCTTTCTTTCTTCCTTTCTTCCTTCCTTCCTTCCTTTCTTCCTTCCTTCCTTCCTTCCTTCCTTCCTTCCTTCCTTCCTTCCTTCCTTCCTTCCTCCCTTCCTTCCTTCCTTCCTTCCTTCCTTCCTTCCTTCCTTCCTTCCTTCCATCCATCCATCCTTCCTTCCTTCCTTCCTTCCTTCCTTCCTTCCTTCCTTCCTTCCATCCTCTATGCTATAAACACTGATTATTTCTTTAAACAGCATTAACCAGTTGATATTTGTAATGATGAAGTGTTGTGTTTTCTTTGCGGTACGGAATAAATCTATCTGTGTAATAAATTTTGCGTCTTAGATTGGTTCAAGCGAGATCTATGGGGGATAGGAGCTGAAGGAGACTGGATTTTGTTGGCTCAGGACAGGGTCCGGTGGAGGGCTTTGGTTAATTCGGCGATGAACCTTCGAGTTCCCTAAGCCATCTAGTTAGTTAGTCAGATTGGTTGATAGATAATCACTTGGTGTTAAGATATTTTGAGTCTTGTGGGATAACATTTATGAATGCTTGTTGTTATAACCGTTGCCATGGTAATGTTTTTTTAAATGGTTATTGCAACTTGTACGATAATATTTATGCCTGTATCTTTACAGCTTTAGATTTTCCCGTCATTTCTGACGGGTAATTTACTAATTTTTAAATATTATGTAGACGGGCTTCAACTTAAAAGGGTGTATATTACAGATTTTGTACATGAACGAACAGCAGTAATTTGATGCGGTCAGTTTCCATTTAGCATTATAGAGAAGACGCAGAGACAGAAATATTGCTTGACTTACGTCGGCTCAATTTTCATTGTATCGATTTTAGATAAAGTTTGCAGTATTCTGAGATACTCTCGCGATATTGGTCTCTAGCGCGATGTTCTTGTAGCGCCACTTTGTTCGCGGACGGGAGCCTAACTAACTGATGTTGACGTCAGTCACACGTTCACGATATTATCGCTTGAAGGGATGGCGTGTAGCCCATGACGGTATGAGATATGCTAGAGGGTATTTACAGCTAATTACGATGGCTTATGCATCCCTTGAATAACCAAACATGGCTTTACGTAATATTAGATGTATCCCTTCTCGCAAGTATTCTGACAGGCTTCGTGGATTTATTGCGCTCTATCCAGGCAACAGACGTGGTGGTTCCTGGTTCAGGGGTGCCAATCACGGGTTGGAGGTTCTGTACCTGCCGTCAGATATCATCACCAGCCGACTTCGCTTACAGTTTATTATGATCGCGTCTCGTGTCGGTTAACAGGTTCTTCATCAACTGCGGAACCTCTTAACGTCGAGTAAGGTTAGACGAGGTTCGTGTGATGCGAACCAAAGTGGATCAGGTAGATTACGCCCGGAATGAATTTAAAAGTTTGCGATTATAAATCTCGGTTATTTTCGGGGTCTTTTTTTTTTTCAAATCTCGGATGAGAGAACTGATATTTTGGTTTATTCTTCGACAGATTTTGGTAAAATGATTTTGAATAGACGTTTACCCCTTTCTTCCATATTCATCACACACTAAATCTTCGTTTTTATTTAATATTTACTAATTAAACGTACTTCAACGGCTATGTACGCTTGTAATACATCTGGCCATCGTCAGGGGAGAGAATCCCGCTGGGAAGTTGCTGTTTTTTTAGTTCAATTTATTTAGAACGCTGGCCTTGTAATCCTGGGGTCTCGAGTTCGATTCCCGGTGGTGCCCGAATTTATAACTTGTGTTGGGCGAGGCCGTGGTCTAGGCAACACGGAGTTTTCCTCCGTGGCATCCCAACAATTACTCCATTCACACACAGAAGAAGGCAATGGCAAACCACTTCTGGATCATCTGCCAAGAACGTATATGAACAGGTCCCAGTCCGAGAAAAGGATGGAAGGATCCTGTTCATATGGACCTGACGTCAGACAGAACACTAAATGAATAAATGGCGGCACACGTCTTGTTAACCCCTCGCGTCTTTACCGATTACCATCCACTTCTGATCATCTTTTCTGGGTTGTAGTGCTGTGTAGTCTGGTAGAAGTTCACCAGCGTTTCAGAGGTCCTTGCTGCCTCCATCATCAGGGCGATCTACCAGACTACACTTCCCCCCACAAGCCGGAAGATTGATTGATCCCGGAACATACGGAATACTGAACAAGCTCACTGACGGCCTAACAGCAACGTTCGGTTTTCTCGTTACAGAACGTTCTGGAAATCCGGCAGACAGTTCATCGAAACATGTAAAAATAATCTCATGCTACGTACACCTGCACCACGTCACGAGAGACAATGTGACGTCACATCTGTAAATGATATAAATTACGTAATTGGCCCGATCTCTCTACTGTCATTCAAATAGGATGGGAACAGTGTACACCACTTTGCTTCTCAGCTTCTGAACTTGAATACACTGGTATGAGAAATTCATCGGTCTGCTTCAAGCTCAGTTGCCTCCTAAATTCCAAGGGTCACGAAGGGGAATTTTAAATATGCAGCGATGCGTGGATGCAGGCATTCAATACGGGCTTTGGAGCCCACGACACAAGACTCTTACTTGTTACTGTAATGCCGGGAGGGGGGGGGGGGCAAAGATTGCTAAACGCTCAGAGATGCACACAAAATTATAACCGGACACCCTAAAATAAAGACTCTGCTTTACAGACATAATTATATAAAAAATAAATAAGTTATGATTTTGTGGATTGGATTCATCTGGCCTAGAATTTGTTCCAGCTATGATGGAAATTTTTATTTTACAGTGTTGACGTAAATAGATAA
Source organism: Zootermopsis nevadensis (assembly GCF_977971745.1). Lineage (NCBI taxonomy): Eukaryota > Metazoa > Arthropoda > Insecta > Blattodea > Termopsidae > Zootermopsis > Zootermopsis nevadensis. Next base: position 2,018,650 of record NW_028259148.1, on the reverse strand, counting down.
GTTTCCTTGGCGTTTAGAATTAATATCATTCTGCGTTGAAAAAGGGGATTAGAGTTGTGTACGTGAGTAAGCCGTTCCTGTGAAAACAAATTTTTGCGATATTACCCGGTAAGTTGGCTAGCCTGTTAGCTTGTTTGCTCATAGCAATGATGCTCGTTTATTTGTTGAACTATGTGGACATATTGGATTATGCTACAATATTCAGGAAATGTGTCATTTTCCAAATAAACATACACAAAACACACACACAATAAATACACTCCAATAATGATTATGAAGATAAGCTGTTTTCGTGATTATTATGTGTGGCTGAAGGGGGTGGGCCCATGTGAGCAGTCGTCTGTATCCAAGCAACCCCCCCCCCCCACACACACACACACACAACCACAGCTCATGTTTTGAAACCGCTCTCAAATCCACCCGCCAACTACAAGCAACAGAACTTCATCCATTGTTTAAATATTACTACGTATTATTGTGTGATAAATGAAAATTGCGATGTCCGTTGTTCTTTTGTTTAGTTCTGCGCTGTAAGTCCAACTTCACAAATTGTATAGCTAGGTTAGGTGTGGCTCTAACTAGTAACGCTATTGTGAAATTATTAATAACAAGTTTCAATTGTCGAGTTTATTCACTCAAGCGATATTTCAGATAATAAAGACGTGCACATCAGGACCGTTAATCAATTGTAAACAAGTAGCATACGGTTTCCTGCCTCGCGCTGGATTATTTTAATATAATATAAACCCCGCCAGACTTCGGGGGGTATTGTCGCCATGTCCCGGGCATAAAACTGTGGTTGTTGGGTTTTCAAATACACACTTATACCTTCAGTTCTAATTAAACCACTCGAGAGAAACATACATACGTGTGCACCAGCGTTATGGTGGACTTTTATATGTGCGGTGTTCAAATATCGATCACGCTTTAACGGTAACAAACTCTGTGGTTTTCGTCAGCATTCTGGTCAGGAAGCCAGACATGTCTCCCTCCATCCGTTGCCTGGTAACATCTGCGTCTCCAGATTACTGCGAAATCAGAAGAAAAAAAAACCTTATGCCCACATATTTATTTTAAGAGTATAGATTAAACTTTTCACGTTAACACAATATAATTTAACAAGTACTTGTAAAGAGAATCCTCTGTTTATATGAAACCAACACAAGAGACGGCTAAATATTGTCATGGCAACGGTGTTATGAAAAAGTTTATATACTTGTTCAATTTTATCAGTCTAATCACAATAAAATATTATTATTAAATATTAAAATATTACAATTAACATTTAAATATTTAAAATATATTAAAATCATCTTGATGCTCTAATGTAAATCGAACATTTCGATAGAGAGCATCATGTGATTAGACTGATAAAATTGAACAATTGTATATTCAACACAATATGACGCAACATTATCATCTCAGAAAAAGTTTATTTTAACCTATTAAAAAAACATATATGAACCATCTATATATTTTCCTGAAATTGGTTGTTAATAAATATATATCTCGTCATAAAAGTCCAGAAATAATTATTTTTTTATAACTATGAGGGTTATAATGTTTATAATTATCGAGAAAGTTCTGAATCTAGAATAAGCAAGTGTTTTTTTAGCTTTGTTGTTGAACGCTGGCCTTGTAATCCTGGGGTCTCGGGTTCGATTCCCGGCGGTGCCCGAATTTATAACTTGTGTTGGGCAAGGCCGTGGTCTAGGCAACACGGAGTTTTCCTCCGTGGCATCCCAACAATTACTCCATTCACACACAGAAGAAGGCAATGGCAAACCACTTCTGGATCATCTGCCAAGAACGTATATGAACAGGTCCCAGTCCGAGAAAAGGATGGAAGGATCCTGTTCATATGGACCTGTCGTCAGACAGAACACTAAATAAAGAAAATAATCCTGGTAAGGGTTTTTGGGTCGTATGGGATAATATTTACAAATTTGTGAGTTTATCGCTTTACATTCTCATCTTTAGTAATTCACTTTGAGGCTGAATTTTTGTTAATAATAGAAAAATTGTCTACGTGAGGAAAACCTATGTTCCTAAGACTGTCATAACCAATACTGCTCAGCCAGTCGACATGTAAAACGTGGCTTGTGAATCAAATGCAATCCCTCCAAAGATTAGACAACCATTATAATTTCTCTTTACTTATTGAAATCATCCTCAGCGGTACGTTTTATATGAGCAGGGTAGTTAACACTTATCGCGCTGGGTTAATAAGAAATCGTAAGTTGCCAACTTTGATCGCCCTCTCGCGGTGACATACGATTGGCCTTTGCAGTACGAGGGGGGGGGGGCACAGTTCGAGTCCCGACCTGTCATTTTCACACTCCACTGCAAGCCGTTGACGTCATTTCCGCTTAGGTACTCTCTGCCACTGCAGAGTGGCTGAGTGTGTCCTTCCTACTCACCTCTGTTCACCCACTCGTATACCAACTATCGATTCGCACTTGTTGGTCTATAAAAGAACGGATTTCGACCTCTCGAAGCGTTGTGCTGTAACCTTTGTGTGTGACCAGTACTCTCGGCATTTCGCTGATCAAAATTCCAATAAATACTTTTTTTTCACAGTTCCTCTAAATGTAATGATTGATTCGGTAAAAATTACTAGGTTCTTAGAGTTTAATTCCTAGTAAGGGCATTAGAACATTTGTATGACTACATCCAGGATGATTCTGATGTCTTAAAATTTAATATCTTATATGTACCAAGGGTTTCTTTCTTAGAATGTGAAGATAGCTAGAACTTAGATCCGAATATTTATCTCTATCTAGGACTGAAGGTCGCAAAGCCTACACATCGTATTCGTAGGCAGTGGACTTCAGGGTAATTTTACCGTTTCAGTAGAATTTTGGATTCATTTTGATGCATACTAAAAAAAATAGTTTGCATTCCATACATTAATTGCGGGTAATGTGGTCGAATTGCCTCCAACTTCTATGGTACGCTTCCTAGAGCCGGTTTAGCGTCGCAGACAACAGTCGAACGACTTCTGTGTATGTCATCGAAGGTTTAGTGTATGGTAGTTTGTATATCCGTGCCCCGTTTATGTGTTCACAACAGCTCTCTCCTGGCTTTATGAAGTCGGGGGTTCCCATGTCAGCGGGTGGTCATATTTAAACAACGCCTAGGGTGGTCCGCGTTCTTGGGGCTGCATCCACCTGCTGTCTTACAGTCATTAGTGCAACACTGATCTTGGTCAGCTTCTAGCTTAATATGGCCCGCTGAGACTTACGCCCATCTTGCTGATACAACGATTGCAATCCCATTTTATTTAATTAGCGTTACAGGAAGGGCTCCTGCCAGATGACTGCAAAGGTCGTCATTTTTTTAACAAGATGAATATATATCGATATGTGAAATGTCTGGAATAGAACACTTCAATGTTGGGGAGGGCTTATATTTGTGAAGTGATAAAATACCAAGGGATACGTGCTATTCTATTATCATCGACTATCATCATTAATTAAATTCATCGATAGACTAATTTGATCAATAAATTTATACATTAATTTGTTAAATTATAAATAAAAAATATATGCAAATTACTTAACCTAAAAAGTGATGTTTCCATTACTGAAAATAGCCAGGCTAGAAGAATTATAGAGAATAATTATACTTCAAGATGGCGATAACTGATACAAAAACAAGAGATTTCACGAATGCGCGAAAAAATTCTTAGGAAGGCACACGAGTGTTTTAAGTTCTTGGCTACTGTCGACTTTTTTTTTATTTGTAGTGTTCTGTCTGACGAAAGGTCCATATGAAGAGGATCCTTCCATCCTTTTCTCGGACTGGGACCTGTTCATATACGTTCTTGGCAGATGATCCAGAAGTGGTTTGCCATTGCCTTCTTCTGTGTGTGAATGGAATAATTGTTGTGATGCCACGGAGGAAAACACCGTGTTGCCTAGACCACGGCCTTGCCCAACACAAGTTATAAATTCGGGCACCACCGGGAATTGAACCCGGGACCCCAGGATTACAAGGCTAGCGTTCTGATCATTGTATCCGAGACAACAGAATATTGAATGATGAATTTACATCTGATATGTCAGTTATACAAACAAGAGGCACAATATTAGATTACAGCTAAACCGAAAATATTTTATTTTGATGGAATCATACAACGTGTGAATAGTCAGACGCAATGAATTGCGAAGCAGAGTTATTAAGTCCCTGATAACTGTTTAAAAGATTTTCAATTTGTGTTAGCCGCATGTGAGACGGGACTATTTGGCTACCTGTATATACTTTAAGGTAAGTAAACGTGTTTATTAAAGGATGTCAGTTAAGGATCGTTAGGGGAAAATATTTTTCATTCGTGTGCTCATCTCTTTCTAAGAACGTAGATCGAGTACATAATTTTCAAGTTTGTTGCATGGTAGAGCAGTCGTCGGACTGTGGAGGCTGAGTGGAACTGAATTCGCTTGCCTTCATGCCAACCGCTGACGAAAATCAGTTCCGGGTCTCATGCCAGTGGATAACCAGACATGGTGAATGACAGCTACGAGGGTGGATTCGTGGTATATCCACTGACGTCAGACTCGGAGTAGCTGGCTGAACGCGTTCCGTGGACTGACACAAAGTAGTAAATATGGATAAAGTAGAATGACGAGTGTCTGAATGTGAATGAATTCTGGCCTTCTGTCTGCATTTCGTGTAGAGAAGCAGCCCTTAACCTTTTCATGGAAAGAAATGTTAGACCTGCTAAGGTTGGCATTTACTGGAGTGTTCTCACGTTGACAGGCTGAAGGATGGTCTGTTCCTCTGACAGAATCACGTGGGTAGGTCACAATACCACAAATGATCGGGAAATCAACCTGAGCGCTGTTCGAAATGTCTATCTGAGACCGCTGATTCAAGTCATTGACGCATATCGAATATTCATCGTGTGTGGAAATCTTTTATTTCATCTTTCATTTCGCTATGTGGGCAGTGATGATTTTATTTTGTATCTTTGCACATCAAGAGGTAATTTAATCGTCAAAATTCATATATAATTGAAGATATCCGTCTTCTGGGTTATTGCGCTGTGTAGTCTGGTCGATGTTAACCAACGTTTCAGAGGTCATACTGCCTCCGTCATCGCCCTGATGACGGAGGCAGTATGACCTCTAAAACGTTGGTTAACATCGACCAGACTACACAGCGCAATAACCCAGAAGACGGGTATCTTCATACTCACCGCTGTGAGAACCTCAAGTCTTTCATATATAATTACAGGCAACTTTTTGATTTTAATTTGGACATGTGTAATAACGTGTGTTATGATGCTATTAGTTCATTTGTACCTAAATTATATAGGTTTATATGATAAAAACTATACATTTTTTTATGTAGATATAATATTCCTAAATTTTGCAGGATTGATAGGATTATTTGTATTAAACGTACATTAATATGTTTACCAGTATAAATAAAACAAAATGTAACCAGCTTAATCACGTTTTTACGACGTTTTGTCGTAAATTTTTCCTCATAATGTAAAACCCCACGAGCATTAGCAAACCGTCGCCAGACTGAACTCTCTCCTCGAGATTTGATTTTGGAAGCACCGTGTAGTTTGGGTCCGGAGAATTTTTCTGCTTCTCCTGCGGGGTCGGTGAATGGGGCAGGGCGTGGGAGTTCTATTGTTAATAGTCGCCCTATAACCGCCTTTCCACTTTTACTCTGTTACTCAGTATATATATATATATATATATATATATATATATATATGTTTCTCTATTCATTTCCGTTTCCTGCTGTTTCCTGTTGCATTCTGTCTTTGTTGACTTGATATTTTTTCCTTCCACCAAGACGTTCTCAAGTGGGTTTTTATGCGTGTTGAAATACTGAACCGCTTCACATTTATTTTTATGCAATATTTGAGCATTCGTTTATTGGAAAAGTCGCTTTTCCTCTTAGACTGTCTCTGATTTAAAAAGCTTTCTGTCACCAAAGCCAACTACCATTTCTGAAAAAAAAAATAGTTATTTATATTTTAGTATGCTGCATTAATAACCAAATGGCCAGTTTAAAATACATCACAATAATAAAAAATAAATAAAAATAATAAAAAGTTTGAGCCGAAGTTATAATAATTACTTACTAAAGTAGTTCTGTCGAGATGAGGAATTATGACAGCGAAGTGTGTGTCAGACAGTTATTCATTCATAATTATGATTTATCAATATATATTATTTTACTGAATTGATATTTATTTTAATGACGAGAGTGTTGTACTGTTTGGTTTGTACCGCGACTAGGAAATTAGGCAGACATGGGACCAGGTTATTGACATGATCCATAACAAAATCTGTTTATTGCCACCCTTCGTCAACCCCTTCGGTTTCACCGCCAAGCAACCCTCCTGTCATTCACTTCCTGTAACAGAATTTTAAAATAAATCCCCAGCCATCACTCCAAGACACTCGTAGACTCCGGCTTGTGTCTTGGTAATGGAAGCACGTGGCGTGTGTTATACAATTCTCTACTTTTCTGTCTTAAGCGCAAAAAAGGGGAAGGATGATAAAAGGAGAAAGAAATATCTCTCTTGAGTTTATTTTCTAAGCATGTTAATCTTATTATATTGTAAAAAATGTAGGAGTATCTGTAAAAACTAATTTTAAAATTTAGAAACAAATCAGAATTTGGTAGAATTATAAGAATTTCCTAAATTGTCTAAAATCCCGTGCAATTATACATTTTCGAATATTTTCAAAATTCAAGGTACATAGCTCTCACATAAGTCAACGTTCGCAAGCGTTAAGTTATGTTAGCTTAGCTTAGACGTAATTTTGTTTCGAAATTCTAAAGTAGATAGACCTCGTGGAAGACCCAAGCTTAGACGGAATGATACTGTTAAAATTTACCTTATAGAAATTTGATAGGTTTTCTGCTGCGTTCATCTACCTCCGTATGTGTGTAAGATTAACGCAAATGGCGTGCTGATATAATGATTTAAAAACTAATGAAACTTCGTGTTCCATAAAGGGCTCAGGAATTCTTAAACAGCTAAGCGACTGTCATATTCTGGAAAAAAAAAGACTGTGTTTGATGGAGTTAGATGGTCATTGGACACGGCTGGAGTTAACATTCCTTGGTCTTAGGATTTTTCTGCGTGATCTATACATACACTCTTTATCTTTCGTGTTCCCCGCGCCAGGTCTGCAACCCAACAGCTTTGTCACAACTGTGTGTATCCTCAATAAAGGTATACAAGGGGCGATGTCCAAAACAAACGGTCAAGGAAGAACTGGGGTTGGAATGTAATCGACCAATTTATGAGGTGTGTAGGGGTTGAAATCGCTTATATGAGAGGTGTTTTCTGCAAAACCACCCCGTAGTATCCTCACAGTCTGGAATGCAACCCCACACAGCCTTCTTCATACCAAGGATTCCACTGTTCAGTATATATATATAAAAAAAACCTTCCCCCCCGTACGAAATTTTCAAAATTACTCCTCCCCCTCGCCAATGTCATTTTTAGTGGGAATGCGTTGGTATTCTATACCACAGGCACAGAGCGGGGGGAGGGTTCTTTTTCTATTCTAAGGGATGCCAAGTTCGCTACTACACAATAGCTAGAAACCTTCACCACCGCCACCCCCTCGGCCCGCCTTTCATTCTGTGTACCCCGATGCCACCTTCCTCAGCCATGTATTGCATTTTATTTCATTTCATTAGATATTGCTTTCCTACTTCGAATGTCTTCAATTTCGTTGTCATGAGTAAAGAAAATTTTGTATTCTACTACTCTGTACTCTTTTTTCGTTATTAATTTTAAAATTTATCAACCCTTATGTTTCATACTGCTGTGGCTATCTTTGTCCAATCCCCAGCCGAAATATTAGCATTGGTTTATCAAAGTTTACTTATTTCTGAAAGAAATTTGCACCTGTATACGCTGTTATATTATTTGCTTATTTATTTCTTGTCCGATATATACAACCTAATTTTTTCATACATTCGTATATCTTAGGAGATTCTGTGTAAGAAAGTATTTTCATTAGTAGCGTGTTACATACGAACCTCGTTACATAGTAACCTGCTTTAGCATATTTTAGGTTACGTTCCGCTTGGAAAATATTCGTCACGTTTCGAACACATCGTCACCTCTCGTCACGTCGTTACAGTAGGTAACACATAGTCACGACTTTCCACGCTTGGTCAAGCTTTGTAAATCTTCAAGTATCGACACGTATGATTAGCTCTCTTCACGGCGTCACATTGGGTCACGCCTAAGTCATCCTCTGTCAGGCTTGGTCACTCTCACTCACGCGTGATCACTACGTCACCCTTCGGCAAACTTACATTAATTTATGTATGTTTCGGTTTATTTTGGTGACTTTTCCATTCGTTATGTCGAATCATGTTAGGATCGATTAGATTCGGTAGGTTATTGACGTTTAGTTTAAGTTAGGTTCGGTTAGGTTGGGTTGGGTTGGGTTAAGTTAGGTTAGGTTTGTTAGGTATGTTTATGGTTTTTAAATCTTTTTTAATGTTTAGACACTCGTGGCGTCATCTCACCACGCCGTTACATTAGGTCACGCTTAGTCACGCCTAGTCACGCTTTGTCACGCCTAGTCACGCTTTGTCACGCGTTGTAAATGTTCCTGTTATTTTGGCAAGTATGGTGACCTCTTGCCACACGGTCAAAGCAGGACACGCCTAGTCACGCTTAGTCACGCATTGTCACGCTTTGAAAATTTCGTGTCTTTTCAACACATATGGAGACCTCTTGTCACGCCGTTAAAGCAGGACACGCCTAGTCACGCTTTTGTCACGCTTGGGCACGCGTGATCACTATGTCACGCTTCTGCACGCTTACGTTAATTTACCTTCTTTTCGGTTTATTTTGGTTAATTTTCCATTCATGTCGAATCAGGTTAGGATCTGTTATATTCGCTAGGTTAGAGAAGTTTATTTAGGTTAAGTTGGTTAGGTTAAGTTAGGTTAGGTTAGGTTAGGTTGGGTTGGGTTAAGTTAGGTTAGGTTAGGTCAGTGTAGGTTAGGTTGGGTTAGGTTTGGTTTGTTAGGTATGTTTGTGGTTTTTTAAATCTTTTTTAATGTTTAGACACTCGTGGCGTCATCTCACCACGCCGTTACATTAGGTCACGCCTAGTCACGCTTTGTCACGCGTTGTAAATGTTCCTGTTATTTTGGCACTTATGGTGATTTCTTGTCACGCCGTTAAAGCAGGACACGCCTAGTCACGCTTTTGTCACGTTTCGGCACGATTATGTTAATTTACCTTCGTTTCGGTTTATTTTGGTTAATTTTCCATGCATTATGTAGAATCAGGTTAGGATCCATTAGATTCGCTAGGTTAGAGACGTTTAGTTAAGTTAGGTTGGTTAGGTTAGGTAAAGTTCTAGTACGTGAATTTAGGTTATGTTTTATTGTTATAATGTCTTAGGTTAGGTTTTGGTAGTTTATTAGGAAATTTTGCTCTGTAAATGTTCGTCACGATTCGACACTTATTGTCACTTTTCGTCGCGATGTTACTGTACGTCACGTCTAGTCACGCTCTCACTCTTGAACACGCTTGGTTATGCTTTGAATTTCTACGTCAGGTTTCAAAACATGGGGTCACATCTCGTCACGCCGCCACAATAGGTCACAACTGGTAACGCTTGGTCACTTTGTTTAAATCTTCTTTATGTTTGGTCTCGTATAGGTCACCTCACGTCACGCCTTCACAGTAAATTTCGCCTAGTCACGCTTGCTCACGCTTGGTCATAAGTCATTACAATCCTGTATCTAAATTTATGGGACTATAACAAGTAAAAGATGAAAATTTTGTATTTTTCAGTGTCAAACTCCTCTTAAAAATTCGCAGTGATTCTTTTACGTTCAGAAATGTTTGAAAACAGCGGTCTCTGACGTGAAGTGTGGAGTTTAGTCGGTGTTTCCCTTCATCGTGACTCCCACGCCACCCCACCCCACCCCCCCCCCACTTCCTCATGGTACCCCATGCAGATAGACTACACGACATTAATTAACCAACACACAGCACACACAGGGTTTAGGCTCCCAGCCATAACAGTATCTCGTTTGCCCACAGTACCGGCACACGAAGTTCTTGTACACCCTGTTCCACATATTTTACAACGATGGGCTACAGACTTTTCAAAAAAAAAACATTTATTTTTTCTCAGCTGGTGCAGAGACTTTCTCTGATATTCAGATGTTAAGTAATTTCTTGCTGTTATATTGCCAGAATTTTAAAGCCCTCCGCCACAATATTCTCCAACGTTGTAATTCGTATTCAGTTCTGATGAAGCCTCATAAGCAATTCTTTGACGATTAGTTTTAATATTTTCGTGTAACTTACAACTTTACATAATGATTTTAAAAAAATACTTTTTGGGGAAATAATTTGAAGCAGAAAATGTAATTAATTTATTTTAGATTTGTCACTGTTTTTATTAACGTTCTTACACAGGTGTCGCTTTGTAAAACTGTGATAGGTTGTTTGTTTGTTTGTTTGTTTATTTGTTTCTTCCAATGGAGTGAGAGACTACCAACAGTGTTCAGGTGCTAGGCGGCATATTTGGCTGAATTTGGCTACTTCAGGTTGTGTTAGGTTAGTGGCGCGCATGCGCAGACGACCATTTTCAGGTTATAAGGCGCAGATTTCGTAGAATTTTGTTACGTTGGGAGAGGTTAGGTTAGGTTAGGTGACTGGTAACGCGCATGCTCATATGGCCTTGCGCGCATGCGCGGAAGAACCTTTGCATTATTTAGTGACGTCGGTAAAAAAAATGGTGGCCTACGCACCAGGCCTGCAAACATATCGGATCGAAATAATGTTTGTGTGTACTTTGCAGTGGGATCCCTCTTTATGAGATGCGGTGAGTCGTGTGATTGAGGTCCATATCATTGGCCTGAAACCACAGAATGTGCGGGAATAGTCGGTCGCAGCTGAAAGTGGACACCTGTGTGTTTTCGCTTGATGTCACTCAATTTCGAGAACTCATTTCACGCTTCTACACGTCCCATACAATTTTCCGAACTTGTTAAGCGCCCTCGCCATCCGGTAAACAGAATCGATGAAATGGCAATATTATTTAACTGGACTTGTGCAAAATGCAATTTGAAAAAAAAGGGGGATAATATACTATGTACCTATAGAACTGTAATTCAATTTGAAGTGTCCGTCCTTATGTTATGTTTTTGTAACGCTGTTGTTTCAAGTCTGTTTGTTATATTGTAGATTGAGTATGAATCATGACTTCAAGGGATATTTAAGGAATTGGCAGTGAACTGCCCTTGAAGAATATTACGTTGGCCTTGAACTATCATAAGAATGAGAATAAGAATTTATACGCAAATTATACATATTAATTGGCGTAGTTATAAAATTCCGAATACATTTTATAGTTTTCTCAAAATAGACTGACAACATTTGATCCGATTTCCATCGCTGTAGACTTGTATTATGTAAGTTCCTGATGTGATCCATGTTGCTTCCTCCCCAGGCTTAGAATTTTTCATGGTTTTCCTTAGTCTTAGGTGGAAACTTAAACACTTTACAGATCCTTTATAACTGTACGTACCGCGTGTTTGTACAGTGATTCTGTATTTTGCCAACAGGGAAAATTTAAAGTTTCATTTAATTTTCACTGTAAACATTGATTATTTATTTAAACAAGGTTAACCAGTTGATATTTATAATGGTGAAGATTTGTGTTTACTTTGCGGTACGGACTGAATTTTTTTTTTAATATGATTTTTCCGAGATTCTTCAAAGGGTTAAGCTGGGTCATGGCTGGTTTATCGTGTACCTTCTCAGGAGGTATGTTGTGTCTGATACGTCGGTAAAATTCTAACAGAGGATATTCCAGAAGAAAGACCGCCATCTTCATACTCGTCGCCGCGAGAATTTGAAGTCTCTCGTTGTAAATTAGTTTGTAGTAACACATTTTAGGTTTCCAGACATTGTACAAATTACACCTTCAGGAAATTTGTCAGAACGGAAGGAGATACAATGCTGAAGACCGGACCAAGCGGAAAATGAAGAATCCCCAAAACTGGTATGAGGTGGTTGGGTTTGGGGGGGGGGGGAGTGATTTTCGAAAGCCAATGACGTGTGAATATATTGGGAAGTTGTGGTCGAGTGGGGAAGCATCAGGGATTGTAACTGGTCGGATGGAAATTGAGTTAACAGCAGCGGCTACTACTGTGCTACATGATGTGGCAGCAGGACATCACCACCCCAAACCCCCATTAGGACGGCCAAACATCTGCTCATGAAGGGCTCAAGTACCACAGCTCGCTTAATCTGACTTAACCAGGACAGGATAGTCGAAATTTTGGAGCATTACGAATTATAATACAGAGAGGTAGAATCCAAGTGTCCCTCTATACGCCATGCAGGCGCTTGGGGGGGGGGGGAGAATCATATAGCTCCTACTCATTCTTGACCTCGGCACTAGATGGGGGTGAGTGGTCAGCGTCACGTCCCGGGAAAGGACCCCAGTACCCATTGAATACGAGGCTGCGTTGGTTCCAGAGCCGGTTTGAACGCAGAGGCTAAAGGATAAATCCTCTGTCAGGGATCGAACCTCGGTCGTCCAGTCTCCTTTCTAACTGAGCTACGCCGGATCATGTAATAAACACATTTTTTTTATTTGTAGTGTTCTGTCTGAGGACAGGTCCATATGAAGAGGATCCTTCCATCCTTTTCTCGGACTGGGACCTGTTCATATACGTTCTTGGCAGATGATCCAGAAGTGGTTTGCCATTGCCTTCTTCTGTGTGTGAATGGAGTAATTGTTGGGATGCCACGGTGGAAAACTCCGTGTTGCCTAGACCACGGCCTTGCCCAACACAAGTTATAAATTCGGGCACCGCCGGGAATCGAACCCGAGACCCCAGGATTACAAGGCCAGCGTTCTAACCGCTAGACCACCTCATCTTATTATTATTTAGTGTTCTGTCTGACGACAGGTCCATATGAACAGGATCCTTCCATCATTTTCTCGGACTGGGACCTGTTCATATACGTTCTTGGCAGATGATCCAGAAGTGGTTTGCCATTGCCTTCTTCTGTGTGTGAATGGAGTAATTGTTGGGATGCCACGGAGGAAAACTCCGTGTTGCCTAGACCACGGCCTTGCCCAACACAAGTTATAAATTCGGGCACCGCCGGGAATCGAACCCGAGACCCCAGGATTACAAGGCCAGCGTTCTAACCGCTAGACCACCTCATCTTATTATTATTTAGTGTTCTGTCTGACGACAGGTCCATATGAACAGGATCCTTCGATCCTTTTCTCGGACTGGGACCTCTTCATATACGTTCTTGGCAGATGATCCAGAAGTGGTTTGCCATTGCCTTCTTCTGTGTGTGAATGGAGTAATTGTTGGAATGCCACGGAGAAACCGGGGAAGCCCCCGGAGGAAAACTCCGTGATGCCTAGACCACGGCCTTGCCCAACACAAGTTATAAATTTGAGCACCACCGGGAATTGAACCCGGGGACCCTTCATTAATATTTCCAATATCCCGTCGGTTTTAACGATTTGTTCTGTATTTATATATGTAATTAATTTAATTTTCTTACCCGTGTTCAGGTTGCTAATTGTATTTCTGACAAGTCTGGTGGGTAGTACGTAAAATTAATTTTCAAAAACGGACTCGTCCACGCGTGTTAAATTAGGGAGTTCGTGGGATCTTGTGTTTGACGAAACAGACTAACTCAGTTCAGCTAACAGTGGAAATGTATTCGGCTTGAAACTGAGGTTACGTCTGTAGAATAGTAGAAGGGCACAAGGCGCTGAGTCTTCTCGTGGTCGGTCGAAGCGGATGTCCACATGACAGGACCTGTGATTCCCCATGCTGTCATCGTGTGTAGGTAAACAGCTTTGTATCCTGTGAATATAAAGCTTTAGGCACAAATACTATTGGACTGACGGGCGGGGATTTTGTGTAGTAAGTTAAAATACGTCACGCTTTTCGTAATTAATTAATTATTTATTATTTTCGTGTCTTTCGAGCCGATATGTTGCAGCGAAAATGTCCGCAAGCAACATGGGTCACACGACATCAGATGATCAAATCGATGGGCAGGTCATTTAGCAGGCAAGGGAGACGAACAAAATTTCAGTCGGATGTTGAACAGACGCAGGCGATATTAGGACGGATCTTAAATAGTGTCTAATGGTATAGATTGGATTAATCTGGCCAAGTTAATCGGCCGTTATGAACACTGTAATGAACTGAAGGTTTCTACAAATGGCGGGGAAATATAATTGTATCCCACTGAGTTAATTAGTTACAGGTAGTTGGTATGCAGTGGTTTAAATTTTATTCTGTGTATAATGTCGTAGACCAGTGGTATTTAACCTGGGGTACGCGTGCCCCCTGGGATACGCGAAGACATCTCAGGGGGTACGTGAAATTTAAAAATATATATATTATTTTTTGATAAACACTGAATAATCAGTAATGTAATTTATTTAATTTATTTTAGATGTAGATTATATACTATGTATAACTTGAATTATACACCAACAACTTTGAGGGTACAAAGTTGAAGAGAAATTATATCTGGGGGTACGCGAAGACATCTTAGGGGGTACGTGAAATTTAAAAAAAATATTATTTTTTGATAAACACTGAATAATCAGTAATGTAATTTATTTAATTTATTTTAGATGTAGATTATATACTATGTATAACTTGAATTATACACCAGCAACTTTGGGGGTACAAAGTTGAAGAGAAATTATATCTGGGGGTACGCGAAGACATCTTAGGGGGTACATGAAATTTTAAAAAAATATATTATTTTATGATAAACACTGAATAATCAGTAATTTAATTTATTTAATTTATTTTAGATGTAGATTATATACTATGTATAACTTGAATTATACACCAACAACTTTGAGGGTACAAAGTTGGAAGAGAAATTATATCTGGGGGTACGCGAACAAAAAAGGTTGAATACCACTGTCGTAGACCATCTGTTCTAAGTATCCGTGAAATGAACCGCTGAGTGTCGTGTGACATAAGCCGTTTTTGACATTGCACCTCTGTTCTGTCAATGCATGATGATCATAGAACGATACAATAAGGCTTCACATTGCTTCCAGCCCCCCCCCCCCTGTATCGGGCACTATCTGCTACCTCCCCCCCCCAGGCCACGCGCTATTTATGACATGAGGGGTCACATCGTGCCCCTAAATCTAATTATCTTTCATTGTATCATACACTACACCCGTCAGTGTGGTTTCCCAGCAGACTGCGAACTCTGCACTTGTAAAAGTACTCGCTGTATTAACGTGGTCCAGAGCAGGTGCGTGCTTGGTACCAGAATGGAAAAAACCTCTCGAGGCAAGCATCCTTCGCCATTATCTGTGAATATCGTGATAAGGGGAATCTTGCACCGAGACAATAAAATTGTTTTATTGAAGGCCCTCACTGGAACTTATCTGCCTTCTATAACCTTCCATATTACGTAAGACTTACTTCTGTTTATGTCCTCTTTTCGTACTTTTTAGACGTTTTACGTGAAATTTTGCAAAGAACAGACATAAAGAATAAAATGTTATATTTTCTTTATTTAGTTGTGTGGATCAGTGAATTTTCTGATGTTCTTCCTATACAGACAATAAAGGGACTGATCGCCCTTATATTCCACATTCGGGTTGTCTGGAATTTTCAGTGTCATGTTAGAATTTGTCACCGCGCGCAATTTTAAAAAAAAAAAATCGACAATTTTTTTTAAAACTGAAGTAAGGTCAAAATGTAAAATAATTCGGCAAATAACACACAAAGCGTTTGTTTCTGAGAACAGAAACAAACGCGTTTTCAAAACACTCTTATATTTACAGTACTTTTGAAGTAGTAAATACTTTTTTTTTCCTAACCAAATCCGTTGTTTACAAAAAATCGTATCTCTTTTATTTATGCAGAGTAGCAAATAACGACCCTTTGAATCGCTTCTGAATGGTCTCGCGTTTCTCTTTTCAATACATTTATCGACATCTGATAAAGAGTTTAGAAATGTTTTTTTGCAATAAGTGAATCTGTGAACTAGCGAATTTTGCTCCAAACGAGATAAAGCTAAAGTCCTTTTTGCACTATACAAGAGGCTGTTTCAGTCAATATTGCACCGTTATCAGGCCTAGAGTAGAACACATTGGCGTTTTCATAAAACACTGTGTTGTGTGTCTAAATAGGGGTTGAAGCAAAGGGTAGTGGATGTGCGTTGATGAGGATTCAGACGATATCGTCCTAGTAGCTTGGCTGAGCACGGGATCCGGGCGACAAAGCACAAATTGTGTGAATGATCTAAACTCTGCTTGTGTCATCTGTTTGTTTTGGCGTCGCACTGGGAGCTCAGACCTGTCATTAAGGGCGGCAGAAGTAACAGTTTCTACACTCGTATTTGACGTTATTAACCCCCCCCCTTCGCCCCTCCCAAACGCAGGTTTATATGTCTTGGAATATTAAGTTTTAAATTACGTTTTGTTCTAGCCTTAAAATATTCTGTGAAAAGGATATTCTACCTCGGCCTTATGCCGATATGGATATGATTCAATTCCAGTTGAGTTGCATTAATATCGTTTCTTTAAGCCTTTGTTTATAAGTCGGCAAGTGGATGCAGGAAAATGTATTTGGTTTCGTTTCTTTGTGTTGGTAGGCAACCTTCAAGGTCACTCATTTCACACGTGGATTCTTATCTAGGTAAATCAAATGACACCCTTCACGAAGAATTTCTACTTCCGGTAGCGAAGTTATGAAACTTTTATTTAGAAACTACCTTATTTTCTGAGCCTTAAAAAAATTTCTAACCTCTGCGTCCAGACCGGCTTTGGGGCCCGCTCAGTCTCCTATCCAATGGATTCCGAGAGTAAAGTTCTGACCAACCACTCCCATCTAGTGACGAGGTTGAGAATGAGTAGGAGCTATATCCTCTCTCCTCTTGAGCGCCTACATGGCGCGTAGCGGGATAGGTTTACTTTTTATAAAATTGAGGCTGCAAGGAATTTTTTTATCAAAACGTTTACCTTAATACCTAAAAAAACTGCACATTCTTGAATAGATATCCCCTCTGTCAAAATAAGGTACCCATAACTTTTTAATTCAAGAGCGACACAATCAAAACATTCTCTGGTATTGACAGACCTTGAAATCGAATTCTTCTACCATGTAGTGGGAATTTTACGTGGTGGTAACACTGCTGCAGTCTCCCAGGTGACTAGACCAAATCTGTGATTAAATCCTCCAATGTCGACAATCTTTCTGCCGTGGAACATGTCAGGAATCGTTTGTTACGTTTGGTGGAGGGAATTTAATTTCCTGGGTGATAAACTGTTGGCAGCAATGAAACCACACCACTACAACGATGTCGGATCAGAACGATCTTCGCTTTCTCGCCTGCTAAATTGGGGCTCCGAGACAAATTTTATTGCATATAGACCTGTCAGGCGTGATTCCAGCGATAACCGAAAAGTAGAACACGCCAACTGCAAAAATATTCTGCTAATTATACTCAAATCTCTAGACACTGTATAATGTGAATTTGATTCGCGATTCATTTCCGTTTTATATACATCACAGCCGGACGGACACACTGCCCTGTCGGAAACTGTGCCAGATGATACACAAATGTGCATATTTTCGAGTGCAGTTCATGGGAAAATAAATGATTCGACGATGAAGCTCTGAATAACCGATACGTCAAACATCACGACGTAGTCTAAACATGTCGTTTTGATTTATAATTAAAATAAATCGAAGAATTTGTTTTATAAATAATCATCTGGTATGGGGATTCCAGCCTCTTTTTCAGACATAATAGTAATTAACTGCTTAGAACAGAAGTCACTTTACAAAGCTGATAGTTGTTCAGTTAGTCATTGAATTCGTTGTCGATTGTCATGTATGTTTTGATGTCGTGTAGCCTTGTGGGTGGTTACCGACATTTCGTAGGAATATATCGCCTCCATCTTCAGGGTTAGAATCACTTAAGTTAGTTCCTCTGACACGATAGTAACTACCTTAAGGCTACATGACGTCACAACCCAGAATCTCACGAAAATCCACAGTGTTTTACAAAAAACGTGTTAGAGTATCCCGTCCTGAGCCACTTAAATCCAATCCACAACTTCCGTCCACTCATGTCTTGCAGTTCTAAGTAAACACGACTTTGTCTCTTTGTTTCAGGTGAGTGGCTGGTCCATTTGTTTAACTTGCGTATGTTTGCGTCACAGAGGTAAATACAAATGGCTGACATAAATTGTGTGTACACGCGTTCCGCATGGTAACTAACACGCATGCCTCTAGGACATAAGAGAGTTGAATAAAAGTTTTTGAAATCGTGTGTCACTAACTTATGGTAGTTTATGCATGAAACATAATCAGTACAGTACGAGCCGTTGTAAATGGTTTAGTTTCAGTGAATTGTTTTTAAGTGTTAGTGTACATTACATAAAATTCCGTGTATGTGATTCATCAGGCTGCATCCTTTTTGCTGTTCAGGGAACATTTGTATGTATGTATTATGGCTCGTTATACTGTGCCCACACTTTGGACAACATTTGGCATTGAATCGTTGATTTTAAGATGGCTATATATTTTAAATCTTGTCCGTCTAATCACAATAAATTTTTATTAAATATTAAAATATTACAATAATTAACATTTAAAATATTTAAAATATATCAAATGATGTTCTTTATCGAAATATTCGATTTACATTAGACCATCATTTTTCACGACATGTTTCAGTTCCTAAAAGAATTATCTTCAGGTGTATATAATTATATAAAGATTCAAATCAACAATAACTTAAATACAATTTCTATATATTATTTTAGCGTATATTTTTATCAGATATCAAACGATGGCTGTTTTTCCGATCTTGTGACATGTAGTCTGGTAGAAGTTTACCGACGTTTCAGAGGTCATTGCTACCTTCATCAGCCTGCCTCGTCGCCCTGATGATGGAGATGTTAAAGTATTTTTTTTTATTAAAATTTCGCGTTTTTTGTCCTGCTTGGTTTCCTCGTTCGTACCGTGACATTTCCGCCATCTGTATTTTTATTTTGGCTTCTAGAACGGATAAACTGACGTACCACAAGCTGTACATCACATAAAACGGAGTCAGAGGCAAACGATTTCAACATCTGAACAAACCGAACATCCTTTGTTCTGCTGACATCTGCCCACACCTGCTTTCTTGTATTCGTCTACGCGAACACCAAAGAATCCCCCCCCCCCCCAGTAACGCCTATTTTAAGAAATATTCCACATTACTAACTTCTTTAAGGAAAGCGGAAAGCCATAATCCAGTCCACAGCAATACATTATTTTTAATATTATCTTTCGATAAGTGCCTTGGTCTTCCAAATGAACTCTTCCCTTCATGCCATCATAATAATGTTTTTTTTTATGCATTTATAGTCCCCACGCGTGTTATGTGTCCCGCCCATCTGGTACTTGAACACATTCGTAGTATTCAGTGAAGAATGAAAATGATGACTTTCCTCATTCAGAATAACACAAATGAAGTTCATTTTTGTCTGTGTTATGTTAGTAACAATTTTTTGTGTTTGTGTAAACGCTGAGATGACCTCAGCAGTAGAGTTTTGTGACAGATTGGGAATTTTTTAAGTACGTGAGCGACTTTTGGCGTTGTCAGACTGAGGATGGAGAGAAGACGTAACTTAGAAATATAAATATTAAGTGCTTTCCTGATAGATTTTTCTTGTGTGTGTCTGTTTCCCTGGATTTCTAAAATAAATATGATACCGTAATAATTTCTTGATAATCGCTTTACTAAAAATCTTCAACATTTTTAATTTTTGTTTAAAGTTTCAGGGAATTCGCCTCGAGTACGTAAAGCTCGTAGTAAGCCATGGTCAGGAATATCTGCAGTTAAACTTGATAAGTAGTTAAGACATGACCCAGTTTTAATGTTTAATGGGGAGTCTCCAGCGGAATTAATCCAACACGCGACCTACTTTCATATTATCTTTTATATTTCTGGCTGCATATTGCAGAGTATTTTTGTACTTATGTGATAAAGTATGTGGTTACATTGTCGCTGTTCAGCCACACGTAAGTTTCTCTTATTTAAAATGAGAAGTAAAGATTTGTCAGTAATTGCTCTTTGCTGCGAGAGTCTGTAAAAGTATATGACGTCATTAGTATTATTGTCAAAAGTTTAATATTATCACGTGCATTGCGATTATGAGAGCTGTAAATATCAAATTAATTTTCTCGAAACGGGTGCAACTGTGTCTATTTGAGCATCGCTAATTCTTGAAATTCCTTTTGGATCAGGGGCTGATTATTTTTTTTTAAAGTTTTCTGACTGCTAAGTTTTGCCTTATAATTCTTAATTTTTCTGCTGTATGTATTTTTAATTGTGTTAACCACTTATTTAGACTCCTTCATAGATAGTTTCATTCAAAACCCTCACACCCTTGGTAGTCACTGTAATGTTTATGTGAAGCTGTTATGGGGAATCTCATCTTATGGATGGCGAAGGCCTCCAGTTACGGACGATAGCTTCGAGTATGTTGCTTAAAAAGTCTCGTACAGCTGACAATGGGTGCACCTCAAGCGTTTGACGGTGGGACTAACAATTTTCAGAATAAAAATCTTATCATTTTACAAAACGTTACTGGTCTTCGGCTGTAAATGGGAGGATAATATTAAAATGTAACACGCTACTTTGGCTATATAAACGGTAAGCTCTTGTATTACGTCGGCCAAGTTGGTAATTCTGACTAACCAAGAAATATTTCAACGAAATAAATTAAATGCAGTCGTTCCTTGCCCGAAGACCCGGTCTCCTGTACGAGAGATTGTACCACTGGATCTCATCGAGAGCTGATGATCGTGTCTCAGGAGACTGTTCTAGAGTGGATTACCGTGCAGTCTTCACTGCAAACAGAAAGGGTATGGAAATTTATCGGCGCCTTGGAGAAGTCAGAATGATCTGTTAGATTAGTCTGAGGTAACTCCCGCTGGGAGCAGAGCGGAACAAATTGCTTTGTATCTTTGTTTCCCCGCGTTTTTTTTTTTTTGTAATTGGAAAGTTCTACTTAAAAATCCAATTTCCATGCTGTAAGCATTGCTATTGTCCTCTTAATTATAGAAAGGCAAATTCGAAAACTAATTAGAACATTGAAGGAACCAGCCTTCGGGTTTGGCGCTACTCACAGAGTCTGAGTATTAAAGACAGGTCCGGACTCGGCCCAGCGCAATTGCCCTGTCTCAGAACGTTGACGTCTAATACAGTTATCGTTGTTTTAATAGCAAAGTAAGGGCAGGAACTTTACGTTCAGACACACTGAAATTTATAGTGACCTTTGTACTTCGTATCCTGTATTCGGATTGTCCCGGGTTTAAATCCCGGTCCGGCTGTCCTGTTTAAAGCTTCTTATAGCTTCGGTTCCTACAGGTTAATTCCGGGATGTAAGGCCACGACCACTTCCTTAATATTCCTGAGTTTTTTTGGTCCAATTATCAGCGCGGAAAGCGACTATACTTTTGGATATTTTTGTGGTTTTCCTCAGAGCCTCCATACGAGTTCTGAGACAGTGCCAATTTCTCCCACATAATTTACAGCTCATTAATTATCGTATCATCAACGCTACGTAGTTTGAACTACTAACAGCGTAGTTAAAATAAGCTACGGACTAATCATGTGAACAGAGGCGGTAAATAATTGAAGCTACTGGCAACGAACTTCGGTAAATTACAAATAAATAAACCACAAGACTCCCACATTTGCCCGTAATCTATGACCAGTTTGTACTATATCTTGCCTCGTTTGAGTTTATTAATATTACGCCTGTGGTAAATTTGGCACGTGTACAGAGTGACAAATTTTATACTTGCATCGTCATGAATTTTAGTTTATGAAAAACTGTGATGTTATTGGAGAATTTCGGTGTTAAATCTACGAGCTAATAAACTTTATTCCAACGTTGAATTTACATTGAAAAGGCATCGCTTTGAAAGGTTTTAAACCCAGTCTTACAGCGGACTGTAATTTTACTAAACATTTATCGCAACGTAAACAGAGGTTTAGCGGAGAAATAGTTGCGAAATTGTTTGAAAAAAGATTATTACTGATCCTGTTGTGATAGAGACTGAAATAACTTCCATGTGCTCTGCTTACGGCTGACATTTTTATGTATGATACAGACACTAAAGCTAGCTTGCTGTCACTGTAATTACAAATAGTGTTCAACCGTTGTCATGGCGACCGAAAAATGACGTCGAATGTACTTGTACCAGAATTTCCACTGAAAGATTTGACATCCTGTCCACAATTACGAACCATTCCCACATTAACTCTGTCATGTCTAGTGGTAACTATATGCACCACCTACTTTAACAGTCAGTAACACTGCATTTTGTGTTTATGGTTTTTGTATGATTATCGCAATAAATAGCGATTATTTCCTTTAACTGCGCTAATTAATTTACCTTTGTAGTGGTGACGTGCGGTGTTTTCTTTGCGGTACGAGCTGAATTCTTAAATATGTTTAGACGAACTTCGGCTTTAGAGGGTTAAAATAACTTCCACCAGAGAAACATAAGCACGGAGCGTAGTACGTCTGTTTTTACGAGACACTCGAATGTATAATTTGGCCAGTCTTATATTGGTTTTGTTCATCCTCGCCTATGGTCGGTTTGTGCTGGTCCATTTCGTCATAGGATTTTAATTTTTTTTTGAGTCGTTCTTAAAGTAGGCCTATTCGGTGATGTCCAAATTTTATTATCGATCTGGCGTCTTTAAAATTTTTGCGTTTGATATTAGTGTTTCTAAAAACATGTTTTTGGACCACTTGTTTAAAAAATCCCCATTCTGATACCGTCCGACGTCCTTTTATCTTCATCTCGTGTGTGCTTCATTGGTTCTCTACGCTGCTGTGGTCGTAAAAACTGACAGATATTCTTTCCACGTGCGTATATCCGGCGAACATTTTGCGCTACATAAAATGGAGGACAGAGTTATAAAATGATGTAAGTCGAAATAACAGCTACACCGTTCCAAGAGATTTGTATAACGTGGGCTATCATCGGCTATCATGAACTGAGATACCAGACCTACAGTAAAAGGGGACACAAATGGGTTATTTCTGCTCTAGCATTTTACGTATGTTAAAGGCATTTTGTTTTAATGTTTATTTCGGAGTGTATAACAGACGTTGAATTTTCTGACCATCTGAGCTACTGTTAGGTTCTCAAGAAGGTCTGTACCCTGTAGATGCTGAATCCGAAAGGATTAAACTGTTGAAGTACAAAGAATGTCAGATAAAGGTTATGTTAGGTTATGTTATCGTAGGTTAGGTTAGGTTATGTTAGGTTAGGTTATGTTGGGTTAGGTTTTGTTGGGTTAGGTTAGGTTGTTAGGTTAGGTTATGTTAGGTTAGGTTATGTTGGGTTATGTTAGGTTAGGTTAGGTTATGTTGGGTTAGGTTATATTAGGTTAGGTTATGTTGGGTTATGTTAGGTTATGTTATCTTGGGTTAGGTTAGGTTAGGTTATGTTGGGTTAGGTTATGTTAGGTTAGGTTATGTTGGGTTAGGTTAGGTTATGTTATAGGTTATGTTGGGTTAGGTTAGGTTATGTTAGGTTAGGTTATGTTAGGTTATGTTGGGTTAGGTTAGGTTATGTTAGGTTAGGTTATGTTGGGTTATGTTAGGTACGGCTCAGTCAGCGTCAGAGCTTCAGTCAGCACATCCTATCAGCTACGGGTCGAATAATTGTAAAAAGGTAGTACATATATGGTTTTGCTATTCACAGACACATTTTATGCACCGGCTCGCTGGTCGAACGGATAAACAGAACAGGTAGGTAATTAAATTCGAGAAGATATATTCGCACGTTGCATTAAAATATTTCTAATGGAATTTATTGATGGTTCTATTAATGTTCCCCGCTTTCAATTTCCGAAGCAATTTCGTCTCTAATTAATTTGTATACGCGCTGCTATGTAGTGAGGAATGAGAGACAATTTGAGTGCTATGCTGTCAGTATTCGTACAAACACTGAATTTGCAGAGTGGATTTTTGGAGATTGTCTCTTGAAAAGTCTGCAGGCTGGAAACATTCTTATTATTATGTATATGTGAAATACATTCTTTTAGGTATACGGTGACATCCTAACAACTTTTGGTTCTCGTTAAGTCCTGTTATCAGCTATTAGCAGCTGATACAGATTTACAGTAGTCGTGACTAAATTGCATGCTTCGAGGTCACAGAAGGACCCGCCTACCTTAACGCGAGCCCCTTCGTCAACAAATTAGCTCTACCAGCTTTGCTACTGTCCGAGTTCTGAGCTGTCTTCACTCGCCTGACCTCCGCTGTTCGTGTTGCAACGTTGTGTGGTTTTGCTGTTACCCTGAAGCGTGCAACCGTGTGACACATTCCGTAGGCGACACTGTGTCCGATGACTACAAAGAGATAAAGATGCCAATTATAATTCTCGCAGATTTAAAATGTAGTTTGAACCCATCAGATAAAGTGTGTCTACTGCGATTACATTAACAATAGTGTAAGTACAAAGTATCGTAAATTTCGTTTATCATAAAGTTACAAAATTACTTTTCTGAACTCTGCATAAACTGCATTAAATCTTAATGAATGATATGCACGTAAAAGACTTGTAGCTTTGAAATTCACTGACCTCCCCTTCACTTCACTTCTGTACTGAACCATATTGTACTAAATTGTCAGTGTAATTGAAGATGAAAAGTAATAATGTAAAATTAGAGCACATACGTAGAAACCCCCCACCCCTCAAGTTCTACTCTAATGACGGCTTTTAAATCTTAAAATAATTTATTTATCAAAGAGAGGTGGCAGTGGATACTGAGGGGTCCGGTTAATGGATGTGAACATTAGATTACATACGGAACATAGCCCTCTAGATACACGCTTCTGCTCTGTACTTATCTTTTATTAGAGCAGCTACGCTGTGTTTCATAATAAAATTGAAGAGAATGTACTTTAAAGCAAACCTTACTTTTTAGAGCAAAGTTATGATTAGCGCTTGGGGCCTGGTGGCACTGTGTTTCTACGTCTGGGTCTATTTTAAAGTAGTCTGAAGGGATTGTGGAACACATTGATTCATTTAATAGTTTAATCCTTCAAACGCTAGTTGTAAAATCTACTGTGCCTGCCTCTGAAATGTTTCTGCGTTGTCTGCTATCTAATATTATCAGGTGTCCACTTTTATGGACGCTTTAAAGCAATAGATTGTCTGAACTCTTTGTTAACACCAAGAAGTTTAAAATATTTCACAGGGGGACAGTATTACAGTAATTTATATTTCTACTTGTGAGAAAAATTCAATGCAGATGATTCTTTGTTACTGCAATCAGATGTCAACATACATAGCTGTGTAAAGTTTACCACAAAAACAACCCGTGTTTAATGTACTTTAAAAAATGTAGATTTATCATCACTTATCCGTAATTAAAAAATTTTGATATATGTTTAACCCGTTGTGTCACATTCGGAAATGTGGCGAAACATTCAATCAGCTTTTATGTTGTAGTTTTGTTTTGACATGAACTAAGAAATCGAAATTACAGACCTAATATAAAATAAAAAAAATACACGAGGCATGGTCGGACGTTTTTCCTCGAAACCTTAACAGCATTTGTTTGTACATTTCTTCATTACTTACTCAGCTTATTAATTCAATGACATGAACCGTACAGCCGTGTCTAATTTGAACAAGAACACTGAAAAATGTAGTTCACCTAAAGGAGGACAAAGGAAACCAAGCGACGAAAGGGGAGGGAGAGGTTTGAGAGAGAATACAGAAGAAACTCCAGATAAAATATCATATTTAAAGTACAGACGTATGGTAGGAAATGAGTAGTGGGACTTGGGGACCTAATGCGGTGAGAGAACAGGTTTGTCCAAGCACCGCTTGAGATTCTCCGAATTACCGGCCTACTGAACGCGTAGGACACAAAAAAGTGCGCACATGAAGCTAAGAGATAGTCACAGGAACTCTTTCAGATCAGTGAATATCTTAGTGAAGATGGCTGTCTTCTGGGATGTTACACTTTGTAGTCCGGTAGAAATTGAACGACGTCAGCATCCAGAAACTCTGAAACGTCGGTAAACTTCTACCACACAACACTGCGTTACAGCCCAGAAGCATTCACTGTTTGTTCCAAAAATATATTATTTTCTAAGTTAAGAAGTCACTAAGTTTGATAGCCATTTCGGTATCCTGGGGCTTGGTCATGGGTGTCAATGTTACTGACCTCTGTTGTGCATCATAAATCATCTTTTATTACCAATTTTGAAGGGTTGTATTGTTTTCCCCTTTCCATATAGGAATTTCTGAACCTGATAAGTAATTCAGTAATTTTACATGGTGAGTATAAAACATGGAAGCCTTAAGTTTTTCATATTAATATTTTTTTTTTAGCTTTGATGGGTTTTTTTTCCTGAAATGTTTTTAATTTTTCGCAGATGATCGCCCCTCCCATAACAACACTTTAAAGTTTCCTGAGTGTCATGAACTTATATTTATCGATCCTCTCGATCAGAACGTGTTACTGTTTTTTTTTATATACTAAGCCGTGAGTTAAAAGTAACAAAACATCTAACACTGTGATGCTTAGTTGAAACGGTTTATGTGTAAGGTAATTAAACGTGACGGACAGAAAATATTTTTGTTTTAAGTACTGTACATTGATTTGAAGTATTTTTATATATACCTGACAGACAGCAGATATTTAGTGAATTTAAAAGTTTGTCTCGCAAAAAAAAATCGAATTTCTGTTATATGTCTGGTTTATGACAACTGCAGATGAATGACCTAAAAGGTCGCATCAGGGTTTAAAAACATCCGAAAGATTGACACCACAATTTTAAACGATTCTGAGTGAGTTTCACTTACCACCTATGTTAAGGTGCAACTCAATGTCATGATTACAGCCTGAGACAGTAATGAAATCGGTTGCGTGTAGTAAGTTTCGTGTAACTGGTTTTATCCTGATCATCCCACAGGAGAAACTACCTTGGTTTAGTCTCCATGACGTCATCAGATAAGGGGAATATTTTCTTCCTCTGATGTTGGGTACATCACGGCAAAACTATGGATCTGTCGAGCAGTGCCAGGATATTACTTAAGACTTAAATGTAAATGAGGAAAAATGTCAGTCTGTCCCCTTCGTGCGTCTCGTTGACCCAAAGTTGACGAGCAATGACCCCAGTTATTTCACAAAATGCAAATCCGAGATGTTACATACGCCCTTCTCGGTTGACAGACCGTTCTTTACTTGTGTCGTTGTTGCGTGCCGGTTCACTTATTCCCATATGTCTTGATAACAGCATCGTAATGGCTAGTGCGGCTATGTAGGGACTACCACCACGCCCCACCCCCGTCCACCGCACGAAACAAAAGCGAAAATTCAGGCTGTGGCATAATTTCTCTCAAAAATGTGTGGATGTCATATGGATACGCGGATGCCCCCAACTCACTACTCTGCATGTTAGTGTATTCGAGCGCACAGAATGAGATTTATTTATCAAAAAATGAAGGCATTGTAAAAATGTTACGTTCGGGCTTTCCTTAACTTAGAATTGAAAATATCTAAATTCCAGAAAATTAAGTCACACGTATCAGACGTTGCTGTGAAGTGGTTAGAACTCCCTTTGCTGAATATGCCGATATTCTAGGTTCCTTGAGGTACTTGCTACCTCTGAAACGTCGGTAAACGTCTACGAGACTACACTCTCATATTTTCTTCAGAAACATTAATTTTAATTTCCAGGTTAAACACTTGAAACTAGTTAACACCAACAGGATTATTGAACGAAGTTAAACTTAATCATGCATACTTAATGATGTTCATAATTGAATGAAGGATGCGATATTCATGTATTGTTCATAATTACCTTTCCATTCACCATCTGACGCCGTAATATCTCAGCGATTTATTGCAGTATCTTGTAGCAGATTGAAAACTTTTGAACCATCAGTGTATTATTGTGATGAAATTGTTCAAAAATACGTCATTTTTAAAGGGAATTAAAAAAAAATAGGGCTGTCAAACCCTTTCATTGAGGGCATACGTTTTACGATATTATCATCTCGTCCGACCTTTTTGAAAGGCACCTCTCGTGAGGTTAATATCAGTTGTCTCTAATTCAAATTCGAAACCTACAGAGAGAGAGACTTGTGTTTACACTGATGTTTCTCTGTGACTGCCTCTGTGTGGAGATGAAGGGGGTTACAATTAGTTTCAACTCGGAAACCTTCGGCCACACAGGATGAAGACAAACACACGAACGCAGTACAATGGAAATGAAGAATAATGAATAGCTACACACACCGTACAGAACATATTTCACTGATACAGAGGCTTTGCGAGAAACAGCGGGTGTGTTGTGTGTGTGGTCTAACCTCATAGGGGACACACACACACGTAGGTCCTGTAGAATTAGGATGAGCTCCGACGTAAAAGCTTGGCGTCCGATGGAGTTCGCTGTCAAGCAAAGCGAAACTCCTCCTTGTGATCTGCTGAAGTTGACAACTGTGACAGTTCATACAGGGATAGGTTTTCCAATAACGTTTATAGATTTAAAAACGATAGACCATGCATGTAGTGATTGGATCTATCGTCGTTTTCAGGTGTACTGAAGGGGGCGTCTACTCTCTGGGGTCCTTTAGAATGAGCTAATCTCAATCGCTGGACCTTTTATAAAATATGCAACGTTATATTACACAGTCGTCGGAAACATTCAGAATCGATGGTATCGTTTGAAATTGGACGCCCATCCACTGAATGTGCAATGCGTGAGGACTAAACCGACTGCAAGATCAGTTTCATGAGACGGGATTCAGCAGTTTGAGATACTGGGAAGTAAACAGAAATGTATGCGCCCTTCTTACTGAACGACACGAAATACAGCGTGTCCCAAAAAAAAACACTTATACACACGTTCAGCGATTTATATAAAGTGATAAACCATTACATACGTCAGCATTGGCGCTTAAAGATTTAGCGGATTTCGTGTAGGTGTTCAGAATTACCACCGTTGGCTTTGTTTCACAGTTGAGAGTAAGCAACTGGCTGACAAGTGGCCATCAAAATTGATGCAGTGGGCACGTATTTTTTGGGACACCCTCTATGTACCATTTTAAGTGCAGTATCTGAGACTTAAGGTTATTTATCGCGTGATATTGGCCAATGAATTATTATTATATAACATTCTTCTCATTTTTCTTGGAATGGCATGTGGCAGGAGGCTGGATGAAATAGAATTGTTATGAGATTTATTATTAATATTTTTCAATTATTATTTTGTAACCAAATTGAGAAGGCTGAAGTGGGCTGACGTGTAGCAGGAAAGGCGGACATGGGAAACAGTTCTGTTGAAAATCTGAAGGAGAGGGCTCTTGGGAGACCTGAGATAAGATGGAATACTAAAATAGACCTTTGAGAAATAGGATCTCAGGGTGGGAACTGGACAAATGTGCCTCTGGATAGGGTCCAGTAGCGGGCTACGTTGAACGCAGTAATGAACTCTCGGGTAGCAAGAAAAGAAGGAAAATGTTTGATCTTCTGAGCGACTGTTCGCTTCTTAAGAAGAATTTTGCTTGCACTGAGTTGATAAATATTAAGTACGGTTAAAATTAAGTTGTTTGGGGGGAAAAAACACTGCATTACAAACCCGGTTCATTTAAGCTGGGATAATAAATAATTACGCAGCCGAGTAATTAATATTCCGAAAACAATAATGAATGTTGGATGTTTGACACAAGAGCTCTACATTATCGCAGCCAGATCGCATTTATGTTGCTTGATTTATTGCAGAGTATTGTTCTATCGATGTTCTAATTGGACTGCTACTTTTCGTAAATTATAATTAACAGGGACCACGTTTTTTTTTTGGCCAGTCGCAAAGATTCGCAGGTACGGGGCTTCTCCAGTACATGTTAAAGGAACGTAATTTTTTTTTAAAAAAAATTCATTTTCATGTTCATGTCCGGTGCCCTTCAGAAATTCGTTTTCTGAACTAACCCTGGTTTAAGACATCTTAGCGTGTTATTTCGAATTTTGAGTTGATGTACGTATGGCTTAAATTTATTTTGCAACCGTAAAGTGAATTTTTGTAATAATGACACTATTCACTCAGGACAATAAAATGTAAATAGTCTGTAAAAATTTAATTAAACAGGGGTTGAATGTTGAAGTTGACAGTTCGGACGCCACGGTATTACAACGCGCTGTAATAATTCCAGAATAAAATCTGTAACGTGTTTGTCTGTATCACCGCCTACTACTCGCGGCATCGCAGTTTTTGTCAAATACTTCTGCTGATTTGAGATACGCGACTGGTCTTTTTTTTTTTAAATACGGGAGCATAAGTTTTGTTTTGCGGGACTGCATAACATAAAACGTTCGCTCTTTGTAGAACTGGGATTCTCCTTGATCTTGTATTTCGTTTTTTAACGCCAGTAACTCAAATACATTACATGTCGTGTCATCCAGTCGTTTAAAACCGTGTTCGTGCCGTTCCCCCTCCACTTCAAACTCCACCACGTGATCGAAATCTGTTAGGTTACTCGTTACGAAATTGATTTGAAATAAGACGCAAAAGACATTTTTGACAAAAGTGACAATATCAAACACAGATGGAGACACGCGTGTTTTATGAGGTCTAATTAATTCTTGAAACACGAATATAATGAGGCGAATTCGGAGAAGTTAATTTTAATAAGACGAGGGTAAGCCTTACCACACGCAACTCTTGTTTGCGTGTCATCACGTGATGTAGACCTCCGTCTCTTCGTTTCTCTCTCCTCACGCAGGGGGCAAGGGGTCGCCTGCCAACATCCAGCCAGGAACTTGAATTCCGTATAACAGCTGCAGATTCTGTGAAATTATTAAAGATATTTTAATATTCTTAAGGATAAACCTGACAAGATTATAACGAACGTCGTGTAATTAGATATTGATGACTGTCTTCTGGGTTGTAGTCTGGTAGAAGTTTACCGACGTTTCTGAGGTACTTGCTGCTCCCGTCTTCAGGACTGAAGATGGAAACGGTATGTTCCTCCGAAACGTCGGTACCTACCTGTAAGTCCACACGGCGTCCTCACTGCAGTGAGAAGAATCTTGTGTTGCCAGATCTGTTTATGGACCTTACATTTTGGAATATCACTTTTTCATGTTAATAAACACACATTTTTTAACCCCCATTCGTATTAAATGACATTTCACACTAAGAGGGAAATCAGTGTTATATTTTTATTATTATATTTCGACAATGTCTGTCAGCAATTGCAAGATATAATTTATATTTAACTTTACTTAACTGTCTCGCACTGTATTAAGCGTTGAATTTGTATGTTTTGTTTTCCGCAGATGAATTTGAAACAAAATTTCTAAACAGACTGTGGCTTAACCTAGGTTAAAATGGAAGCGATGATTAAACGGCGATAGTGACAAGCAAAACCTACTCTGTCAGTTTGATTAGTCTTGTCTTCGAAACCCCATTTATCCCCCTTTAATTAGTTGACTGTCCTCCGATGATTAAAAACGTGAATGATGGTTTGAATATACGATTTGTCGTAGTACACGCCGTTGGATCCGCGTTAGCACTTTGAAGCCGCAATTCGTCTAAATACTATTTAGGAATTCAGTCCGTACCGCGAAGAAAACACAACACTTTACCGTTACAAAGATCAACTGGTCGATTCTGTTTTTACGAAATAATCTTTGATTACAGTGAGATTCATATGACGCATGTAAATACAAGATCCAGAATTATTAATTGTTAAATCAGGTGGTGCGTATATTTACCACTGCATTTTGAAGGGTTTTAAGGTGACAGATGAATCTGGCCTGCAGCCATGTTTAAGTATAATTAATAACACTGTGCCGTGTCAACATTGAACCAACTTCCGCATACGCGATGCGTTGTAATAAGTAAATAATAAACCGACTGAACGAATAATTTGCCTTTAAATCCAAACGCGTCTTAATCTTGTCTCTTTTATTTTAACATCTCTCGCGAAGGGCCCACGAAGATAAGTCCTGCAGTTCTGTGACGTCCCTCGAAGCAAGAAATTCTGTCTTACGACAGAACAGAATGTGCGAGGACGTCATGCGTGGAGTTACCGAAGTGCCATACAACGTAAATTTACGTTGCCATGGTAATTAATGTTTCTTTTTCAAGATACAAGAGCTCATTATTCTGAAAGGAAGAAACTATTCTGTGTCGTTTTCAAAAGTTCAGTTTGCATGAACATCCATTTCTCAACTGTTAACACTGTATTTATTTTATTTATTTAGTGTTCTGTCTGAGGACAGGTCCATATGAACAGGATCCTTCCATCCTTTTCTCGGACTGGGACCTGTTCATATACGTTCTTGGCAGATGATCCAGAAGTGGTTTGCCATTGCCTTCTTCTGTGTGTGAATGGAGTAATCGTTGGGATGCCACGGAGAAACCGGGGAAGCCCCCGGAGGAAAACTCCGTGTTGCCTAGACCACGGCCTTGTCCAACACAAGTTATAAATTCGGGCACCGCCGGGAATCGAACCTGAGACCCCAGGATTACAAGGCCAGCGTTCTAACCGCTAGACCACCGTGGCGTCGACACTGTATTACACAATTATTATTTTTTTTTTTAATTACCCCGGGTAATTACGTCACAGGAAAATATATAACTGTATGCGTAACAGAGGATCTGCCTTCTTCCTTCCTTCCTTCCTTCCTTCCTTATTGTCTTGTCATTTCTCTCCCACCCTCTTCCACCTTACCCGCTGCTTATCAGACAAAGAGAAACGCAACACAATACAAATGTCATGACGTCACGGAGGCTCATCTGATTACTTTGGAATGTAAAGGATGTTGTATTTAAATGTGTACCCAAGCGCGCCCTTTGCGATGTTATCTGTGCGTTCCCCTACCAATCCAGAACCTTCCCCGATGCTGAGATACAATCTTCCTCCGTTACGTCTAAGTTCTATGGGCGATATTGTATTTTACACGCATTTAAAATTCGAATGAGCGTGAACGATTTTGGGTGCGGGGGTGGGGGGGTTATGTCGGAGGAGGAAATCTTGATTTCGTGTCTCTTGCTTTCGGCAGATTTTAATTAAATCCAGCAAAGTCCGTTGTATAAAAGAAATGTAATTTCTAATTGTATACCTTCAGTATATCTGAGCTTTAAGGAGATAATTCTATGGTTCAGTGAGTTAAAGTTTTATCGTAGTGACTCACAATTATTAGGATGAACGGCCAGCCATTTTGCATTCGAAATGTCCCCTCATCCCGACTTCATTTCTCACTCTCTGACCTTGGTACGGATCTCAGCTGCGTGATGACTGAATGGGGTATATTTCGGATGCGAGTAGTGGCGACAGTGTCCTTGATGCCACTAACGAGAGGCGCGTTATTGATGATACGGGATTAGAAATAAAATAAGACGACGGGAAATATTTGAACGTCAGTAATGTCGAACTGGAATGCAAATTTCGACAAAATTGAGTCGCTTTGAGACGAAATCTCTTGTCAGTGGCTTATAAACTTCTATATCTTTTAAATTCAGTGTCCTATTGATTGGGGCATCCCTATCTAGCGGACTCTTTTGCCTACAGATCGAGCTTTTGAAACATAGCCAGCTACAGGGTGTTTAGAAAGTTTTTACGCAGTACAAATCAATGCTTGCACTGTTGTTGTGTATTTTTAACAATTTTTAAAGAATAAATAAAGCACCACTTCGCATTTTACTTTATATCAACAATAAACTCTCGTAAATGTGTGCTGTCAACCTATTCGTAAAGTAATTGTGTTGGAAATCTTTGCACGTTGCAGACTTGCAACTGCGTATCTATTGTAAAAAGACTTTGTGATCACCCTGTATTTGTAGACTATAGGACAATGAACAAAGTCAAAATCCCTATCAATGCTAACTATGATAAACCCGTACCAAAGTCAGAACGCGTTAGGATTTTTCCTCGGATTGATGTTTCACAACTAAAATCATTAAGCTGCTTTAAGATTTATGAAAATCGGAATAATTTTGGTGTAAACAAGACGTCCATAGCCAAACTTATAGTGTATTACAGTAGTTACTAAGTTTTTTTTATTTTATGTAGATGATTGGCTGGGTGCATAGATAGATTACAGGCTTGTTTGTTATAATACGAGTGACAACTAGGCTGTGGAACAACTGAAGGTTTAAACGCACATTTACCTTCAAAAACTAAACTCAGGAACACGTAGTCTAAGCGTACAATAAACACAGTTAGAATACTTTTTAAAAATAATCATTTCAGTCAGTAAAATTTCCCGATTTTTTGTGTGACCTGAAGGTCTAATAGCGTGACTTTGTAATTTCAAACAGACCTTCCTATCAACGCACTGAGTGACTGTGGTTGATGTTGCTTGGCTTTCTAAAATCGTTATTTGCTCAGTTTTATAGCTCGCAGGCTGGATGCTGTAAGAAACGGTCCACACACACACACAATAGACGAGTATTTTTACAGCTGAAATCTGTACCTCAAATACAGTATAACAGGTTTTAATAACTGCACGTAAGCAAATACGGAACATTTAATTGTTTTTATATTTGGATGGCTGAAAAAATGTTTTTTCGCGATGATTGAGTATCTCTCAGGCACTCAGATTAATTTGGACTACGTATAAGGATTGATGGGGTCCACAGTGGCGACCTGGTCGCTGGGACCGTGGGTTCGAATCCCACTCAAGCCATGGATGTTGTGTTGTGCTGTCCTTTGTACAGGTAGAGGCCTTGCGACGTGCCGATCCCTCATCCAAGGAGTCCTACCGAATGTCTATAGATCGTGCCAACGAAAAGTTGGGACCCGCAGTGCTCAGGCACTTGAAGAACGGGTCGTTCCCAGTATCCCAGTATAAGGATATGGTATTCAATACAGATGCGTCTGAATGTAAAACAGTTTTCCAGAGAAAGTTAGGGTCTCCTCAGATATAAAAATCTGTTAGAAAGACATCTTGTCACCGTGAAATCTTTAAGTGTGTTTGATTATTTCGAATGAAAAGTTTTCGAATTCGTCGTGTCTGTCCGCTGGCGGTAATGGTCACCTCGTAAATAGTGATACGTATTTCAAGTTGAATCGGCTTTTATTACAGAGCAAGATCCCGATTTTAGCGGCTTCTCTATCCAAGGTGTAGGTTTAGATAATTTGGATAGTGTGATCGTGGGTTTTGAATCCCGCTCTAGGCGAGTTGTGAGCTTCACGATCCGTCCACTTTCACCCTCTGAGAAATAGTCTCTGATGCATGTTACACATGGTGAATGTTCATTGCTTTCGAAAGTTTGTTATAACCATTATACAGTCTTTTTTGAATGTATCAGTCTCTATTTTGAACGACAGAATGTAAGTTTTATTTCGCAGATACATTGAGATGTGCGGAGTATAGAATTGACTGACGCTAGGAAGTGTCTTGAGTTACACTGCGCTCTCTCGAATTTCACTCTGCACATAGAGAAATATAAATAAAGCCGACATACGTCCATGTTCTGAGCAGAAGTCGAAATCTGAACCCGCTGCTTACAGTGATGGTCGCGTTGTCCATCAGTGACACTCCAGTTTCTGCTTTGACCGACGGATTACAGGGATAATCATGGAAATGTCGCCTGTAAGGAACTAGTCTCTTCGTGTCTGGTCTCGACGACACTGCGTCTTCCAAACTCGGTGACAGCGGTATTATAACGAGAGGAAATTATACATACAAGCGCTGTAGAGACCGGAGTCCGCCGACCTGTTGCGGGCTGCAGACAACGGGGTTTATTAATCTGCCTGTCTGTTCGACGTGGTCTCCCCTTCAGCTGAACGCATCGCGATGCGACCTAAAGCGAGGGTTCCTTTTCTTGTCAACAAGAGGCATGTCTCAGCGGAACCCCCGGTCCAACCCTAGGCATTGAGAATGCATCAGTTACTCAGCCTGCTCGCCTCATTTCGACAGTTGGCTGCACTTGCTTCAAATAAATGTCGACAGCTCACGGCCCGCAGCCCACATCACACCCGAGACCACATGTTAATTCGTTACTAGTTACGACAAGCTGGTTTACATTATTTTCTCGGAAGTATTTTAAAAAAAAAATATTTATACCGTCTGCAGCTTTATGTACAAGTCTCATTTATCGGCTTAAATCCCCACAGTAGAATGTAAGGTTTCGAGTGAAAATTATGTCAGATAAAAGCTTCTACAGGAGCAATTTCAAAGCTGTGTAGTAATTTGTTAACATTTCCAACATATGAGCACATACGATGCGAAATAATCACATCCGAGTAAGTATTTTTTAAGATGGCGAAGATTGGCTGTTGTTCCAAGAGTACTAGCACGAGAGAAGAAAACTTGAATGACCCTCATTAAATATCACAGAAGGCCCGTGTGTCTCCCACTTTATTTTCGTAGCGACCTCGAAGCTCACGATCCGATTATGGACGTCGCGACCCTCGGCGTCGGTTTTTGTACAGTATTCAGAGGTAGCCGGAGCGTCGACTGCGGTATAATTTTCGTCAGAAATCTTCTACTTCGAAAATTTGACAGTAGATTGGATAATAATATTAAAATATTTGTTAATTGAACAGTTTATCAAGTACAGGAATAGATTTAAATGGGTAAGAATAAGTATCATAGAC
Source organism: Zootermopsis nevadensis (assembly GCF_977971745.1). NCBI lineage: Eukaryota > Metazoa > Arthropoda > Insecta > Blattodea > Termopsidae > Zootermopsis > Zootermopsis nevadensis. The sequence continues at coordinate 1,981,999 of NW_028259148.1, read as the reverse complement.
GTTGTTTTGTGAAGACGGACAAATCTCTTCACCTCTGTGTTTTTGATACGTGATATTTGAGATGTTTCGAGAGCAAGAACCATATTTTGAGAACAATAGTACTGCATTGTCCGATATGTATTATAGCTTGAATGCTCTTTGCTGGCAAATGCAACATATAGTATACTTAAGAGGATTAAAAGGATAATTTAATTTCTACCTACGTATGCAGGCGTGTTGATGATCTTTCTGCGTTCTCTAGTATTCTGAACCAGAAGAACGGTGGATGGCTATCGTAAGAAATATGTGACCTTCATCATAAAGCCTACAGCCAATCACTGAACAGTCTCCTTTCTTCTTAATTTGAATCTTTGTTATGGTAAACCTGTTCTGGATTTTCATTCTCACACCAGAAATTCGTGAACATAAACTTTTTGTCAGTTCGTCTCTGAAGCTGAAGTTCAACCAGATAGGAAGATATATTTTACCATTTAAACAAAATTTGTGGCTCCCCTCTCGTGTCACGTGACCTCTGTTTTATATATTTATATATATATATACACATTTTTTGGAGCAACGGTTTAGAAGCACGTTGTGTCCGTGGAAATATGTTTTAATTAAAATCGGAGATTTGATCCATAATACTGTGATATACAACCCAAAAGTATGCTTTCGGTCCATGCCCGCTACGTCAAAGCTTAAATTAATTTTAGTTACATTTAATTAAACGATAAATATTAAAATATTTTTTTATATAACTTGTTTCATCATCAGTAACTTTCATGACATCATATGACTACATAACATGATTACTTTTATACATAATTACAAGCGGGAAATAATACCATTTGCGCTCAATTCCAAGTACTAAATAAAGTAAAAATAAACCTGTCCCACTACGCGCCATGTAGGCGCTTGGGGGGAGAGGAGGTATAGCTCCTACTCATTCTTGACCTCTGCACTAGATGGGGGTGAGTGGTCATCATCACGCCCCGGCCGGCTTTACCCCCGGGAAGATACCCATTGGAGAGGAGGCTGGGTGGGCCCCAGAGCCGATCTGGACGCAGACGCTAAACGAAAAAAATCCTCTGGCTCCGTCGGGGATCGAACCCTGGACGTCCAGTCCAGATGAACGGCTGTGAGCATTGGCGGGCTCTTGTGAACGCGGTAACGAACCTTTTGTTTTCGTGAGAAGGGAGGAATTTCTTGGCTATGTGAAGAACTGCCAGCTTCTAATGAAGAAATATGCTCTATGTGGGTTTTAAATTCATATTATTGTTATAGTTACAGAGGTCATGATAATTATTTATAATAGAACGAGATTCTTTCATCATTAAAAATATCGCAAGGTTCTAGCCACCATTTCTTTTCGCTTATGTCTGATTCGCAAATGTTTTAGCGCGGAGAAGATTATTTTCCATATTTCTTTAGTTTTAGTAATTTTAAAGTTTCTCATTTCGAAGACCCATTCACGAACCTGATTCAATCACTGGCATATTATTTACTAAAAAAAAAAAATACCGAACACTGTTACCAACCTTATTCGAATTCCTGGCTTCATATCATGTCTACAACAAAGTTCGAGGATATTGTTTTTATTTTAATTTCTGTGGGAGAAAAGATTTTCTACTTTTCAACCTGCTCTCCCTTCGAAAGTCATAAATTCTCTTCGCCAGATGGCAGTACCAGTAGCAGTAATTTCTTGTGACATGGAAATCATATACAGAACTTTCTTAGAAGTTCATAACCGAGTATTCTCAAGTTCATTTTCCTCATGTAACGAATATTATCTGTTTTAATTAACTACTTTAAGGGAAATGCTTTTATTTTCCATGTTAACTAAGGTAGAAGTGTGATAGCGGATGATATTGAGTTTTGTGTTTCCTGCAAAGTGAACATCGCAATGAAAATATTATCGTTACGTATCGAATACAGAATTTTAATTGCTATAGTAAACAGTCGTCGTGAATAAATATAAGCTATATCTAAATCTACGGTGAGTGACGATTTTCAATGGTTAGCATTTGGAATTTCTAGTTTTATTCAACATCAATGTCAGCACTAAAACTTAATTCGACACTTTCAAATCTTACGAAATATGACAAAAGACACAATTCTAAACTTTATAACACTTTAAAATTCCTCTTCAGCGTCAAACTTTGCTGACGTTGATTTAAAAGCTTTCAGTACTGCAGTTACACATTACCAGTGCCGTGTTTACAGTTCAATTACTTTTCTCTCACTTGTGAAAAAGTTTTGTGATTATTGAGGGAACCTTTATGCCGTGTTGCTATAGAGACGGTTTCAGATAACGTGATACGCGTCGTATCTCTTTATACCGGGACCACGATTCTGCACATTTGCTTTCAAAAGAGGTGAAACGTATGACAGAACGACGCACTTCCTAAAGCAGAACAGACGAACAACGCCGTTTTCAAGCGTCGCCCGCCACTCAACAGACTGTACCTAATTCTGTAAGATAAATGCCCTTTTTATACAAATTTGTGCGTTGAAGTGTCTTCAAACATCTGTAGTAGTAGGTTTTATTTGATTTGCGGTCCTTGTGGGGCACGGTCCTTTGTGTGGGTTCTGCATGTGACAGAGCCAAAGGACAGGGTCTTGTCTTACTGGCGGCAGAAGAGAGAATTCTGCGTGCTGTCGAGATTTGAGAACAATATAATGTGCTGAGACCCGGCCGGCAGATGACAAGACAAGAGGAGCTCCATTAACGTGTAGTGAGGAAGGTTCTTTGTTGATAATAAAATCTAAACCGACTGCCATCATCTCATGTCGCCGGCACACGTTTAGTCTTGTTAAGTTGGCCATACTGCTCGTTCCCCTCGCTGGTTTTGAGATTACACAGGTTTGTCTTCTACTAATTAACGCATTATTGAACTGGAGCTTATGAACTCTGGACACGCGGGTTTCAAACTTGCCTGGATCTAGGACTACTCATCTCAAAAGACGATGATTATGCGTGTATTTCCTTTGGTTGATAATTTATATTATATTATCTAAGGCGTCTGAATCAGTATCTTTCAGATTTGCAATTGTAAATTATTAACAACACTTATTTAAATCGTAAAAGTAATTTTAGTTCATCTCAGAAGTGAGCTGGTAGCACTGAAAATATGACATGTATGGAAGTCCGTTCTGTCCTGTCGAATTTTCTATCTCTGAAAATATTCAGAGGATTTCGATTAAATTTGATATAGGAGGACTGCTTTAAAAAAATTGATTGAATTTTATTTTGCTTCGTATCGATAGAGTTCGGCTCGTGGTTTACAGTACGCTTACAGCGAGGTTTTATGTTATTTCTCTAAAACTTGTATACTGCACTACAGATAACAGGTGCATAGACAAATTATGTTTTTATTCTTTTTTCTGTAAATGTACACCAAATGAAATTCGTTCCAGGTGTGTTTCAGATATTATTGATATCTGCATTTCATGTTTTGTTCCATTTCTATGAACAGTTTTTGTGAAAAGAGGACTCTATAGCTGGTGGATATGAGTTCGGGTAATCCATACAGACAGTCTGGTCGCAGTGCGAAGGGAATAATCCTTATCGCGGCGGGAATCGACCTCCTGTCCATAGCACAATAGACAGTCCCTTTAATGTCAGAGCTGTCATAGCTGAGCGACAAATAATCAGGAAAAATTCAAATATACTTCATATCTGACGTTTCGGAATATGAATGAAACACGTCCACCATATAAATTAGAAAATTGTACTTAATTCGTGGGAATGTCAATTTCATCTGTCACAAACGTCTTCGAATTTTGTAGTATGATCAAATATATTGGACGTGTGCTCAGAATTGCGCCTAGGACTGATAACTGAACCTTCTTATAATTTTTCAAGACCACAAATACTTCAGTCACGATAAGTTAGGTTTCCGGACCGAAATTTTAAATAATATTCTTCTTCTTTACCGCATCTTTTCAACTCTGTCATTGGTTTAGACAATACACTGTTTGCTGTCAACTTCAGTTTCGAGCCATATGCTGTAGCTTATATTACTCTTATTCCAAAAAATATACAAAAATTCGCTTAACGCAAGACACGACGTCAGGAAGACATGAAAGTCAGGGCGCAGCCGGATATTTGCTTCAATAAGTCACTTGGATCTGAGTGTCGCTGTTGGAAACTTTGATTTCGTCGTATCAGATTTGACGACTTCAATAACACGTCTTGCGCAATTTCCGGACCATCATCCGTGTTTACAAAGAGGGGGGGAGGAGGAGCTTCCTAGCGCTAATGGCTTATCTCGCAAACTTTGGAAATATCAGAGCCTTCCTCATTCCAGTTTCTGTAAACTCCGTTTAATTCACAGGTGCATGAAATCTTAACGCATTTGCATTGTGATGTGCCTTATTCGAGGAATGTGCACAACAGTTTCTTGTAAGTTCATTCTGTTACTCTAGCTGGAAGACAAACGTCAGGAGGTCAAAGCAGTGGGGTCAGAATTTATTTTCCGACGTTTAGGCCCTGACAGGGATTTCTAACGTCTTCATCTCTATAAACGTACAAAGGAGATTAATAAAGAATGAACAACATTGGAGTATTTTCGTTGTATAATTGGTAGCACTGCCAAAGCCTGATCATACATACATCAGAGTAAAACGATGACATGCTGCGAGTGTGGTTCAGCTGTATCCCATTTCTGCCGAGGGAACGTGGCATATAAAGATTTCCCAACTAGAGATTTTTTTTAAAAAAAACAGTGCTTACACAATCATCATCATCTTTATTGTACTCCCTTCTAATATTACATCTCTTTCTGTATTTTTTTTTTTTTTTTTAGGTTTTTCGATTAAAATATCTGGATATCTCATTTCTCCCGTTCGTGCTACATGCCCGACACATCTCAATATCTTTGAGGTGATATCTCTAATAATTGTTTTAATAGTACATTCGATAAAGCTCCTCATTACTCAGCCAACTATTACTCCGTTTAGATATTTTCCTCAGTACCCTGTTCTGAAATACAGAAATAATTTATTTTTTATATGCACGGCCATTTCTGTACACAAAATCGCAAAGGGTCTTGAGTTCAGTGCGGAATGTATCCCGTCTGAGGTCCAAAGGCAAAGTTGTGACGAGCAACTCGCCCTTCTGTCAGCGCTCCGTAGTGATGTTATTAATACTGCAGAAACTTCATATTTTCTTCTCTCTCCGTTCAAACACCAACTTCGAGGACAGGACAGACACGGTACAGTGAGGAAGGCGCTGAAAGGAGGGTCCAGAGGTCACCGTGCTTTGACCTGGAGATGCGAATCTCCGCCCTCTTGATTCCTCCATTCTACTAACACCTGATAAAAAATTTAAAACTCTCGAATCCTATTCAGTTGAAATCTTCCCTTCATGCTGTCATCCCTGACGTAACCTCCCCGCCCGCCTAACCCCTCTCTGCAGTAAGAGGATCCGACCGGGGCATTGCATGATCCATAGTACCACGAATCTGAGAAGTTCCTTAAGGCTATTCGGGATGAATGCGATGTCTCGTGGTCTTCGTTGGCTTCCATTCATATTACGAGTCCTTTAGGTTTACCACGTTAATAATGTTGTGGTAAAATCGAGACCTCGCGTACCAAAACCAGCTAATGGACGTAGTACCATCTGCAGTTCTCTCGCACATTGCCTTTGTGAGATCCATCTTAATGTTATCCTGATCAGAACATATTACAGTAATTTGCCTAAAAAATACACCTTTGAGATATGTGTAGAAATCTACATTTTGTTTGTGTCAGGTTTTCGATTCTAACTGCGACGAATATGGGATGTTGATCCGTGTAGTCTGGTATAAATTAACTGACATTTCAGAAGTGCTTACTGCCTCCATCATCAGGACGATTTACCTGACGATGGAGGCAGTACTCGCCTCTGAACTGTCTGTCAGTGTCAACCAAAGTACGTGACACAACATGGCATCTTCTATTTAATCTGATGCATTAGGTAGACCTCTCTGAGAAGGGTTTAAACTCCTAAGCTCAGCGGTCGATTAATCGAAAATATTTAACTTAGTAGGTCGAGAGACCATTCACCTTCATAGGATTTGTAGTGTGGAATGTGTGGTACAGTTCAGAGCTGTATGTAATATGAATTGTACCTAGCGTATTGTAACTATATAATAAACATAGGTCAAAAATCGACACTGAAGATCAAATTCCTGTGTCTACAACGCGTTTAACCGCTGTACGTTCATTATGTTTATGTGCTGTAACCAATTCTTTTGACAGCCTTCAGTCACACTGAGAACATTTTGAAAATTATTTTATGTACGTGCCTTTCAAATGTCCAGTTTACCTAACGGTCGTGAAGAAACTCATTTTATTTTATTCATAGTTTTCTGTGGCCCCTTCATAAATACCTACACCGCTAGAACAGTTTAAAATGTATTTTTCTGCTATTTATATATTCAGATTTTGTATTGTGATACTAGTGCTTTGTACTTCATAATGTTACGTCATCTCTATACGTCAAATTCACACCCCGGTCTTGCGTGACTGCTCAACTCCCATCGGACATCGCCACCCCTGGCAACGTTTACAAACGGTGAAGTTGTGTATTAAAAGTGGCGTCATGATTCATTCTCCGGAAGCCATCTTCACCCTGGAAACCATTGACATGTACAGTGGAGGACCGTGAAATGGATCGCAAGTTCTCGCTTCACCCAGTGACAGCGGATTCACTGGACCACATCGATGTCTGTATTATTTACACAAGCAGTGAATTAGATTATTTTAATAGCTGTCAGAGAGCGTTAAATTGAAACAGAAAATCACATTTTCCTTCGAGATGAACTGAAAACAATGTATATTCTTCTGATACTCTCAAGTTACTTACACACAGACCCTTTCCTCTCGATGATTCGAACCTCAGTTCGACCTTCGCCTGTGCACTGTTTATCCCCGATGCCACGGCGAAAGGGCGTACCGCCTCCATCTTCAGGGCTGAAATGGAGTTTAGGTAACTATTTATCCAAATATCACCACTTCGGACAGTATATTTCAAATTTTGGGAAGAACGTGAAAGTTAAATAACTTATGATTTCTTGTAGTAAGTAAATAAATTTGCTGAAAAATTAAACCAGTTATCAGCGCAGGCAAAATGATGGTAGACCGCAGGGATTTTATTTTTAATTTAAGCAGAGTATATCTCTCGGCAAGACTGTTGTTTACACGAGGACATATTATGTGTCTGGAAATGTAAATATCTCATTCGCTCACCATAGAGGCTTCGATGTCCCTGCGTGTTCTGGACCGATACTGATGTTTGATGTTTTGGAACAGCCTTTAATTGAAGGTATTACTGGAAGCAGACACATTAATCTTGAAAAATGCAACGCGTGCTCTGTTCACATTAGGCAATTCTAACTCTTGTACCCATAAATAACTTTTCATGCGCACATGAATTTCCGCATGTTTCTAAGCCCTAAACTTCTTGTCAGATTAGTTCCTTGGATAACACCATCTTGAATGTGAACAGTCTCGTTATTTGTTGGAAGTCGCGAAGTTTTGGCAGCGAAGAAGATTTTGTCAAAACCACTTTTTAAAAACGTGTCCTTAAGGATCTGTTTGTTGACAGTTATGTTAAAAAGAGGTTTAGTCAGGGGAGTTTTACATGGTGATACTAGCGACCATAAAATATGGCTTGTCACATTCTCTTACAGCACGTATTAACACTTTGAAGCCGAAACTCGTCAACATAATATTTAAGAATTCAGTCCGTACCGAAAAGAAAACACAGCACTTCACCATTAAAAAAAGATCGAGTTATTAACGCTGTTTAAGGAAATAATCTGTGTTTGCTCTGAGAATCAAACTCATAGTGTGTTCTCTGTAGTAGGAACGGAATGTTTAAATATTATTTAGATGAGTGTCGGCTTCAAAAGTTTAAAAGAATTCGAACAGCAGTGTAAAACTAACATCTCACTGTCTGCTTTCGTGAGGTACCATCTGGCGCCGATGAAATAGATCACCTTAGAAGTGAGGGCAATGTAGCAGGACTCATGGTCGAAGTGACGTTACACGATCATCAGTAGGCCGTGAAACCCCCCGCCCCCTATCTGGACCCCCGTTATTCCTCACATATGTACGTAACGCGCGCTAGTACGACGTGGGACATCTGGATTGTTCACACATCAAAGCAGAGACAGATCTTGCTACAAGTGGACACGTGATGAAGCTGGATTTGGATTCCCTCTGCCACTCGGTTGGATTTCGAGATAATATCGCCATCGATGTGATGGATTACGGCAAGCGAGATTGTCTCAGAGTAAAAACCAGACTAGTCGCTCGGTTGTATTTTTTTTATTTGTAGACGTATGTTGCTACATCGTAATTTTACAGAACCGTCAGGTCAGTTCGTACATCTCAGAAGGCCGCCGTCTTCAGTTTAGTCTCGTACGTGATTTTTAAACAAGGGTAGGAAAATATTTTACATCTTCACCGCGTATCTTATATTAAATGATACTTACGAGATAATAGTTTAAAGGTTTCCTTCATTTTCCATGTCCCTTCCAAAAACACTTTTCTATTAAATTTTACACACCCCTATGTATTAAAGAGTGTATTTAACAACTCTAAAATAATAACTAACTAACTAGATGGCTTACCGAACCCGAAGGTTCATCACCGAATTAACCAAAGCCCTTCACCGGACCCTGTCCTGGGTCAACAAAATCCAGTCTCCTTCAACTCCTATCTCCCATAGATCCCGCCTGAGATTATCCTCCCATCTACGTCTAGGTCTCCCCAGAGGTCTCTTCCCCTCAGGCTTCCCAAATAGTGGACCCAACCAACCAGATGTCTTACGGAACCCGAAGGTTCATCACCGAATTAACCAGAGCCCTCCACCGGACCCTGTCCTGGACCAACAAAATCCAGTCTCCTTCAACTCCTATCTCCCATAGATCCCGCCTGAGATTATCCTCCCATCTACGTCTAGGTCTCCCCAGAGGTCTCTTCCCCTCAGGCTTCCCAAATAGTGGACCCAACCAACCAGATGGCTTAAGGAACCCGAAGGTTCATCACCGAATTAACCAAAGCCCTCCACCGGACCCTGTCCTGGACCAACAAAATCCAGTCTCCTTCAACTCCTATCTCCCATAGATCCCGCCTGACATTATCCTCCCATCTACGTCTAGGTCTCCCCAGCGGTCTCTTCCCTTCAGGTTTCCCAACCAGTACCCGGTGCACACCTCTTGTCCCATCCATGCGCGCTACATGTCCCGCCCATCTCACTCTTCTACTCTAAAATAATGGAGCTATAATTTCTTTTAAATCTTAGTGGTAAATATCTGTCCCACCTGCTTGACAGTCTACAAGTCTGGACTTCCTAATGTTTACTTTGATTCCCAGAGTAAACATCGATTCTTTCCTTAAACAGCGTGAACAGACTGGTACTCGTAATGGTGAACTGCTATGTTTTCTTTGCGGTAGGGACTGTAATGTTAAACAACAGAATTCCCTCGGTGCTAATGTTGGTAGCCGCCGTGGCGACCTGGGCTACTTTGCGTTCTTAGCGGAAATTTGCGACCCCCAGAAATTACACAGAACTTTCACTGAAGTGTTTCATTTACAAAGTTTAGATAATTACGTATCCCCTAACAGCTTCTCAGTAAAGTTCCTTTCAAATATCCCGTATTGTCCAAATGTTATTGTACGTTAACTTGTCTTAAGTAAATAGATTATCGGGAAAACAAAGGAGTCATTACTGTTTAACACCAGGGTTAGAACTTGAAATGGATTCCCGACAAATTTATTCCAAATTATTACCTGTGCTAAACGTCATCGTATCCTTTGACACCGTGCCCCCTCCCCCCTCCGTTCAGAAGTCGCATTTGAATTACTTATGAGTGAATTAATTACATTTTTTTTTTCGTTAATAATATTATACGTACTTAATAAAATGTGAACGATATTTACCTTCTTTGAACCCATTAACAGAGGATTATCGCCTGTGGCAAAGGGCTTAAATCTAAAAGGCATTGTTTGACGTCCTTACTGGGTAATGAAACACATTCTCCTTTGATAATAAACGGAGAAATTCCATCTCCGTGTTTCTTAGACAACGCTGGCAATTTCCTATTATCCGTGAAATGAAGGCAGCTTACAAAGGAAATGTTTGCAAGCTAAAGAGAGCAACCAGGATAAAGGAGGCGAGGTATAACTTTATATTACAGTGTAAGAAAAATATTAGGAGGAGGGGAAGAAAGTTATGAGATGGCGTCCTACGTTTGGCACCATCCCAGCAGCTGCAAAGTTTGGATATAAAATTATGGACCAACATTGATTTCGAACATTAAAGAGAAATATCTGGTGACCACAGTTTTAAAGGCGTCAGAATACTTTAGCGCTTAACTCATTGATTAACTCACTCCGTGGGGCAGAGCCCATCGGTAGAAGCTAATAGTACGCTCAGATTGAGAAAAATTCCTCGTCTGTTACGGAACCGGAAGTTCCGTCCCATCCGCTCCGTCTGCGATTTACGCCGAAGAATCTGCTCGTTTAAAACAGAAGTTATCGTTAAATAATCAGAAGATTAGAAATATAAATTATAATTTTATACACCCTGTGGGCCCTGTACGAGTCCCTACTTCAGAACCCATTTCACACACCTTTTTTTTATTTTTACACGAGATGCAAACTGGCAGTTCGTCTCAGCTCGGTTATAATGCTTCCACGTGCGAATGCAAAACCTCATTAAAATGTTCCTCGGTCCATCCGGTATCACTCCGCTATCCCCCACACAGAACCTGCCTTATGGAATTAAGACGGAACTATTTTTTTTATCTCTTCAGTGAACTGGCTTCGATACTCGTCTCCCACTGCGTCATCATTTATAACCAGATAAAATATTACGTGATTACCTCTCATTAATTATCAGAACCTCAACACAACATTGATATTTGATTACACTAACATTTCTTTAAAATTTTCGTTTATCCTGTTTATATAAGATTTTAAGATTTTCACGCCTTTGAGGATGCAAATGTTCGGCGTTAAATCAAATAAATAACGCGATCAATGGATTAAATATAACGAAAGAGATCATTTCCCGTTGAATTTTAACGGGCATTTTTTTTTACCCAGTAGGAATGCCTTGGTAATTTTTTTTAAATTCCCGAAGGCCAGACACGCTTCCTGGGGTCACAGGGGCTTGGACACAGCGGTGCCAATGGCTCTTTTATCGTGACCGACCCTCCAATATTATCACTGTGGTGTGTGTTGCCCCGCCCAGAGCCATTAGCACCGGAAGTACGCGTGACACACGGAACACCTCAGTCATACACACACTGCCTAATCGCCTCATAAATGGCGGATAAGGGAAACGAATTGTAGTATCAATTTATTCAGGTTAAAACTGTTATTTTTTACAGTCAGACTGCATTAATGTGAGGTCATATCGTTCCCTTTATTTCTTTTGAAGTAATTTATTGACCATATCTGAGATCTGAACTTAATTTTATTCGCTTATTGGGATATTTTTTGAATATCAGTTGGAAATACCTACTTATTCTGGGGTTCAAACGTTTAATATCAGTAAAGCAGTTTCAGTAATTTCTGAATAACATGAAGGTATAATTTTAGTCAAATGTAGGCTTCCGTGTGTGTGTGTGTTGGTAGGGTTTAGTCTGTTAATTCAGGACGAAAACCACGACATGGCAACGTAGATAAATGTTGTGAAGGGACAGATTGAAACAAAATTAGATATATGAGTGTTGCAAAAATGTTAGATTTTTTTATTTGGAATAGTTTGTGCAGAACTAATCCCATGGAACTTGTTGAATCGTATCTCAAAAACCTGTAATTGGTAAGACCCCCATTTTTCTCTAACCCCCAGTGGTTTGACCTCTGTAGAAATTGTATTTAAAGAGGTCTCTGATTCACGTGTTAAAAGAATATGGTGATCTCATAGACCGACTTCATTTCCTTAAAAGAGGATAGTAGAATAAGAGAAGATAAAATCATTGGTCAAAAACTATCTCGATTATTGTCATTTATAGGAATGCTGATCCAATAAGATCATTTTCATTATCTTAAAATTAATTTCGTTCCAATTTTGAGTCCCAAGTCCCCCCCGGCAGCATTAAAGGGAGGGGGGGAGTGTCAAAAAGTCTTTGGATTAGTCGCAAAGAGAAAGTTTAAAATTCGTAATTTAATTATGGTACATCTGCATAAAATCTTCTTATATAATCCCATGCTGGGAATTCTGTAAAGTAAAAGAAATGGATCCACCGCTCTCTTGAGGGCCTCTACCGTAGACGAAGCTCATTTTTAAAGGCGTGGCTCTAGTTCAAGTCTTGTAGTTTTGATTTAGGTTTGTGTAACATTGAACACTAAAAAAATCCAATTTCTAAATTCTCACGAGCCTTTTGTAAAGTGTTATTTCTAAGATGGTAAAGTTGCGTCATATTGTGATATAATAAGTATATATTAAATCTTGTTTCATGTTTTCCGACATGTTTCAGTTCCTAAAAGAACCATCCTCAGGTGTATATAATTATATAAAGCTTCAAAACGATAAATAATTTCAAATACAATTTTTCATACATTACGCCAGCGTACATTTTTATCAGATTTTTACCAGATGGTCTAATGTAAATCGAATATTTCGATAAAGAACATCATTTAATATTTTAAATATTTTAAAATGTTAATTATTGTAATATTTTAATATTTAATAAGAATTTATTGTGATTAGACGGACAAGATTTAATATATAAAGTGTTATTTGTACAGTTCATCATAGCCAATACTTGATCGATTTTATGTCTTAAAAATAAACTTTCATTTACAAATTTACATTGTGTTAAATATTATTCTTGTTTGTGAGATTTTTTTATTTTCATTTAATGTCATATTGTATTTTCATCGTATTTTAATAATATCGTAAATAGAGCTATAAGCTCATTTGATATTTCTTCAGTCCTTCGTATTATTCGGCTGTCATTTAGTTTCGTGTCAAGCCGTGGACTGTTTAGCAACTCTTAGCCTGACAGGAGACAGTACGTCTCACAGAAAGAATTCAACTGGCGACTGCAATAGATTCATTGCCGACGTAGCAACAGATAAAGTCACGTGGAATTCACGTGGTCACAAGTGTTGTTATCTCCGATTTAAGATAATTAAAAGTCCGGCGTTTGAGTTTCAAAGACATATGAAATAAATACATTTACTGGCTTTGTTACGATGAACCATTGTTTTCCGGAGGCTGACACCTAATTAACGTGACTGCCAGTAGAGTGAAGCACTGTATGAGTTATTCAGGGATGAATACGTCTGAATGCTCTACGTGATTATGACATATTGGCCGCAGAGCTTCTCTGTTTATATGGAAAGGAGATGTTAACTGTGATATGTGTTTAGAGCAGAAATTGTGGGTTGTTGCAAGACTGTGGTAGTTGGTGCTGTCTGTTAATGTTGCTGATTTATTAATAATTTCACAGTCTCTAAGATTATGTCTAGTTATTTATTATTCAAGACAAAACTCGAGAGATATCCCTTGTCGGCTGTCCGCTACTCCTTATTTGATATAAAGTTGAGGGAATTTACAAATATAAAGCTTAAGAGTATATTTTTATCCGAAAGAGATGAAATATCAGGGAAGTGTAGAAAGTCGTTTAATGATACATCAAGAAGAATTTATGTAAATTAAGAACAGAGAGGTACGTAGTGTTTGTAATATTTTGTATGGAAAGATTGGTTGAATTATTTCTTATAGGGCATAGTCCTACACCAGAAGATGACATTAACTAACCGAAGCACTTAAGAAGATTAAGAAGAAACAAAGAGAAAATTGGTCTTATAGTTGGAAAGTTTCCAGGCAGTGCCCACTCGTCCTGGTAAGGCTAGAATAATATAATGTAGCCGTTTGGATAATAGCGAAAGCTCGGTACGAGTGAGTGTTAGAGTTAAAACTTAGAAATTTAAGTAAGTAATTTCTTTGAGCTCGAAGTTCGCCTAAATAATATTTAATAATTCAGTCCGTACCGCAAAGAAAACACATCACTTCACCATTAAAAAGGATCAACTTTTAACGCTGTTTAAGAAATAACCGCTCGTTACAGTGAGAATCATAGTTCGCCTGGTTAATATTTCAAAACTCGGTGCGTACCGCGAAGAAAACACCACACTTTACCATTACAAAGATCACCTGGTTAACGCTGTTTAAGGAAGTAATCGACGATTATTGTCAGAATCGTACACTCTGTAGCTACTCTGGGTGCTTGGAGGTGGAGTACCACCCTGAAGATGGAAACAGTATATTTCTTCGAAACGTTACTATCTGTGTACGGGTCTAAACGTCGTCGCAACGTAGAATATCATCACCGTCGTAAGGACCTCAAATCCCAAACTTTAAATTTTCAAATTCTGTGTGATGCTCCTACAGAGCGAACGGAATGTAAAATTGGTGATTAGAACGAAGTTCGGGGGTGGGATGATAGAAGGGGAAGATGGTGGGGGAACACAAAGGGAAGGTGTCAGCTGCTCTCCAGCAGAAAGACAGACGTAACTAGTGTGATGGATCGAAGGATATTTTAAAATATGTATGCAGAAGGGACACATGTCTCGAAGATTGTTTTCCCTAATTGATAGCAGAATTGGTTTGTTTCATTTTTTTTGGATTTTTGAACCTTACCCCATCGCCCGATGATATCCTCCAAACGTTTTGTGTTTCATATCAACAGACACTGGACAAGGTCCAGAAATCCATCAATCCAGATCGAAAAATATTTATTATCCTTACAAAATCGCCACGGTGGTCTAGCTGTTAGAACGCTGGCCTTGTAATCCTGGGGTCTCGGGTTCGATTCCCGGCGGTGCCCGAATTTATAACTTGTGTTGGGCAAGGCCGTGGTCTAGGCAACACGGAGTTTTCCTCCGTGGCATCCCAACAATTACTCCATTCACACACAGAAGAAGGCAATGGCAAACCACTTCTGGATCATCTGCCAAGAACGTATATGAACAGGTCCCAGTCCGAGAAAAGGATGGAAGGATCCTGTTCATATGGACCTGTCGTCAGACAGAACACTAAATAAAATAATAAATCCTTACAAAACAGAATTGCATAGAAACCATTTCTATTTAAAGTTGACTGGAGGTTAATTCAAAATTATTTCATAGTTCCAAAATGTTAATTTCCGATTACCAGAAATATATTATGATAATGACTGTCTTGTAAGCTAGTCGATTGGCCGACGTTTCGGAGCAGCTTCCTGCCTCCATCATCAGGGCGCAATATCCCAGAAGACAGCCATCTTTATGCGGCATTTTGATTTGAGACGTTTCAAAATTTCCCTTTTTTGTTCAGAAGTGTTTCTACCGAATTTCCAGACGATGTGACTTAGTCGGTTCTCGTATGAAGCCAAGTCTCATATACGTCCGTAGATTATAAAACTAAGGGGGTGGTTTGCGGGAGGTGGGGGTTGGTAGTGGCGGTGTCGGTGGGTCGAAAACATGCGTCAGCATTTCCGAGATGTATTTGCACCCCCGTGGAACGAATCGAGCGAGCTGCTAGGAGATTGTCTAGGTGGTGGAGGGGGGGGGGGGAGGGGAGAGTGTGTCTAGTGGAATCACAGAGTTACAATATGGCCCGAAATGAAAAACCGAATTCGCGTGTGTTAGGAAAAGAATAATAAGATTTAAGAAAAAATCTCTGCGCTTGTAATCTCATCCCACCCCACCCCCTCCCCTACATCTCTGTAGGACAGGGTAAAGAATTCAGAACACGTGCTTCTAATACCCGATTTACGGGAATTGTAGCTAACATGGGGTCTTTGGACCCCAGAATATTTTTTTTTCGTCGTATCTTGAAGGAACTTTCGACCGTAAACCGTTTAACTAAAACGCACTGTAACACAGGACACTGTAGAGCGGAGTTGAACTCGGTGATACAAATTGAAAATTATGACCCTGAAGATGTAAACAGATTTTTCTCCGAAACGTTGTTCTACCTACCGACCCACAAATCCCAAAAGAACGTCGCCGACTTCATCAAACATCATGTGCCTTATATGATACTTCTATAAAAAGCATTTGGATGCGATAATCAATAATCGATGTTTATCGATTGATAATATTGTCGAGAGTGATTGATGGAGATATTGCATTACATTCGATCGTCACTCTCGAATGGCCTTGTGCGTGGGGTTCGAATCGACCCAGGAGATGAATGTGTGTTTTCATCACACGAATTTCGTACAATGGGGAGGTTATGGTTTTATGCAAAGAAAACATTCTGAAATGATTTAGGCGAAGTTTTGTTGCGATCTACCGTAATAGATTTCGGCCAAATTTATTTTTAATTGATTTTTGTCCAATATAAAACTATTAAGTTGCTTTACACAGAATTTAAATAGTTCTGCTTTACTTTAATTAAAAGCATTTTAAAGTAATTATAGGTTATGTTTCTTTTTAAATAATTAAAATATTTCTACTGTGATGTAACTCCATAGAGGAAAGCCCTTTCCGAAAAGCGAACAGTTACTCAGCTGGTAAAGAAATTACAGGTCTCCTATTGATCCATAAGCTAAATACCATGTTAAAGATTCCATCTTTGGACCACATTTTGAACCAGTTACACCTGGTTCAGAGTAACACAACATATTTAAGATTCATTTTAATATTATTCTCCCATTTAGGCGTAAGTGTCCCAGGTTTCCTCGTCTCTTCAGATTTTCGACTGAAACGTCGTGTATTTTAGTACCTCGCTTGTTCGCGTGCTCTGTGTTCTCTTTGGTTTGACGTCCCTAATTATATTTCGTAGAGTATACATTATCAGATTCCTCGTCATTAAAATTTATTCATCATTATGTTGCATTTCTAGGGATCAAAGGGCGATCAGTTTAATAGGATCAGATGTAAATGGCTCGTAGCACGCATAGAAGAAAAATTAGACATGCGTAGGATACAATTTTTGTTAGAAATTCTTAGCGAAATAAATAATTCGGAAGACCTGAACGTAGATGGAATAACAATATTAAATACGGAATATACGGTTTGGGGGGGGGGGGGTTGGATTGGATTCATCTGGATAAGATTATTGATCGGTGGAGAGCTTTTGTGAACACGGAAATAAGCTTTCAGGTTCAGGAATTTCTTGACTAGCTGAGGTTACTGTTAGGTTCTCAAGGTCTGGGCCCCCGGTACAGTTAGTTGTCTTTGGGGTCAAATTATGTTTTACGCCTGTGTTTTTTCCCGTAGGATAAGAAACTGTGTTTCATATCCTCATACGAGTGGTAGAGTAACATATATATACCATACTAATTGACTGAAAGAGTTCCATAAATTTTACATTACAAACCACGAAGAAATGTCATATGACGAAAGTCTCTACTGGCATTCGAAACACTGCCACGCCATTAAAACTAGTGAAAGAAAGAAAGAAAGAAAGAAAGAACAATAATAATAATAATAATAACAACAGTGACAGCTTAAACGCGCGGATTCCGCTATAAAGAACGTAGGATTAACTCTGGGTTCTGCACGTGACTCGCATTAGGATGGTCTTTGAGTCGACCCTAGGGACTGCAGAGTCGTGACTTATGTGACAGTCATTTCGGCTTGACTTAAATTGCAGTGATTTCTCCGTCCAGTAATAGAGTTCCCCCCCCCCCCCGGTTCCCACGAACTCTGTAGTTCACTAGTCCGACCGTCAACGAAACAGCCAGCGTTTTAAAATTTAAGTCGTCGTTATGAAATTTGACTCAGCGACCTGCAATATGAAATAAGAATTTTCACCCAAATTCGATGGATCGGTTAGAATTTTGCGTACTAATTCCTTGGTCGAATACCAAATAAACTTTTGACTACGCAGTAATTTTCTACTGGATTCAGTCCTGAAGATGGAGACATTTTTTTTCTTCGAAACGCTGTCGTCTACCGACGATTCTAAAATCCAGAATGTCACCATCTCCATCAAATGTTTCACACAGTGAAGGACTCTTTAGATATGTCTGGTTCTTTTAACTGCAAGTGACTTG
Source organism: Zootermopsis nevadensis (assembly GCF_977971745.1). Taxonomy (NCBI): domain Eukaryota; kingdom Metazoa; phylum Arthropoda; class Insecta; order Blattodea; family Termopsidae; genus Zootermopsis; species Zootermopsis nevadensis. The sequence continues at coordinate 1,964,024 of NW_028259148.1, read as the reverse complement.
TATTCGCTGTCGTGAAGTTTCAGAGAGCTACAGTTCCGCTGACTCGTACGTCTACTCATTCGTCCAATCAACGAATCTATCTGGGGAGGTCAGACTGTTTTGTAATTGGGACAAGAGGTTAAACTCTACAAATTTGATGATTGGGGATGGGGCTGGAACCGACTGCAGAGCGTGTATTGTTCGACGTCTTTTGCTGATGACCACGAAGGGCAAGACTGGATTCCATGTAACATTTACAGCAACTGGGAACACACAGACTGATAATTCCGAAACCCTCAGCTTGATTCTGGTGAAAGATAAACAATTACAATGAATCCTAGCTTACTAAGTATTATTTTTTTTATAAATTATTCAACATCCCAAATCATCGAATTGCCTAATTCGGAGAATGCATTTTTTTAAAAAAATTTATACTTCGTGTGTTAGACAATAAAATATTAACATTTTTACTTATTTCATTTATTTTTATTTTATTTTTTCTGTGTATAAACTTCTCATAGAAATTTCCCCTCATATGCCCCCTCGCTCATATTTATGTGCCCATGTGACCCCAACAACGCACCCCAGTAGCTTGGGCCCCCACTCGATTTGTGCTCCCTGTAAAGTTGCTACTAAACCCAAACCGTCAAGCCCAGCTACAAACTTTCCCCAGTTTAATAAAATGTTCTGGTTCTGATGTCCGGATACTTTGGGCTTATTCTGAAATGTCTTGACAGGTTGTAAGGAACCTGGTGAAAGCAACTAATCACATAAATGTTCACACTCCATCACACCTTTTCTAGAAGCGATTTAGTAAGAACAAGACAGAACTACGTCTTCTGTGACGTCGAACCGTGTAGTCTGGTAGATACTGACCGACGTTTCGGAGGAGCAACCTCATGATGGAGGCAGTACACTTTCCTGAAACGTCGGCCAATGCAGACTAGACTGTACGCTGCATCATCGTTCTTAGTTTACGAAGTGAGAACTTAAAACCTCACGCGTTATTAGTAATAATGCATGGAATAAATTATACTGATCATAATTCTTACAACTTACGTGTTTCATTTTATGGAACAAAGAAAGTCTGAGAGATTTGATACTGCCATGTTCCCTGAAACTTTTTATTATATCAGAATGTGGATTTACCTGTTTAGTAATATTTATAACAGGCATCGAAGGGCTTAATACAGTAAGGTAAAACTGTAATTGTTTCGTCCTGTCGTGAAACATGAAAAATGATGGTCTGATTTAAATCGAATATTTCGATAAAGAACATCATTTAATATTTTAAATATTTTAAATGTTAATTATTGTAATATTTTAATATTTAATAAGAATTTATTGTGATTAGACGGACAAGATTTAATATATACTTATTATATCACAATATGACGCAACTTTATCATCTTCTGTAAAAGACACTTTTCGTTAAGTCGCAAGCCATATTTGGAATCTGCTGCGAGCCATATGCGACCGTTGCGCCACACTTTCCGTAACACTCGTTTAACCATTTGAAGCCTAAGCTCGTCTAAATAATACTTCAAGAATTAATTATTCGGTTGTTGTCCGTCCAATCACAATTCATATTTAAAATTTACTATTAAGATAATTAAAATATCATTTTGTGTTCCTCATCGAACAATCGATTTACAATTGGAACATCTTTTTACAACATGTTTCGGTTTCTATATAAACCATCTTCAGGTGTAAAAGTTAAAATTATAAACTTAAAACTTAATTACACCTGAAGATGGTTTATGTACAAACCGAAACATGTTGTAAAAAGATGTTCCAATTGTAAATTGATTGTTCGATGTGGAACATAAAATGATATTTTAATTATCTTAATTGTAAATTTTATATATGAATTGTGATTAGACGGACAAAAATCGAAATAATTAATTAAATTTCACAATATGACGCAACTATATCATCTTATTTAAGAATTCAGTTCACACCGTCGGAAAGACGTAAAACACTACCATTTCAAAAATAAGATTGTTAATGTTATTCAAGGAAATAGTCTGTGAATTTTAAAGTAGTTGGTATATATAATTTACCTTAGGCTTTAAACAGTTGATGCATGAAAATTTGTACAAATTTGTAAATGCCTGGAGTAGAAATGTCAAGTCATTATTCTGAAATTTTTAACCTGCAGTTTTGTGTGAACACTTAAGAGACTTCATATCAACGATATTACGTAATATTACAGAAGCGTTTAAACTCGTTTTTGATCGACTCATAAAATAATTTTGTAATACAACCATAATTATTACATGGAAGCATTCCTAATAAACTTAATTTCGAAACGACAGTCGTCATTTGTTTCACTAGTGGGTTTTATGGGTAAGAGTGATTATTTCATAGACAGAACTGTTTGCTTAGACGGAAAACGTTCACGCTTTGGGCAATTACGTGTTATTGGTAAGACACGCACTTAAAAAAGTGAGACAGAGAATGCAATGAAATTGTGGAATTTGTGACGATCCATAGAGGAGGTGCTTTGTGTGACGTCAGTAATAAACAAGTGTGGAAAATTATTTCCTCCGAACTTCCGCGATGTAAGTGTCATTATAACGAACATAAATTTGCCTCGGTGAGATTATCCAGTATCGTGACTTGTATTTACGTTATCAGGAATTTACCAAATGCTTAAATCCTGTCTGTCGCCTTCACACGAACGTAAGTCTACTTTTTTTTCTCAGAATCTTGTAACTTACGTTTTTTAAGCAAAAGACTGTTGTTCACACTCTTACAAAACAAATAGAAAAATTATTATTTTCTCTATTCTTAATATCTTGAAAAATAGATAGGTTCAAACAAGTTTTCTGTCTTGATCATAACACAGAAATGATTTTTAACCTTATCTCGCCATAAACATCTTCTCTGCTTTTAATATTTGTACATCCCAGTTTCATGAATTTCAAAACATTTTCAAATGATTTGTAGCTTGCAGTTATATTATGACTTAGAGCGAGTCCTTCTTCGCTAATAAATCATAAACAAAGAACGTGGAAAATTAACTAACACAAATCCCTTGAGATTATGCCTTCTGAAGTATGTTCTTAATCTGAGCAGCTTTATTGATTAATGTCAACATTAATAATATGGGAAGGGTTCCTTTTTAAATAGGGAGGACTCGTCCCAATGATTTAGTAACATTTGAAGGCATTGTACCGCGTTTCTCAGTTATAAAACCAGAATAACAGCAACATACCGTACTGTAACGTTACGTTACTTTGTTTCAGTGACTGATTGTCCAGTCCAAGTCGTAGCTTAGGGACCGCGTGCCTGATACCGGATATAAACCCTTGGAATAGTGTGTGAAAATTATGACGAGGGGTAATGGATTTTAATTACTACAGAGACTGCTCCAGTCCCATCATCTTTATCCTCACACCGAATCTATCATGAAAATTGCTAAATCCTCCTTTCATCAACTTCTCCTCTCTCACTCTTACGCACTGCTTCGTCTATGGCGTTCTTTTCATATTTTTTTTTCTTGAGAGAAAGAGACACCATATCTGGGATGTTCATCGCTCCGAGTTGCAGATAATTGCGTCTTCCTTTTTTCCGAACCCACTCAGTGAGGGATTTGGAAAATTGGGGTTCCTGGCAGATATTTACGTACTTTTAAAGTTTATAATTAATTTATACTTTCGCCAAGACTGAACTGACGAGCCTAAATTGAAATTTCTGTATTAATGTAGTAAAGGTATCTTCTAATCGCAGTATAATACACAGAATACATACAAAATTTAATTAACTATTAATTCCAGCATCTTTACTTCAAAATAAAATTAGTTATTCGAAACGCATTGTACGTCTACTTTGTCAGAATAATATTTCTCGAATGGACAAATGAGGATACTTTGTGTGAAAGCTAATAAGTTGTTTTTTAACCTAACATCCGTTTGAGGCATAATGTAAATTGTTCTCCTTTTGAATTTAAAAATGAATTGTATTGCTTTCACTGTATCTTGTATTTGTCACGTGATATTCTGGTCCCGAATTCCATCAGAAAACATTGCCGTGGCGCGCGTGTCCTTGGTTTAAAACCCCCTGTAAAAACAGAAATTAGTTTACAATTGAAAACGTTATCTCGGTTTTCAAATTTCCGTTTTGTATGAAAAATTGAAAGATCGCTAACCAGCGAAGTACGAGAGTCAACTTTGTGTAATTTTATTAACGAAGTTTCAGAAACTGCCGCGGTTTCTTTCACGAAGAAACTTTTACTTTCTGTTTTATTATCGAAACTTTGAAGAATGCGTTTCGCGTTTCAACTGTTACTTTAAAATTTATTTTCCTCTCTTCGCGGCGTTCTTTGTGGATTCTGTTTGAAGATTGCGCAATACACACACACAACACGTGACGTACGAAGTTACCGGGTTTGAATCCCATCTCCCGCTCACCTGTTCTCGTGCTGTAGTAGGAGCGGATCTGTGCGTTTCGCCTACGTCCCTAGCTTGCGGATAGAAAAAAAAAACGCATATACTATGTAAACCAAAAACATTGTTGTCATAGGAACTGAGACAGCGTGATACGAAGTATTGCCGCTGGGAAATAATGTTTTTAGTATGAACAGTACGTGTTTCCTTATCTGCTACATCTCTGTCTTACCTCTCTGACGGTTTTGAACGCACATATTCGCCCCGACTACAGTAGCAGTGATTTCTTACTGTTTTCCTCAGTTCACGTAGTTGAATGGTCATGATTACCCTGAAATCGGCCACGGTTAATTATCTGTTTATCTCATTCGACGCTGAAAAAAATCTCTGCTTTGATTCAGAATTGTTTAATGACGTCATATTAACTTCAGCAGTTATGTGATATTGTGTTCGGTGTTTATTATTAATGTTGGACTAGTAGGGATTTGAGAGGAAGACGTCATGGACTATGAGTCAGCCCTGAAGACGGATACAGTATTTTCCTCCGAAACGCTGGCGTCTATACGGCCTTAAAACCCAGAATAACCACATTATCACCATTCTCACCGCCGAGAAAACATCAAATTTCACACATACTCAATCATATATGTTTTTGGACTACAATTTTTTCTGACTGTAAATACTGTTTATTTTATTTTTTTGTATTAATTACTGTCATCATCAATAAGACTGCCGCTCCGGTATGTCTACTATCCGCTTAACCAATATCACGTCCCTAAGAAATTTTTTTCAAGGACTCTCTTGTATCGGGTTAGTACTCTGCATATTCGCAATGTGTCTTTATTAATGTTGATGACCGAAGAATTTTAGCGACGGAACTGAGTGAGCAACTTGCAATGGTTAGTATCCTGAGAACTTTCATATCCCCAAAGTTAAAAGAACTCGAAGATTTAAATATTTTTTTTTATGTTCGTGCTATTGTACATAAAAACTTTATATATAGTTCAGTAAATTGATTTTCTCGTGTTGGAAGTTTCGCTTACAAATTTGCTTCGTACGAGAAATCATATTATAAAGAAGTTCAGTAATAGAGTTCAGTTCTGTGTCGTCCAACCCCATTACCAGTGACTCACACAAAAGCCCATATTAGTTAGTTATTTGATTCTTTAGCACGAGGCCCGTTCTTCCGCACCCCGAACCCCCCCCCCCTCTTTCTCTGGATCCTCTGAGCTGTCGCTCCTTTACCAAACAACATACCCCCTCCCCTAGCAACACCCTTATTCCCTCCCCCTTTTTCCAATAAGCTAGGGGGTTACAGAGACAGGGATGGGACAGCATACACAATTTTAGTTCTGTTGAATTGGACGGTTTCTGCAATGAGGTGAATCCATAAAAGATACGAGTGTCCACCTCTCAGATGAGTTTACAAAATAACTACGGCCAATTTTAATATATTTTAATACTATCATATATTCTTGTCTGCACCACATCTTAGATCTCAATCTATATATACTTTCCTCAAAATGAGAGACCAAATTTTACACCCATACAAATAAACAGGTAAAATTATAGTTCTGTTTATTTATTTTCATGTATATAGACAGGGAACAAAACTGTAGAAGACTTTGAAATGAATGGTAACATTTTCCGAATTTAACAAGTTTCTAACTTTTACGTAACGCAGTTTTGATTCGGTACAAAGTATTTTAACTTTGGCCAAATTTTCAAATTGTTTGTACGATCACTGGACTTTCACAGCACGTGACTAATTTGACCTTAAATTAATTTTAAACGCTCTCGAAATCGAGAAGCAAATCACGAGTTGGCGATAAATTTCAAAATTTATGAACTGATCTTCGTTTGTATATATACAAGACGTTATAAGGTTTTTTGCTATTCTGAACTCTGTAATTCATCTTTAACGTTCTGACAAACGTACACAGTGACGTATTGAAAGTATAATGGTTGCAAACAAGCGTTCAAAGTTGTAAAGTGTAGTGTGTGTTGCATTTTTAAGGCAAATGACACGTAGTACGTTTCCAATAAAACCTTAACAAGCGAATTGTGGGTGTGGTTTCCTGTAGATGATACGTAGAAAGAATCCAGGGACCCCTTAGAACTTCTCCGGTGGATCTCGTGTTCCACGATATTTCCAGACCGGTATCACGATCAGGACTACCAAATTTGGAAAGTAAACATCTCAGTCTGTCCTCATATCCCTTGAGATTGGAATTTCAGATTTACCAAAATTGAAGCATATGATACGAGTTCTTCTGTGTGTTGAAATCAAATCACATTTCCATCTCTGCTCCCTTCACCCTATTGATTCATCCCATCTTTAATTTTAACCCCCTCATATTTTATTGGGCCTTTGACTGTACCCTGTTGCGCTTATACAGAATTTTGCAGTAAGGTGGAGGGATGCAGACAAGGGATGAGAAGGCGAGGTATATACTGAGACATGAAGGAGGGGAGAAGTGGTCCAGAAAACTAACCCTCTTTCCGTCTCCCTTCCCCCTCCTCACCCTTCGCTCTAACTCTCCTGTATAACCGCTTTCATCTCCCTTTGGCTCTCCACCCGTTCGTATTCATCCCCCTGTCACCAACCCCTAACTAAACATGCTCCTGATAGAGGGCGTATGATGCTCACTGAGGGGAGATCTTCCTCTTGGAGCAGCAGCCAAACCCTGCCAGTTTGCTCGAGATTTCTGTGCAGGCCGGATGCTGACTAGAAGGAGCTCGAGGTTATAGTGATCCAGTGGAGTTTGTGTGGAATTCGCCTGAGTGTAACGCGTCCCACAGCGAGAGAGCAGCCTTGTTTAAATATTCAAATGCTCGCTGTTAGCGGATCGCCGTTAGGTACCGGAACAACATCAAACACGCCAGTAGAAACAAAACATCGACGAATTTTTAAGTAGGTTAGTTCAGTGCGAAGATAACTGTGGCGACAATGTTTGTCACTATGATTCGTGAGACAAAATGGCGTATTAGATTAAAGTTCTGTCATGAATAAGATTTCTGAAAATACTTGTTCCTGTTGCTTTGTGTTTTGTTTTGTATTATCCTGTAAAGTGTGGAGGTCCTTAATTTCTAAATATTCCTTAGCATATCTTTTTTTTTGAGGGGGGGGGGGCGATATGTGTATACGTCTTCGTTTGATTCCAGTTTGAATCTGCACTGAAACAGTTCTGTCGATGAGTAAACTTTGCCTTATATTCTGGACCACCGATCACATGAAATATTGTAGAATAGTCAACAGTGTGCACGTAATTTTTGTAATGTTACACAGAACAATATTAGATTGCTAATAACAGTAGTCGTAATTGATTAAACATATATGCACAGGGAATGTTACACATGGTTGCAAAGCGAAGCAAATTTTAAATTTGTATGATCAACATTTTGTCATGGAAATTTTAATATGATCGTTCAATGAACTCAGGATAAGGGCTTCCAATTAGACGACCATATTAGATTGATGAACAAAATCATAAGGATTGGTGTTTTTCAAACTTTGTATGTGGTTCATACTATCTGTGTAGTTTTCTTGTAAACCGAGTCAGGAAAGTATCTTACTACAGAGCGAAAGACATTAGTTCATATCCCAGTGCATAACTTTATCTTTAGTTTACATTTTTGAGTTGGGTTCACCAGCTGTCGTAGTCCAGGGGTTGCCAACTGTTTCCAGACGTATCAACTTGTGGGCCACAAATTTTTTAAGGCGATCTATTTAAAAACCACAGCAGTTGATTTAGAAAGTGTTACCAGATTAGGATTACCACTGCAAACAGGTTCATTTACTACTAAATAATTTTCTTTAAAAAAATCTGTTATTTGTGAGGCACCCTATAAATTTCTTTTTCGTTAGAAATCTTTCAATATCAACCACATCTATACATCCTCTGGAAATTTTCTTTTGGTTAACACGGATAATCATTGGTAAGATTTTCTTAATAAATACGGAATAACTTTACTTTAGAACAGTTCAGTTTATTAACTATTGGCAAATAACTGATTCCAGCAGTAGTTTGATTACCTGTGTTTGTAATGAAGTCTATGATGGTTGCTGAACATAAAGATTTACCTTTTTATATGTTGAAACACTTCGAGAACTTTGACGTAGCGAGGAGAGTCAAATACAACATTCCCGTCGATTACGAGCATGTATGCAAATGTATGAATTTTTTATATTCTCGTCAGAGGTACCAGTTTCGTTAACTCTTTGATGTACTGTTTGTGGGCAAAAACTGTGATGAATCCGTTCTGCAGCCCGTGTTTTCGTTATGATTAATGCCACACTAAAGTACAATTTTGGAACCTTTATGGAAGAAACATAAGTTTACTTAATGAATCTTCTTAATTATATATAATTGATTTCATGGATTCTGGGGTTAAATGTAGATTTTAGCTTATTTATACTGCGTGCTAATTTGGTTGATATACGAGCTAACCTATATCATTAAAGGAATATTTAATTAATTTTCAGTTTTTAACCATACTTATAACTGAGGTACTATACATCTCCTCCATGCTTAATGATAATCCTGCCTGTACCATTCTCAGTTAAGATGGAAAGTTTTTTGTTCTCCCTGTACCATTTTAGTTATATTATTCTTTATTTTTTGGTACCATTCTCCACCAGTCTTTGGTAAAATGACTACACTCCTCATCCCTCCATTAGACATCCTATATTTTAGTGTTTTTACGCATTAAATCTTATAGTCTACCTCATATTATGCACCAAACAAAACAATAACACAACCTTCAATTCTGTTAAAATGCAAGTTGTGTAATTATATCAATTAACTGGCTTGAAAATCATACCTTTAAACATTTCAAATCCTTTTTGACTCTCATTTTTATGATGGTCTGTAAGTGGTTATGAGCAGAATCGTATTTAAAAAGCTTAGTATTATATTTTGTTATGTAAGCTATAAAAGTCTTGCCAACTGTGATATATCGAACCACATGCACTGTCGTCCAGTATCATAACTTCTAAAAATACATTTCACTTTTAAATTTTTATGTGTCTTAAAATAAACCACATGGAAACCACAAGGATTCAGATTATAAATAGTGTTTTGTTTCTTTGTTTGAAGCTTATGCAGGAAGGGAATCATAATAATTAGAACATTTGTCTTTATACATCGAAGATATTGTGTGCTATATTAATTTTATTTGAGTTATAATAAATTCAATACTGTGAAAACTTGCAGATGCTTCTCATCAGCGTAAATGAACATACACTTTTATTATAGACGACTGTTTTTGAACATGAAGGACTTGGAATCTAAACCGTACCTAGAACTGTGTGGTATGCACATGGAATGTAATTGAAATCAGTCGTGCGATATTAGTGGACGCAAGTGAAGTGGAACGAGATGGACTTGAGTTGTTCCAGTCTCAGAAGTGGGCAGACGCACAGTTCCTAATGATGATGCAGAACGCGTCTCCTGGTTACGAGGGGATACCCCCTCCTCTACCTCAGAGGAAAAGGTAGGTAATTCCGTCAGTTCTCGTACGCCCTCTATCCCATGAGACGTGGCAAAGGGGACTCCCTTTCCTGTGAACCTCCTGGAGTTACAACGCAGTGTCCATAAGACACGAGGCTTTATCCCATCCTTTCTCATCAGTATAAAAATGTAATATTTCACTGTCTCTGACCTGCCGTGTCACTAGAGGTTGTTATTATGTGCAGTGTGTAGTTGCAACTCCACCTGATATGTTATGCATGTTTTTACAGATATATATTTTTTTCTGTATTCCAACCAAAATGTTATAACATTTATTATTTCCCCTCCTGCATTGCGTATGTCCCGCCAATTTCTTTCTCCTTGAGTTGATTATTCTAAAAATCTTTGATGAGGAGTACAAATTTTGGAGCAGAATTCAACAGCTTACTGTCTCTTGATCCCTCTTGGATCCGGGCATTTTCTTCAAAATTCTCTTCTCAAGACAACCTTTATGTGACCACAGTTAAAGTTTCCCATAATGTATATTTCTCTATCCTGTCAACCCTGCCATTTATAATTCTATTTTCTAACTGCTGAAATTTACAAGGGTCGAAGTTTAAACAAAGGAGGTATTATTGCTTTAGTCAGAAGAGTATTTTGCCTTCACGTGACGTAATACTTTTTCCGATTTTACGATTTTTACGATGAATTCAGAAGTACCGCTTTCTTACAGTTTTCTCTGCCCATACCCACTACATAAAGTCTCAAAACTCCAGTTCTTCAGGTCATAAACTTTCAGTGTCTTATCTGAAACTGCAGGTCAGAGATTGAAGCCAATATATTATACTGATGGCATTTTTACTTCGCTTAAAAAGCCATGCTAAAGAGATTCAGAACAAGTCAGCAGTTTGTATCAAAGTGGGAAGTTCCCCCCCCCCCTTCCTGTCACTATAGAGGTGAGATAAATGTCTTCAGACAATGATTTCCAAATTCAATCTCTTATTTTAATGTGTCTTGTGCAGATGAGGAAATATAAAATAACAGCATGTTTTTTATTAAGAGCGTACGGAACATTCAGTCCGTCATATGTTTTAATCTGTGGATTAAAACCAGCAGGGAATGTGAATTAATAATTACAAAATTTGATCGAATGGTTTTATTGTCACAATTTCCACTCACACGTTTTATAAAAACAATAGATATCGCTTATATAATTTATCTTCAAAATGACACACGGACGTCATGATTGTAATGTTATTTCATTCAAAATGCTTAATCGCGATTATGACATCTCTATAGAAGTCTTTAATAATTGATTAGTTATTGTGATCAGATGAAAAGCTGGGTGTGATGTTTGCTAGAACATCAGATTCTCATAAAGTCACCTTAATACACTCTATCCTGAAGATGGAGGCGTTATATTTCTACGAAATTTTAGTAACCACCTACAATACTGCGTGGCATGATTAAACCAAAAGGCCACTATTAACATTTTCAAAATTGTGTATACATAAAATCTTACAAAACTTGGGCATTATTCGAAGATCTATAACCGTTTAGATTCCCGGCGATCATGTGGTAGTTATTATTATTGACTGTCAGAAATAAACAGCACAAACGTGGTAAAGCCTTCAATGGCTTGAAATTTCATTGACAGTTCGTCAGTTTGTGCAAACGTTATCATGAGCTGACACACGCACGATAACAAACATAATGGCATCATAATTCTCACCCTTGTAAAATAAAGAGAACAAACTATAAACATAAACGTTTATACCTTTAGACCTTTTCATTTCATTATCCCACCCTCTCCTCCCAATTTATTTTCTCATAAAAAGATTTGTTTGGCTTTGTGATTTTCAAGGCCCCCCATTTTCAGACATACCCAGTGATGTAGAGAATAGATAAACGTTTTATCTCACAATAAATCGAGTTTTATATGACTGTGTGTCGTGATACGATATTTTCCTCACACGCAGCCCTTCCTAAGAACATACTGCCTCAGGGTTGGAGATAAAGGCAGCACGTTCCTCCAAAAACGTTGATATGTACCCACAAGTCCACATAGCGTTGCGATCCGTAACATCTGCAGTGCACGTGGCGTGTTTCAGTTCAACGCCATAGCCGGAAAAGTGGATGTAGGAAGCTAAGGTGGTGTGGGATGGTTGCATCAGAAAATTAGTGTTTGTCCTGGGCTGCAGCTGGACTGGTGCGTGGGTTGTCTGTGATATGAGCTCGTCGTACAACAATCTGCATTTGTGTTCCAGGCTGGCGCCGCAGATGATGGTGTCCCCTCCGCAGCTGTCTGTGTCACCAGCAAATCCGATTGCGATGCCGGTGTTCCCTCTGCGGCCTACCCCGTCGCCTTACTCCCCGTATTCGCCTTCGAGGTTTCACATCGACAAGCGTTGCCAGCATCGGTGCTCCTGGAAGTGCTGCAGCATTGCACTCATTCTACTGTCCGTCGCCCTCACCGCCATGCTAGCCTACTTCGGTGGTGAGTGCTGAAATCATTATAGGCTTTAGGTTTCCAAAACACCAGTTAAGTAATTAACAGGCGGTGTTCCACTAATTATCTTTACTGTTTCAGATGCGTTTCAGTTCAAAATAAGTACGACCAGCGCATTCCCTACCTTGGGGCTTGCATGTTAATGGTTCTTGCCACATTATTATATGTCTATCGGTATCTACTATAAAAATTCGTGATTTGTCGTCTATCAAAAAATGACGTCATCACACAATGTTACGTTATATTTGTTTACTCGAGTAAACAAATGACTTGAGTAAGACACTAAACTAACCCCCCTTCGGGGGGTGGGGGGCTGGTTAAGTGTTTTAACCCCCCATTCGAGGGGGTTGGTTTAGTTTCTTACTCAAAATTTTAAAACGCAACCAACCCCCCTTCGCGGGGGTTGATCAAGTGTTTTAACCGCCCCATTCGGGGGGGGTTGGTTTAGTTTCTTACTCAAAATTTTAAAACGCAACCAACCTCCCTTCGTGGGGGGTTGATCAAGTGTTTTATAGCGCCCCATTCGGGGGGGGGGGGGTTGGTTCAATTTTTTACTCAAGATTTTAAAACGCGTTTTAAAACCTTGATCAACCCCCCCCCCCCGAGGAGCTCCGAAAGGAGCGCTCTGCTCTAGTTTTTTTAAAAACCTCGATACTGTGATGTTGGCAATGCTGTCCCATCTTTAGTAGGTTAAGTTGTGGTTAACTTGCCACAGATGTCTTTGTATTACACATGCAACTCTGACGTTTCTCGTTATTTTCTGAAAGCTTTATTATCCGGCGTTCACTTGCAGTCGGCGTGTCCCCCCCCCCCCCAGAAACCCCAGAAATGGAAACAGTTACTCCCACAACGGCTCAGTAAATCATTCATATGACATACAGAAAATCGATTAGGAAAATATCAGGAAATTTGCTGCAAGAAGTAACCATTCAGAGGTAAGTTTGTTTTCAGTACGAATTGACCTGACAGTAACAAACCACTGGATCCCGCGTCAAAACAGAGGGAATGTTTATCAGCTGTCTTTGAAGCATGACAGGGGGGGGGGGGGGGGGGGGGGGGAAATCGAACCTTCACTTCCAGCGCCGGCAATAAAATTGGAAAAATGGAATGACACTCTGTTTTCGTTGTCGTAATATTATTCTACTTGAAGCGTATTGTAACAAGTTAGGAATTGTACTCACAGCATAACAGTTTTTGGCATGTTCGTCCCTTAATGACATTGTATTTTCAATTCGTGAGCACCATTATAAAATTTCATGAAAATATCTAGGGACGGTTCTTTAGTTATGAGACGACACGGTATAAGAATCAATTTTCTTTAATTGTGTCAACAATTTCAAGTCTTGGTTTATATATATTGGCCGTAAAATACATGGCTTTGTCGATTAATGAAACATACACTTTTAGAAACGTCGTGAAATCACGTAGATAAAAATAAGATTAATTTATTGAATCTTAAATTTTAATATCATTTAACAAGCTGCTTTAATAATCAATAACTCTGCCCTTTTCGTACGCATTGTATTTATTTGTTTTGATATGATTCTCAATGCAAACAGCGATTATTTCCTTAAACAGCGTTAACCACTCGATCTTTGTAACGGTGAAGTACAGTGTTTTCTTAGCGGTACGGACTGAATGTTTAATTGATATTTAGCCGATCTTTGGTTTCAAATCTTGCTTCGTCCTTACCAGATAGACGAGCGGGCGTTGCCTGGGGACCTGGTAACTTTTATGTGTTCTTTCTCTCCCTACCCCAGAAATTGAAGTGTCCGTCACTTCTCCCACAACCAATTTTCTCTGTCCTTCTTCCATCTCTCTCTCTGGGATGTTTTGGCTTCATAGAGGAATAAATAACACGTGCAGTAGGCAGAATTATGACCTGGTTGCCTCGTCTGCTACTGATGTATGAACCTGTACTGACAAATAAATGTTGAGGAGACCTCGTGATGTAACCGCAGAAGTTCTGAATAGAACTCTTGTACAGGAACTTAGTGGCGGAAGTACGTTAGCTTCCGTAATTCTACCGCAATGTACCTCATCTGGCATAACATTGTGTAGGCGCAGTTTGTCTCTGGCTTCATAAGCTAGACGTAATTAGCGTTCGGGAAACGTCACTCAGGGTACAATGCGCATTATGTAGGATAAACTGCCATGTGACGATACAGCTGTGCCTTACGAACCTAGGTTACAATTTCCGTTGTAATATTAACACTAAATCGATCTGTAAGTGTTAATCATACGGTTTATCTTTGAGAGGAAATATTTATTTCTACTCTTAATTCGTAGTTAAGAGTTGGAAAAATGACTCATAAAGTGGACTTAAAATATTTAAACTCATCTCGTTTTCTGAGATGGTTTCATGTAAGTGTGAAACCTGGTCTGTCACGTTAAGGTGAAGACACAGATTGCACGTGTCGAAAAAACATTTTGATCTGAAGGGACAGAGATTTGGGGAAAAAAAAATCATAATGATGAATCCTGTAATTTCTGCTCTTTGCCGAATACAAAAGGACGTTCTAATGGAGGATTATGAGATGGGCGGGACATGTAGCACTCTATGGGAGATTATAAATACGAACATAATTTTTGTTGCACAGCCTGAGGGTAATATATTACTAGGAAGAAAAAGACACAGATGGAATAATAATATTAAGCTGTACTTAGAGTAATTTTGTTTGTGGATTGGGTTCATCTGGCTTGGGATGGGGACCTGTAGCGAGTGTTTGTAAACGTTGTAATATACCTCATTAAAGTTTATGAATTTCTTGGCTACGTAAGCTACTATTAGCTTCTCACGAATTAACTGTTCCGTGTAGTTAGTCAGGGTTTAATAAAGGTACGTTTCTGTGCGGTCGGCTCTGTCGGTATGTATAATGAATGTTTCTTACGCTTTAAATTTGCTTGTTGAAATCATTTCATTAACTGCAGAAGATACAATGTCTGTTGATTACCTTGTGATTCGTAACACGGTACGTACACAAAAGCCTTGCACGGTACTTTAATGACTGACGTTTTGGCAAGCCATGTACGTATTTACAGTGTTTGTTTTAATAAGCGAGATTCATTGTACGTTTGTTGGGACTTGTTCCTTTGAGATACAAAAGCCCCGTTTGCCCGTTTTGAAACATTAACGTGGCCCCATACTTTGTACATCAGGGTCTTTGTCTTATTAAAGGCAGAGTATGGGGGAATATACAAGCAGTAGTGAATGACTCTAGATGTATAATAGAGAAAGACAGAAACAGAACGTATGAGAAAGAGTAAAAAGACAAGTGAGGAAAGAGACATTTGGAATGGCTTTATGCTTTGTGGAGGATTTCTCAGTCAAACGCAGAAGGCAAGATAGCTGATCCCAAACCCCGATTCCCGTGGCATTGCCACAGCCAGGCGGAATTTGAACAGAGCAGTGAAGCAACCACAATGTCCACTAATCACAGTTTCCGAGTTTCCCGGCCAGACAGACGGAACAACGCACCCTAATAAGCCCCTAATCATCTCTCTTCTCACTGCGTTGTTTTGGTGCCCGTAGACATCAGACAGGACTTTGGGTACTTAGAGGTGCAAAACACTTGCAGAAATTTGAAACCTTACCCACTACATCAAATTTCCGATTTTGTGTTCCATATTGTCGTTTCAACAGCTTTGGTTGTTTCCAGTTTTTGCATATAGCCTGTTCATATTTATATGTATCCTGTCAACATCACATAATTACGTAATAAATATACAGGTTATTAAATCCATACATACACACGCCATTTGCATTTTACAAAAGAGTAAAATGTATTGTGTCCAAGTTTTGAATGGAAACTTAGTACCAGTTACATTAATTGTGGTTTATCGCATGTTTTCTCAGTTTTATTTAGACCAATGATTCTTATATTGGGGATTTACATTCAACTAGTCCCTGCTTTCATGTTGATTGCACCAGGTGTAAGTGGGTTGTGTTGTCGACGTTTCAGAGAAACACGCTGCTTCCATTATCAGGCTAAAAACTTCATTGGTTTTCTCATTTACGTAAGACGAATGACTAACTTTTTCTGTCTTATGATATCATACGTCATGTTACAACACTTATTTTGGTTACTACCTAATGCTCTGTCCAGTTTTCTTTGCCAAATCATTGCCGTCTTACATCAGTAGTTACCTTAATGAACCTCTCGCCGGTGGAATTACACAGATTGAAATAAATACAAGTAAACTGCTTGTCGTTCATAATTATTTTCGTAGGAATGGAACTAAACCGGATCTGACTTTCTCTCAAAGATCGAAGACTTACGAACGAACTGTGTTTTAACTGCATGTAGGGATATAAACGCCTGTAAAGCTCGTATAGACTGACCCGCCTCGTTGACGTGCCAGAGAAGTTGCCGGGCTGGCGCGGCGATTGCATTGCTAATTATACGTGCTCTGAACTCTTTCTACTCTTTATGTGATTTCATTCTTTCTCAGCTACGTTGTTTCTATCTGGACCACAGCATGGGGCGAAGTACCCCACTGCATAGTACCTCAGCACAGTTTTAGATTAGAATGCCCAAGGAATGGGCCTCAAGGGAAACACTTCTCGGAAGAACTAGGTATAGATGGGAGGACAACATTCAAGAGGATCTTAGGGAAATTTGTTTCGAGGGTGTGGATTGGTTTAATCTGGCTTAGGGTAGATACCTGTGAGGGCTGTTTTGAACAGGGTAATGTACTTTGGGGTTTCACGGAATTTGGGTTATTTCTTGACTAGTTGAGCATACTGTCAGATTCTGAAGAAGGACTTTCCTTACTGCAGAGTATTCCACGTTGTACGAACTACTAAATTGTTTTAATAATACTCAAGGTGAAGGTTTTATCTGAAACACTTGTCATATAATCAATTACAGTGACGTATTACTTACTGTTATGAATTATCAATTTTAACATTTGATTTAGAATGCTTGGTGATTAGAATGCTTTACAGCTACTTTCTCGAAAATCTAGTTTTTTTGGCTTTGAAGGAGTTTTTGTTTTAAAAAAAATGGATGGGATTTTGTTGTTCTCATTCAAAGCCGTGAGTTCAATGCGTCCCGGAATGGACAGTGCCAGCTGTATACTTGTGGAGGATGCCAAGGCTGTTGCACAAGATGAGGAACCAAAGGATCTGACTTCATCCCAGGCCCCTACAGAAGGTAAGTTTATTAGTGACTTATGTTTTAAACCACGTATTTAATCCTGGGGTATATTACTGCATAATTCCAGATCCCAATTCAATGTTGAACAAACTGTAATTTTGTCACGTGTTTTGTATGGTTGTGAAAATTAGTCTGTTACTCTAACAAGGGAATGGTTAGGTTAGACATGTCGAAACCTCTCCTGAAATTTTTCTCGTCTACAGAGACCATCTGGTAATGATTATACACAAAATCTCAGCTGCGGATACGCTGTGCAAGGGTGCGAAATAATTGCTCAAAAAATCGAATGTACATTTAAAATTCGCGCCATCCTGCACGCGTCTGAAGATATTTTTCAAACCATATTTCTGCCGATCTGTAGGAACCTGATTGAAAATCCTCATTTCAATTTGAAATGACGGGTAGATTAATTTCATATATGTATCACTTCAATAACATTCCAAATATAATGCTAGTTGACTTAGTTTAGGTTGACTTAACGTAAGAGAGTTTGCGAACAGGGTGGATTCTTACGTCGAAATGATCATAAGTGCAATAATAATTAAATTAATTTTCAACGCACACTTTCATCTCATGTATGTATATAAGCTGAATGTAATTTTAACGTCAGTTGTACTAGTCTGCCTTGTGCCAGCTTTATAGAACTTCCTATGTTGACAGAATCACTCCCAACGAGCACTGCGGTCCACTCAAGTGGACCCAGCGCTTCCAACAAATTACCCGGAGGGTCCAGTAGTGACGTCGTGGATCAGCAACAGACTCACCAACAATTCCAACAGCAACAGCAGCAGCAGTGGCCTGCTGTACTTGAGATAAGAGAACTTGGCATCCCACACTCTGCCACAATCCCTCCATTTCAATTCTGGAACTCCGAGTTCCGCAACAAAGAACCAGCATTCATACGCCTGAATTTTACCCTTCCCTGGGGTTCCAACTTCGCCGTGTACGGTCGTCGAAATGTAGCTCCAAGTGTCACTCAGTATGATTTTGTAGAATTTATCAAGGGAGGTCGAATCGATCACAGACTAAAACGATCTCTTTCTGATGCACCCTATATCACAAGAAGTATAAACTCGTTGGATCGTATTGTCATGGACGATGATGTGGTACATTTTCATTCTCCTGGTGTCTCGTCAATGTCTGCTGTGAGTTTTAAAACTTCAACGTCACAAAAATGGCGTGATCATAAAGGCATGACTGGTTCCGAAATCCTCCACGTTATCCCCCCTCCACCATTCATTGTAAATCACAATCATCTTGAAAGAAGTCCAGAGAGTCAAGAGGATAATTCTGAGTCTGCTTCTGAAGGAATTTTATCTTCTACACCAAAATATACAAAGTTAAAAAGACGTCAAATAATGCCTGACACCAAGGAAATACTCTTAACTGAGAGTAATCATAAACTACCCCAAACAGTACAAAGTACAGCAAAGAGAACAGAGAACAGGGATGGAGAACATGGAAGTTTTAACTGGGAACAGGGGCTTAAGCAGAATGGAGAGGTTCAGGAACACGTGGTTGAGAAGAGGTCGGCTGGGACAGGAGTCGGTGGAAGTGTCTTGATGCTTGTCAATGTTACACTTCTGCAGTACTTGGATACTGGACGGTGGTTTCTGTCAGTGTACAATGATGATTTAAGACCCCACCAGGTGACACTTGTGGTAGCCGAGGCTGAGGGTGTGTCCACGGCTTGCCCCAATGACTGCAGTGGACATGGCTCGTGCTATCTCGGAAAGTGTGACTGCATCGATGGATATGAAGGCATCGACTGCTCCAAGAGTGAGTATCTGATTGCTCTGTGTTTTCACAAGATCTACTGGCCATAAAAGACTAACCTGTGTCTTTCTTTTAATGATACATTATAAATTAAACTTTGATTGATAGAAGTAAAATATTATTTATTAAAATTGTGAAGTATTGTTCTGCCTTCACTCACATGAGGTTCTCGAATGTTTCTCGTGACTCCAGCTGCAGTGATGCCAGTATACTTACGTACGAATTGTATTTCGTATACTTACGTACGAATTGTATTTCGTATACTTATGTACGAATTGTATTTCGTATACTTACGTACGAATTGTATTTCGTATACTTACTTACGAATTGTATTTCGTATACTTACGTACGAATTGTATTTCGTATACTTACTTACGAATTGTATTTCGTATACTTACGTACGAATTGTATTTCGTATACTTACTTACGAATTGTATTTCGTATACTTATGTACGAATTGTATTTCGTATACTTACGTACGAATTGTATTTCGTATACTTACGTACGAATTGTATTTCGTATACTTATGTACGAATTGTATTTCGTATACTAATGTACGAATTGTATATCGTATACTTATATACGAATTGTATTTCGTATACTTATGTACGAATTGTATTTCGTATACTTACGCACGACTTGTATTTTGTATACTTATGTACGAATTGTATTTCGTATACTTATGTACGAATTGTATTTCGTATACTTACGTACGAATTGTATTTCGTAATTATTGTCGCAGGTGTTTGTCCTGTGCTTTGCTCGAACCATGGAAAGTATGGGGGTGGTCTGTGCCATTGTGAGGAGGGGTGGAAGGGACCGGAGTGTGACATCCCAGAACATGACTGTCAAGTTCCTGACTGCTCTGGACATGGTCAGTGCCTCGCTGGCATATGTGTCTGTCAGTCAGGCTGGAAGGGCACATTCTGTGAGCATGGTGAGTGCAGTTCCCCTATTTTTTTAAAAAAATTGATAATTGTCCAAAACATAACCTCAAGAATAATGTAAGTAGAAAATAAGTCTCATTTTCTGCATATAAATGTGTAAAGGCTATCCTTATGTACCGACTTATTGGACCAGTTAACTTTTATCAGATCTGCATCATGTGGTAGTTCACGTACCACCTATGGTACGCGTGCCACTGGTGGTATGTGAACTAATTAAGAAAATCAAAAGTTAATATTAACATAAATAACAGTTTTCCCCGAACGAATTTGGTTAGTGGTACATTTAATGTGTTAAATTATAATTAGTGGTACCCCTGATCTAATTCATTCTCACTATCAAACTGAATCTGATGAAGTTCCTTCAGATTCACTTGCAATAAAGTCGTCATCACACGGAACAGCTGATCGCTTCCTGCTAGTAGACGTCATGGCTTCCATGTGCTGACTTCGTGATGCGTATTTATAGAGAGAGCAAAGCATTCAAATACAGATTTGTTATTGTTTCGTACGTGACTGGAAGCCTTTCATACCCTTATGAGTCAACATCATGGGTTAACGCTGTAAATTCTGGCAGCTCCTGTGTTTACAAATGCCTTAGTGATAGCAGCACTGTCTGGACAATGAAACAGTGTTTGAGATATCCCAACAAAGTCGATTTCTGTTTTGATCGGCATGCACTCAGTCGATCTCAGTCTCAATTGATATCGATCTAATGCATTTAGTTCTCAAGAATTCCTTATGGTGGAGGAAGGATCTGACAGTAATGTAACGCACCAACCGGTCAGACAGTGAACTTCCATAATTTAACTGAAGTGTCGCGGGGAAATGAAAGTGTAACAATACGTATACGAGATAAAAGCTAACAATTTCCTCTTCAATTTTGCACCAGAGTATACGAACTCAGAAATGTTTAAGTTCAGCTCGTTAAAATGAATTTGTTTTGGAATTATCTGTGCTTCGTTGCAGTGGATTGCGCCGACCCTGGGTGCTCGGGACACGGCTCCTGTGTTGGGGGGAAGTGTTATTGCAAAGCGGGCTGGCAGGGTGCCAACTGCAGTTCTGTGGATCAGCAGGTGTACCAATGTTTACCTGGATGCTCAGAACACGGCAGTTATGACCTTGAAACTGGAGCTTGCGTCTGTGACAATTATTGGACTGGCCCCGATTGTTCGCAAGGTGTGTTTGTTCTCCTCGCTTTTAAAGTAAGGAAATTTGTCGTTTCTGTGGTGTTACATCTGATGTCACTAGGTAAAGTTAATATTCATGAATGGTTATTTCCTGTGTTTTCAGTACGTCCAGTTATTGTCGCCAGACGAGTAAAATTATCAGTCGGACAAATGTAAATACTACACGACTATAATTGTAGGTACCAACAATATGGGGAATTATCATTCATGAAGACGATGTATTATCTGTGTTTCTCACTTTCAGTTCATAACTTTAATTTTGTAGCATTTGAGGTTATCACGGAGGTGAAATCCAGAAGACGGCCAACTTTTATAATTTTATTTACGACGATCATGAAACGTGCATCAACTTATGTGATCAAAATGTGTATCTGATGAATGATTAATGGTGAAAATTTTTAAAAAAATATGGACTTCAGTGAATCATCAGAATACCTACAAGTAACATCGTGGTGTGACTGTAGAACGCAGTTCCACTTATGCGATTAATGGATACATTAAAACTGCGCAAGTTTGTATTTCTCTTACTACCGAATACTCGTGTTTCTTTTAGAGCCTTAAAGACGTAAATTATCTTGAGATTAAATGCCATTGTTTTTATTTTGAACTGCAGCCTTGTGTAGCTTGGATTGTGGTCCTCATGGGCATTGTGACAAGGGAAAATGTGAATGCCACAAGGGATGGACGGGTGACCGCTGCGATCTACTGCCATGCGATACGAGATGCTCGGAACATGGCCAGTGTAAGAATGGAACTTGCGTCTGTTCTCAAGGCTGGAACGGGAAACATTGCACCCTACGTAAGTAAATAATGCTGTCTGTGCACATTTTAATTTAGGTATTTTGAATATCCAAATTAATATTACATATTTTATAGATGAGTTAAGTATCTCATTTGATACAGCTTAATTTTAAAAATTGTATTAAAGACTTTTGTAATAATTTTTGTGATTTAATAGTAGTTTCATTATTATATATTTCATGTAAATTAATTTTTACAAAACATATTTTTCGAACTTGGAGTAAACGTAGAATAAAGTAAGGTACAGAACTATTTTTTTTAAGGAAGTGACTAGTCTGAATTTTTACGTTGATGCGGGAATTACAGCAAAAAACAGATCTTTGTATTAGTGCTTAAAAGTTTTAGGACACATTCCATAACAAAGTCTAAGTAATTATATGTATTACCTTTGAATATTTTACCAATTTTATTTAATTTTTCTTATATGATCACTTATTTACAGAGATTAATTTTTTGTAAAATTTGGTATGAAAGTGCTTGAATTATATTGGTCACGTAGAGATATCATTGTGCTCTTAGAACTGCGAAAAGATTTACATTTATTTTCACTTAACTTTTATCGTGTATTAAAAGTCAGTTCGAACACTTACACTTCGAGCCTGCTCGCTAGACTTTGACTCCATGTATTTTGTAGTCATTTCCTATAATTCCACTTCATACGCTCGTCGCTCGCTCATCTTAACTAAAGGAGGGACATTAAAATGTTACGTGTTATTAGCTGGGTGTAAGAGTGCGTGCAACCGGCACGGAACCTGCGCCCTTCAGGATGGAGAGTACCGCTGCGTGTGTTCGGATGGCTGGGCTGGTCTCGACTGCAGCATTCGCCTAGAAATAAAATGCAACGATGAAATAGACAATGATGAAGGTGAGAATCGTAATACCTTCCAATTTATTTCCAGCTAAATACTGTCACGTGTACGTAATAAAACTAATCGCTATTTCTCTGTAAAAGATAGTTTTAGTCTGCTTATATTTTACCCTAAACTATGTAGTGAATTTGTGTGATTTCAAATTATAGAAGACCAAAGCTGAAATTTGTCTGTCAGGTTCATATTTTATTCATATAGATCCATTATCATTTTTCATGATTTACGAGAGGACGTTATTGAATTTTTCTTGTATATACCTCACGCTCAGAACTCATTCTCTTAAAAATCAATCCCTTGAATGATATTTAAGTTGGTAAGATTACGTAGGGAAGGTTATCAAGTCAGGATCATGGTTTTGGATATTAGCGCACAAAAATTCCAAAAATAGTCGATGAAAACATTTATTTTAAATTGCGTCGTGTTCACTTTAAGTTATATCTGTGTTCTTGGAACAGATGGGATGATCGATTGTTCGGACAGCGAATGCTGTTCGCATCCGTCTTGCAAGGACCACATAATGTGTCTGGCGTCCAACGATCCCGTCGAGGTACTGTTGCGGAAACAGCCGCCGTCAGTCACGGCTTCCTTCTATCAGAGAGTTAAGTTCCTTATTGAGGAGAACAGTGTTCAGAGTTATGCTCACATGGATGAATACAGCGAAAGGTAGGAACGCAACTTCAATTATAACTCATTTCGATTTGTTGACTACTGCAGTTATGTTATTATTTATATACAAGAAATACTGTCTCACCATTAACTTTTTGTTTTTGTTTTTGTTTCTTTGGGTTGTTCTTTAATAACAGGCAAATTTTAAGGTGGTTTATGGAGAACATGTATTCATTTTTTTTGGTAAATATGGAGTTTCATTACATCCAAAATCGTTTTGGACCACAATTTAAGGAATTTTTTCCACAATTGGTATTTATCCAGGTCTGTTATGGAAATTATCATGCAAAATTTTGTATGTCGTAAGCCTTTATGTCCCCCCCCCCCCCCTGTTCTATGGAAATTGTGCATTTTAAAAGAATATAATATAAAATTAGGAATTTAATAATCCCAAAATATATTACTGTTTATAAAACAAAATGTATCATAAAAATACGATGTAATTGTGCGTCTGTTACAAAAATGAAGCCAAATTTATTATATAACTTGCGAAATATTAAAGACATTATAGAGATTGTTCAGATAGGGAATTCTTAAAAATATATTAGTCGAAACGCAAATCATAATTCTGTGCAAACGTTCGTATTTTAAGCAACCGGTAGCATCATCGTGTGAGTATTTAAATTTTTCAAAATATCAGAAAACAAAATTATACACACAAAAAAAAATTGAAATATGAATGCTAATATTTTTAAGTTAAATGTTTAATGATTTTGAACTTACAGTCGTATTAGTCGTTTCGTAATTGCAACTCCATCTTTACCGATTTATGTACGTGTTTAATTTACATATTGTCACATTTTATTTTCTAATTTCATAATGAAACTATAAACTGCCTTCCAGTGACTTACTAGCTTTGTTTGGATTTGGTTAAATATTCTGTAGCTTTTTCTTTGTTTTTTGTTTTTGTTTTTTATTGAAACAGTTTCTTACTAGCACCCTACTATATTGAAAAATACCAAGATTTCATAATGATCCTCCCCCTTTGTACTCCCCTATTCTCAGGTCCTGATATTGAAAACCATTACATCATCTTTACCGTGTTTCGTCCTGAAAATGCTACATCTGTTTTTGTCTTTCAAAAATTTTTCATTTTTAGTCAAGATTTATAATTTATAATCCTTACAAGTCAATTATTTCAAGCGTCATACTACTTTGCTTGTCCTAAAAGTTAGCGTGAACTATAAATTTATTTTTGTCGCATATCTTGCTTCGATAATGCGATACGCTAATATTTATTTACATTTATGGTTTCAATTATGACTTTATTATTTAGGCGTACGTGTTTAATGTTACGTATGTAATTCCCAAAAATTCTGGTCTCGTTGCTCTTGTGTTTGAAAGACAAAGATAATTCAGTGTATTGAATCATTTTTCAGGATGAAATATTAGTAAATTGAACATGCAAAGCATAAATAAACATTCAGAATGATGTCCCACTATCGCTGTCGAGTTAGTTTCATTTGAGAAAGACCCGTCGTCATTCAGAAAGAATTATTATAAAGTTGAATGGTTGCAACGTAACTAACGCATATAGAAATTTTTTGTGTATTTATTCAAGAGCCTTAAGGTCATGAATAATTATGAACAGAAACAATTTAAATTTTAATCATCATCAGGGAAACTAATAGCCCTGATGATGGAAGTAACAAGTATGTCTGAAACGTCAGTAAACTTCTGTCAGACTTTCTGCTGTGAAAACCTCAAATCCTTCTAATAAAAATTTAAAAAGAATATAATTAGAAATACAAAATAATTGGTAAATATATATGACGAGTGGACTATTTTTATGAAAATATATATCAAACTATGAATATATTATATTATTTAGAATTTCATAATTATATAATTAAGTATTTGGCTCTTATGTGAGTCACATTATCATACAGGAATTTTTTATCAGAAAATTATGTGGAAAAGAAATATTCTATTTTAAATATTAGTAAGTTGTTGTTGACATATTTATTTTTTAATGTGTATCACATTTCTGGCACTGTAAAATACTTATTATTTCCATTTTTAATAATATAGTTCAGTCACAGTAAAATTATAAATGCAAATATTAAAGCCATTTTATAAACATTGACAATTTTCTTTAAGTTTAAGTGACCGAGACAAATTAGAAAACAACGTATTTATCAGTTTCGTGCATTTGTGAAGGTCTTCAAATAATTCTGAATATTTATTTATTCTGTGTTAAGCAAGTGACCCAATCAGATGTGATGAGAGATTTAAGCTGCATTTGTTAAAATTAACTCATAATACTGAAGTTTCTTGGAATTAAGAATTATTTGTCGTTGTTGGTGGATTCTGTGCATTATTGTTGTGCATTATCTGAGTACGTTTGATGTTGTGCGTTATTGTTGTACCAGACAAATCATGCTAAATATAACTCCGAAATGCAAAAAAAAAAATGTACACGTGGTTTTAATTTTGAATTAAAAAATTATATTAATATATTCCGCATGTCAGACCGTCTAATTTGTACAAACGTGATAATTCTCTCTTTAGTATGAATGCAATTTATGTAGTTGGTGCATTACAAATTTCCAAATGTTTTGGTTCATTTATGTTAAATGTTCACGTGGTGAAGTTATCTGATGGGCACTTTGCGAAACATGCATCGTGCTCGGTATTTATTAATAGCAGGACCTGGTCATAGCCCCAACAAAGTGTCTTTTGTCTAGTGTTGACCCTTAACATGTGTGTGTGTCTTTTTCTCTCATTCATTAGATTATTCATACATAAGTTCATTAAGTTGTGAATTTTATAATCACACTTGCTATTTATTTGATTTGTCCCGTATGGACTATGAGAGCCGTTATAATAAATGTGGCTTACTGGATGATATTATAGGCTGTCTCAAGGCATTACATTTTTAAAATTATGCAGGATTCACATTTACATTTACATTATATACTTTTTTTTCAAAATTACACCTTCCCAGGAATCAAAGGCTTGCTTATGTAAATTTAAATGTTCGTAACAGAATAAATTTTACCCTTTGTGATATATGTTATCGGCCTTAAAATTGATGCTCCTGTCAGAATCGGATGTTTTAATTTGGTACTTCATATCAAAATTTGTAAACATATTTAAAAAGAAAAAAACATGTCGCCCGTCGCTTGTTAATTTGACAATTTACGTGCTATTTTTTCCTGTTCTTACATTCCTTGTTATTGATTGACATCAATTTGTTTCATTCAGTGAATTCCTGCACATCACTAAAGCTAAGTAATAATATTAAAAATGAATTCTAAAAGAAGGCCACTTTCCAGTGTGAAATTTCTGAGCTGTTATATAATTTTATTGCATTGCCTCTTATGTTTCACTCTGTTTTTCTATGCCATTTCATTTCTTAACAGATTTTCTTCTTTAAAAGGGGAAAGAAAGTTTTGCTGTAATTTTCATTTATATTTCTTCCTTTTATCTGTTAAAAACATTTTTTTAAAAACTGATTTAATTTAATGAAGCTTGAATACAACAAACAAGTCAATGTGGAAATTAAATCTGTGGAGAAAGGAACTAGAAAAAGTGAAACATTTTAAAAATAATATCAAATGGAAGCTGTAGAAAAGAAATGATTACCTTCAGAATAATTATTTATAAGGATTTTATATGGTAGACACAAGTTACCATTTTTTAATGATACCTCATTTTATTCAAAATCATTTTTGTTACTTTTCTATTACATTTTGTAATATACATATTCGTTAAGGAAAGAAGGTAACTTTGAAATATGAAGAATGTTCATATTCTGTTTGTCTATAGAATATGTGTGTAGTAACTTGTGTACTCGTTCAGATCGCTGTTTATTTGTGAATTCCTCCTCTTAAGTTTTTTCATCAACAAATCTACTAAAAGCCGTACTTGTGTCTGTCATGTAGTTATACCATTTGATTTGAAGAAAAAAAAATCTGTGTCTTTGTGTGCGTCTGTTTTGTGTATTTGTGCGTCTGTTGCTATTTTGCAATACTTTTTTACATGTGTGATGTGTGCGTGCGTGTGTGTGAGCGTGCCTCTTGTGATTCTTCCGTTTGTTGAAATGCCAGCCATAGCCAAAGTATTCATGAACAAAATCAAGTATTTAATAGGTGAAAAATAATTGTATTATTTACTGCACATATAAGTGAGTTTAAGAATTTGTATATGTGTCACATTAAATAAAATACAAAGGATCTATGTAATGCAATTATTAGCATTTTTATATTCAAGAACATAAATTATTTTATTTATAAATTTATAACGTTATAGTTCTAAATGTATATATATATATATTATAAGTATCATAAAATGATGTTGACAGTTTCATTATAAATGGTTTAAAACAGCAGATAATGACTATCAAATATATTAGATGATCTCTTGTTTTTAATGCCACAAGTGCCTAATATTTATTCAATAGTTTTACTTCATGAATGCTTTGTGCTACAATATGCTGGAAGAGTTCTGTTTATTTTCACGTATCTCATAATTCGTAATTCATAATTTTTTGCTTTCTTGCGTGGTTCGTAACGTCCTCTTCTTCTCATTACTTCCCCCGCATTGTAGTCAGTTCTGGAACTCATTTACTCCGCGGTAAGTTGGTCCCAACCATAATGTCATATTAATACTTATTTACTGTCAGAAATATCAAAAGTTTCAGAAAATTAACAAAAGAAACTATATGAATTTTAATTTTTGTCTATTAAAAGTATACTTTTTACATAATTCCTTCATAAAAATTCTGTCTTTTATTTATTTTTTTATTTCCTACACAAAAGAGACCCAAATGGGTATCCAAAAAATGCATAGTCTGTGACAGTCAAGAGCTAGGCATTACCAGAGTTTGGCGGTAGGAGGCTTAAAGAAGTCTCGAGTCCTTAGAGCTTATTTACAAAGTGGAAATAGCTTTCAAGGACAGTTAATGACATTCTTTCGCTGCTTCTAAAAGCATTAACTCTGGTTTAATGCAGTTACTTCTCTGTTTATCATTATTTTTGTTACACACATTCAAGGAATTGGTATGCCGTTAAAATTTATTTTATTTATAAAAACTGTCTGTATCCTTTAATATTTACTTATTTTTAGAAAAGAATTAAAGAGATAAAAGTAAGGGCAGTTCATGTTTATATCTGAAATCATCTTAGCAGTTTTAAAAAGAAATTAGTAAAGTGCAGTTTATTTTTGGTAGCATTTTGGTTTTTGAGACAAACGCTGTTATTCATGCAGTCAGCAAATTTTAATATTGAACCTAATAAATATGATAAGAACTTACAAAGTAATGATAATTTATTCATATTACGCTGAATTAAAAATGTACTTGAATGTGTGTCATATTGAAACAGTTTTATATATAGAGTGGTTTGATTATTACACAGAATTATTTTAAAAATGGTGTTACAGTACATCAGATTTTTTGCTTTTGTTCTTTGTTTCTTTGAATTTGTGATATAATTTAATAAAATTAAGTATGTACAGAAAATTTATTTTCATATCAAAATTGTAAATTCTGTTGTAATAGCTACACAATACTAGGCATACCACTGGGTTCTCTATCCATTTCATTCAAACTCTACAAATAAATTAATTTTAAAACTAATATTGGCGGGTTATAGGAATATAAATTTAACGTTTTATAGTTATTTTAAAGAACATTGTCTGTCTTCTAAATCTTATAAAGAACATACTTGAAAATTATGTGCCACAAAACATTCTTAGCTAGGATTAATATTATTATAACAATAATTTATATTTAAATCATATGGCTCTTCAAAATTATATAATTGGTATGTCATTTTACAAATTAATTTTTAGATTTTATCACAGCCTATTAAATTATTAAGGAGAAAGAAAGATTTTGTGCAGTCTTACCACACTTTGGAGACAAAATAACAGTGTATTTCAGTATATTGTAATTAAATTTTCAAAACCACAAAGATCATCTGTGCTTTCGAAAGTTTTCTTTTATGCCCTGTCAATTTTGACTTTCTGATTAATTAATTGTTAAAGGAAACTGCTATGATGTATGTACGAGATCTCAGAAGTTGTAACCGAATTCTCAGTCTCTCATTTTTTTAGGTCTGTGATCATTTTTAATGCACGTGAAAAATTACCAAGACATAAATAAATAGTTTGTTCCTATTATTAGTTCAGTGGGGTTTTTATTGGATTTAGTAAAGTCATTGCTTGAAGAATTTCGAATTATACATGAGCACATATTATTTGTACAGTTCTTTTGTATTTTTAGTATACAGAGAAGAGTTACATGCTACTAATATTGGAACTGTATTTATGTTACTTACATACCACCCAGTCTAGCGGTTTTGTCTTATATTGTGTAGAAACCATTTATATATGAATCACAAGTCTTCTGTCTCAATTCTTTTTATTTGACTTCATGTTCTTTGTTTTTAATTCTGAACAATCAATGAACCATCTCTGTGTTAGTGTGTCGTTCGTTCGTTGCACTGTCTTGTCAGTCCAAGTTCTTTGTAACGTGTTGTGTGTGTTTTTTTGTTGATTTTTCATATTATAATTTTAATTTGTAAAAAGAAAAAAACATTGAAACCACAAATTCAAGAAACTGAACAGTTTTAACCTGTTTTTGGCAAGTGTAGCCATCTTGAATTTTTCCCTGTCCTTTGTCTGCGTCTATCATTGTTACTCTGTCATACCCAGGCTCCCGATCCAGCTCTGTCATTCGTCCTTGTCCTAACCTCTCCTTTCCGTTCCGTACCTAACCTTACTTGTCACATTATAACCTAACCTTTACCTATCCATTTTGTCCCTTCATTCACAACATTCACAGTATTTTAAACGAAAACTAGTACTTTTCTTATTGCATTTGTAATAAGTCACTTTTTTCTATACACTTCAACATTGATGTTTCTTAAGTGTGTTATTTATTTTCACAGTAGTTTTATGATAATGCTTGGTTATGTGTTTTCTTCCCCTCTAAGAAACACGAGTTACAGACTTACTACTCTGAATTTTTAGGAGTAATTGAAGGATTTGTAAAGGTTTCAAATATGCAAAGGTCTGTCCAATAAGAATTGCTATTTTTAAAAATATATCTTATGACATGTTATTTCAGCTGTCATCTGTGAGTTATAGGAGTATTATTGTGTCTGCTAGCTCAATTCTTCAAGAGTTTACACTTCAAGAAGTAATCTAAAAATATTCCTTTGAAACAACTTTATCTTGGTGTCAGGCATTTCTTTGAAGAAATGTAACTTCCACTTTTATAGAGATGACGATGAAAATAATAATAATAGTTGTATGAGAAAAGTGCTTTTAACTTCATTTCTTTAGTGATTCCAAAAAAGTGTGATTTAACATAAAACATTACATAAAAATACTTGTTCTGAAAGAAAATAGTTTGCTCATTTGTTTTTGTGATAGTAATTTTACAGTACCCAGTATTTCTGTTTTGGGATGCTTGGACCCCTTCAATTACTCCTTCTATATTGCAGAAGTTTATTTTAAAAAATGATATAAATTAAGAAATGTTGACAAAATATTATTGCTATAGTAATGCATTATAAAATTAATTTATTGACTTTCCAACAACATTTTGCACTGCAAAGCACTTATTTTTTCTGCAGATTTCTTGCTTTTGTGTATCACAGTTTTTTGCCACAGTAATTCAGCATGCCAAAAATTTTCTCTTTACCTGGGATAGGCACCAACAATGCTATCTGTTGCAAAATTGTAGAATTATTTGTAGAAATATCGACCCAAACTATAACATTTTTATATCAAAGTACATTTTTTAAATTTATTTATAAGAATGACTTTTACACTAAAAACATTTTCACTTTAAGTTTTTCATAATATATTCAAAAAAATATTCATCATATATATATAGTATATTTGATAGATGTGTAACAAATGCTGTGCTTTTGAGGTAACGCTTAGATGAAATTGAAATAATCAAATTTCTCAGAGGATATGCCATAAAGGCAAAAACAAATAAACATAAAAAAATATTTTAAAATATAATTTTAATTATTATTTCATGAAATAAATGTACTTTTGAAATAAGAACACAGTTTAATATACTGTGTTTTAATGTTATTTTATTTTGATATGGAAAATTAGTTTGTGTTCCACCTCTCCAAAGTTAATTTAAATTAAGTAGATAAAAAACAGACGATACTGGAATAGTTAACTGGTTTTAGTTCAGTTGTGACTCTACAGAAATTGTCTAATACGTTTATATCATAATCGGTAGCTCTTCGCCTCATATCTTTTTACCATTCCAACCCTTGTATGAAAACAGGTAACACTGAAGTCTGCCCTTATCTGAAATATATCAAGGTATAAGAAATATTAAAGTTTGCAAGTTACATTATGGGTTTAGGCGACTATATTATTTAATGCTGTCACATAATAGTACTTTCATTGGCATTCAAGGTAATTCATAACATTTCCAATATTACCATACGTTTAAGGTAGAAGTTATAACAAATTTATTCTGTAGTATGTTGTTGTGTTTATCACGCAAATGTTTGACGTATGATGTGCCAGTGATTAAAACCTGAAGTTCTCATTATGATATAATTGAATCCACAAATCTCATCAAATCAGCAGTGACTGGCAGATATCTAGAAATTAAATCTGACGCGTAGGCTCAAGATTTTAACTTGATAATCCTAAATTTAAATCTCTTACACACCAGCATACCAAGTTTTACATTTCGTCTTATAAGGTAGTGTAAGTTTAGTACAGCATGTGAACATTCACACTATACTATATTCTTTGGGATAATAAATAAATGAATTGAATTGAATAATGGAACTGTGAATTAAGAAAAAAACTGTCTTGATAATTATAGGAAATAGATTCATGATATTACATTCCGGGGGGGTGTGAAATATGGTCCATGGGCCAGGAGTGGCCTGTTGTGGAAAGAATCGGCCTGGTCCTTTACATTGCTCGAGTATTATTGGCAACATGTTTTTTATTAATTTTTTCTCATACGTAATATAAGGAGTGTATTATAATGACAAAGAAATTTGGATGTTTACAGGAAAGTAAATTTTGGGATTCCTCATAGTACATGTATTTATTACTGTAATTTATTATACTTATTACTGAATATTAGAAAGACAATTTTCTGCATCATTTGCATAATAAGACAGTAACGAATGAGTAAATATTTTGAAGGAGTGCTTTGGTTTCTAATTAAACCATTGATCTCGTGTGTTTTATCAGTTGCATTCAGTTGTAATGTTTACCTTCATTTGTCTGTTGAATTGAAAAGTTGGTGCCTGTCCCATATTTTAAAGTCAGTATTGTTTCTATATTACATTTTTAAATTATATGTGTGTTTCAATGTGTATAATTTTCTTAATATTCCATTAATAATTACAATTTATTATAACAATATCCAAATGTTTACATTGACAGTGATTTCATTGCTTTAAGATCTCTGGAAAAAAAAAAAAAAACAAGACACAGTTTAATTGCAACTTTACAAATTCTGTTCTATGGGATAAGTAGAATGTATTATTGGTAGAACTGCTCTGTCACCCAGATGTGTCCTGAATTTTTACTAATTTTACTAATGAATCTATTTTTGTACATCTGGACATCTTTAGCACAGAATTATTCAAGTTGTAAAACATCATTTAATATGTGAGTGAGCAAATAACCTGAAGAAGTCATCGTGAAATGTATAACTTTAATCTCACTCTGCCAGTCTTCTTCTTCTATGGCTCTCCGGTCCGTATTCGGTCCATGGCCTCCTCGATTCTCCTCTTCCATTCGGTCCTCTATAGGCCCGTCTGTCCGAGGCTTTGATCGAGGTTTCGAAACATCTTCCTTTTTACGGCGCAAGGTTGTTGGCCTTGCGACCAACCCCCAACCTGGAGGACCAGGGTACCTCTCCCCCTCGAAAATCTGGCTAGGGAGGCCCTACCAGTAGCTCTTGGGGTCACTGAGGTACTCAAGCCCCACCACCACGACAAGGCGCAGGTACCATTAAGTGGGGACTCTGCCGGTCTAGTTAATTTATTTTCCATTCCTTGGGTAGATAAAGAGTGTTTAAACTGACCAAAGTACTTTCTCTTGCCTGTTATTGCATTTAGAACTAAATGGTTAATGGAATTCTTTTCTTTTCTCTGTAGATGACAAGTCGTAGCATAGATCATGTTACATACTCACTATTTTAGTTATCTGTAGTTAATGTTAAAATCATCTCCTTTTAAGTTTGTGTACTTTACCATGTGGTACTTTTTTTACGCTGTGCTGTAACAAACGTCACGTTGACAGTAAAATATGATTTTACTGTCCGTAATTTATTTTATGCCTTCAGAGACTATTTATGGGAGTAGTAGACATGAGTAATTCTGTTAGACACTAAATAAGTTTTGGATTAATTTATCTTTAGAATGAAGATGGCTTTTATAACATAATTTTGCGGGAACGTGCGTCTTTTCAAGTGAAACAAAATTTTGACACATTTTAGTTTGTAATAGATGGGTTTTGCTAATCGTTGTTAGAAGAAATTTATTGCTTCAGTGTCGTTGTAGTTAAGCAAGTATTGGTCATATACTGAGAGCACTGATTGGATAATCATTGTAAATAGTGTTATTTCAGTTTATTGTAAGGAAAGAATTGCTAGGTTTCTTAAAATATTTGGAATTATTTCAGGAATGTTGTTCTTGTGGGTTGTGATGCCTTGTGGACTCGTAGGTAGAAACTTTCATTTCGGAGAAATATCATCTCCGTGTGCAGGTGGTGGGGAGCATTGGAAAGTTTATAAGTTTATAGTTTATATAGAATCTGGGCTAAGCTAGGGGGGAATTGGCAATTGGCCAGTCCGAGTAGAGGAGTAAGGAGGGTACGGTCATGACCAATGGCAAGTCTTCATGTAGGGAAATAGCAAGGGAGAGAGAGGGAGGTAGAAATAAAAAAAAACTGGCCCTTTTAGGGGACAACCAGTCTGTTTTTTAAGAGAACTTTGCAAAATTGGATCCTACATATAATACTACTGTCAGATATCTGCATCGTTATCTAGACTTTCAGACAGATTACTTTACAGAACTTGCTTCAGAGGAATTATAGTATTATCAGTTAAATAAAATGTAAGTTCCATTAATTTCGTTTAGCCCTTACAAAATTTTTCATTTGTAATTATCACAGGGAATACGTCCAAAAAATAACTTTTAAGGAATAGCCAAAAGGTTAAATTAAGGAAGTAATTATTATTAACTGTAACTTGCAAATTATAATATTTTATTCCAGGATAGTTCAGTATTTACTTTTTTAATTTTTATTGCGTTTCTTATTGGAAACTCCTTGAATTTTGAAAGCGTACAGACTTGGAATCAATGCAGTTTGGAGGAAGTTTATACATTCCTTCAGCCTCTTTGATTATATAAAAATTCAGTCACCTTTTTATTCATCTGTGTACATGATTGTTTCTCAAGATATTTCAGAATATTCTTCAAGAAACAATGGTGCAGACTTACAAAGGACACACAAACACAGCAAGAGAATTGGTTAACAGGATGCCTTTATATCTTATTAGTACACATATTGTAACATTTTCTTCTGCATGATGTAGTGTAAAATATAATAGTTTTTAATATTTGCATGAAAGGTTGCCTGATTACTGCACTATATTACTGCAATGAAATTCCATTCATTGTCAGAAAACTGATTAAGAGAATAATTATATTAAAATGCTTTTACTGAAGAGATCTTAAAGCCTGGGTTTACTGTCAGCTTATCGTTGGTCTGGTTTTTGAAGATTCTTGTTACATGAAACATTTTATTGCATAGAATGTTAATTTTTAATTAGTTTAATATATGATATTTGATGCCAACATTTTATTTCAGAGTAAAGTAAATAATTTGATATTAATTTTCAGTAAACGGTATCAAATACTGGTCTTTTACATCCAGATATGTCAGACACAAATATTAGTAATTTTTGTACCATCGCTCATAAAACTTTGTCATGGAAAGAATTAATGAAGTTTGTTGATTTTGAGCAATGCAGTTTGAAATGTTCTGTATTCAGAAATGTGTCATTACAAAATTAGGTTAGTTTATCAAAAAATATTGATTTGGTTAAATTTATTTCAAGATATGGATTTATCAAAGAAATTAATTGTTTGTAACGTTATTGAAATAATTAAGTTTTTATAACAGTTTGTGTATAGTACGTACCAGATCTCATTTTGTTACCTGGTAACATGTTTTGCAAGTATGACAGTTCAAAATTTCTGAATTTCCTTGCAAATAATTCATTTTTATTTTGTACATAATGAAGATATTTTTGTAATTTAAACTGTTTTCATTTGGCAATCTTCACTTTGACACCTCTGTTATTCGCTGCATTGTATTATTGGTAACTTAGAGAAAGAATCTTCAAAAACCAACAGTTCAAACTGAATCACTGCAGAGTTTCCTGATTATAATTTGCTAAACCAATAACAAAACTGAAATACATGTAATAATTTGTAATAACCAATAAAATTAAATTATTTCTCTGCTGTTCAGTTGATGTACAAATATGAAGTTTTATCCATAGAAGCCATGTATTCAGATCTTGAAAGAAATAAATCATATATTTTTGCAGCAGTATATATTGAGTATGCTGACAGATAATTTTCAGTTTAAATAATTACTTAGATTATTATATTGATTATGAAGTACAATACCAGGAAGATTTGCAGTGAATAGTTACTTAAATTCAATGATATGTTCTTCCTCTGTTCGTCTGCAACCAAACATTCCATGATTCCAACCTCCTTTACCTACGCTATATGGATATGTCTGTTGTCTCTCTTTAGCCGAGTGTCAGTCATGAGAGGACAGGTGGTGACCCCACAGGGGCTTGGTATTGTTGGCATCCGTGTCAGTGTGGATAGAGATTCCAGGTTTGGCTTCACACTTACTCGAGCAGGGGGATGGTAAGTTCACTGTTTTTGTATTTTTATGATAGGAAGTATGAGCTGGGGTATCTAAGTCAGTATAGTGACTAGCTACGGGCTGGACGACCGGGGTTTGATCCCTGACGGGGGCGGAGGATTTTTCCTCTAGCCTCTGCGTCCAGACCGGCTCTGGGGCCCACCCAGCCTCCTCTACAATGGGCACCGGGGTCCTTTCCCGGGCATAAAGCCCGCCGGGGCGTGATGCTGACCACTCACCCCCATCTAGTGCAGAGGTCAAGAAAGAGAGGAGCTATACCTCCACTCCCCCCAAGCGCCTACATGGCGTATAGTGGGACAAACTTTTATGATAGGGAGTAGTGCTTAAAGTAGATCGATCTGTGATAGGATATAATCCTGCTTTATTTTAAAACTTGCATATATTATTTAGTTACTGTGTTAAACAATCTTAATATTTGTTTATTTTCTCTTTAGTGCCATTACATGTGCCATGCTAAAACATAAAATAAGATTTAAATAAAATTTGAGACAGAAACGTACAATATTCTGAACATTCTCTTTGTATATATGGTCCTATGTGCTAATTCACTATCATGGATGACATAGCAGCAAGCTTTTTTATAAGGAGCGAAAGTAGTTCAACATTCTGAATATCATGAACTTGATATCTGTGTTTTATTTCAAATTACATATAAAATAAATTCCTTATTGTCTCTATTTTTGTGATTTGAATACTTTACGAAACAGACATTTTACAGTTTAGAAGTTTCATGAATCATAATTCTCGTATCTTCCTCACACTTAAAACATTGATTTTGTCTTCTATACTGCAATGTCATGAAATTGAGATGTAATAGCAAACTTAAATTTAAACATTTCTTTCAATAATTATTAGTATTTATAAATACCTTCAGATGTGGTACGTACATGCTTATAATACATGATTTAATGTGTTCAGGTTTGATGTTTTGGTGAATGGAGGTGGTGCTGTGACCTTGCAGTTCCAGCGCAGTCCTTTTCGACCCTTGACCCGCACAGTGTTTGTCCCGTGGAACCAAATTGTCGTGCTTCCACCAGTGGCTATGCAGCTTAGTGATGATACCGACGTCTACCGTGACAACGGAGGGAACAGCCTCTCTTATGGTAATGCTGCATATCAGAATATTCATAATGAATACTGCATGATTTTATTATTGCATCCTAAACTTTTAACAGCAAAAGATATTCCAAAATTATGCCATATCCAAAAATATGCCTTTGTGTCTATAATTTTTTTAGAAAATAAGCAACCTTAGTGAAATGTTTCCTCTTTTCATTTACGTGATGAGATCATTGGTATAATTTGCACATTAGAAGTATAATGTTCTGAGGTCAGAAGTTGATCATCTTCCCCACGAATTCGTACGAAGGCGGAAGGCTTTGTTTGGAATCTTCCGGAGTTCGGCCGTCGCATTCGATTTGATGTCCTCCATGGTTGCGAAACGCGTCCCCTTGAGTCCCATTTTCAGAGTAGGGAACAGCCAGAAGTCACTCGGAGCGAGATCCGGAGAGTCTGGTGGTTGGGTGATGACAGGAATGCTTTTCTCGGCGAGGAATTGCTGCATAACCAGCGAGGTGTAGAACGCGACGGCCGAATTCCGGAAGATTCCAAACGAAGCCTTCCGCCGGTGCTTCCATGAATGGCAGGATCGATGGAGCAAGTGTGTGTGTGCGCAAGGGTCCTACTTTGAAGGTGATTAGGTAAGCGTTGCCATATGTCCTACCATTACAGTGCTATACCACAATTACGGGAACTTTTTGACTGCCCCTCGTATAATTGTATTCTGAGTGACAGCAGTCACATTAAAGCAAGAATGAGATAATTGAGACGCTCTTAATGATGGTGGCAGTATACGGCAGGCAAGAGAGTGAGTATGGCTAACTGATGTCGGCATGAGACGGTCGGTCACACCCTGCTTTATTAGGCACAGTTAAGAGACTGAACTTCATTTATGCATTTCACACTCAACACGTCCGCCATTATGTGATGGTCAAACGCACCGAATAAACTCTGGAAAAACTGAGTTTATCAGAAACGTTTGTTGTTAGGCGGTAAACACAGGGTGTTCCGCAGTCAGTCCGCTATACATCGTTGAGTAATATTGGAGGGAATTTAAATTAAAAATGTGTATATACAAGTTATTGATATTTTTTTTTAAATGTGCAAACTTCATATAGTATGAAAATGTTAAGACTTGTACAGACAACATAAGAACACGTTAGGTTATTTTATCCATATCAGAAAGGTTAAGGACTTGATACATTTTTGTTTTATGAGGATTTGAAGTACATAATATGTATATTGTTCCAACTTAGTTTTAATCTTTCTTTAAAATTCTGTTGTGGTTATGTTTGGCGTCGAATATCTCGTTGCAGATAACTAGGAGCATACGCTGGTATGCAAGGGGCTACAGTAACACCACAGAAATCTTTTTTGTTCTTTTTTCATATGCATGTTTCTCTTAATAAATATATTTTGTGTTCTGTACTTTAAACAGTTTATTCAAGAAGTACAAACCAGTGGCAGCTTCCAAGATTCACCAGAGGTGAGGCTAGAATCAATAGATATTTGAAGCACTGATTGTTAAATAAGCATTTGTACAGAATTAGCTGTACGTATGTGGATCTTTGTAATGTATTTATTTATTTATTTATTTATATATTCATCTCTTTATTTACATTTAACCATTGCCCCAGAATAATTCTGAAGCCTGTTGAGTCGCCTATTTTATGGGTGTTTCAGCGTCTTTGTCTCAGAGTAAAGTCAGTCAGAGCTTGTACCTGAACTTTCTGTTCCATCCAGCCGAATGTGGAGATGTTTAGTTGTAGGGGTAGTTTTGCGTTTATTTATTATTCTTCCGAGGTTTGCGGAGTAAGCAGTATTGCTCGTTTCTGCTTCATTGATCAGTCATCCATGATGCTCCAGCCTTTTGGTCTGTATTTCATTGTATCTTTTGATATACAATTGTGTCTTAGATTTTATACAGCTCTTTAATGATCATTACAGTTTTGCGATTAGAAACCTTACTTCTTATTCAGAAGATCTCATATTGTGATGTAACTAAAATACAGACGTCTATGCTTTATCCTACTTATTCTGGATTAATATTTTGTCGTCTGCTAATATTTGTATTTATTTTCGTACAATTTTGTGTGTGTGTGCGTGTGTGTGTACAACAGCGTTACATATTGGTGATACATTTTATAATTTATGTTTCGTACAGTGGGTGATTAACTGCACATTTGTGTAATTCGTCTGTTAGTTAAAATTTGTTCTTTTCTCATTGTTCCAGTGGATATGTTGATAGACTTTAAGATTCACAAGTTTGTTATCATTGTGGATATAAGTTATGTTGTATTTTATCACATTTATTTGCATTTTTTTCATACCTTTAATTCATACTTCATTGCTTATCGAGCAATGATTATATTTTTATGTCAGTGGCGTATCCTCTGAAGTAAGCAGGATTTGCACTACAGTAAGGTCAATGTTGATAGATATAGATTGTTATTATTTCTCTCACAAGTTGCAGAAGCTCTGCTTTTCTTTAAAGTATTAATCACTTTAATGCCATGCTTTGTTAGCCATTCTGTCAATGTTGTTTCTGTAACAGCTGACGTGGGTGCCTTGTCTGTACATTTACAGGTTGAAAATCGTGTTACCCGCCTTTAATTGAATTGAATTTTTTTTTTTTTTTTTTAGTTTTGCAGGCATGGGGAAGTATGCCTGTTTTTCCAAGCAGTCTTTTAACATCTGGTGAGCATGGACCGTGCATGGATCATGATCATGAGATGCTGCATCCTGTGGTCATGTCAACATGGATGCCAGATAAAGTAGGCGGAATGCCTGGGAAGAGCCTTGTTTTTGCCGAGACTCAGGTTAGTTCATAACAAAATTGGAAGGGTATATTATTTGGAGTACACTAAGATTCCAGAGGTACTGTTTACATCTTTACAGTTGCATCCAAGGTTGTTGCAACAGTGTGCCCAGCGGTTATTGTAATAGCGTGATGAAGGATGTGACAGACAGACATGAATACGCTAGGCATTCTTTATCTAGGCTAAAATGTAAAGAACATCTTAAAACTAGAAAAGTTTATCTTTCTCTCTGTAGCATCAGCTTTCCTTCTGTCATGCCGAGAGAAATTTTAGACAAGCCGAGAAACACTGATCTGCATATCGTTATACGCGAAACCAAGTTAAATTGTTGTTTTCTTATTTTACAGATTCTACAAGAAAGTATACGGATACCAGGATCTGCTTTACATCTTATGTATCAAAGCAGTCAAGCACCAGGTTACTTGTCAAGTGTTCTCATGAGACTGACTCACGCTACAATCCCACCCACGCTGACGCATGTTCACGTTCGTGTTGAAATTGAGGGTTCGGTCCACACCAAAACATACGAGGCTGATCCACACCTCATGCACAAATTTGCTTGGAACAAACGCAATGTTTACAAACAGAAGGCAAGTTTATTTAATTTCGTTCAAAATAATATGGAACCCAAAGGTTTATTGCTGCATTTACAAGAGCCTGGCGCTGGACCCCATTATCCCGAGTCAGATGAATCTGTCAACATCCTTGAATCCCACTTCATTAAGATCCAATATAAACTGTGCTGTTTTTTTTTTAATTTGGAAAATATAATTTATGTGAATAAAAGCAAAACTGTTCCCATATCTAATTCTTTGCCCTTGTTATGATAAGTATAGTTCATTATATGTCAAAACACGAGAGCGATGTTTCCTCATAAAGGATGACTGATTTCTGTGCTGTTGTGTCATCAAGGCTATGATGGAGGCACCAAGCACCTCTGAAATGTTGGTAAGCTATGCGACTGCATGGCCCGACATCGTAAATGACAGTGTAAGAACCTGAAATCTCTAGCATCCTCATAGTTTTTAATATTCAAGTGTCTTCACGAAGTATTAATAATTAATAATCAGAATGAAGAACAAACTTTACAGGTGTATGGAGTGGCGCAAGCTCGTATTTCAGTCGGTTACCAGTACTCAAGTTGCTCTGCAGTTGTGTGGGAGACTCAGACCGCAACGTTACAGGGCTTCGATGTGGACATATCAGACGTGGGCGGATGGAGTCTAGATATTCACCACCATTACAATTTCCATGAAGGTAACTTATAATAATCAAACTTATCTCTCCC
Organism: Zootermopsis nevadensis; assembly: GCF_977971745.1. Lineage (NCBI taxonomy): Eukaryota > Metazoa > Arthropoda > Insecta > Blattodea > Termopsidae > Zootermopsis > Zootermopsis nevadensis. The sequence goes on along the minus strand of NW_028259148.1, from coordinate 1,922,194 downwards.
ATTTCCTTATACTAAATTAAATGAATGATTATCAGTTTATCACATCTTTCATTTGATTGTAAAGGAAAGTTTTATATTAATGACTGTTGGTAACCCTGTAGAGTGGCTATTATTATGGCTCCATATGTTTGTATGCATTTAACAACTCAAGAATAGCTGAACAAATTCTTATAAAATTTAATAATTTTGAGTTATTCGTATGATTCATAGCTTTCTTATTATATTACAGGAATCCTACAAAAGGGTGATGGGTCCACATTGCACTTCAAGCAGTATCCACGTACGGTAAAGGTTGTCATGGGAACCGGTCTGCAGCGCCAATTACTCTGTACGACAGAGTGCAACGGAGCTGCGAAAGACAGTCGATTGTTGACTCCGGTAGCACTTACAAGTGGACCTGATGGTAGCCTGTATGTGGGAGATTTTAACCTTGTTCGGCGTATAACACCAGAGGGAAATGTATACACGGTCTTACAACTCAGGTAAATTTCAGTTTTTTTTTTTTAAAAATATGTTGATATCGTATATTTTGAGCGCTGTAGTCTTTTAATTTTTGACTTATTTGGATTGTAATATTTTTTGATTTACTCTTTAATAAGATGTGCTTGTTGAATGTACCTTTTTCATTCAGAAGAACTAATCGCTGAATAAACAGTACTTATTTTGATGTTTGTTGTTTCTTGCAGTGCAACCCAGGTCTCGTATCAGTATTACTTGAGTGTGTCACCTGCAGATGGTCATCTTTATATTTCCAACTCTGAGAAACACCAGGTGCTGAGGGCGTTATCTCTGGAGCCAGTCGCTGAGCCAGACATCAACAGTGAGCCTGTAGTAGGATCTGGAGAGCGGTGCATACCGGGAGATGAGACCCACTGCGGAGATGAGGGACCTGCCAGGGACGCAAAACTTGCACATCCTAAAGGTGAGTACAAAGTAGTTGTTCCTATATTTAAGTACAAGTGGCTCTCATTTTCTTGCTTTTGATATCTGCAGTTTCACATGTCTGCAATTTTTATTTCATTAGGACCTTCGGTATCTTATCCACGGACATGATAATATTTTCTGCGAAGCCCCACCGAGTTATTTGTGCAGTGTCTCTGGCTCACCTCACCATTTTGACTCCTGCGACAACAAATTAAGGCCTCTGATAGTGCATCACTAAGAAAATCAACAGATATTTTATAAGTTTTCTGTTGTTTGCATTTTTTATACAGAATGGTTTACAGGAAAGCAAACCCCATGTATAATGACAGTAAATCATTTATTGTATTCATGTACAGTTAACTATATAGATCTGTAATAATAATTATACTGTTATTTTTTATTTTTAAAATTGGCATAAGGTCTTAAGCGGCCCATCCACGTGCGAGTGTGGCTCGGCGAGCTTTACACGTGAGCCGGGCTCGGATATATTTCACCACACATGCATAGCAGACTCGGCTCGTGACACCCCACCCACAGACGAGTTTGGCTCGATGGATCCCGAGCCGAGCCAGACTCGTACGTGGATGGGCCGCTTCACAGACTGCTAGAATTATACTAACATTGTTTTGGTCACATGCAGAACCAGAGTTTAGGAACTTTGTTTGTATTGGCCTCAAAAAGAGAACATTCAAATGTAGCTCTGTATTTAATGTAAAGTTTTTCTGATCCGCTACCGTGCCTTCCACTTCTAGGTCTGGCAATTGCTGCTGACAAGACAATGTACATAGCAGATGGCACTAACATTAGAGCAGTGGATCCAAAGGGTATAATTCATACATTGGTTGGTCACCTTGGACATCACAACCTTTGGACACCTGTCCCTTGCCATGGAGCAATTCCAGCCCAGCAGGTAATGCCTTTCAGTCCGCACTGACATTTTCTCAGATGAAGATGACTTCTTGAAGGTTGTTTCACCACTTAACTGGTAGAAGTTCACAGGTGATTCAGAGATATTTGGAGGTAGAAAGCTTCTTTTAAATGTCAGTCGGTATCTGCCAGACTACATGGTGCATCATCCCAAAAGACAGCCATCTTCATACCCATTTCCATAAGAACCCAAAATCATACAAAAGAAACACTTATTTTATGTATGTGCAAGAATTTTTTAATTATATACAATTTAATCGAAAGTGGCGTTGTTTAAAGTAAGTGCTGTGGTGATTTATATTGCAGGCACAGTTACAGTGGCCCACAGGCCTGTCTCTGAGCCCACTGGATGGTAGTCTGCACTTCATCGATGACCGACTGGTGCTGAAGTTAACAGATGATCTCAAGGTGAAAGTGGTAGCAGGTACACCGCTGCATTGCCATGTTATCACAGGGAACAGTAACGGTGACCGCAGTCAGCACTCAAAGCAGCGTTCTGATGGCAACAACAGTGACAACATTTCTGTTTCTGATACATCGACAGTTAAGGTACGTGCAGTTTCCTGTAGTAGCCATCACCAAATTGCGTGCTTCAAGGTCACAGAAGGTCTTCATTCCAATCATATCAAGGGGCTCTGGCCATGTTACAAGATCGAAGCTGTCTTTATTTGCTTGGGCTTTGCCGTTTGCTGACGTTGCTTGAATCGCCTGGAGATGTCACTCAAGTGCAATCATATTCTCAAAGATGATTAATGAAGCTTTGCTGTATTGATTTATGTATTTATATGCGTCATGCCGGTCACCATGGGAACCTTAAATTTAACCTATATTGCTTTGTTTGTTTATAGAACAGGGTGGCATATGTTAACTTGATGTAAAATTATTCTTATGTGATCTTGCATTATATTTTTCTCATCACAGTCCCTCGTTCTTCCTTCATTACAGTCGGATGGTGAGGGCGATGAAGGCTTGAAAGCAACGGCAACAGTTCTGGGTTCCGTTCTCGCACTTGCGTTTAGCCCAACAGGTGACCTGTTCATTGCAGAAAGCGACTCGAGGAAGGTGAATGCTATTCGAGTTGTAGATTCAGCGGGCACAATATCAGATTTCGCTGGGCGACCACGTGATAAACCAAACAGGTAAGAAATGAAATGTAGTCTCTTTTAAATTACCATTAAAAATTAACTTTTAAAGGTAATTTTTTTTTTCAATTAGTACACTGGCAGATGTATTAATTTCCATGGACAGTTTTTTTTTATCCAAACCTTTCCACATAATTTAGCCTATATTTTCAACATTTATTTTCATATTATATGATGCACAAGCTTTGTATACTAAATTTACCACTGCAGAGAAGTAAATTGGGTAGAAGATTCTGTCTAATGTGTATTTGAATTTGTATCACCTCGGTTTATTCCATAAATTTAAAGGAAACGTGTGAATAGAAATTCAACACTGTTATTATAGTTAATGGATTAATGTCCGCAGGAAACATAGGATATAGTTGTTATTAATTACAGCAGAATTAAGAGTTACCTTTTCCTGTTACACATTAATTTGTTGCTGATTTCCTGCAGGTAGTGTGTAAAGTAGCCCACATGACTCTTATATTAGTTGTAAATCCAGAGTCCCCCCCGTGCTGTTGAAAGTTGTAAATCATATCAGAAATGTCATATATCTGTTACAGGCCCACAAGCTGCGATTGTAGTGGTAATGTCACGGGATCATCAACAGCAGCTGGAGGTTCCTGTCTTTGTGGTACTCTTGGAAGTTCTTTCTCAACCCCTGAGGATGTTACAGCATCGGATCACAACTCTGCTTCTTCCAAGGAGACGATGTTATCATCGAATGCCCAGTTTACGTCTATTTCGTCCCTTACTGTATCTCCTGATGGTGTTCTGAATGTGGCTGACCAGGGCAGTCTACATATTCTTGCCCTGGAACATTATCTGCCGATACATGATGAAAATGGGGAGTTCAGGTACGTGCCTTTATAGACTTACTGATGTAATGTCGGCTGAAAGTCCGAGAAGACACGCTTAGGCTGGGGCCACACGACCGTACAAAGTACATCCGTTGTAATGCACATCGTGACGTCCGTCATAGAATTATGAAGGGGCAAGACCACAGAACGCAACGGCTTCTTCCGACTCCATTGGGGCAACTGACGCATCACACTGCGCTCGTGTGGTGTCCTCAACTACGTCCGTTGCAACTGACGTACTTTGTACGGTCGTGTGGCCAGGGTCTTAAATGTGGACCAACATGAATGTCTTTTAATTAATTATTTACTTAAAATTAAGTGCTGAATTAATTCCGATGGCAAATATTTGTATTATTATGTACCGTACAGTTTGACACAGTGTTACGTAAATATATGCGAGCCACGCAAAGCCATAGGTTGAGAATCGCTGTTCTAGATTATATTATAAAAATTAGATTTTTTAAAATTATGGTTAAGAACTGAATATAACAGCATATGAAGGAAGTGCTTTGGTGCCTACTTACACCAATCAGTAGCACAAATGGTTTAGTGGTCTTGTTGTTGATGGGACTCTACTACTTTGGTCTGTGGACCATGAGCAGAGCGAAAAATGAAAATAGTTGGTATTAACTGCAGTTTTCTTTACTAAAGAAAGATGTTTCCTTATTAAAATAACCTTATCCCATTTGACAGTGTACTAAATGATGAACAGAGACAAACAGCGAATATAGACGAACTTGATTTTTCTTTTATTATTATTAGATACTTAAACATGCTTTGAGTTTTACCGTGTTTCGATATTTGTGTTTACAGAATTCCGTATCCACCAACTCAAGAAGTTTATGTGTTCAATCGATATGGTCAACACATTGCAACCCGGGATCTGACATCGGGTAAAACGCGTTACTCATTCCTTTACAGCAAGAACACGAGTTTTGGAAAGTTGTCAACTGTTACAGACAGCTCAGGGAACAAAGTTCTGTTCCTCAGGGATTATAGCAATGTTGTAAGTATTTAGAAACTGTGAAAACCTTGTACAGAAATTTTTTTAGAACACTAGCCTAAAACTGCTTCATCGAGAAAACTTCAGTTTCATAAAAACAGGGGGCTCTCCAACTTAATTTTTCCATTAATAATATCTGCATAATAGTATGGTAGCATGTTTCTTAAAATGTAGAATACTTTTTTTTCTCAGAATGTCTAATATATATAATTTAATCAAGTTGTATTGTTTTGTGTTTAAAAGGTAAAGAGTTATTTTGAAATTATGACTTTGGTTTATGCTCGTGAAACAAAGCTTATATAACACCTCATGAATTAATGTAAAATATTTGTCCCTTTCCCCGTAGGTAAGCACAATTGAGAATACACAAGACCATAAATCAGATCTGAAAATCTCTGGCATTGGCTTCCTCGTGAGGTTCTCGGAGAAGGGCAAATCAGAGATCGAGCTGGATTATGACAGCAACACGGGACTTCTCACGAGTCGAGCAGATTCTAGAGGCGGAGGTGTAAGTGATAGTCTGAATTTTTATGTTGAATTAGCTCTAATCCATGAAATTTGATCCTGTGCATCAAACAGATTTCTCTTTTTGGGTAGGGTGGTGAAACGTACATGTACCGGTATGGTGAGGCTGGTCGCTTGGAGTCCATTATTCTCCCAACAGGAGAAACACTAGATCTTGCTTCTTACCTCACAACAGATGACAGTCTCGCTGTTCAAGTGTCATCGCCTGTACAGTCTTTGTCTGTCCCAGTGTCTGAGCTGCCACCTCTCACAACTCTAAGAATGGAGGGTCGTGGGGCTCACAGACTCACCATTAGGGAAGGTTTGTGTTATCTGTATTTTGTAATTAATTTAAGTTCAAACAATACGACAAAAAGTATGGTTTACCCATTTCACTAGTTCTATAAATAAGATTGTCTCATTTAACACTTCACTTCACCTTATTCAGTGGAATGTAACAAAATTGGATGTCCGCTGCTGTGCTTAATGTTCCGAGTAAGGTCTGAGAGTACCAGGATGGAATAAGATGGTTGTCTTCTAGGTTGTAGTGCCACGTAGTCTGGTAAACGTTGGTAAGACTACGTGACACTACGACCTAGAAGACAGACATTTTCAGTCTCACTGCCATGAAAACCTCAAATCTTAATTAGGATGGAATAAATTTATATGGCATAGCATTAAGTTTTTGATTTGCATTAAGTACACTTATTATGTCGTCATACTCTTCACCAAATTTTATATGTCATTTCAGATTCTGCCGTAAGCGAGGCTTGTAGTTTCCGGAATGGCTCATTCGCTGTTCACTGGTCATGGGGTGGACATCTGCAGAGCCAGGCCGTGGCACGGCACCCACTGCTGGAGCTGAGCTTGCCTGTCGAGGCAGAAATGCTACCGATGTGGAGCGAACAGATCCTCACACTTGGTGATGGCCTCAGCAACCACATGCATTGGACCTACAGTCTGATCGGGGATGTTCGAGCTTCGGAACAAACGCTGCACAGGGAGCTTTGGGTCAGCAATAGTTTACGAAACAGTTTTATTGTGCTCTCATGAGCTGGACCTAGAATCTGTACCCTTAAACCCCTCTTCTCTAAGTACGTGCCCTTCAAGGGTAGTATTGTTTCTCATTACAGGTGAATCAGACACGTGTTCTTGGAGTAGAATTTGACCAGGCTAGCGGACGTGAGACGTTCTATGACCGAGAACGTCAGCCGCTGCTCACTGTAACTTTTAATCCCGCTGGTCTCCCTCAGTCCTGGGTTCCTGCTAATGGTGGTCAGCCTGTTAATGTTACGTATGACAGGTAGGGAAATTATGTCCTAAGTAACTTCAGTATTTTGAAATAAGTTGTAGTATTGTTTTAACGCAGTACGTTTATTTTCTTGTAACACACTTGAAGTACGTACATCAGCTTATTTTATGGAGAAAGTACATCCTGTTTCCTTATGTACAAAGTTTCTAAAATTAAATTAAATTAACAGAAGGGAAAGGAGTGTGTGTGACATTTTTGCAAGTCGGTTCATGCTGCGAAATGTGGGTTCAGGTTTAGCCGTGTGGATGGCTGGCATTGGGGTCCTCAGAGTGAGAGATACAGCTACGAGAGTCATGGATTGTTGTCTGAGATCAACTCACCTCAAGATGGCACCACCCAGTTCACATATAATGAACTCAATATGGTATGGATAAGTACGGTTGCAGTATTTTGAATTCAAGTAATACTCAGAGAATGTTTTGGAAAATGAACACACATGCAGTAAGATGCAAGAAATAATCTTAAGAACAGCTGTTTTGCTATTGAACTAAAATATTTCACTTACCATTGGTAGTATATTCTCAATTATTGATCGGTTTTTATGAAACGTTGGATAGTCCGCAGCTGTGTTTATATAGAAGTTTCATGTATCATTAAACAAAAATATTTGATTCATACCACAGGTACTTTATTTTCATATAGATCAGCTTCTTGAACAAGATTCTAGTTTTTCATTAATAAACCATACAAAGTAAGTGCATTTTAGTGAAGGCAGAAATTGTGTCCCTCCTCTAAACAGCTGCGTGTTGCTCATTAATGGTTTCAGCTGTCCCACATTACTCTGCCCAGTGGACGTCGATTTGGACTTCTGTACGATGAAGATGGTGGCTTACGTCATGTGACTCTTCCGAGCAACACGAGGCACTCATTCTCATGCCAGCCATCTCTTGGTTTCCTACGCGTCACCTATACTCCACCAGGCTCAATACGCGCATACATTCAGCATTATACCCACTCAGGTTCTCTTCTGCAGACAGTCTTTCCTGTAGATGGAGCTAGGGTTTTATACCGCTACCATCCTTCAGGCCAGCTTGCAGAGGTAAATATACAGAAATGTTTCATCTACATGTACTTTTATCTTTTACATTTTATTATCCATCCAGTGCAGCTTACACATGATTTGACCTGCCGTGAATTGCTCTAGCGTACGTATAATCCAGGAGTCAAAAGTCCAGTCAACGGCCCAGTAGTTCGGGATTTTAAATCCCCTATTACCATATGATAAGGTGAATCAATTTTTCCCATTTTGTTACTGTTACATGCTTTATTATAATCATTCTTATTGTTCCTAAGTAAGTGTCTTTGGTGTAGAAACACAGAATACACACTTAATTTTCAGTCTGGTCAACTAATGGAATTAAAAATAGTCTGAGGAAGAGACAGAGCCAGTCACGGTCAGGGGCCATGTTTGCTCAAACACTGAGTCATGGATATAAATCCCACTCAAGGCATCAATGTTTGTCTGTGTAGGTAGAGAGACCTTGAGATGGGCTGATCACTTATCCAAGGATCCCTAACAAATGTCTAAATATCGTAAGGAACCTCTCGTGTGTGAGGCGGCCAAGGTCCTTCAAGGACTGTAGAGTCATGGAATAAGTAAGCAGGAGGAAGCGACGGAATTTTGTTATTATGAACTTGCTTTAATCACGCTGTTCTACTCGCAGGTTCTCCATGGAGATGGACGCAGTCAGATAAATTACTCCCCTCTGACAGGTTTTCCTAGTGAAGTGCTCCATTCGGAGCGAGAATTTGAGTATCGGTGGGATTACCAGTATGTGGCAGGCTTGCTAATGGAGGAGAGGCTGGACTTTGGAGCTAAGACAGGATTGAGCAACGCCAAGTTCACATATGAATATGACAGCAATTTCCGTCTGACCGGGGTTCAGGGAAGGATTGGTGGACAGAACCTTCCGGAACATGCCTTGGGCTATAACGTACGCACGGGAGCCATGGAACAGTTGGGCCAGTTTAAGGTACATCACTGTCAGTAACACATGAAGTTAAAAGGATTCAGTGTACTTAACAAAATTAAATGTGTTACATCTCGGTTTTTCATCGGTGGAAACAGGGCTAAACTTGTCGCTGTGGGTATGATTCGGTCCAAAGCTAATCTTTCTCAAGATTATTTACGTGGTGTCACTCTAGGTTAGTGGTAGGAAAACTATAAATTATAGGCTGAATGTTTAACTCGTAATGAATTTGGTTATGATTACAGGAATTCATCAAATTAATGAATTCAAGGATATTCAATAAATGTTTTCCATTTATTAATACGGACTGGGTTCACACTGAGACCACACACACTAATTATTAAAGACCCGAGTTTGACTTGCTTGCACAATATTTTCACAATTTTGCTTTACGTTCTGAGTTATAGCGTACTCATTAACTGCGGAGTGCTGAATTTTTATATTACTTCAGAATACATATTGTATCTCAGTGCGTCTGTGCATTAAGAGAGTTAAGGTATTTATGCTTTTGTGTACACTCTACTTTCATCTATCTGCAGTTTTCTTTCTATATCTACCTAAGATTCATATACAGAGTATTTATGGTACTCATAATGTAATATAAGAAGTACCACTTGGCTGAACGTTGGCGTAAATTGTTTCAGGTATCACAGCCTCGACCTAATGAAACCACTGTATTTGATGGTACAGCCATTTTCTCAAGATGGAACAATGCTCAATATCAGGAAACTCAAGTTGCTGTCACAATTCATCGAATGGAAGTTTTCCGTATGGAGTTCACCTATGATTCTCGAAGGTTTTACCTTTTATACTTTCTCATATGAAAAGATTAAGAGACCCAATTTTTGTTGTCTTCAAATAGTAGATGGTTGACGTAATAATATACTGTTATTGTAAATCTTTGGAATTTATATTTTAAAGTTCCTTAAGGCTAAAATATGAGGATTGATAATCTTCTTGGGGTTACAGGTTACAGATTTAACATGTTCAGAACCTGGAAGTGTGTGAAGAAGGAAATTAGCCTTAATGAGCTATGACTGTAAATCCTTGTTTCTTCTGTAACAGAGAAATATTCTCAGTTCATTTTAATAACATAATAAGAGGTATTACAGTGAACACAAAGATGATTTTATCAGCACAGCAGACATCAGATATTATTATTTGTTCCCTGGAGTAGTTACGCTTTTTTAATTTATTCTGCTGCAGTCGCATCAGCCAGACACGGACCTACACTCGAAATGTGGGTGTGAACACTTACACAAACGTGAAGAATTACACATGGGACTCTGACGGACAACTATCAGGAGTGGAAGCGCAGGAGCCGTGGGGTTTTCGCTACGATGCCAATGGGAACATGCTCTCCCTTACGTACAGGTATGTGTTACTTTAATAAATTATTAAAAAGTCACTCACTAAGTTTTAAAATCATATTATTAAAAACGTGTAGTGTCTGAAATGGTCAATATACATAAGAATTTATGTTTTCAGGGGTAACACAATACCAATGGAATACAATGTGATGGACCGCATTGTAAAATTTGGGGAAGGCCTATATCGCTATGACAACCGTGGTCTTGTGGTTCAGAATGCTAGAGAAGAACGCTTCCACTACAATGCCAAAGGCCTATTGGTAACTGATTTTTTTTAAGTAATAGAATGTAAGGTATATTGAATGCAACACACAACTGTTAAATAATATTTACATGTAACCTATTTTAAAAGAAGCTGTATCTCTTTCGTTTTAGATAAAGTTTGTCGAAACGTTTGTAATAATCTTTTCCATTAAAGATCCACCTTTCTTTGTAATTGGATGGTGACGTCAGTATGGCTGTCTTGATGCGTATTCGTCTGTTAATTACAGAACCCTGGAGCTCATCAGAGTCACCTTAAATCAGATATGCTAATGTGATTTATTTACCTGATTTCTTTTCAAGGTACGTGCTACCAAGCGCGGCAGATTTGATGTGCGCTACTATTATGATCACCTAGACCGACTCGCAACTCGCAAAGACAACTACGGAAACGTGACGCAGTTCTTCTATACAAACCATAAGCGACCAAATGAGGTACGGGCCTAATATTGTTGCAGCGAGTACAGTTTATGTGTAACAAGTTAGGAAATAATAATTATGACATGTTCAGTCCCTTATAATAAATAATGTTAATCATTTTTGATTCTTTTTACCATGATGTAAACAGCATCTGCTGGAACATTGAGATGCATTATGCATAATTTGGACGTAGGTTAGTGAACTGTGTGTATAAGCACCATCTGTTAGCTGTCAAGCCTAACTAATGAATCAGATGACAGGGTGCATTCCATTCTTTTAGTTTGTCCTCTGTGTTTAGGTGAGCCAAATATACAGCCCGCGTGATGGGAAGCTGATGTCACTGGTGTACGATGATCGTGGGTACCTCATTTTTGCTCAAGTATATCGGCACAAGTACTATGTGGCCACAGATCAGTGTGGCACTCCAGTCATGGTATTTAATCAATATGGAGAAGGAATCCGCGAAATCATGAGGTCACCGTATGGACACATCGTCTACGATTCCAACCCTTACCTGTACTTGCCAGTTGATTTTTGTGGAGGACTTCTAGATCAGGTTTGTGTTGTCGAATGAAAATATTGTTGCAGTGTTTGACCGCAAAAATTTACCTTTCTATGCTTTTATAAAATACTGTATGTACATGTTAGTTCTCAAAGTAACTGGATGCGTGTTTATGAAACTTCATCAGAGATTATTTTTTGTTTCAGTTGAAGAATCAAAGTAATATTTTACCACTGGCACTTCTGAACACATTGGAGAAATCATACTTAATATCACGACACAGCGATTAATTCGAAGAACTGATTTAACCTTTATCAGCCATGTGTCATGTTATATGTGGTCAAGCTGGCCATATATTGAACTAATATACTGCTAAAACTTTTACCCTGGAGTTTAAGTCAGGCCGTCAGCCCTGTAGTACGGCGATTTACATCATATATTCCCATATGATGAAGGATAAAAATGTTTTTTTTTTTGGTTTTATACGCTTTTTCATAGATGCAAATAAAACTGTAAATTTTGTTTGGCAGGTAACTTCATTGGTGCACATGCCAAGCGGAAAAGTTTATGATCCTCTGATTGGCCAGTGGATGTCTCCAATATGGGAGGGAATTCTGGACAGAGTTTCCAATCCAGTACAACTTCACCTGTATCGGTTCAATGGCAATGATCCAATAAACGTACAGCGCAATCCTCAGCATCTTACAGGTATGCCAACAGATACATTTGTATCATAAAACAGCCGTGAATCCATGTTATATCGTATGTCACAAAGCAGCTATAAAGATAAACTGTGGATGCACATGCATTTCTCTTTTATATTTAATAAATCTTATTGTAAAATTAATGATGTGGTATTAATAATTCAGTATTAATAACTGAATAAATTATTATTGCTTATGAAATTTGAGGTTTTTGTTGGTGTTTTGGATTGTGGCATGGTATAGTCTTGCGTTTGGTTATGAAAACAACATACTGCCTCCATCTTCAGGGAAGAAGTTGGAAACAGCGTCTTCCTCCAAATTATTGTTATTGAATCCCCGAAGACCACGTTATGTATGATTGCATGGGTTCTGCATTTTTCGCCATGCATGTGTGCTATGCTTTGGCGGCTATTATAGTTTCACATTTCAGTTCACACGCCATATTGATAATTCATACCCAAACTGTGGCAATGATGGAAATGATATATCAAAATGAGTTCAGTTAATTTGTGTGGAAATCCACAACACTGAATGCACAGTTTTTCATATTATATTTCTGTTGCATAATCTGAATGCACATTACATTACAAGTGCACGTGTATGGAAGTAGAATTGTGTGTGTTTACGTTGGCCATGTACTTGATTTTATAGCAACGGTACTTGAAATGGACATTTCAAGATGAGGCTGTAGAAGAAAATTGAAGCAACAAATATGTATTTAGCATGCAGTCGTCAATTTTGTTAAAGCATGATTTGTGTCCAAGTGTATTAAGCCCGTTCCCTGGATGAAAGAAAGAAAAAAGAAGAGGTACAGGCGTGTTTGTGTAAGTTTCTTATTTCAAGTTACGTTTTTACGCATGACAGTAGTAATGAGTCGCACGGAGCTTATAAAAATTAACTTGTGGAGATGAGCAAACTTGTTAAATACAAGGGCCTTCTGTGGTACTTGTCTGTTTATATTTTTAAAATGTTAGATCAAGGAGTATGATCATTAAATGATTCACTTTATTCATCGAATATTCATTAATATCTTGGTGAATGCTATTCGAGGTAAGTATCAAGTTTGTCCATCCCCAGTACATTGCTTTTCATTGTACTTACTGAGCATGTTTTTGTTTTTTTTCAAAGTGGTTTATCTCCTTTAAATGTAAAATCCCGCATGCAGTTATTACCAGACTAATCTTCATTGTTGGTTTATCTCCAGATCACCAGAGCTGGCTCACTCTGTTGGGATACGATTTGGAAAACCTAGCACCACAGCTGTATCCAGATAGGTTTCCAAGCGGAGGCTTGCCTCTCTCTCCACCTGGGCTTTGGGGTTCAAAGGAAGAGATGCCGTACGTTATGTCATCGCGTTCATCTGTCCAGCTCCGTCAAGACTCTTCTTCAGTATTTGGTGTTGCATCTGGTTTCTTGGCTCATCTTGCTGAACGCCGCCCCGGAGATGCATCCACTCTCTCATCACCACCGCGCTCAGCAGTTAAGAAAGACACTTGGCCCCCTGAGGATTTTCCAGCAACAAACCCCGCATCTCTGTTTCAGTTCAGACGATTGGGAGCTGCGTGCGATCCACCGTTTGGCAGAGGGATTCTGGTGTCACGAACACCTGAGGGCAGGGCAGTCATCAGCAGTGTTCCCGCAGCAAATGCTATCTACCGTGACGTCTTCACTTCTGTATTTAATCAGTCATACCTCTTGCCGTTCACTTTCTTTCACAATGCACATCAAGATGTCTTCTTCTTTGTCAAAGAGGATTCTTGGCGAGCTTCTGAAGATCGAGGTCAGTTGAAACGTTTAGGTGGGCAGGTTAATACAACATTTCATGAGAAAGAAGCAGCTTCAGGAGAAACACCAGCTGGGACGGGAGGAGGAAAAGTGGCAGACTTGAAACTGCACGGGGCAGGAGCTGTGGTAAATCTTCGGTATGGAACCACACCTGAACGTGAAAAACAAAGGTTGTTACATCATGCCAAAATAATTGCTGTTCGAAAAGCCTGGCATAGAGAGAAGGAAGCTTTGAGGAATGGATTTGCTGGCTCTGTTGACTGGTCAGCAACAGAAATGGATGAGATTCTGAAGGTTGGTTTTGCCTCATCTTATGATGGTGAATATGTCCATGATGTTAGGAGGTACCCAGAGCTAGCAGAGGACCCGTTCAATATCCGCTTTGTCAAAAAAACGACAGTTTCTGCTACAACGCAAGATTCAGCTAGCAGACGCAGGAGGAGAAAGAGAGAAAGCAAATCAGATGGCCAGGACAACAAAACAGAACTTACTTCCTTCTCAGATGAAACTCGTCAATTTTCTCAGTTCTTCCAACATACCATGAAAGACACGTCAGCATCATCACCGAATTCTGCCAGTGACAAGAAGAATATACCTTCAATGGAGTTTCCAGTCATTGTTCACTCAAAAAGACGAACATGTCACAGTAATAAACACTGGTGGCTACCGTGGACACACAGTAGTCCATCATGCTAAAAGATAATAAACCGGCACTAGTACAGAATGTTTCCACCAAAGACTTATTTCTCTTGTGAGCTTTGGCAACTGGAAAAATATTGTACTGTTCCAGCTGTTCTAATATGCACATCAGCAGATGAGACTTTCCAAGGAAGTGTGAGAAATAAAAATTCAAAATGTTCAAATACAATCTGTGAATTTCTTGATAAATCATTTGAACTTTTGATGAAGACTGAATATCATAGGGAACGTAAAATATTTGAAAACCAAATGAAACTTGAATAACTTTTAACGAACCAGAAATTAATTTTAAAAACGAATAACTCAGAAAAGGTTTTTTTAAAGAATGAGTTAAGAAATAAAAGTGTGCCAAGAATTGCACTATCTATCAAGTATTGAACCATCAAAGATGAATTAATTATAAAAATGTAAAACATCTTGTGTCTGACATCTATGGGTCTTCTATAAGAAGTGAAGTCTTAAATTTGGGGTTCTTGGGTCACTGGTAGTAGAAAGGGCTGCTGTATATTTTATATAAATCTTTCATGACTTACCAGAATTCAGTCATTATGTGTGATGATCGGATGTTGGTAGCCTGAAGGAGTTATAACGAGGAACAAGTAGCTGTTGACACTCTTGTAGGCAGACTGTGAAAATGTTACATTTGTCATAAGATTTTTGCCAGTCTGTCATAATTACCTCTTTCAAAAACATTTTGTTTGTAACTAACCCATTTTTATGATAATTAATATTTGGGACCTGGTGTGCTTGAGATAAATTAATTTCCAAGGTATATTTTTTACGAGAAATTGGTATTTCAAGGTCACCAAGAGCTGTTGTTGCAGAAACACAAATTGGATGGAAGAAATTTATGGTCAGCATTTTTGAAAGAGGTATTATTCGAAGATGCTAAAGAGGAAATGTGAAACTACCACAAATTTATTTTAAAGTTTGTGTGCCAAATTTGAAGCACACACACAAGGGAGAACAGGAAGAGTTTGCATTCAAAAGAGAGAGAGAGTGTTGTAAATATATTTATATTAATATTTAATATTGCTGACAGCTGGGCTTTAATGCGAAGAAGTGACCATGTTGTGGTCTGTGCTATGTTGGAAGAATATAAGGTGTGTTATTTTTGTGTTTCCTTTAAATGTTTCACACTACCCAGAGGGAAATGTCCAAAGGGAACGGAATTTTGTGGCTGGTTTAATCATAAATATTCTGTGTCGATAATTATATTTATATATTTTTATTATAACAGACATAGAACAGTGTTTAAGGAAGTATTAATGGGTCTGTCACTTATTGATATATGGTTTGTTTTTAATGTTGTGTTCAATTATGAAGTAAAACAAAACTGGAAAAAAGATATGTTCTTGTCTGATTAACGCTCGGTGAAAGCGTATTGTCATTGATTAACAAAACAATGCCTAAGTTGTGTGTGTGTTCTAGTATATTTCCTTGGGAATGGTATTGTAAAAAAAAACCTTAAACTATTTTTAAACAATGCCAATTAAGGAGGGAATGAGAGCAGGTCACTGTGTAAGTCCAAATTGTACGCACGTGTACAAATGTTGAAAATAGACATGGGTCATCATCCCCTTGCCTGAAAGAGATGTAACTGGGGTAATTGCTTCAGTTCGCAAGCTTCGGTTATGAACCTTACAGATGTTCTCTTTACCGACGGTATGTCATGTTCATACATTAATTACCTTTAAACCTTTGCATTGCCTGTTTTCTGTTAATAAATGGCTGCTTGGTACAGATATTGTATTTATGTATAAAAAAGTATATTACTGCAAGTTTGAGAGGGCACTGAAGTATTTAGCTTTTGTGGATTATTTAATTACGCACTATTCAATGGCCTTTGGAAAGACAGCGAAATTTAATCGATTAGTGTATGATTTACCTCTAAAGTAAGTACGGTGAAATACGCAAAAGTCCAATATTCTACACTGTTCCTAAATGGTTAGCATAAAACTGTCTACGGAATTTCAATACTTCAAGATGTTCAGCGCAGTCAGACAGTTCTGGACTTCTCTTAACAAGTATATTTAATACTGCAGCTAATTAAACAGTTTTTATCCTTGGCAGCATATATATAATTACCCAAATTATTTGAAGTTAACAAAGTAACTACAATCCTAAGAGCAAGCTCTATGGTGTCGAAAGATAATTTGCAGTATCACTGCGTTTCAGAAGCGACGTTTAAAGTGTTGTAATAACTTTGACCGTAAGAATTTGTTTGAAATTCCAGTTTCCCACAACAGGTCATATTGATGATATTGGTGCATCCATTTGATAATTTTATTATTAGACAAAGTATTGTGTTTTAAGGCCTTTTCATTATCTCTATTGAAAAATTTATATTTCACTAAAGAAAGATGATTTATGGTACACAGTTTTTGTTAGTCTAAATACCAGTAATTCTATACGTAGACTTAAAAATTAACTATGAAATGTGATTTTCTTCATTGACATAGTAAAATTGATCCATACTGAGATAAGTTTTTATATTTCTGAGAATACCAAAATAATCGCTTTAAAATTAATACAAGTAGAGAAATAACAACAAATTTAAAATATATGTTCAGTGCCTTCGTGTCTGTCCATACTATGGGGCTGATGGCAAGACATAAAATCCAAGTTTAAGGGTTCAGGAGTATGCCAACATAATACATAGTCAACTGCACTACACATTATGTTGTTGATAAAGGTTAACCCTTTCCATGCTAGTTCATTCTTAAAGAAACTTCTTTTTGTTAGTATATTTTTTTATGGCAATGTAAATCGTGTTGTAAGATTTGAGGTTAAGTTATGTTGTTGAAAATCCACAAATTGGTAATGCTGCCAGGTTATGGTGTGATATGTTTCTTTAACTGATCTTTTGAGACACCAAGTTTTTTTTTTCAGACCAGAAGGAAACGTATTCGTAACATGGAAAGGTTAATAATACCAACATCAGATTGTTTTTCAGTGGCTAGCATTTTGTTTTATTTGCAATATTGATGAGCATACATAAAAATTTTCATTCGTGTCCATCCCGACAGAATGCACCGAAAGCCTTTCAGTGGGAAGCTGGAACAAGGCTTGTCATTTTAATGTTTGTATGTCATTAAACATTTTGTTGGTATTCACCTCTTTGTTGGTTTGTATATTCCTCTTACTGCTGGAGTCAAAATAAGTTGAATAGCAAAATGCAGACAGGGTACAGAGCATGGCCAGAACTGGCTCAGACACAGGATGGAATCTAATGCTCATATGGTATATATGTATGTGTGGATTTGCATGAATGTATGAACAGATATGTAAGTGTATGTACTGTGTTAATAACTGTTTTCACCTGAAAATATTTAAATATTGTTTTTATTATGTTTAAAAAAAATAGCAGGCTTATTTCCTTATATCCGTTGCTTTAATCACATCGGCACTCTGATAAACCTGCCTCGACTGTTACGCTGAGCGGTGGATCCTTTCTGTGCTGTAGTTTTATATTCTTCTCCCAATATTTCGAGAGAATTTTGTATTTATGTGACTAAGAGTGTGTTATGGGCAATGAACAAAATACATTCTCTCTGAAAAATTCAGTGTGATGAAAACTGATTACATTATCTTTTATCCAAATAATCTGTGCTTGAGTTCTAAATAATCCCAGACAACCTAACTTCACTCTGGAGGAAAAAAATAATGTTTCCTTTTTAGGACAGAAAGATGTTCACTGATGCTTTGTCCGTTCCCCTGAACAGAATCAGTTTGTCAATAAACAATATAATTCCTGTGTCTGGAAAATTTTCATCACATGACATGTGACAAAGAGCTGAAAAATAAATGACACTTCACATTAAAATTATTTTAACTGTTTTCTGTAAATTGTAATTTTATGTAAGTAAAATAATTATTGTTTTTGAATTGCAACTTTTCTGTATTGTATATTATGCAAGAAAATATGTTAAGTTGTTTAACTGACACTAATTACTGAAAATAACATAATCTTTGTACTTTGTTCATTAACTGTGACACAGCTTTATAAAATATAAATGAAATAATTGTAATTCATTTTCATAAAATGATGTTCAGTCATACAGAATCAAGAGCCCAGTCACTGTAAGCAAATTCACATAGTCGTAAGAGCTTAAATTGGTAAAGAGCCACAACATTGTGAATGGATTTTGTACTGAGATTAAAGACTGCTGAAGTCAATATCACTGAAAATACTTGTTTCAACTTTTGATATGATATTCTAGTGCATACATGCTTCCTGTATTTGATGATGTTTAAACATCGTTACTAATTTCAGGACTTACACTGCCGTTATTTCATCACATTTAAATGCTACAGTTCCCTGACATTAATGAACGCCGAGCAAAAAAAAAATGATTTTCCGTGATTGTTTAAAACTTGGTGCAGACTGCCAGACGATTTTCTAGTACTGTTTCTGAAAGAGATGTTTTTCAAAGCACAAATCCTTACAAAGTGCCACAGAATTCTCCTCATGAGCACCGTTAGCTACAACTTCTGTCAGGTTTATCACTTCATTGATTTTGGAGTTGTCAGTTGTTCTGAATTTTGTTTGTGACGTAGAATTTATTCTGTGAATGTAGGAATTATGTTATCATCAATACAAAGGCTGATGAATTGGGTGATAGTAGTTATCTAGTTGTTTATTGATGCTCCTGTTTTCATGAAATTGATCATCTCGTGTACCATCCACTTGCTTTGAGTCAGTGTTTTTATAAGTTTCAGAATCATCCTCATCAGATTTCTTTTGTGTATCTGTACTCGTATATGCCGAAGCTTATGAGCTGTTGTATTAGTGAGCATTCATCTTGGAGCAGACCAAAGTGAATATGACTTTACGTTTATTCTGTAGACCTCGTCAAAGTCATTTTTTGAAGAATTATGTATTTGTAAGCTGATCTTTCTTCACTTTGAAGTTAAAGCTGGTCTTCATTGGGTATGGTGCAACAGAGTGAGTTTGTGGGGCATGCAGTATGTTAGTTAACTCTCGTTAGTTGTGTGAAGTCCATCTAGTTATGCATTACAGTAGCGTACCACTAAACTACTACATCTCGGAGTTACAAGTCTGGCAGTCAGCCTTGGACCGACTGGATACGAAACCCAGAAGGTGTGATGTCCAATCATAAGACCTCTGCCTTATCATAATTAAATATTGGTCATAATGTATAAAGCATTCAAAGGCTCATTAGTGCTTCTGTAGTAGATTTATTCATAAAAGTAACAAATATTAAGAAAGGAAAGTGTTCTCCGTGGGATTTCCAATTTTTTTTTTTTTTTTCAGTTCTGCGTACCTAATTGCCTTTCAAGTTTAATTTTTGCACACACAAATCCAGTAACATCTCACATGAAGCTTATTTATTTATTTCTGCACAGTGATATTCTGCTGTCTGCATAACGTGGCTGACTCGAAGTCACATCATGATCTGCCATTTTGATAGGCTACTGGATTAAAATGCTTACAAATTAAGTTTTGATTTAAACATACATTGACAGTTAAGATATTTTTAAAGATCACAAATGTAATAAAAATAATTATTTTCCCAATACAGTTCCCAGAGAATCTGGACATTTATTTCACAAAATAAATATTAGGTTTAGCGCAGATTGTTTTCTTGTCATTATGGCGTATGTATGAAGAACTCTAACTAAAGTGAAAAAATATGGTTAGGTAACAACTTGGAAAATTAATGTCAGGAAAAGAGTACAGCCTGAGCAATGGCATAGACACACAGTGGGCTTAATTAGAAAAAAGTGGTTATTCATTATAGTTACCAGTTGAGGTTTGATGGTGGTTTAAAATCTACAGTCTGCTCTATGCCATATCTGTTGGGAACAAGTAGTACTTCAGTGACTGGTGCAAACTTGGCAAAAATATTTTTAAAAAACACTGAATTTATGTATCTTCCCCATCTTTCCTGTTCATTCTGAGGTGCAGCAGGGATCCTCGGTAGTTTTGTATAATCGTGCTCTTGACTAATTTGAGGCAGTGTTTGAAATGTCATTAGTGTCTGCAGTTTCACACAGATAACAAAATTACATATTCTTCTGTAGTCCAAATGACTGAAATAGATATTTGTGGAATCTGTAAAATCCCAAAGTCCTCAGTATTAAAAGAAAAAAAATGTGTTTTAGGAATTTAGCAGCAATTCCACACTCATAGAATATTTCATGATTTATCGTTAAGGATATTTAAGAACAGACTCCCAAACTCCTATTTGCCAGAGCTGTGTAAGATACTGCCGTTGAATTAATTCCTAAAATGTGAAACAGTGAATGATGTATATGACTGTATCGTATGAACTACATATTTTCTAAAAGTGTTCTTTTTTCAGTGGTTGTATATAAGAAAAAGGAAACTGAATGTTTGCTTTATTGATAAATCTGTTTCCTAATTCCATTCCCTTGCTGAACCCTAACAGAGGAGCCATTATCATACTGCTAATATTAACATCATCAAAGAAGAAGCCTTGAAATTTATGTGCCATTGTTGTTTAAATATTGTCTATTCATCGAAATAATTATTTTCAACTCTAGTCAACAGAATTTGGACTCTATAACATGAATATTTAAAACTTTCAAATGGTATTGAAGAAGAATGAAGATATGACATAAATTTTTCTAAGTGGAAGCAATGGCGTCTTGAAGAACAGTGTTTTGTCCATATGGCATCATTCATATTATAAGTGGTGTTTCAGAAAAATTAATAAATGCAAAATTTGTTTTATAAACTTGCTGTATATTTAGTCTTTTTTTTTCTTTATTCATGAAAGTCCTTGCCTAATGAAGTCATGACTGACATCTGAAATATTTTAAGTTTCTAAACTGATTTGAATATCCGTTGTGTATATTCAGTTTATAATGTATAATCCATGCTGACAAGTATTTAATTTAGACATATGAGAAGTTAATATTATTATTGCTAGCAAAGGCACTATTACCTTAAACAAACAACAGCTGTTTGTTTCCACAGCAAAGGAAAATTTTTCTGAGTTAAGCTAAGGTTGAAAATTAATCTTGGTGCAGATGTAAAACTAGTATAACCCTTAATAATAAAGCCAGGGATGTCATTAAATCCTATAGATTTTTATACCTTCAATCTTGCAAGGGCTTTGTAAAGTAAAGTTTGTCCCACTATACGCCATCTAGGCGTTTGGGGTGAGTGGAGGTATAGCTCCTCTCTTCCTTGACCTCGGCACTGGATGGGGGTGAGTGGTCAGCATCACGCCCCGGCCGGCTTTACCCCCGGGAAAGGACCCCGGTACCCATTGGATAGGAGGCTGGGTGGGCCCCAGAGCCGGTCTGGACGCAGAGGCTAGAGGAAAAATCCTCTGCCTCCGTCGGGGATCGAACCCCGGCCGTCCAGCCCGTAGCTAGTCACTATACTGACTGAGCTATCCCGGCTCATGCAAGGGCTTTGTAGATACCTAAATAAAAAATAGGTGCTAAATTTAAAAAAAAAAGGTCTGTATTAAAGAGGGAAATACCTTAGGTAAAATTATCATGGTGACTTGATAAGTTGTGGTTAGATGAGTCCCATCAACTTCAAGCTTAATTGTGTTTGTTTGTTTTGCCCCCCCCCCCACCCAATAAATGCATACACATTTCCGGAAATGCTTAGGTTTTAATGTGAGCTTTCCATGTATTGATTTGAGTCTGTCATGCTAGATAGTGACTTTCACAAGCTTTCAATAAAACCACATTTTATTACATAAAATTAGTTTCACTGATAAAAGTATTTTTTCCTTGTTTTCAAGTAGTATAAAACCAAAGGGGAATTTGGATTTTCGTATGGAACCACAGAAAATTGCTAGAACAAAATTTCTGCAGGAAAAATCAAGGGTTTGCAAACATCTTAAAGGGGCAATGTAATGTCAATGGCTATGTGTAAATCAGTCTGTACCATGCTCAGGTCACTGAGGTTGGTGAAAACCACGTCAAGGGGAAAGTTACTGCAGAGCACATGGAGGCAAAATTGCTTTCTTCTTTAGTTTGTAATGGAAAGAATAATTGGAGAAAAAAGAAGCTGCATTGCAGTGAAAATCTTTTAAAATCAGCGCACTGATATTAGATGCACATTCAATGTTTTCATCGATATATAATTTCGATATATTCCACTCGATAGCCTTGTACAGTTCTCGATTTAAAATTGTTTGAGTTGTTAAGTTCAGTTAGTTTTCGTAGTCTTTCCTTAATATTTTTGTCATATTCTTCATAATTTCTTTAGTTTGTTTTTCCTGAGTAGCAAATTTAATTTTGTTTTCCATTCAGTAAGTACGTGTTTATTTTATTATCCAAATAGTGCAGTGCAGCGCAGCCTTCTTTACGTTCTGTACTGGGCTTGTCATAGTCATTGAACTGAGAAAGGAAATATTGTTAGGTTATGCCCGTATTCTGGTATCAGAAAGTTACACCAACCAACGTTTCCCATATTTACAGTATCATGATAATTGAACTATTTTGTTAGTAAATATACACAGATTGGTTAAATTTAAAAGAGAAAGATTATGGGATTGTATCGACATTTATGCACTTCACACTTCCTTTGGACCTGTGATTAGGTTTTATTTTTTCCCTGGTGCCAGGTTAAAGGGTGTAGATGCAAAAGATTGCTGCTTTTGGGGGCCATACATTTTATGTTATATTAGTTTACTTCAATTTAAAATTATCAAATACTGTAATAAAATTCGTTGTTGCCTGTAACAGCTAAGTATTTTATTTGTACGAATTGTTGGTATTCATATTGTGACATGTTGCACATCCTTGGCTTGCACTATGAAGTTTCTTTGGAATGTAAACAGATTTCATTCTATTTTATTGTATTACCTGTAATCTGCAGAACTAGTACTTTAGCCTGAAGTTCATGTCTGATTTACACAGCCATATTTTTATATATTTTTAGTCAATAAACCTGATTCTTTGAGAATGTTATGAAGATTTTTTCATTTCCTGAACTATTAAGATACATGATGCCAGTAATTTTGTATTTCTAATTGAATGAGAACATTACAACTGAGTGGTTAGCACTTTTGATTCATATTTGAAAGGGCTTGGGTTTAAATACTCGCCTGGAGACTGACGATCTTGACTGAGATTTTTGTCTTATTCCTCAGCCTTTCCAGGTCAATTCTCAGATAGTATCTTATATTAGGTCATGACTTCTTCCTTCCACATCCTTTCAAATTTTGTATTTGTTATCATTTTTAATTTGAAATATTTAAAGTTTCATTGTAACACAGAATAGTGGTATAGTAGTAAATGAAGTTATTTTCTTATGCAGGTTAAATTGGGTTCAGAGGAGGAAAAATAAAGTTCGGTATGGGTAAAGCTGAACAACATTTTGAAGATCGTACAGAAGTAGGGCTGGGAAGTCCACACTCAGAAGCAAGCAAGATGCTGGAAGCAGCATTACAGCAGATGGATGGAATCATTTCAGGTAAGAGAGAAATTATGCTTTTTGAAATTGTGTAGCTGGGAAATTAATTATGTGTGAAGCCTATTAAGCTGATAGATGCTCATTTCAACAGCAATGACATTAATCTGGACATTTGTTTTGTCCTTGAAGATGCAATTAACTTAAACATAAATCATGCATACAAACAAAACTGTTTACACTTAGGACAATTAATGCATGATTTATATTCAAATACACTACATGGTATGCAAGGTTTTAAAACTTAAACTTAACATTTTATAAACATTAAGTAATATTACACTTAAAAATGGAGAATGGTGGAAATTAACTTAAATTTTGAGTGGTTAGTTTTTCTAATTTTTATAATCTTGTGGACCCATACTTTCTGGAAGGCTTCTTAGAGTTAAAAATTACATAATCTTGATGTTCTTTTAAATATGACAAATGTTGTGTTTTTCAGTCATTTACATATATTGATACTTTAGAATACAATTAAGTATCTTATGGCACGTCATAGCATCTGTTATTATGAGGAAGCGTACGCAGGGACTTTACAGAAAGGTGTTCCAGTTTTTATTGTATGTAATACGTGACAAATATAATTTTGTTTAGTGCCACTGAACACGTCATCCTTGAGGTAGTGTGCTGCCCATGGTGACAGCTTTGTGAAGTAGCGCTAAGAAAGATTGTGTACACAACTGAATAGCATACTTTTTGTGAAATTGAATAATCGGATTGGTTAAGATTTTTTGTCTTCATAGTGTTAAGGATTTTTGATGTTTGTTTTCTGGGTTTTAATGCTGTGTGGAGTGGTGAAACCCTGCAGATGGAGATAGTATGTTCCTTTGAAATGTTGCAAGTCCACATTGTGTCATAGCCCAGAAGACCAGCTTATGCAGATTACTTAAGAAATGCTAAAACAAATGGAATAGCTTACTGAGAATGTTGTGTTATGTGACTTGTGATTGCGCGTGGAAAATGAAGTATGATGTATATATAAAATTGCCAGAATTTTCATGATCTTGCATCAGGATTTGGCCGACACTTTTGAACAAGTTACGTTTTGACACCGGGGCCCTCATATCGCACAATTCTTG
Organism: Zootermopsis nevadensis; assembly: GCF_977971745.1. Taxonomy (NCBI): domain Eukaryota; kingdom Metazoa; phylum Arthropoda; class Insecta; order Blattodea; family Termopsidae; genus Zootermopsis; species Zootermopsis nevadensis. The sequence goes on along the minus strand of NW_028259148.1, from coordinate 1,897,323 downwards.
CAGAATGCAAAAGGGATTTTGTTTTGTTCGTGCATTCTGACTGACTCGTATAAGATATTCGTGCAAATGGAAAATTTTTTAAGACATTAAATCTCTGTCTTATTCAGTGGAACAGAAAGAAAATCTACTACAAGCGTTAAAGAGGTGTGACAGGCAATGGGTATTCTTATGATTTTAAAATGAGTCAGGAGAGATGATGAAGGCGGCTCTCCCACTTATTCGTTTCTGTACCACTTCCATAAGCCACGAGGCCCCCGCAGAGCACCTGCCGCTTCCACTGCCATTTTTATCGACGTATGGCCCACGTATTTTAGGCAGTTCAGAATCTGGTTTTATCCTATCTACTTTCTACTTCACATAAAATTTGAAGGTACTTGTGGGTTATCGGGACACATCACTTTAAAAATAGGTTAGGTTAATTTAGGCTAGGGTAGCTTAGGTTAGGTTTGGTTAGGTTAGGTTATGTTAGGTTAGGTTATTTGTCATTTATTGAAATAAAATATAGTAACTTTCAAGTATATGTCATTTATTTACACACATTAACCTAACCTAAACTAACCTAACCTATACTAACCTAACCTAACATAACCTAACCTATTTTTAAAGCGATGTGTCCCGATAACCCACAAGTACCAATTTGAATATACAGATCAGTAATTTTGATATTTTTGTATGAGTGAAATGTGTTTTCTCACTTTGAGGGATGAAAATAAGTTAAAAATCTTTGACAGTAAAGAATTGGCACAGGGAAATATTTTGACTTAAGAAGAACGAATTAAGATATCAGTTTTCAGACATTACGTAATTAGGTGCGTCATGATTTTTGAATGTCGCGTCGTACTACGAGGACATTGAAATCTTTGAATGTTAAGATTGGCTGATTGTATATCTAGGGTAGGAGACGAGGACTTCGTACATATTTTGATTGGGAAACCTCTACTTATAAGACTTATGTTCACAAGATTAGAGTTTTATTCTAGCTTACACGTGTTAATAACAATGTCACGAAAGTGTAGATAATACTTTTTATTTTTTCGATTTTCAAAGTGTTAGTCGGAGAGATATATTTAAACTTTATTGAGTGTAGATAATTTACTGAGGACCTTGTTTTCGTAAGGTTTTAACGTATTGATTTTCTTCAGCGTTTTTAAAATATAATGTCGGTCATTTAGTATTTCTAAATATAGGAGGCAACGGCCTTTGTTAGCACATCAGCGTGTTTACGCACAAACGAACAGCGTATTATCGTGAGGAAAGGGGTTGGAAGTAACTTGCAGTGGCGAAGATCCACTCTCTTGTGTTTTATTTTTGTATTCTTTGTGCCCCCAAAACGTTTGCTTCTGTTTTTAGGCGAGATGGTTTCTGTTATGGTTCATTGTGATTCATGAGAATTTCGAGGGGAAGGGATTTATCCCAAAATAATCCCGATATCCTTTCTATTTATTCTTTACCTATCACCTGTTCAGGCGTCATAGCTGTCTTCTGAACGAGGTCTCTCCACTCTCGCTTTCACGTATTCTTCGGTTTTTTACGTGGAAGATAAAGACGGAGAAGGAAGGATAATATTAAAAATGATATTAGAGAAATGGGGTGTAAGGGTGTGGAATGGGGGACCAGTGAAAGGATTTTCCTGGTTGCATAAGTGGCAGGGGATGTACGAGGCGCGTCCTCAAAGTAAGTTTCCCTGGGGCCGTTTACAGAAACAAAACACAATTTCATGGAAATATTTATTGCAACAGATACAGCAAGTGTCCAGCTATTTTTCAACATATTCGCCACCGGAATTGAGACATTTGTCATACCGTGGGACCAACTTTTGAATACCTGTGTCGTAGAAGTCTGCCGCCTGGGATTGGAACCACTGTGTGACAACCATCTCCGCCTCTCTGTCATTCTCAAAACGCTGACGCTGACCGGACAGGAATTTCTTGAGGTGTAGGAAAAGATGGAAATCACTGGGAGCGAGGTCCGGGCTGTAGGGTGAATGATTAAACACCTCCCAGCTGAACTCCTGCAGGATACTTGCTGTCCGTCGAGCCGTGTGCGGCCTAGCGTTATCACTGACCGCACTTCACAGTCGGCGGGAGCTGGAATAAGAACCTCCATCTTCAACAGCTGCAACGATGCTACTGTGAGAAAGCGGGAAGTGCCGTTAGTGCATGCGCCATGCTACGTCATTGCTCTATCACGTACGCACAGTCGCTTCGCTCAATATAAGGTTTGCTAGCTGTGGGACGAGTGGGAAACTTACTTTGAGGACGCGCCTCGTATTAATTACATGAGTGACTGCTGTCTTCAGATGGTCTATAAGCCATTAGCACTGAAGATGGAGACAGTATGTTCCTCAGGTCTGAACGCGGTGGCCAAGAGAATAATTTACGCGTCTGTTCGTGTATTTTGCAGAGTAATCCCAGTTCGTGCTATTAAAAGTTGTAATTTGAGCGTAAAACGCGCAGCCGAACACAATTTGGCAGTCGCTGTTGTGGGGTTTAAGCTGTAAGCCTCGAAGCTCGAGTCTGACATCGGTCGGCCAGAGGGACGCAGATGGGATGCTGTGTCTTTGCAAACAATTCATGTGCGTCGTGGAACATTTGGAACGTGCACTGTACTCCTGATATATGAGGTGGATCAGAGGGTTAAGGTCAGAAGAGATGGGGGGGTTTTTGCGATTCTACCACTCCAAGGTTTCAGATAAATTTGTCATAGGAGCCGATGACCCAAAATTAAAAAGAACGTGAGTCCGAAGGATACGAAAATCTGGTAAATTAATCAGTTTTACAGGCACATTTCGACAAGGCATTGAAGCATGAAAATAGAGACGTTACGTTTGTGGGATCTAGACGTACAGGAGAGGATATTATTAAAAAGGATCTTAATAGGGTGTAAGGATGTGGATTGAGTTTAATGGTTTAAAACATACATAAGTTTGGTGATGGTTAGAAATATTAAAAGAATTTTATGATAAAAGAAGACTTTGTGGATATTTAAAATCAACGTGAGGACATTGGTTAAGGGTTTCTCCTGTAGGCCCTTATTTTATAAATTCGCATGTTTATTTCTGTGGGAGGATTCTTCAGTGTTTCTGTAAAATAAATTCCACTGCGTTAATGGAAGTTTTGAGTAACAGAATTCATAAAAAAAACATTGAAAACATGCGTTTGTAGTGAGCAGCTTTGTTAAGACCTCGTGAATTAAAGTCGCTATATTCCATTAAATCGTTTTCCACTGTGATCTGTATTCGAAATACCAGACGAGAATATTTCGTGTTCAGAATGTGAAGCCCTTTATATGCCAAAGGGAAACGTGAAATGAAATTGACATTTCACGAACATTCCGTTCATTTTGAATGTTCAACTCGGCCGTTGTAGCAAAATAAGGGAACATGTTAATTAGTCAACGAAGTGATTTTCAGAAACTGCAGTTTCTGTTCAAGGCCGTATCAAATTTGCGATTCGCGGATCATAATGCCAGTTTTTTACAATATGGTTGCGTGAATGTGATGAAGGTTAACCCTTTTGAACTCGGTGGTAATTATATGTACCGGCTGTTTTAACAGTTGGCAACTCTGCACTACACCCACCATGCGTGATTATCAGAATAAACAGCAATAATTCTGAATAAATGGAAATTTTAAAAAAAAATATACAGGGTGTTCCAAAAAGATATGTACACATATTCAATTGATAAAATATATTTTAACAACTAAATGTTTACGTGCTTCATCATTGGAACTTGATGAATTAGAGAATCTATCACAGGTATTCAAAAAAGGCCACCGCTGGCTTCGTGTAACAGTGGACAGGGGTGAACAACTGACTGACGAGCGGCCACCAAAGTTGCTGATTGGATAATATTTATGTTCTTAAAACAGTTGTCATGGTAAATGAATTTCGAGCCTTTTGGGGGCAATATTTATGACTATGTATGTTTACTGCTTTAGATTTTCCCGTCATTCTTAACGGGCAGTTTATTTTTCAATACCACTTCGTCCTCAAAGGGTTAAGGAACCAAAGATCATTTTTGCAGAAGAAGAAACCGCTTAGGCGCATTAAGAGACTTGGGTGTTGCTCCGTGTAGCCTTGCAGATATAGACGAACTTACCACCTTCATTATCAGTGTTCAGAGATTCAGTGTTGAAGCATTGTCGCTACAGTGACAACCTTCTGGAGTAGATGGAAACCTGTCCCTCGAAAGACATTGAGGCAGGCCTGTATGTGGCATATATTTATTGTCAGTCGTCGGTCAGTTTTCTCGTCGGTCCCCTCTCTCTCTCTCTCTCTCTCTCTCTCTCTCTCTCTCTCTCTCTCTCTCTCTCTCTCTCTCTGATGCTGGGAGCGCCCTGTTCTTCCACTAGATGCGAAGCTGTGCGATGGACCTCGATGCTAGCCGAGCATCGACCGACGTTTTGCGTTTCTGTCCCCCTTGCAGTGGGTTTCAACAGTGGCGTATCACTGGTACTCTTGTCGTGTTGCGTGGACCGTTGACAAGCCGGCTGTACCCTGCGATCAACAAGTAAAATCATCATCATCAGTCATTATACTTTGCGATGTTTCGTATAATTGGAAGCTGATCTCGCAAGAGCGTAGTGTCTTAGTTATCCGCGAGTGTTATTTTATCAAGTGATGATAAATTGTGAGATCTTTACTTTGAAATTTTAGTGTTCAGTTAGGTCAACAGGGTTTGGTGGAACGTATAGGTGACACTGCGAATCAGAATGCACGAGTATTTTTCTAGAATCTTTTTAGATTCAAGCATTACGTACCTTTGTGGATGTCATAATAATTATTAATTATTTTGGTGTCAGTTATGGATAGGGAATGACTTTGAAAGACCACGAAAGCTCCGAGAAATCGAGGTGTTGTCTAAAGTCTAGCAACGGGATTTATTACGCGCAATCCGTGCCAATGTTACTCACATTTTAATTGGATTATGGAATTCTGATGGCCAACTTAAACTTTATTACAGCAACTACTCCGTATTGTTATGTTTGAAACAAATTCGAGGTCTGTTCTTTCTAGAGTTGTAAGTTCAGAATCGAGTAATGGTTTTTGGTTGATTTATTTTCTTTTGAAACTCTCATACTTAATATTATTACGTTTGGAATATGTTTTAAACGACAGATTGGTATAAGATTTTTTTGTTTATTTTTAAAAGTACAGAGTATATTGCAGAGACCTATTTATTTTAGTAAAGGTCGTATGAATTTTAAGTGTGAGGGGTAGGAACTTATTCAGCTGTGGTGTAAGTTGTAAAGACACACGTTCAGTTGGAGGATTCCACAGGTTTGAAGCAAGAACATATGGGTTGATGACGAGGCAGAGCGTGGACAAATCTTAAGCTAGTTTAAAATAAGGCGATCAACCATATGTAATAAGTCTTTTAAACATTTCTAGTATTGAATAGAGTTTTGATGGCTTTCGACGAAATTGAAAAAAAAAAACATGCTCTAGTGAATTTCTTCCAAATTCACAACTTTCTTTTTATTGTCTTTTAAAATACAGGGTGAGTCACAATTTCAAGAAATTATAACTGTGGAATGAACTCGCAGCGGCCATATTGAGTAGCTATAAAAAATGTAGGAATACGTCATAAACAACGAACTTGAAGAAGTTTTGCTCCAATATGATGTTTGTATCATATCAGCAATTTTTTCGATTTTAGTTATAATTTGTTTAAATCGGGACCAAATTGTGACTCATATTGTCAGAATTGTTCGTAGTCATGGACTGTACAAGTTGCAATGGCTTTCGTCGTTCAGATCCTGAAGTAGCAGCTGGTCGATATCCTACGGGGTGTAATGATTAGAAATGTGTATTCTGGGCTCTCGTTATGTTTTGAGTGACACGGCTTTGATGAAGAGTCAGTATTTCTGGATGTTTCGAGAGAAATTTAATGAAATACAGCCTCAAAATTTAAATTACCAATGACATGGAATTTCAATTCATGCTTTGCGGTCTAGTATTGAAATCCTTGTAGGGGCTACTACAACTTGAAAGTTCAGTTTTAATTAACAACTCATTTATGTTGGTTTGTTTCTCGCCTGTGACAGTTCAGATTTTTTTAACACTAACTGAACATTTAACGGTAATCACGTATTATCTAAATTAGCCGTGACTTTGGATTAAAAAATTGTTAATTAGACCTGAGACAGCAGATAGGCATTATGCTAATTTAATGTTAAGTAATCATGTTTGAGTATTTGATGATTATTCAGAAGCGATAGTCCTTTGTTGTAAAGTATATAACTTGATATTTACGTAATTAATGTTTACACATTTTTTCTGAAACATTTTTTAGTATTTATATGATTGAGAATCAAACGTATTGATGTGATATTGTACAGGAGTGAATGGAAGGGTGATTTTTGTGTTGGATAAAGAATTTTTTTTAAATCGACTGCCCGAAGCTGTCGCGTCAGAGAGCCATATTTGGAATTTAAATTCATTTATGTGCGTAATGTGATTCGACCAATGAACTGTTGTCGACTTGGATAAGTCAGAATATAATGCAGTGTATCAATCAAGCGAATAAAATTGTCGAAATCTGTTTCCTTTAGCCATGAGGTAAAGTGGGGAAACGGTGAAAATTTAACAAATGCAACAGTGACGTAACCTGAGGGGGTTGGACTTTGAACCCTCCGTAGATTTTACGATAAAACTTTTTTTTTTAGGAAAGTAGGATTTCCTTTAAGTTCAGACGCGCACTCAGAGTTTGCTAAACAACTGAAATTATGATAATCAACTAAAGTAGACCTAATGACTAATAAATATGGTAGCGTAATCTGTTGAGATGCTACTAAATGTAACGAAATCAATACCATAAAGATTCCTTGACACTGCAATTTTAAATAGTGGACATATAAACAATTTTAATTAAGCTTAATATAATGACTGTAATTTTCACTGATTCCTACGTTATATTATTAGAGGTTTTCTCTGAGTTACTTTCACAATGGACTAAAAAAAAAATACACTGTATTTGTCATCAAAAGTACGAGATGAAAATACCGAAATCTGAAACTCAGTTATTTTTAATAAATCTGCGTTCATGGTGAATTCTGATTGATGTTTGTCGGTATTAGCCTACCCCTTAAAAGAACTTATGTATGAATAGATCGGAAAGAGAGAGATTAGTATCTTAGGTTACCAGCGTTTTGGAGAATCAGACTGTTTACGTCTTATGGAGTGAATATGGAGACAATACGTTTCTGCGAAATGTTGATATCTGCGTCTACCTGTGAGCCCACACTGCATTAAAACGCCTGATTTTCCTTATCATGACAATATCACGGAAACTCTGACTTTATTTTGTATCTGTATCTTTATTCACCCTGCCCCTTCTCGTGATGAGGACCTTTCTTATAAAAATTTGTAGTTGCTCAGCTGGGCAAGACATTACAATTTTCAGTTCGTGCTAAAGAACCCGTTCAAGTCCCACAGACCGACGTTTTGCGGTGAGAGATTATTGGCTCCTCTCACCCATCCCATTAGCTGGAAGACCACCCCTTGTCAGTGGTTTGTGGCTGATAGTTCAGCATATTCCAAGCTTTTCTCAATCTCTGGAAGTCATCTCTATTCGCGGACGAATGATATGGACTCGGTCATTTATTTCGTGTGAGAAACCTGTAGAATATTTTTAAAAAAATCTGTTCTTTTCTGACGTAGTCGGTTTTCTACGAAACACCTCCAGACTCCAACATACTTTTGTGATTTCAGTTACATCGAACAGAGTGATCACGGGCTTAAAAAGCCAGATTGACAGACACAAACGTATAATTTCGAACTAGCGGGAAGAAAAAGGATAGGTTGACGATCAGGCACGAGCTGTCCACACACCAGTCGTTACTACTCATTTGCATAAACCTAAATAAAAATTGAGTGGAACCTGGTACCCCGAAAGCCGGGCAGACCTGATCGTCTGGCATGGTTTGGGCCATTGTTTGCGATGAGGATAATGGCTGAAATCCATTAGCAACCCTCCTCCCCAAGGAGGGGATAGCAGAATTAACTTTGGCCTTTTCAGAAGACGTTATTTAAAGTTTATTAGCTTATTTCTGTATTTTTTAAAAGATATTAAATAATAATAATAAAAAATCCTCCTCACCACGTCACAGCACGTTCTTAGTTTGCGTATGACTTAGAATTTCGGATTGGGGAGATGGGGTACTTTGTTGTACCGGTTTAATATAGTCAGGCTCAAATCCGGGCTTCCGGTTATACCAAAAAATGTTAATCGCATTAATTCCGAAGCGATTTTTAAAGCAGATCTGCATTTGCCAAACGTTAATAAATGCTTACATTTTAGTTGTAAAACCTGAAGGGAAGAACCACTTGATAGACCTAGACGTAGATGGGAAAAATACTGTAATATCCCATTAAGACGTATTTCAGATATTGTATGATTACGTGGCTTCAACTGACTCAGGATATGGTCCAGTGGCGGTTTTTTTTTAATTACGATAACGAGGGGGGGATTTTGTTGATTATTTTGACGACTATAAGTTCTTCAGAACGAAATTTTCTCTACAGAATCCGTTTAAAGCCCAATGGTAAATATATGTACCACCTGCAGTGCATTTATGTGTTTCACATAATTCTCAGCGTAACAGCTGTAACCTTTTGATCTTCGTAAAGGTGAAGTGATGTGTTTTCTTTGCGGTACGGACCGAATTATTAAATATTATTTAGGCGAGCTTCGGTTTTAAAGGGCTGAGATATTAGGGGTTTTGTGTTACCTTTAACCTAAACAGATGCATTTTGATATTCAACGGCGCCCGAGACTTGCTACTTCGTACGTTAATGGTTCAAAATTTATTCTTTTTTGAACGTCAATGAGCTGATATGTGTGCAACAGTTTGAAATGGTTGGATCAGTAATGCTTGGTAAGCGGAGCGCATCAAACGACATTGATAGGCAAATACGTACGCATGAACGCAGATAATCCACTTGATTTTCTGCAGATTAAGTAGGTACGTCCGTACGAAGCGACTCCCCTCGTGGAAAATGCAATTACTCAAGACTCTGAAGCAGCCAGCCAGCCACCTGTTGCCAACCTCTTCACCCTCGTGCCATGCCCTATCGTCTGCATGCGCAGGCATTGAGTGTGAACATATTTCGGAAATAAAAATGTACAAAAACTTCATGTCATCGCGTAAACAAGTTGCAGTTTTCATTTGTAATACATAAGCAAGAGACACAGTAGCTGTAATTATGGAACAAACTAGTTTTCATATTATTCCGTTTTAATAAGAAATTGATTTGTAGAAATAAACGCAATATTTTTATTTTCTTGTAGGCCCTATATACTTTCGCTGGTTTAATAGAAAATCTGTCTATTTCTAACCGGAATTGTTTCCGGGGGGAAGGAGTGTGTTTACAGAAAGTGGATTTTGTTAGTAGCTCAATTTCTGTTCCCACGAGATCATGGCTTTCTGGAGAAAAGAACACAGATTTCCTATTGGTCTACCCAAGGTATTCAGTAAAATATGGACGAGTTAAGACGGGAAGGATTTCAGTTGTGGTGAGAATTATAATTCTTGTTAAATATATTTTTTCCCGACGTTTATTAAACTGTATTTGTGTTAAAAGTACCGACAGTTATTACAAGTTGTGTTAAATACATTCAGTTTTTACAACCTTTTAAATCGTTACAGAAAGCAGTGAAATGTATACAGTGGGCACTCACCTAGTTATTAAATATTATTTATACGATATTCAAGCTTCAGAGGGTAGCATGTGATCAAATATTAATATTTATTAGTCGTTTGTATTTGGCGACAGTCTGACATGGGTCCACGACACTTCTGTTGTGACCCGCTGGGATCTTGAGTAGCCCTTCGGCTTAGTTCTGTGGCCTGTTCTTCTTATCTTCACGTAATTTAACTCAGGGGTTGAGGGGCGGAATATTTTAAGGAGCTGGCGAAATGCTTCTGTAGATGGAAGAAGGCAGAACGAATAATAAGCTGGTGCCTTCTGACAGGTGTAAGATTTATGAAGAAGCTACTTGGAGCCGTAATGGATTATCGTATCTTGTTGATAAACCATAGCTTTTGTTCCTTTAAACTTATTTATCTTACAGTACCTAATTTGCTGACTTTTTGCTTGAAATATCTCTCGGTCACAGAAACTTCTATGGAATTAATCGAAAAAGTTGTAATACATAGTGAACAGTTGTTTTTTTTAGGAATTAAAGTTTAATTTTAGAGAATATTGGCCAGGTATCGGACATTTATATTTCTCTGTCGGTTGATTGAGATATGAAACGTATATTATGGTTTAAGCACATTTGCAGTTATTGGTCACTCCCTCTCTGATCGGGGCTTTGATATTGGAATACCGTAGTTATATTATAAATATTCGATTCCATCTGAATGCAGGCCAGTTAACGAAACTCCGTGGGGCAGAGTCCTGGTTTAGAAGCCATTAATCTCTTAGATGATGAAGACGTTCACCACCGTTGGACTCATTATCGTATTCACAAGAGATCGCTCCACCAGATGATTCGATTCCACGTCTTAGTATACTAATTTATTTTAGATCAGTTCCAGTATCATCATGCATTCTAAATGCACTGCCCATCTGTTATCATTGGCTTCATTTTCCCAATATGGGGATACTAGGTGCAGAAAGAAAGAGTTTTTGAGCTTTTGAACATGACTGTTTTCTGGGTTTTTGCGCCGTGGAGTCTCGTAGAAATTTACCGGCGATAGCTCTGATGATGAAGGCAGTAAGTGCCACTGAAACGTCCGTCAATTTTTACCAGAATGTACAGCGGAATATCCCAAAAGACAGCTGTATTGAGAACCTGGAATCTTAACTTAAATGTTTTTTTGAGTTGTGTTTGTGTGTCGTGGATCGAAGTGAAGATATTGAATTAAGTTGTTACAAAACTGCAGAATTATTTAAATCTTATGTAGTCCGTACATGTTAGGAATGACTCGTGTGTTTAAACTTTAGAATTGCTTGTATGGCCTTCGAAGTGTTTTGCATTGAACGAATTTACATTTGCATAATGTAGTCGCCACGTATGTGTACATTTTGGGTCATTAAGAGGGCGTCCTGAGACAGAAAGATGTATTTTTTTTTGTGGTATTGTAAGAAAAATGCATCTCACGTCGAAATATTAAACAAAAAAGCAGCCATGAAGATTGTATAGTTCCTGTTGACGAAGTGAGAAGCCAGGCGTAATTAGTGTTAAAGTGTGCCGGCGAGATCCCGGGTGTCCTGTAATGTTGTCCGAGACACACGAGCGTGAAATTGTCATGTTGATATGCGTGCGTCGGTATGTTTGCGTCGGTGAGCAACTATGACTCGCTGGTGGTGGCTTACAATGTGTAACCCCCAAACACCTCCTTCCGACACCTCGGCCTCATCCACCCAGCGTGAGTATAACGTTCATATTTCTTATACGAGGCTGGTCCACAAAGTAAGTTTCCCTGGGGCCGTTTACAGAAACAAAACACAATTTCATGGAAATATTTATTGCAACAGATACAGCAAGTGTCCAGCTATTTTTCAACATATTCGCCACCGGAATTGAGACATTTGTCATACCGTGGGACCAACTTTTGAATACCTGTGTCGCCTAAGTCTGCCGCCTGGGATTGGAACCACTGTGTGACAACCATCGCCGCCTCTCTGTCATTCTCAAAACGCTGACGCTGACCGGACAGGAATTTCTTGAGGTGTAGGAAAAGATGGAAATCACTGGGAGCGAGGTCCGGGCTGTAGGGTGGATGATTAAACACCTCCCAGCTGAACTCCTGCAGGAGACTTGCTGTCCGTCGAGCCTTGTGCGGCCTAGCGTTATCACTGACCGCACTTCACAGTCGGCGGGAGCTGGAATAAGAACCTCCATCTTCAACAGCTGCAACGATGCTACTGTGAGAACGCGGGAGGTGCCGTTAGTGCATGCGCCATGCTGCGTCATTGCTCTATCACGTACGCACAGTCGCTTCGCGCAATATAAGGTTTGCTAGCTGTGGGACGAGTGGGAAACTTACTTTGTGGACGCGCCTCGTATTAAGCCAAATTACGCATGAGGTGTGTTTAAATTTCTGGCCTTATGGGGGTAATATTTATGAGTACGTGTCCGTACTGCTGTAGATTTTCCCCCAAATTTTGACGTTTGCTTGACTGGTTGTCTTATATTTGAGTTATACTGTACTGTATGCAGATACTTTTAAGAAGGACTGTAGCTTGGAATGGTGGGGGATTATGAATTGAAGGCACATCTCAAAGACTTTAGCGAACTATGGATACTTAATTTAAAATGTTATGTTATAAATATTTCTCCACAGAACTATTTGGAATCAAATTGCTTATGTATTTGTGTCTGGTGATTGAAAATAAGCTACAACGAAACTGTGAAGATTATTATTATTCAGTGTTCTGTCTTACGACAGGTCCATTGCTCTGCCCAAAAAGAGCTCTCCAGTTGTCCCTATTCTCGGCTTCTCGTTTTAATTCCTGGAACGTCATCTTCTTTCCTTGTTTAAGGTCGTCGGTTAGCTGTATCAATCTTCTTCCCAGTCCTCGCTTTCCTTCAACCTGGCCTTCGGTGATATCACTCAGTAACCCATTCCTTCTCATAATATGTCCCAGCCAGTTAGCTTTCCTTCGTGTAATCGCCTGCAGAATGTTTCTTTGCTCGTTGACTCTCCTCAATACTTCTTCGTTGGTCACTCGATCCGTCCACCTGATCTTCTCTATTCTTCTCCAACACCACATTTCAAAACTCTCCTTCCTTCTTCCTGAGTGTCCAAAGTCTCTGCTCCATACAGCGCGACGATATTCATGGTAAATTACACTGTCAATATTACACAGTTGCAATAATTACGGATTAATGGTACATGCAGTTAGCATAAGTTATCAAAGAGTAACGTGACACATCACTGAATTTGCCGTTGTTACATACTTTAGAGACAGATTCTGTTACTTGGCGTTATAAAGCAATCCGCTTTACGTAAATTGCAGATTCAAAGTTTTGAGCTCCATAGAGCATGAACGTGGACTCAAGATGAAGTTTCTCTGCACGTGAAACAAGGTAGATAGATAGATGTGTCAGTTCAGTAGATGCTTCGTTGTCGAAGTCGTCGGTGGAGATAACACTGCTTTTCGCTCGCACAGCCACGGTTCGTTCCTTTGTAATTATCTCTGTTTACTGTGGAAGAGAAAATCCGATACCAAGACAATGAAAAAATCCACAAAACATCTTCGTCTTATTGTTTTCCACTGGGATGAAGTAACTAGTTCATTAGCAGACTGTTGTGAGTCACTCAGCCTTTCATCCGCATTATCTACGTCGAATTTCGAGTTATTGTTTCTTTTTTATACTTTTTCTTTCTTTTCCTTCTTGTGTTCAGTTGATACGACGTCGTTAATTCATCAGTAGACAGAAACTCAAACCAGGAAATGTATAAGAATTAAGAAACCATTCTGGGTGTCCCACGAAACGTCTGCCAAACTTTAATTAGTTTTTAATTTGGTTAATATAGTGCAGTGGTATTCAACCTTTTTTGTTCGCGTACCCCCAGATATAATTTATCTTTAACTTTGTACCCCCAAAGGTGTTGATGTATAATTCAAGTTATACGTAGTATATAATCTACATCTAAAATAAATTAAATAAATTACATTACTCATTATTCAGTGTTTATCATAAAATAATATTTTTTTTAAAATTTCACGTACCCCCTAAGATGTCTTTGCGTACCCCCAGATATAATTTATCTTCAACTTTGTACCCCCAAAGTTGTTGGTGTATAATTCAAGTTATACGTAGTATATAATCTACATCTAAAATAAATTAAATAAATTACATTACTGATTATTCAGTGTTTATCATAAAATAATATATTTTTTTAAATTTCACGTACCCCCTAAGATGTCTTTGCGTACCCCCAGATATAATTTCTCTTCAACTTTGTACCCCCAAAGTTGTTGATGTATAATTCAAGTTATACATAGTATATAATCTACATCTAAAATAAATTAAATAAATTACATTACTGATTATTCAGTGTTTATCATAAAATAATATTTTTTTTTAAATTTTACGTACCCCCTAAGATGTCTTCTTGTACCCCCAGATATAATTTATCTTCAACTTTGTACCCCCAAAGTTGTTGGTGTATAATTAAAATTATACATAGTATATAATCTACATCTAAAATAAATTAAATAAATTACATTACTGATTATTCAGTGTTTATCATAAAATAATATTTTTTTTAAAATTTCACGTACCCCCTAAGATGTCTTCTTGTACCCCCAGATATAATTTCTCTTCAACTTTGTACCCCCAAAGTTGTTGGTGTATAATTCAAGTTATACATAGTATATAATCTACATCTAAAATAAATTAAATAAATTACATTACTGATTATTCAGTGTTTATCATAAAATATTTTTTTTTTAAATTTCACGTACCCCCTAAGATGTCTTCGCGTACCCCAGGTTGAATACCACTGATATAATGTATTGCGTGTATGACAAATGGAATCAGCTTCTGATATAGAAAAGTTGTAATTGTCTTGATAATGCCACATTGGAATCATAAATGAGGCGGGTTTAGATACACAGGTCAGATGCACAACAATCAGGATACAGGGTGATTATTAAACTATGGATTCGCAAGTGTTATAAGCGAACACTCTGTATTAGAGGATATCGGAAATTAGGCTTGTGTTTTGTTGCAGGAGCGCGGTTCGAGTCACCTGATGCACCGACGCCTGGCCCCGCGGGTTTGTCTCTTGAGGAGGCCTTGGAGCAGCTTTTGAAAGTGCTTCAGCAGGCTCCACCTCTTCCCCCACCTCCGGATCACGCCACTACCAGCCTGCTTCTGCAATGGCTACAGGTAAGACTCGATTCCTTTTTCAACCGGATTTCGTTATCGTTTGTCTGACAGATTCGGATCTGGTGCTCAGCGAAGTAAAGAAACCGCTGTTACCGAGACTGCGGGTCGGAATAAATGCGAGATATCGATCGATATCGAAGGTATCGATAAAATGTTGGCTTTTCTTTTCTCATCGGCTCCTAAAGTTTACTTCTTGGAGTTTTTGTAATTCACATCTGGGGATTATCGAAGTATTGCTAAATAAAATGCTAAGGAAAGTTTTTATGGGGGAAGAATACAGGGTGTTTCATTTAGCGTTCAACCCGCCGTGGTAGAATGCCGGAACAACTGAGAGTGGATTACGGGAAATTAAGATCGTCACACGCTAGTAGGTGGGTCTCGAGTTACGTGGGACATTCTTTTGTAATATTTCACGAAGTATTGTATTGTTTTAAATGTGTTTAGGTTTGCGGAAGTGAACGTCATTTCCGGTTTTAAGTGCCCGAAATGTCGTCGAACGTTTTCTGTGTGGCCGAGTGTACGATTTTCGGAAGTTGGCATCGACATTTGACCCAACATAAATTGTAATATTTTAACATTATAATAATATCTGAGCATTGTTCAGTGTTATTGGGTTTCTGGAATTTGTGATATTCATGAAATAAATAGTACGTGTATAAAACAGTAGTGGAGAAATGTTTCTTGGGTGATTTTACCACGTGTTTGACAGCGCTGAGGTTTCAGGTACACGTAGCCGAGGTTAAGAATACGTGGAGTTATACCTCCACTTATCCGTGTGTCTTCACGGTGCGTAATTAAGCACTTGGGCAAATTTACCTTCACCTTTGTTTTATTTAATGTTTTTTTTTGGGGGGGTGGGGGTGGAATTTACCCTTTAGGCGTACATTTGCGCTGCAGTCGGTGGTGTATGAACGTCATTCAGTAGACGAGGCGGCAGCTTGAACAGTTGGAATGGAGGGAGCCATGATTTGCATACGGAGTAATTTGCACACGCATCTGTTGCTCCGTGAAGCCAGTGTGATGTAGGGCCCCTTCGCCCCCTCCCCCGGGCCTCAAGTACTACCGTGCTGCACAGACTGTATGTATCTGTAAGAGCATTAAAATCTACCTTCATCAAATCATTCTCGACGATTCTGTGTAATTGAAAGCTGCTACAACCGACGTATGTCAGGCCAGAAAATATTGTTTTGCGCGTGTGTTTTACGGCTGGTTATCAAGTTATGATGTTTGTGTAGGTTATTGACTCAATTATCTGGAAAATTAATTTTAAAAAAAATTAATTCAAATTTTAACTTCGCTTTAAACCATAAAGAAACGAACTATGTTGGGAATGTGTCCGAAATTTTAATTGTAGAACCTGACGGTAAAAGACCACTTGGAAGACCAAAGCATAGATGGGAAGCTATTAAAGTTTATGTTAAATAAATTGGGTGTGTTGGAATGTGTGTCGAATTCACCTCGATTTTAGTAGAACACAGGATAGCTGTAACCTTCTGGCACGGACGTTGTATTTTTCTGTTCACAGCAACTGGTGATATCAATTGTCTTGACTCTTCACCGCTTGTCATTATGGTGATAAGATCGGTTAGGGTTGGACCAGTGATAACTCCTCTAACAGTCGTCGTGTGGTTTGAGTTTTTATGTGTTTCGATATAAACAGCGATCTTTGTAATGGTAAAGTATTGTGTTTTCTTCGCGGTACGGACTTAATTCTTAAATACTTTTAATTTTCGACTTACTTGCAATCACGGAATTTCGTGGACTATGTGAATAAAGATTAGCTTCACAAGGAAAAAACTGTGCCAGTCAGTGATGAATTGCGAATCCGTTCTCGTCAGGCAACTTATCTGCCGTGTGTGTTAGACGGATCAGTCTATATGCAGGCGTAATTGATTTATTTTTCTCTCAGAACTACATGGCCGCTGTTTCTGTCTGTAACTTCTGTCTGAATACTTCAGTTTTAACCCTGTGTGTAATTATTTCTCGTGGAGGGTTACGCTTTTAATAATCAGCTTTGCCTCCATCAAAGCGATGAGAAGGCAGTTTGCCCCTCTCACTGGGTCCGCAATCTTTAGAACATTTTTAACAACTGCTTAAGTTGTGTTTATGAAAGTCAATGATAAATTTTGTCATGGACGGTTTACACTTGTTTAAAGCTAGGTGACCACTGTCCACTTTAGGGGAAACCGGGGAGAAAAGGACAGAGTTTGGCAGAGTTTTACTCGTGTTGGACTTTGTCAGATAGTTCGTATGATACAAGTCGAGTTAGTTTGTGCCCCGTGAACTTTGTGTAAGTTTCCTCGGGGATCGTGGACCTCAGTACCAGGAACTTCAGCTCTGGAAGTTTGTGGGGTGGGGGGGGGGGTGGAGTAGACGTAGTCCGTCTATCCTGGAGACTTCATCATCTTCCTGAGAGAAGTTGCAAAGTTTCGTAGTAAAGCGTTAATACCACAGCTATGGCGTAACCCAATTTCCGTTTACAATGTCTCAAGCTGTCTTGCCACCCTTTTAACATTGTTCCTCCAACTGCTTCGTGTTTACTTTGTGGTCACTTCAACGTGAAAGTTGTGTACAGTCGTCTAATATCTGTTTCGTATTTCTACCGCAGTACGTGAATGTCGCTGGGTTGCTTCTTAAACGGTAAACCCTGCAATACTTTATTGTAAACCACACGACGGAGGTATTAGTTCATTTCAAAATGGAAGGCGGTGTTTAATACCGCTCCTTTTAGAATCTTCTGTATGGCAAAAGCTTTGAAAAGTTCGTATTTTAAAGGAGCCCTGTGTCAGATATGAAAGTAGTGTATTGATGATGATGTTATGGGTTTTGGCGCCGAGTATACTCGTTGGCAGGTAACGTTTCGGAGAAATTTGAGACATTATGTTTCTCCGAAACGCTGGCGTCTACACGGCGCCAAAACCCAGAACAACATTGTGCAGTTTCCTAGAAGGCAGCCATATTTGATGATAATACTAAAATGTATTTTAAATCTAGCTCGGACTAGATTTATATGACCCAGTATAGGATAGAGTGACGATCTTTTGTTTTTACGGTAATGAAGCTTTGGGGTTTCGTAATAATGTAGTTTACTGACCTATTGAGCGACTGTTAGCTTCTGAAGAATGACTTTAAATGTAATAAACGGCGTATTAATAGAATGTCTTCTGGGGCGGATATGAAAGTTTTATGTTTATTTTTTATTGTGACTGGATGAGTGAGTCACGTCTGTAGGCTTTATTTATGGAATGAAGGCTTACTGATTCAGTTTCGCTCGTCGTCAGCTATGTGGCGCGTACCCCAAGGTTCGAGAAGTATTTTGGTTCTTGAAAGCGCAGCCTACCGCATGTGAACGAGGTCACTGAACATACGAGATCTGAGGCTTTTACGGTTATTAAAAAATATGAGTTGAAATACTTCTGATCACAATCCAGAAACCATAATCTACTAATTTTATTGAACAAAAAATTTATGTTGTGCGACACATATTATGTCCAGTCATGATAGATCGATAGAGCGATCATTGCCCTGACGATGGAGGCAACAAGTACATGCGAAACGTCGGTCAGTATCTATCTACTTTTCAATTTAAAACAGATTGATGTCAACTTTTTGTCTGGCAACTCATGTCATGACAGAATGACAAGAAAAACTGCAGTTATGTTAGTATCTGACGACATGACGAAGGCATGTTCTTTTGCTATGTAAGTCATTCACTCCACAGCGTGGTTTAATTTAACGTGACGTTATAATGACATCAGTCTTAACAAGTGGGCAGTAGATCATTGCTTTATGTCTGTCCTCGCCCTCAAGGAGCCACATGAAGTCTGCTGGTTGAAGTGAGTGTTGTGGTTCTCTCGTGAGGATGCGAATAGTTACTGTTAACCAAGTGGGACGAAGTCTCTGACTGTGCTGGAAACGTCTGTTGCAGTGAATATAATTCGATGGTATTTGACGTGAATAGTCAACATTCAGCAGTTCAAGCTCCTAAAAGCCACGAACATCGATACAAAGATGCAAAGGTGTTGATTTTATCGTCGTAGAGAAATTATTCCTTATATTCAGTAAGTGAGGAACTGAGGAAATTTTGTACAAAGTGATCGCGTGTTTTGTATTCTTGTCGTAGCGTTGTCATGACAGTTAAATCAGGATTAAGCGATCAGATCGTGTAATTTGAGAGGGCATATGCACTTCGTGTAGCGTTGCTAAGGAAAAAAACGTCTTTCGAAGTGACCATTTGTAAGACTACGTAACGTCATGTGGTACAGGCTTTCTGAAAATGTTAATTAATAGTCTCTTATCTATTCAAGAACTGCAAAGATCATCATACCGTGTTTACAGGAGTCCCCCTCCACTCAACTTTACCCTTTCGCGATGTATTTGAGTCAATTTCTTGAAGATCCATTAAGACTTACAACTTTCTATATGACGAGGTCTGTTCCACAGGATTTTACAAATACAATTTCATATGCCTTTTTCATTTTTATTCATGCTACATCGCACGCCCAACCAAATAATACCTGGTTAAGAGCACAAAATCTTGGCTGTGTAATTTTCCCCATCCTCGTGTTACTTAGAAAAGTTTACGGAGAAGAAGAGTTGTTTTTTTTTTTGAGGGGTTGGAGGCTCTCAGATGTTGTCCACTTATTATTACACGCAGCTGTCCCATTTTGTTGACTGCCCCTCTCTCTGACTCTCGCAAATGAGGTCATGGGACACTCTGGCCTGCTGGCACAGTTGAGCACACCGACGCTACGTCCCCTCCGCGTCATTTCTTGTGTTCGCTTGTTAGTGTGGCTTCGTCTAGAATCTCTCGGATACAACTTACGAATTTAATATGTTTTTATTATAGTTTCTGTTAAATATGTGCTCGAGGTTGCGGTATGGAATCGGTTCGTCTTGGTGCAGAGTCTAGTGGCAGGCTTTTTAGAGCAAGGTAATGAACATTCAGACACCGTAAAAGGTGGAGA